>NC_140072.1:73273632-73886042 GCF_964194135.1 Talpa europaea | reverse complement strand
TCTCATGTAGTCTTCATTACACTCTGATAGGTTTGGTGTCATTGCCAGTTTATCGATGAGAAAACCAAGACATACTATTCTCGTACAATCTAGTAAGTTCAGGAAACGCATTTTGAACATGAGGAGTCTGACTTAAGAACTAATGACAATAGCACTGCACAACAGGGCAGGGCCTCCATTTATTTACATTTTGGCATGATAGTGTACTAGTCACTTAGAATACAGATAGTTCCCCTGGGTCTTCCTGGCCTTAACCACGTGCTTATATAGCTGCCTTACATGTCTCTTAAATTTGTGCAAAATGAAAATTTTAAATATTTTTCTAATGTGAATTTTGAATTGTTCCATGACTTTTTCTTGTGTTTATTTTTAAGATTCTTGGATCTCCCAGTCAGCATCATTTCCCCGTAATCAGAAACAACCAAGGGTGGATTCTTTATCACCTGTGGCCTCCCTTCCTAAACAGATTTTCGAGCCTTCTACCCAACAGCGACTTAATAAAACAGCTAAAATCACTTGTGCACACTGCAAAAAACCTTTACAGAAGGGACAAACAGCTTATCAACGAAAAGGATCAGTTCACCTCTTTTGTTCTACTACCTGCCTTTCTTCCTTCTCTCATAAGCGTACTCCAAAGAAACAAAATGTAATATGTAAAAAGTAAGCTGTACCTTTCAACATGACTCCATGTGGTTGAATACTGGGCAGTAAAAATGTATCTTCTAAATGTAATCAGAGAACTGTGAGATTGATAGGAAGAATTACTGAAGTAGTGTCTTCAACTTTTTGAGATTGAGTTATCCTAGAGTAAATCACAACTGTGCATTCATTTGTACTGGTCTTTTGGCAGAAAAATGGAAGATAGGTATAGAAATAAAATGATCCTTACCCTGCTACAGCCTTTACCTAGCTCCCTTCCCCCTCTTCTACCTTCATTCTGAGAAGTTGCTAGCAGACTTTTTGAATGTTTCCCTTTTTTTTTTTTAAGATTTATTTTTATTTATGCATACAAGAACTGGGGTACAGGCCAGAGGTGCAGGGGGTGAGAGGATCCACCAGAGACAGAGTGGAGAGCAGAACAGGCAGGTTGACTAAAATAGACTGCTGAGGGGAGCAGCGGGTGAGACAGGAGAGGTCTGCTGCGCCATGTGGGTTAACACCCTGGCTGGGGATTGAACTCGTGCATGTAGCTGGGGATTGCTTCATAGTTCTGACACTTAACCCCTTGCGCCACCCGGGAGGCTCCTTTTTGAATGTTTCTAAGAATCCTAAGAACCTGTGGCAAAGTTCTTGTGCTTCAAAATAGTTTAACCTCCAAATCTCTTACCAAATTATTCAGAAACTCTTGAGAATGAAACCAAACAGCAGATTTTGCTAGATCCAAAGCTTATCATAAAGCTTATAAAATAATAATTGATACCTAGAATTAAAAGCTGAAAAAAAATAGTGTTCATGATTTATATATTTGAGTTTTATTAAAATATCTTGTTCTTAAGTTGTTTGTCTATCTCTTGTGTTTCAGAGATGCACCCACCAAAAAGGGTACTATTGTTCCTCAAGTGGAATTCAACGAACCCTTCCAAGAATTTTCTAGTGTATCTTGTTTGTCTCCCTACGAAGGCAATCAGAATCTCAGAAAAAGAGTTCTAAATAAATCAAGATGTACAATCTGTAGCAAACTAACAGAGGTCTGGATTTTTGTATCTTACTAAAATTATTTAAGTCCTTTTATAGCCACTGCTGTCTATGACTACATTCATATAATCTACACAATGAAGTTAAAGAGAAGAATGCATATGTAAAAGTACACATCTATTTCTGTAGGGTTGGATGTACTTATAAACAAAGCATTATGCTGGATTTTGTTTTTGCTAGCAACACTAAGTGTAGTCTTAGGACCTGAAAAGAAGCAACTGATTTTAGTACAAGATCTTGTAGAACAAGTGGAATGAAAGTATATTGAAAACTGCTGCTTTCAATATATCAAAAAAGATGCTTTCCAGTATCTCAAAAAAAAAAAAAACCCCTGTATATAGGCAGTCCTCATTTAACAGTCAGTGGTAACTGAATTTGATATTGCTTACTCTAGAGCCATGCATGATTTTAACTGTTACTAGAGAACTGAGCAAAGCAAGAACCAACTTACATATGGATACGCCAAATATATTATCCTGAATATGGGTAATATTTATTCCTTTAGCCCCTTCCACTAATTTTCTAGTTTAAAAATTAAGAATTTGCAATCCAGTACTTCTTTTCAATGGGTCATATCAAAATCTTTCAAACAAGTTCATTTTCTGTAATTCTTAAATGTTTCTGGGGATGTTAGTACTTTCTGTTCTGAGGTTTTTTTTTTGTAAAGTCAGTGATTTTACCAAGAAATCAAAGGTAAAATGATAGGATAACAAAGTGTGCTTTTTTAATATTTTCCTTGAATATTCCATTGAGAAACTACTAGAGGTTCTTGGTTTCTGTAGAAGAACTCATTGCTCATTGCTATACTTATCTGCTTGTATTTTTAATAATGGGTCCTTGTTTTTTTGGTTGTTTTTCTTTTAGATTCGCCATGAAGTCAGCGTTAATAATGTAACACATAAACTGTGCAGTAACCAGTGCTTTAATAAGTACAGGTTAGCCAATGGTCTTATAATGAATTGCTGTGAACAGTGTGGAGAGTACTTACCCAGTAAAAGTGCTGGAAACAATGTCCTGATAATTGAAGGTCAGCAGACAAGATTTTGCTGCCAAAGTTGTGTTAATGAATATAAACAGGTAATTTTTCTTAGTGAGTTTTAAATGATTAAGTTTACTGTAGCTTTTCACTCTTTTATTACATTAACCAGATTTATCTTAGAATCTCATTTAGTTCTGTTTCTGTCATTTTATTTTACTGAGTTGTCCCAGCTCAAATGAGTATTGAAATCAATTTATTGTTATATGTTTATTTTTACTATTTACAGACATTCATTGATGAGTAAATCTTTTCTCTACCATTTCATACTTCCACAGACTTCATACTTCAATTAACTCCATATTCTCACCAAAATTTGTCAGTTTTGATTTAAACTAGGGTAATGGATTTGAAATGATTACCTCACTGTGATTTTAATTTGCATTTCTTTTTTTTTTTAAAGATTTATTCATACAAGAACCGGGGTACCGGCCAAAGGTGTGGGGGGTGAGAGGATTCACCAGAGACAGAATGGGGAACAGAACAGGCAGATTGACTGAAATACACTGCTGAAGGGAGCAGTGGACAAGTCAGGAGAGGTCTGCTGCACCGTATGGGTAGCTCCCTGGCTGGGGATCAAATTCATGCTGCAGTGGCTGCAGATAGCTTCATATGTTACATCTTAACCTCTTGTGCCACCAGGGAGGCCCTTAATTTGCATTTCTTTGATAACATTATTTTTTCATTACTCATTTATCTTTAATTTTAAAGTGCTTATTCATTTAAGCTTTTTTTTTTTTTTTTTTTTTTTTTTTTTTTTGGCTTTCCATTATTGAGCTGTAGGATTTCTTTTTATATTCTGGATAAATATCTTCCATAAAATAAATGTATTTGGAAGATGTTCTCCTGGACTCTGTTTTGTCTTTTCATTTTCTTACTGTTGTTTTGAAGAAGCTTAGGTTTTAAATGTTGATTAAGTCCAACGTACTGTTTGCTTTTTTGTTTAATGCTTTTTGTGTCTTGTTTAAAGACTCTTTGCCTACCAAAGTTCTGAACATGTTTGCACATCTTTAATTTCAGAAGCTTTTTAATTTTAGATTTTATGTTTATATTTGTGATCTCTCTCAAACTAGTTTTGTGTATGGTGTGAAGTAAAGATTCACCTGATTTCAAGACATTAAAAACCTCAAAACATCACCTTGTACTCTAAATATGTACAATTTTAATTTATCAATTATGTCTCAATAAAGCTGAAAAAAAAAAGACTTTAAAAAGCTATTATAGGGGCCTCTCGGGTGGCGCAGCAGTTGAGCACTGGGTTGTGAAGCTGCCCGCAGCCTCTGCGGTGCCGGTTCAATCCCCAGCCACTCCCTGGCCACCAGAGGAGGGTCCCGCATGGCGCGCAGACCTCTCCTGCCGCCCGCTGCTCCCTTCAGCAGTGTACTTTGGTCCTTCTGCCTGCTCTGCTCCCCGCTCTGGCTCTGGTGAATTCTCTCACCCTCCCGCGCTTCTGACTGTACCCAGTGCTTGTATAAATAAATAAATAAATCTTTAAAAAAAAAAAGCTATTATAATCAAGGTTGTTTGGTATTGGCATAGAAAGATCAATGAAATAGTTCAGAAATAGAACCACATATATCGCCAATTGATTTTAGCAAAAGGCATCAATCATTTTGATGGGTAAAATAAGATTTTTTTAATAGATCGTACTGGGAAAACTTATGTTTATATGGAATAAAGAAAGAGACTTGACTCCATTCTATTATATACGCAAAATTTAATTTGAGGTGAATCATAAATGGAAAACCAGAAACATTCTTGATCGCCATTTTATTAGATAATTATTTAAGTGGTTGACTTTTAGGGGAAAGTAGCCCTGAACATCTAGGTTTATCTTTATTATTGCCTCTATTTATGGTGCACCTCATATTTAACAAAATTTTCAGATGTGACTTATAGAAAAGCACAATGAACAAAGAATATGCAAAACAACTTAGAATAGATTATCTTTTCCGAAAGATAAATGGCAAAAATAACCTACTGAACCTCTGATTCATTAATAAACAAGTATGTTAAGTCTTAAAATTGTTCACAGCTTTTTTTTAATCCATTTTTTAATTATATTTGCTTACACCTTCAGATTTTGCTAAGGGCAATGAGCTCATAAACTGCACTTTTCCTCTAAAGAACATAAGGGTTGTACACAGGTTATAATTTTTTTTACTCCTAAATGAACACCAGAGATAGAAATGGGAAAATATGCAGTCAAAAGAGACAGTAACCAGATAGCCAAATTTTTTGGAATAACTCTCATGTCTGCCCCTGTAATCCCCTGAAGGATGTCTATTCATTCTACTATACATGTATCAGTAATGCAAAATAGCTCATAATAGTTGGCAAATATAGGGATGCTATTTCTGTATAACAGAAGTTTTATAAATGTGCTCCCCATCACTACATGAATATTTTTAAGTAATTAGTGCAGGCTGTCTCACAATAGAAAGCTGCATAATGTCATGTAGACTGCGTATATAACAGTAGTCCTGTTGCCTAAGGACATAATATAGGATATTACACTGGCAGCTGCCTCATACATCGTATGTTTACCACATCTTGATTGCATCATTTTCTGTTGTGCTTGATTTAATCTCATGTTGTTTTGTTCATCAAGGCCCCTCAACATACAAAATCCACAACTAATTTTTCCAGTAAGAGACCACGTCGAGTGATTGACCTAGAAACAAAATTAAAAGTGATTAAGGACTATGAAAGTGGAAAATCAGTGACAGGTATTGCTCTCCAGTCAGGTATGTCCCATTCCACCATAGCTACAATCTTGAACAAGAACAAAGTCACAGATGCTGTTAAAGGATCTGCTTCATTGAAAGCAACAAGACTTACAAAAGTTCGAGAAAGGCCTATATCTGATATGAAGAAACTTCTAATGACCTGGATTGAAGACAAGACACAAAAATGTATTCTGCTCAGCACCATGATGGTCACTACCAAAGCAAAGAGTTTATTGGCAATGTTGAAAGAAAAGGCTACAATGTTGAATTTATTGCTAGCTCTGGGTGGTTTAAAGGTTTCAAGAATCGTTACTCATTACATAATGTGAAAGTTAGTGGAGAGTCTACAAGTGATCTTACAAAGGCAGCTGAAATTTTTTTGAATGTGCTAGATATATGTGGAGGAAAGTTACTTACCAGAGCAAATATTCGAATTGAATGAAACAGAGGCCTAAAAGGACCTTCATCCATAAGGAGGCCAAGTCAGTACAAGGTTTCAAGTCTTTTAAAGACGGGATAACAGTCTTGCTCGGAGGCAATGTTGTAGGCTACAAATTAAAACCCTTTGTGATCTGGCACAGTGAGAATGCCAAAGCCTTCAAGCATATCAGTAAGCCCACTCTGCCAGTACACTACCTTAGCATTTAGAAGTAATGGATGACACAGCTACTCTTTCAAGATGCACTCCTGAATTGCTGTACCTGCGAATTGGAGAAGTATTGTTTGAAAAATTATCTACCTTTCAAGATTTTACTTATTGTTGATAATGCTCCCGGACATCCTTTTATTGGTGGTCTTCATCCCAATATCAGAATGGTGTTTCTCCCACCAAATACTGCCTTTTTGATCCAACCAATGGATCAAGGAGTTATAGCAGCTTTTAAAGCCAACTGCCTGAAGAGAAGAGGTTCATTCATAACATAAGAGAATTTGCCAAGGATGAAGAAGTTGCAAAAATCAACAAGGCTGTGGCTGAGATGGCAAGCAACTTTAACCTGGGTGTGGATGAGGATGACATTGAGGACCTCCTAAAGGCAGTTCCTGAGGAACTGAGTAATGAAGAGATGTTGAAACTGGAACAAGAATGCATAGCTGAAGAAGAGGGGAGAGAAAAGGAAACTGCAGAAGAAAAAGAACCACAAAGAAAATTCACAGTGACTGGATTAGTAAAAGCTTACAAGCTGATCTATGAGAGGGGAAAAAAGCCAAGCAAACCACCATGAACATATTTCAGAAGAGAACTCAGGAAAAACCTCAGACAGGTCCTTCAGGATGTATTCCAGAAAAAAACATTGTTTACATAGGAGACAGCAGACCCGTTATTACTCCTGAAGACCCTCCAGTGGGATGAGATATGGAGGTGCAAGACAGAGATGATGATGATCTCAACCTTCTAGAGCCCTAGGCTAATGTATGTCTTAGTATTCAACAAAAATGCTGCTTTAATTTTTTATCTTTTTTAAAGATTTATTTTATTTTTATACAAGAGCTGGGGGTCAGGCCAAAGGCGTGGGAGGGTGAGAGGATTCACCAGAGACACAGCAGGGAGCAGAAAAGGCAGAGGACCGAAATACACTGCTGAGGGGAGCAGCGGGCACGACAGGAGAGGTCTGCTGCACCATGTGGGAATCTTCCAGGCTGGAGGGAATCGAACCTGCACTGCAGAGGCTGCAGACAGCTTCACAGCGCTGCACTCAACTTGCTACGCTGCTGGGGAGGCCCCCACAAAAACATTTTTAAAAAGTAAAATAATAAGTTGTTTTAATAGAAAAAAGTTTATAGAATAAGAATACAAAGAAAAATTTGTACAGCTAAATAATGTTTGAGTCAAAATAAAAAACTTTAAAGTTTATAAATTATAATAAACTAAGGTTAATTTATTGTAGAAAATTTTTTTATGGATTTAGTATTACCTAAGTGTACAGTACTTACAAAGTCCACGGTAGTATACAATAATGTGCTATACCTTCCCATTCACTTAACCACTCATTGACTCACCCAGAACTACTTCAGTACTATAAGCTCCCTGGTAAGTACACTATACAGGTGTACCTTTTATCTTTTATGCTTTATTTACTTTACTTTTCCTATGTATAGATAAGTTTATTTTTTTAAAAAAGATTTATTTATGCATACAAGAGCTGGGGTGTAGTCCGAAGATGTGGGGTGGTGAGAGGATTCACAAGAGATAGAGTGGGAAGCAGAACAGGCAGATCTCCTGAAATACACTGTTGAGGGGAGCAGCAGGCTAGACAGGAGAGGTCTGCTGGCTGCCGATAGCTTCATAGTGCTGAGACAAACCCTTGCACTACCAGGGAGACCCTGGATATGTTTAGATACACAAATACCATTGTGTTACAATTGCCTACAGCTATATAGGTTTGTAGCCTAGAAACAATAGGCCATACCTTATAATCTAGGTGTGTAGTAGGCACCTAGAAAAAAGCATACTATCTACCTTTGTGTAAAAATACTTCGATGTTTATTCAATAGTGATATCCTAGCAATGCATTTCTCAAAACATAGTCTATTATTAAGTGATGCTTTGCTGTGTATGAAGACCTTAGGAAAAACTGACTTAGCATAGCATATAGAGTCATAAAATGTAAAAGCTAAACATTGATCGAACACAATGGTTTAACCCGTGGTGTATTTCAACATTATTACAACTGGGGGAGTACTACTGACATCTAGTGGATGGGGGCCAGGTATGCTGAAAACATCCTGTAATGTGCAGGACAGCCCCCACAGCAAAGAAAATCTATCACCAAAAGATAAATAATAGCTGGATGTTGTGTGGGAAGCCTAGTGAGAAGACAACTAAATTTCCATCTTCCTCATTAACAAATCAGTAGAGGGGCCTCCCTGGTGGCACAAGGGGTTAAGACACAACCTGTGAAGCTGTCTCCAGCCAGTGCAGCACGAGTTTGATGGAGATGACCCACATGGTGCGGCAGGCCTCTCCTGGCTCTCCCGCTGCTTCCCTCTGCAGTGTACTTTAGTCGGTCTGCCTGTTCTGTCCCCACTCTGTCTCTGGTGAATCCTCTCACCCTCCGCATCTCTGGCCTGCACCTTAAGCATAAAAGAACTGGGGTACAGGCCAGAGGTGTGGGGGTTGAAAGGATTCACCAGAGACAGAGTGGGGAACAGAACAGGCAGACCGACTGAAATACACTGCTGAGGGGAGCAGCGGGCAAGATGAGAGGTCTGCTTCACCATGTGGGTTGCCCTCTGGCTGGCCAGGGATTTGAACTCGTGCTGCAGAGGCTGCGGGTTGTTTCACAGTGCGGTGCTTAACCTCTTGTTCCACCAGGGAGGCTTTAAATAAATAAGAAAAAAAAAATCAGTTGATGATTTCCTAAACCTGGGACGAAAAATCGGTGAATAGCAGTATAAACATGTTACTTGGTAATACCAAAAGAATCAACTAAAAATGTTGAAAGTGACTGACTACTGGGAAAGGGGGAAGAGGTGATTGTGGTATAGGACCACTGTTTCTTATTTACTAGGTATAACTGGTTGCTTTATATTAAATATTCAATTTTGATTAAGTCTTCTTAAAATACATTAAAGATACCAATTTTCTGGAGCCTCTCCGGTGACCTAGGGGTTGAGTTGCTGTGCTATCACCTCTCTGGCCTGACTTCTGTCCCCGGC
Source organism: Talpa europaea (assembly GCF_964194135.1). Lineage (NCBI taxonomy): Eukaryota > Metazoa > Chordata > Mammalia > Eulipotyphla > Talpidae > Talpa > Talpa europaea. Next base: position 73,876,925 of record NC_140072.1, on the reverse strand, counting down.
CACGGAAATGGCCTACATATGGCACAGCAGACTTTTCCTGTCTTGCCCTACTGCTCCTTTGGCAGTATATTTCAGGTCTGCCTACTCTGCTTCCCACTTTGTCTCTAGTGAGTCCTCTCACCACCCACAGCTCTGGCCTACATCGCAGTTCTACACAAAAATAAATAAAAATTTTTTTAAATAGAATTTTAAAAAGATACCAATTGTTCTAGAAACAATCTTACCCAAAGTCATACAGCTACATTTGACCTCACTTCTGAAACCTTGATTATTAGTCTGTTGCCTCTGATACAAATATTTAATTCTGCATGTTATTAATCCCCTAATAAAATAAATTCCCTGAGGCCAGAATGACTATCTGATTTATTCTGTAATCTCCAGAATAAGTAGCCTAATATATATGGGACAATTTCGCAATCTAACTGGGATACTTCTGAGAGTGAAGTGAGATTCTGTTCCTAATGTCTCCATCTTGGTACCTTTCTTTCCCATGGTTTTCTCCCTCTTGTTTTAGGGTTTGATGGATGCCTACCGTACCTGCCTTGTATTTGGCTTCGGTTTTCATCCAATCATCAGTAAAAATGTTAGTATAATGTAATATGCACTAAAATTTGAACTTCATTTTCAGACAATCTCTTATGAATGTCTTTGGAGAGAGTGCTTGAATGACATCGATAAAGACATAAGCAGTTTACCTTTGAAACCTAGAGTATAAGTCAGAAACCCATGAGTCTTTGCACCAAGGAGTGGCTAGAGCAAACACTTTTTTCAACGGCTCTTTGTTATTAGACCATTTTCAGTTTGTCAAATAATTGCAGGTATCCTGGTTAGAGTATACACCAATAACAGCTAATGTGTTATAGAGCCTGATACAGCTTTACATGTTTCTCAGTCATCTAAACAAGCTCGTTAGTGCAAGTAATATTATATTCAGGAAACGGAAGCTTATGTTATGTAAGCTTTACTTTTTTTTTTTACTTTGAAAGATCATATAGTCAGGAAGTTGCCCATTTATTGAAAATTACAATTATAACAACTTGACTACTTATTCATTAACAAGAAACAGGCAAAAAAGTAGTAAGTTTGAGTTTGATCGTGTTAAAAATAACACTAATTGCAGTTCTTGGCTTTTTGTTTCTTTATATGCACTTCCAGTATAATCTTGCCCAATCCCATAGTTTCAATTAATACATACTTGATGACTTTCAACGTATTTCTTCAATTTCAGATCACTGTGCCCATCTGCAGTTTCCATTGAATGTTTCACAAGTAGCTCAAACTGTCCAAAACAAACATCAAGTCCACTTTCCTTTATTTTCATATCACTAAAAGACAATACCATTCAGGCAGGTGTCCAGCAGAATGTAGTCATTTTTTACTCTTCCCTTTGCCCCTAGAGGGATTTAATTACTAATAATACAAATTATGTCAACTGTCCTAGATCTGCTCCTGTAATCCTAGAGATAGCCACCATTATCTCTTGCCCAAGTACAGGTCTGATCATGTCACTTTTTTTTTCATTTCAGCCCAAAACAAAGCTTTTAGTTTCTTAAACTCCATGGTTTCAAGCTGTACCATGTGCACATATATTACAATTAACAGGATACCATTCACACTGTATATATTTTTGTTATTTTGAATCTATCGTTGCATTTTTATTGACTCCAGAATAGGTAATGTGTCTTTTTATTAAGTGGAATACAGTATATGTTGTGACTGCCTTTAGTGTGAAAGTTATATAACTGTTTTCAAGGTTCATCCATATCATAGCATATATCTTTGACTGTTTTTATTGCTGAAGAATATTTCATTGTATGGATAATATCACCTTTTACCCATCTGTAGTGGACATTTTTTAAAGATTTATTTATGCATACAAGTACTGGGGTACAGGCCAGAGGTGTGGAGGGTGAGAGGATTCACCAGAGACAGAGTGGGGAACAGAACAGGAAAATGTACTGAAATACACTGCTGAGGGGAGCAGTGGGCACGTCAGGAGAAGTCTGCTGTGCCATGTCAGTAGCTCCCTGGCCAGGGATCGAACTCGTGTTGCAGTGGCTCCGTATAGCTTCATAGGTTGCGTCTTAACCCCTTGCACCACCAGGGAGGCCACTCTTTTCATATTCTTATTGGGCATTGTATATACTTTTAATTTTTTTAATGTTAATTCTAAGATACAATTGTAATCTATTTCTCCCCAGATTATGGAAACAAAGTCAAAATTATCAGCATCAGAAAACAGAAAAAGAAATGCTGTTAGAGAAGAAAATGGAAGAAAATCATGTTTATCATTGAATACATGCTTGGAAAAAATAGAGGGGATACCACAAAAAAAGGAAAAAACTTCAGAGCTGCAGGTTTCAGTAGAATGTAGCAAAGATATATCACTGATAAAACAGGATGTGAGTTTACCTTCTGTGTTAACTATACCTGATAAATTGCAAGAGAAAAACTCAGAAGATTCCATTATACCCATTGAACTTTCTGCAGATCCAGGTACATGGCCCCGGATTTTGAATATTAAACAACGAGAGACACTTGTTGAAAATGATCTCCCTCAAGTAAGAAATTTTGACTTTCCAAAAGACAATACAGGGAGGAAATTTTCAGAAACGTATTATACACGAGTTTTTCCAGATGGTGAGAAATATACTCGATGCTGGTTGCTTTATTCAACCTCAAAAGATTCTGTGTTTTGTCTGTATTGCAGACTCTTTGGGCAAGGGAAAAATCAACTGAAGAATGAGAATGGGTGCAAAGATTGGCAGCATTTATCTCATATTCTTAGTAAACATGAAGAAAGTGACACGCATATTAACAATGGTGTTAAGTATTCAAAATTACAATCTGATTTGAGGAGGAAAAAAACTGTTGAAACTGCAGAACACAGATTACATGATAATGAGAAAAATGGTATGCTTTTATACACATAATACACCAGATTTTGATTTTTGACATGAGAGGGTCAAATATTTACACGGAAAAGATGTACACTAACAATACTATTGGTTTTGTGAGGCTATTGTACAGAGTAATTGGCAATAATTTGTTAGCAATAAGTATTAGCAAATCAATAATGAAGTATGCTTCTATTCCAGATTCTGAAGCTAATTGGATTCAATAGTCAATACAGGTTTCAATAAAGGCAATTGTTAATTTTCTCAATCTGTCACCTTTTTCTCAATTCTCAGCTTTTAAATTGGTTTTTGAGGACTGGCATTTGATAAGTTGGATTAATTTTCTATTCTGATTGAAAGACTTAAGTTTATCAGTATCAGCTTAAATGATGCCAATGTGAACGAGAGGTGTTACTAAGGTAAAAAAACATTCAGAAAAAGCTGCAGCTTTTTGCTATTAAACCAAATACTTGTTACTTACTTCTTTTCAGCCAAATAGTACCACTTGTTACATTAAATAAACTAAGGTAGTTTTAATTGCATTTTGTTGGTTTGGTTTCAGTTTGTAAATGCCTTGACTTTTATTGGTAGGCAATAACTATAGAGTGTATGCTATTTTTATGTTGTTACAAATATAAGAAATATTAAAATAAAAATATATTGAGTTAACTTATAAGTATTGTGAATTTTCTTCCCCTATGAAGACTCCATGTTTAAAATTTGAGGAATGGGTCTCCCTGGTGGCGCAAGGGGTTTGGTCTCAGCACAATAAAGGTAGCTGCAGTCACTGCAGCATGAGTTCCATCCCCAGCCAGGGAGCTGACCCACATGTTGCAAAGAGACCTCTCCTGTCTCGCCCGCTGCTCCCCTCAGCAGTGTATTTCAGTCAGCCTGCCTGTTCTTCTCCCCACTCTGTGGTGAATCTTCTCACCCACCCACCCCGCTCCACCCGCATACATCTGTCTTCTACCCCAGTTCTTGTATGCATACATAAAATAAATCTTGAAAAAAAAATTTAAGGACTACCCTAATGAAAATTAAGGATCTCCATTTTTTCAGCTAGTCAGTGTTACTGTCACTATGTGTTTAGTAATTTTCCCTTTTGTTTGATTCCTGGTGCCAATTTTAGCATAAATTCTTGTGTACCTTGAGTTTGATTGAAGACTTTTCCTGTGAAACAATGACATGAGAGTTGTGACTAGGGGCCTCCCTGGTGGCACAGCACTATAAAACTATCTCTAGCCACTGCTGCAGGAGTTTGATCCCCAGCCAGACAGATAACCCACATGGCACAGCAGACCTCTCTTGTCTCGCCTGCTGCTCCCCTCAGCAGTATATTTCAGGGGATCTGCCTGTTCTGATCCCCACTCTGTCTCTGGTGAATCCTCTAAACCCCTGCATCTCTGGCTCCGCACTATGAAGCAATCCGGAGCAGCACGAGTTCGATTCCTGGCCGGCCAGGGTGCAACCCACAGGCGCAGCAGACCACTCCTGACTCACTCACCTGCTGCTCCCCTCAGCAGTGTACTTCAGTCAATCTGCCTGTTCTGTTCCCCACTCTGGTAAATCATTTGTAGAGGCAGGACAGGCCCCTGGGCAGTTTTTCTATGATCCAGCAGACCAGGTAAAGGAGGAGTCAGAGTCCTCAAGCCCTCAGTGGCTTTTCAGGTTTTTATTGGGATTTACCCAGTACACAGCAGGCAAGGGTGCTGGGGGGCCACGAGGCTGGCAGGCCTCCCAGCCCCCAGCAAGTCTTCACTCTTTGTGGGCTCTCCGGCGTTCTCTCCACTTCTCTGCTCTCAGCTTCTGTTCTTCTTCTCAGCTTCTGCTTGCATCCCCGTGACGCCGCCCTTAAAAACCCAGTCTTAGCCCAGGTGAATCCCATCTACCTATACCCACATGCTATTCCAGGTGCCCCCCCCCCCCATCAGGCATGCATTCAGGACTGCAGGGTTCTGTCATCTGTCCTAATGGCGGGAGGGCAGAAAAGCCTGATACTTTTTTCCTTACCCTATACCTCTCACCCACCACATCTCTGGCCTGTACCCCAGCTCTTGTATGCATAAATAAATAAATCTTTTTTAAAAAAAAATTAAAAATCTTGAAAAAAGAAAAAGTTGTGGCTAGGACAGAAAAAGGCACATTCTTGATTGGACTGATACTTGTAAAACTTCCAAGCTTTGTCAGTGATGCCAGTGATTAACACTTTTTGGAACACCCAAGAAAGTCATTCTCATTAATTTGTAACTTTTTTTTTGACAGTTATGTTACTTTGGTATTTCAGACTTGGATCTGTGAGACTGAGGTGTTTTGCAATTTACTCTCACAGGCCTTAGAGAATATTTTAAAGAATATAGCATAGGTTCTGAAGTTCCTTTGCAAATGGTTAATGTGCCATTATTTCATTAAAGCTTACTAGTTAATTGAATGACAGATTTGTTACATAACTTGGTAAGAAAAGAAATCAGATTCATTGAGCAGCAAAATTAGATTCTCAACGTTAAATACTTTCATTTTCTCAAAATATTATACAGCTGTCAGGCAGCACAAGCTCTTCAAGTAGCAATGAGTTAAATGTTAAAAATGTAAAGGATGTAGGGCCTCCCTGGTGACCCAAGGGGTTAAGACACAAACTATGAAGCTGTCCATAGCCACTGTAGCATGAATTTGATCTCTGGCCAGGGAGTAACCCACATGGCACAGACGACCTCTCCTGACTCGCCTGCTGCTCCCCTCAGCAGTGTATTTTGGTCAATCTGCCTGTTCTGTTCCACACTGTCTCTAGTGAATCCTCTCACTCCCCACACCTCTGGCCTGTACCCCAGTTCTTATATGCATAAATAAACAAATCTTTAAAAAAATTTAAAAGATGTAGATGCTGGTTTTATCTGTGTTCAACTTTTTGATATAAGGAAATTTTTACTTTTATTTATTTTCCTATATTATTGTTTTTGGACAATATTTGTTTTTGTTTTTTTAATTTATACATAGCTAGGGTGTAGGCCAGATGTGCAGGAGGTGAGAGGATTCACCAGAGACAGAGTGGGGAGCAGAACAGGCAAATCTACTGGAATACACTGCTAAGGGCAGTAGCAGGCAAGACAGGAGAGGTCTACTACACCATCTGGGTTAGCTCCCTGGCTGGGAGTTGAACTCATGTCACAGTGGCTGGTGATAATTTGATAGCACTGAGTCTTTAACCCCTGTGCCACCAGGGAGGCCCAGTTTTTGAACAATATTTGATTTGTCCCCTCAGGTGTAGTCCCCATAGTCCTCTCACACCGTCGCACCCATGATCCATCTTCCCTGTCTCTTATGTTCTTCTGTGCCATTTTGACCCCTCATTCTCCCTGCTGTAAGCCTCAGATCTATGGTCAGCTTGCAAGTTTTGTCATTTTTCTAACCCACTGTTCAGTTTCTGTATGCTCTTCATATAAGTGAAACCATCAATATTTGTTTCCTTCTGACTTACCTCGCTTAGCATAATCCTTTCCAGCTCTATCCCTGTTGCCACAAATAGCATGAATATTTTTGAGGGCCTCCCTGGTGGCGCGGGGGTTAAAGTCAGCGCTATCAAGCTATCACCAGCCACTGCAGCATGAGTTTGATTCCTGGCCAGGGAGCTAACTCATATGGTGCAGGAGACCCCTCAAGTCTTGCCCACTGCTTCCCTCAGCAGTGTATTTCAGTAGATCCAACTTTCTGTGCCCCATTCTGTCTCTGGTGAATCCTCTCAACCCTGCACCTCTGGTGTATACCTCAGTTCTTTTTTTTTTTTTTTTTTTTAAAGATTTATTTATTTATTTATACAAGCAATGGGTACAGTCAGAAGTGTGGGAGGGTGAGAGAATTCACCAGAGCCAGAGCTGGGAACAAAACAGGCAGACTGGCGAAACACACTGCTGAGGGGAGCAGTGGGACCCTCCTCCGGTGGCCGGGGAGCAGCCGGGGATCAACCCGCGGGCAGCTTCGCAACCCAGCGCTCAACCGCTGCGCCACCGGGGAGGCCCTCTCAGTGTATTTTTTAATTTCTTCCTTGATTTCCTCATTAACCCAGTGGTCTTTTAGTAGCACGTTTTTCAGTCTTCATGTAATAGGAGATCTTGCTTTCTTTTTGTTATTGACTTCTAGTTTGATGTCTGTATGGTCAGAGAAGTTACTTGGTATGATTTTGATCTTCATGTACTTGTTGATATTTGTCGTGTGACCCAGTATGTGTTGATCCTGGAGAATGATCTTTGTGTAATTGAGAAAAGTATGTATTTTATTTGTTGGGGGGTAGTGTCCTATATATCTCTGTTGGTCCCATTTGGTCTAGATTGTTATTTCGGGCTACTTTTATTTGTTTACTTTCTGACTTGTTTATTTTTGTATTGGAGAGAGTGGAATGTTGAAGTCTCCTACCATATATGCATTTTCTCCAATAAATGTTTTCAGAGATGATAGTAATTGTCTAATGTATTTTGTTGCACCCTCACTTAGCAAATATACATTGATGGTTTTATGTCTTCCTTGTGTATTATCTCCTTGATATTATATTGTGTCCATCCATGTCTTTTTATTTTTTAAAGAATTATTTTTTATTTATGTGTACAAAAACTGTGGTGTAGGCCAGAGGTGCAGGGGGTGAGAAGATTTACCAGAGACAGAGTGGGGAGCAAAACAGGAAGATTGACTGAAATACACTGCTGAGGGGAGCAGAGAGCAAGTCAGGAGAGGTTTGCTCACCAGGTGGGTTAGCTCCCTGGCTGGAGATCAAACTCATGCTGCAGTGGCTGCTGATAGCTTGATAGTGCTAAGGCTTAACCCCTTGCGGCACCAGGGAGGCCCTCCATCCATGTCTTTTGTCTTCTTATTAGCTTGAAGTCTAAAAGGATGGCTGGGTGCCCCTGCCTGCTTTTGGGTGGCAAAAGAAGAATTGTAGAATTACTTGTGGAATTGTTTTTTAACCCTTTACTCTTGGTTTATGTTTATCTTTGGAACTTAGGTGTGATTCCTGGAAGAAGCAGAAAGTTGAATTCTGTTTTCTGGTCCAACATGCTGCTGTCTGTCTTTTTGTTGGTAAATTTAGTCCATTAACCTTTAGAGTGATTATTGATACATGGAAATCTGTTATTGCCATTTGTTCATTGTTTTGTGGTTCTACTCAACACCTTTTTCAGTTCTTTTTGTTCATTCCTCTGTAGTTTAAGTATTAAGGGCTCCTTGCAATGGGAGTTTGGTAGTAGCAAATTTCTGAAAATTTTGTTTGTCTAAGTAGGTCTGTATTTTTTTCTCATATAGGAAAGAAAGCTTTGCCCAGTAAATTATTCTTGGTTGGCATTTTTTGCCTTGGGTTTTTTTTAATATGTCACTCCATTCTTTTCTTGCCCATCATGTTTTTTCAGAGAAGTGTGATTTAGTCAAATCGGTTTACCTTTATAGGTTACCTGTTTCTTCCCCCTTAAAAGCTTCATTATTTTTTCTTTCTTTTGTGCTCTTGGAAGCTTTACTACTATGTGTCTTGCTATAATTTTCATTTAGTTATGATAGTTTGGCATCCTTCTAGTGTCCTATATGTCTGTTTTCATTTCCTTCTTAAAGTTAGGGAAGTATTCTTCCATTTCCTTGAATAGCTTTTCAGCTCTATTCTTTCTCTCTTCTCCTTTTTGGGTTCCTATGACTATTATATTTCCTTTCCTCATAATATCAGATCATTCTTGAAATGTTTCTTCATTTTTTTCCTTTGTATCTCTTTCCTTTTTGGTTCTTTTCCTATCTGTATGAAGTATTCAAGAATACTTATTCAGGGGCCTCCCTGGTGACACAGGGGTTAAAGTCTCAGTGCAATCAGCTATCTTCAGCCACTGCAGCATGAGTTTGATCCCCGGCTAGGGACCTAACCCACAAAGTGCAGAACTCTCCTCTCTGGCCTCCTGCTCCCCTCAGCAGTGTATTTTAGTAGACCTACTGTTCTGCTCTCCTCTGTCTCTGGTGAATCCTCTCACCACCATCCCGCCCCTGTACCTCTGGCCTACACTCCAATTCTTGTATGCACAAATAAATAAAATAAATCTTTTTTTTTTTAAAAGAATACTTATTTGTTCTTCCATATTACCCTATTTTCATGGCTTTTTCCAGAATTTTTTACCTCCTGTATTAATCTTTTCACATCCTGCCGTTCCTTTATTTTCTTATTTGAAGTTTCTATTTTGATCTTCTCTTCATCTATTGTTTCTTATAGTACTCTTTTCCTTCTCTGCTTCTTCTTGTATTTCTCTGATTTGTTTTTCTGAGTTTTGTTTATGTGTTTGAGATCTTTAATTTTCTTAATTATGACAATTTTGAAATTCTTCATCTGACAAAAATAAGAAATCTTCTGGGTCTCCCTGGTGGCACAAGGGGTTAAGACAACCTATGAAGCTGTCAGCAGCCACTGCAACAGTTTGACCCCCAGCCGGGGAGCTACCTACATGGTGCAGCAGACCTCTCCTGACTCGCCTGCTGCTCTCCTCAGCAGTGTATTTCAGTCAGTCTGCCTGTTCTGTTCCCCACTCTCTCTGGTGAATCCTCTCATCCCCTGCATCTCTGGCCCACCAGCAAATTGGATAGGGCCAGAACAGAATGTGGTAAAAGAAGCATCTTGCTGGGCTTCCCTGTTGGGTGCAAGGGGTTAAGATGCAACCTATGAAGCAATCCGCAGCCACTGCAACACAAGTTCGATCCCCAGCTGGCCAGGGAGCAACCCACATGGTGCAGCAGACCTCTCCTGTCTTGCCTGCTGCTCCCATCAACACTGTATTTCAGTCAGTCTGCCTGTTCTGTTCCCCACTCTGTCTCTGGTGAATCCTCTCACCCCCCACACCTGTGGCCTGTACCCCAGTTCTTGTATGCATAAATAAATCTTTAAAAAAAAAGATTAAGAAATCTGTCAGTTTCATTGGGTTCTGGAGTTTGATTTTCTATGGTGTATTGTTCACTGAGGGCTTCTTTGGTCATTTGTGTCTTTTCCTTCTCCCCATTGTTTGCTTTGGATTTGCTCTGTTGTAGCTGGGGCTTTGGTTGTGTATGTGTCCTCCTCCACTGTTCTGGGTGTTTACTTGTTGGATACAGCTACTGGGGTCTTAAAGCTACTGGGGTCTTACTGGGGTGGTACTAGAGCCTTCCCCAAACACTAGGCCTTGTTCTGGTGGTTGGGAGGACAGGGGGGATATTGAGTCGAGAGGCTGAATTGTTGGGACCTCACCTCACCCCGGAGTGGTAGCATTAGTATGATCCCCAGCCAGGCCCTCAGCATTCAGTAGATCTGCCTGTTCTGCTCCCCACTCTATCTCTGGTGAATCCTCTGAGCCCCCTCTGACCTGCATCCCAGTTCTTCTACACAAAAATAAATAAAATCTTTTAAATTTTTTTTAAAATGTGAATGATTGAAGAGCTAAATCAAGAAAGAATGCCATATCATTTTAGATCATATTGTTAGGGGGAAAGGATGTCCTGAGCTAATTACATACAGGCTTTGTGGACTCCACCTGCATTCCAGACCAAAGCCATCAAGACATTGGGAATGACAAATCCCATCATTACCAAAGGGAGGGTTGCTGGGACCTGAGGGTGGAGTTAAGCAGTCAGGTTTGGTATAAAACCAGACATGTGGGTCTTGGGTTGCTCTCTTGGCCTCATGGCTCTTGGCTCTTTGCCAGCTCTCAGCGTGCCATGGGGATTCCAGGTCAGCAGAACAGGTAGGACGCATTCATGAGTTTATCTCCCTCTTTTTCTCCCTAGTTATTCATTTCTTCATTTTCTCTTTCTTTTGTAAATAAATCTTTTTATTAACCTTTCATGTGTACCTGCAGTTGAGTATTAGTAAGTCCCATTTAAGCACGCAGGTGAGGACCCACAATCAGGCAACCTATTTTATATCGGGGTTGCTCTGTAACAATATCACTATTCTGTTTCAAAGCTTCAAAGTTCTCCATTGCTGTTTAGTTAAAAACTCCAATTCCTGGGCCTCCTTGGTGGTGCAAGGGGTTAAGACACAACCTATGAAGCAATCCACAGCCACTGCAGCATGAGTTCGATCCCTGGGCAGGGAGCTACCCACATGGAGCAGCAGACCTCTCCTGACTTGCCCGCTGCTCCCCTCGGCAGTGAATTTCAATCAGTCTGCCTGTTCTGTTCCCGACTCTGCCCACTCTGTCTCTGGTGAATCCTCTCTCACACACACACACACACCCGCCTCTGGCCTGTAACGTAGTTCTTGTATGCATAAATAAATAAATCTTTTAAAAAAAAATCCAATTCCCGAGCCTCCCTGGTGGCGCAGGGGTTAAAGGCTCAGGCTATCAAGCTATTACCAATCATTGCAGCATGAGTTCCATTGCTGGCCAGGGAGCTAACCCACATGGCACAGCAGTATACTTGAATAAATCCCCCTCTTGTATTCTCCACTCTGTCTCTGGTGAATTATTACACCTCCGCACCTCCGGCCTCACTCTAACCTTCTTCCCACAGCAACTGTTGCATTTCAGGGAAGAAAAGATGTCTTGTCAATAAATGGTTCTAGTGTTACTGACCTCTATAAATCAGGTTTATGGACCTGATGCCTTGTTAAGATCAAAATTGCTAAAACATCAGTGCTTGAAGCAAAGAAAGATTTATTGCAAATTGGACAAGCAAGAAGACAGGAGAAAGAAGAAAAGCACTTGAACTTGTTTCCCCAATTAAAAAAGGAAATCAGGTTACATAGGCATTGGGGTCAGAGTTGAGAACAAAGGAATTAAATTTTATTGACTGAAAAATGGGTTAAGGATAAAAATGTGGAATTGATTGAAGTTTAGTTCAATTGATTGAACTAAACTATTGTTTAGTTCCAAGGCACGTCATACATAAAGTGCAAAGAGGCTTTTCTTTAGATAACTGGCATTTTGAATTTCTGTTGCTGAGTAGCCTCTTCCTGTCCTGTGAGCTCAGTGTCCAGGTAGCCTTGGAATTCAGCTCAGGGTGTCAGATAAATTGTGTCTGTAAGTACTAACCTCAAAAATTACAGTTTACCTAAGTTTTTTCTTTTGTACTCTCAAGATGTACAAGCAATTTAAACTAACCCTTTAGATTTGGTTTTACTAGGTAAATTGGCTATCCATATGAAAACATGAACCTTATTCCCTATATCATACCACAGCCAAAAATGTACTTCAAATTGATCATAGACAAATATGAAGTGTAAAACAATTAAACTACTAATACCGAAATTTCAGGTTTTCAGACCTAGTCTCCCATCCAGGAACGGACCCCAGGCTGCAGTGGCAGCGCTGAGTCCCAGCCACTAGACCACCACGGGTTGGTGTCAGGAGGAACTTTGCAGACGCTCAGGCAAGCAAGCGAGAAAAGGCAGATTTGTTTAGAGAAAGAAAAAGTTTATTGAGGAGAAAAGGAACGGAAATAAAGTGGGACTCCCAGGCCGGTGGAACCAGGCCAGGGAGGGGCAGGGAAGCCCAAAAGGAGCCGAGCCTCAGGGTATATATACCCTTTTTCCCTGATTATTCTAAAGCTTCACCAGTCTCTTTGTGATTGAATCAGATATCGGTGGTCTCACTCACTGCCTAAATGTATCTGTGCCCAGAACTAAGCCTCTGTGTCCCAGCCCTTAATTGTCCTTGTCCAGGAATGTCCTGTTGCTCCTAGTCCTAGATTGTTTAATTATTCCCCTTTGGAATTTGTTGCCCTTATCTCTGGAGCCTTCCTTAACTCTCCTGAAGTTCCTGCACTGTCCTTGAGGATGCCTAATTATCCCTAACTTGCCCTAGGACTCACTACCATAAGAAAACAAAGGGAAATATTTTCATGACTTTGGGAGAAGTAAAAATTTCTTTTTTTAAAGATTTATTTATTTATGCATACAAGAGCTAGGGTTCAGGCCAGAGGTGTGGGGGGTGAGAGGATTCACCAGAGACAGAGTGGGGAACAGAACAAGCAGATTGACCAAAATACACTGCTGAGGGGAGCAGCGGGCAAGTCAGGAGAGGTCTCTGCAACATGTGGGTCAGCTCCCTGGCTGGGAATCGAACTCATGCTGCAGTGGCTGCAGATAGCTTCATAGGTTGTGTCTTAACCCTTTGCGCCACCAGGGAGGCCCAGAAGTAAAAATTTCTTAAGGAAGACCCAAAATGTAGTAAGCATAAAAATTAAAAATGGCTTATTAAATTGGCCTTCATTAAGAATTTCTGGGAGATGACAGCAGCAATAGCAACATATTTCCCTGATTACCAGGAAAAACAAAGCAAATAGAAAAACCAAAACCCATGAAAAACATTTCTACAACAATAATTGGCAGTGTTTTTAAACTCCAAAATACAAGTGGATAAGAATAATTGGCACAAATTCTAAGTGTTATCAGTCCTCTGTGTGAAAGACAGCAAACCAAGGGGGTACCAGCAGGTGTTCCCTGAAAGATAGAACAAGTCAATCTGAAAATAGCTGAAATTGGAATGGGGTTTCCTAATTCAATAACTGATGAGTGTAAGGGGCCCATTGGAATACCCTACAAACTCCTGAATTGGAACTGGCCCCTTCTAGGTCAAGCCTACCTCTCCTCACCCTTCCTCAAGAAATCAAAATTAAAAAGTTTAGGGACAAAAGATCAAGTGAAAAGAAGTCTGGATAAAAGTGTTAAAGGGGGACAGAGCCAGCTTATCTCAGAAAGAAGGTGACATTGTTCAACACTACAAAAAGACAACAATTAAAGAGCTCTCTGAAGGACAAGCACTTCCTTAAATTACAGTTCCTAAGTATTTGGGAAAACTAAGCTCACCTACAAAAAGCATCAGAAAAATCAAGGCCAAATTCCATAGAAAATTATTATAAGAAAGGGCCGCCCTGGTGGTGCAAAGGTGGTCTCAGCACTATCAAGCTATCTCCAGCCACTGCAGCATGAGTTAGATCCCAGGCCAAGGAGCTAACCCCATGGTTCAATAGACCTCTCCTATCTTGCCCACTGCTTCCCCTCAGCAGTGTATTTCTGTCACTCCGCCTGTTCTGCTCCCCACTCTGTCTCTGGTAAATCCTCTCACCTCCTGCACCCCTGGCCTACACCCCAGTTCTTATATGCATAAATAAATAAAATAAATCTTTAAAAAGAAAAAAAAAACTAAGGTGTGACATTGTGGTTTATAGGAAATACACTCTTGTCATTCTGTGATAGGGTGGTCTCCAGGAATGGTGGAGGTTCCAGGTTTCCTGTCCCACCCAAAAGGTGGGTGGAGCTGAGCAGGGAGAGAAAAAGCTGCAGAGGAGACAGAGAGAGGAAGGAAGCAGGATGGAGAGCCAGAAGGAGACCTGGAGGAGACACATGGTGCAAAGAGACACATGAAGAAACTATGACTGCCTTTTGGTCATGGACCGGTTGAAATAGATGTGGGTGAGAGACCCATGGGGAGTATAACAATGGCAACTTTTATCTTGATTTTGATTTTTCTCTTTTCCTCCCAGACTTGTCTGGTTGTTTCTGATCCTTTTCTGTGGGTTCTCACTGGAAGGTGCTTTAGACTTGTGGCAGGCTTTCGGGCCTTGCTCTGGGTCAATCCCATTTATGTGGACTTTCAGCCACAAGTGGTAACTTTGGGTACTTGATTTAGAAACTATATTCTTTGCCTTTCCTGTATTGTTTACTAATTGTATTAAAGCATACCCACTGGCTTAAAGGTTTCTCCTCTAATATTGTCATGTTAATGAAGGTAACTGTTGGAAAACTCAGGAAGATGGTTACCCTGGATACCAACTGAATGGAGCTTTAGAACTTCCAGGCCTGTCCCTCTGACTTCTGAGGAGGGAAAGGAGCTAAGGTTGAGTTCAATTGCCTATGATGAGTAAGTTAACCAGTTGTGCCTACTTAATGAAACCTCCATAAAAGACCAAAAAGTTAACCAGTTGTGCCTAGTTAATGAAACCTCCATAAATGACCAAAAAGGAGGGTTCATTGAGCTTCCAAGTAGGTGAACATGCAATTAGGAGGAGAATGGCGTGCCTGGAGAGGTCATGGAAGCATTGCACCTTTTCCCCATGTTTGCCCTATCCATCTTTTCTTTTTTTTTTTTTTAAGATTTATTTTATTTATACAAGAGCTGGGGCTACAGGCCAGATGCACAGGAGGGTGAGAGGATTCACCAGAGACAGAGCAGGGAACAGAACAGGCAGACTAACAAAATACACTGCTGAGGGGAGCAGCGGGCATGACAGGAGAGGTCTGCCCCACCATGTGGGTTGTTCTGAGGCCAGCGGGCATCGAACTTGCTCAGGCTCTGAGACCAGAGACACCAAAAAGCCCCAAAAGACCAAAAACCAAAAACCAGGAGCTATAACTTAACAAAGGATAGTGCCTGCTGTGAAGTTATCTGCAGCATGAGTTCAATCCCCGGGCAGCCAGGGAGCAACCCACATGGTGCAACAGACCTCTCCTGATTTGCCCGTTGCTCCCCTCAGCAGTGTAACTACATTCTGCCTGTTCTGTTCCCCACTCTGTCTCTGGTGAATCCTCTACCCCTCACCACACACACACATCTGACCTTTACTCCAGTTCTTCTATGCATAAATAAATAACTCTTTTTTAAAAAAAAGGATAGTGCCCCATAAGAGGACCAGTTATTGTCTGTGGGTTCTCACCCACACACACAATTGCAAGAGACCTTAGACTCCAGGAGCAACAACCATGGGGTTTATTTTACAAACAGGCGAAACAAAGAGCTTACTGTATCCACAAGTGGCCGGCTATCTGACCCCAGGTACCATCAGTGATGGTCACCACTGGTCACCAGGAATATTGGTCAGCACTGGCCAGTAGTGATGGCCACAACAGAGGTGGTATCAGAGACACCCAGTGTTAACAGCTCTTTGTGAGTTGTTGGGCTGTACCAACAATAAACAGCTCTTTGAGACACGAGGCCCAGGGCCTTTGGTGCTCCTTTCAGGCAATGTCAGAGACTGAGGCCCAGTCCGTGATAGAATCCTTCCACTTCTCTTCCCTCCTCGGAGGTCAGCTACTTGATGTGTCTTTTCTTCTTTTGTCAGAGGCTGTAACTGTCTTCTTTTCTTCAGGGGCTGGCAGCATTGTCTCTGGGCTGGCATCTTCTTTCCTTCCCAGGGGGCTGGTGTCATCTCTCTCAGCTCTCCCCCACCCTGCCTTATATCCTCTTTCAGGGTGCCCCATCCACAAGTCTGATAGGACCATTTTTCAATCCTGTGGCTGATTGGACCATTTACCAATCAGCCCAGACCACCTGTATAGTTCATTCAACAACCCAGGAAGTGCCCTTTACATAAAAGGGTTCTGAGGAGCAACTGCCACAACTGACCTGTGGTGAGAGGCTGGGTCCTGGTAACAAAAGTCTGATTGGACCATTTAGCACCAACGAGCTCATAGCTCGCACCTGATTGGTCCATTCCACAATCCAGGAAGTACACCGTTACGTCAAAGTTCTCTGAGGAGCAACTGCCACAACAGACTCATGATGGAGTAGCAGGTTGAAAGAACCCCACTGCTCCTGCTGGCTCCCAAGGCTGAGGCAGCTGGGTTCCAGTAACACTCATTTGTACCCTTTGTTATCCTCTGTAATATATTAGTGATCTAGTAAATGCATTGGTTTCCTGAGTTCTGTGTACTGCTCTAGCAAATTAATTAAACCTGAGGTGGGTATCCTGGGAAACTCTGATTTATAGCCTGTTGGTCAGATGTAGTGATAATAATCTGGTTTGAGATGGGTACCTGAAGACTGGGGATGGGTTCATGGGGAACTCTGATCTATATACGGATTGGTCAGAAGCATGGGGTATCTGGGGTATGCCACCACCACCTAAAGTAGAGGACAGCCTTGAAAGAGTGAGCCCTTAAACTGTGTTAGAATTGAATTGTATTCTCAGACACCCTGTTAGAGTCTGAAGAATTGCTTGTTAGAGTTGGAAAGTCTCAGTACTCACATACTAGTTGGAAATTAAACTGCAGGACTCCACCAAATATGAACTAAGAAACAGAAATCCAAAGACATAATGAATGGGCCTCCCTGGTGATGTAGTTAAGTCTCAGCTGTCTCATGATATCACCAGTGTGGCATATGTTCATTCTCAGGCCAGGGAGCTACCCACACACGGAGCAGCAGACTTTTCCTGTTTCACCTGCTGCTCCCCTCAGCAGTGTATTTCAGTAGACCTGCCTGTTCTGCTTCCCACTCTGTCTCTGGTAAATCCTCTCACCCCGCACACCTCTGGCCTGGACCATAGTTTTTGTATTCATAAATAAAAATAGGACCTCCCTGGTGGGGCAGGGGGTTGAGTGCAGCACTGTGAGGCTATCCATGGCCTTTGCAGTGTAAGTTAGATCCCCCACCTGGCTGGGAGCAACCCACATGGTGTGGCAGACCTCTCCTCTCTCGCCCGCTGCTCCCCTCAGCAGCATATTTCAGTGCATCTGCCTGTTCTGTTCCCTGCTATGTCTGGTGAATCTTCTCACCCCCCTGAGACTCTGGCCTGTACTCCACTTCAAAAAAAAAAATAAAAATAAATCTTAGGGCCTCCTCGGTGGAGCAGGGACCTAACCCACTTGGCACAGCAGACCTCTCCTGTCTTGCTACTTGTTCCCCTCAGCAGTGTATTTCAGTTGATCCACCTGTTCTGCTCCCCAATCTGTCTCTGGTGAATCTTTTCACCCCCGCATCTCTGTCCTATACCCCAGTTCTTGAATGCATAAATAAAATTTAAAAAAATAGTGCTGCAATATTCATTTTACTATAGTTCTTTTTGAGTTAGTCTTTTTGTGTCCTTTGGGTAGATTCCTAGGAGTTAAATCCTTGGGTCATTATGGTATGTCCATTTTTAGTGTTTTGAGAAATCTTCATGCAACTTTCTGTAGTGGCCAGCCATTAGCACCAATAGTGTAGAAGTGTTTCTTTTTCTTCACATCCTCCCCACCACTTGTTTTTTCTGGTATTGGATAATTGTGGGCCATTGCCACAAATGTAAGGTGGTATCTCTTTGTGGTTTTGATTTGCATTTCCCTGGCAATAAGTGATGATGAACATTTTCTCATATACCTCTTGGCTTCTTTGGAAAAGTGCTTATTTAGCTCTGATTGGGTGAAAAATAACATGGCACTCTTAGGCTGTAATCCCAGAAATTCAAATACAGGTTTCTTGTGGGTTTTGAGCCACCACAGTCAGAAATATTACCAATGGCTTTCTGAGAAAGAATACTTATTTCAAAGAGTTGGAGAAGTGTCCTTAAACATTAGAAAATGTTAGAAAGGGGGCATGTTTAAACTTCAGATTTCTGATATGTGGCCCTGAAATCTGCTTATAACATATTCCAGAAAATTTTGATGTAAGCTGCTGACAGATCACACTTTGAAAAACACTGGGTCAGAGGAACAGTTTCATTAACATGTATTTACATGGTATACATCAAGTACATGACAGATCTTCAGGGAGAAATAGATGAATCCACTATTATAATTGGCTTCTTAAAAATTTTTTATCAGTAATGGGCAGTTCTACATGCAGAAAATGACTAAAGACATAGGTGAACTCAGTAGCACCATTACTCAATGTATGTAATTAACATCTGCAGAGTACTTCATCCAGCACCAGAACACACATTCTTCTCAAGATTACAAGGAACATTCAAGATAGATCACATTCTGGGTCTTCAAATATAACTTAACAAATTTAGAAGAATAGAAGTTATACAATGTTTCCTCTCAGACCATAGTGGGAATAACCTAGAAATTAATAACAGAAGATAACCAGAAAACCAAAATGAAGAGAGATTAAACAACATATTTCTAAATAACCCACAGGCCAAATAAGAAATATCAAGGCAAATGGAAAAATATTTTGAACTAGTGATGATACAAATACACCTTATCAAAATTTGGCTGATGCAATGAAAATAGTGCTTAGAAGAAAATTTATAACATCAATTTCATATATTATAAAAGAAGAAAGATCTAAAATCAATTATCTAAGTTTCTGTTTTAGGAAACTAGGGGAAAAAAAGCAAGTTGAAGCCAAAGTAAGAAGAATCATTAATAATCAGAAATGAAAGAGGAGACATACATCACTGCAGATCCTATGGATATTAAAAAGGTAATGGAAAGACTATGAGGAACCACTATGCCCTCAAATGTGATAACCTACATGAAATGGACCAATTCCTGCAAAGGCACAATTTGCCCGAAAGTATGCAAAAACAATTTTTTTTAAAGTTTTATTTATTTATGCATACAAGAATTGGGGTACTAGGCCAGAGGTGTGGGAGGTGAGAGGATTTACCAGAGACAGAGCAGGGAACAGAACAGACAGATCAACTGAAATCCACTTCTGAGGGGAGCACCAGGCCAGTCAGGAGAGGTCTGCTGCACCATGTGGGTTGCTCCCAGGTCGGGATCGAACTTGTGCTGCAGTGGCTGCAGATGGTTTCATAGGGACGTCTTAACCCCATGCGCCACCAGGGAGGCCCTAACAGACAATCTTAATAGGTCTATATCTGTTTTAAAAATAAAGCAATAATTGGGCCTCCCTGGTGGCACAGGGGTTGTCTCAGCCCCATCAAGCTATTGCTCCATCCCCAGCCAGGGAGCCAAACCACATGGCACAGCAGACCTCCCCTGTATAGCCTGCTGCTCCTCTCAGCAGTGTATTTCAATAGATCTGCCTGTTCTGCTCCCCACTATGTCTCTGGTGAATCTTCTCACTCCTCTTACTTCTGGCCTACACCTCAGTTCTTGTATGCAAATAAATAAATTTAGGGCCTCCCGGTGGCGCAGCGGTTGAGTGCTAGGTTGCGAAGCTGCCCTCCGCCTCTGCAGCGCCGGTTCGTTCCCCGGCAGCCCCGTGAGGGTCCCACATGGCGCGCAGAACTCTCCTGCCGCTCGCTGCTCCCCTCAGCAGTGTATTTCGTCTGTCTGCCTGTTCTGCTCCCCGCTCTGGCTCTGGTGGATTCTTTCACCCTCCCGCGCTTCTGACTGTACCCAGTGCTTGTATAAATAAATCAATCAATCTTTAATAAATAAATTTAAATCTCAAAAAAAAGAGCAATAATTGAAAGCTTTCAAAAACAAGGCGGGGGTATAATGCAACCATCCCAAACCAGGTAGGTTCATCACCAGTTCAAGAAGCCATGTTGGTGTTTTATCTGTTTGCATGTTTGCCACTGTACTTCGCCACACTCCGCGATACTCCGCAGTACTCCACACCACACCGTCCTCTACTGCCCTGGCCTTACATGCTCAGTCTCTTGTCTCAAGTGAGCCCACGTACCCATGTCCACACCCTACTCCAGGTGCCCCCCATCAGGCATGCATCTAGGAACCCAGGGATCCATCATTAATCCTAATGGCAGGAGAGCGAAAGCCTGACAATAATTTACCCTACAATCTACCCTCTCAGGGTTTTCTGCTATAGTCTATATATAAGTTATACGCAATTTTCCCTTAGCAAATATAAATACTGCATCCATGGCCCACAAAAGTAAACAGTATACATCACAATATAACTAAGTTCAATTCTCCTAAGTCCAGAAAGATAAAGTTATTGGTACCACCAATGGGAGATCCCTCCCATCTGGCAATATACACACCAATTTTGTGTCCGAGGATAATATTGTAGCTGGCATTAGTGGCTTCCCAGGTCGTGAGTACCACACTGTGCAGAAAGACCACAGTGCAGGTTTTCTGATCCCATGCAGACCGGGTAAAGGAGGAGTCAGAGTACTCAGTGGTTTTGCAGGTTTTTTATTGGGGTTCACCAGGCATATGGCAGGCAGGGGTGCTGGCTGGGGGGCTGGGAGGCTGGCAGGCCTCCCAGCCCCCAGCAAGTCTTTATCTGGGCTCTCTGGCGTTCGTTCTGTTTCTGCTTCTCGGCTTCTCTTTCGGCTTCTGCTGCTGCTGCTGGCGTCCCCATGACGCCACCCTTAAAAGCCCAGTCTTCGCCCAGGTGAATCACATCTACCTATGCCCACACCCTATTCCAGGTGCCTGCCATCAGGCATGCATTCAGAACCTCAAGGATCCATCATCTATCCTGATGGCGGGAGGGCAGAAAAGCCTGATATTTTTCCTTACCCTACACACACTCACTTTGCCAGTGAAGAGGCATCAGAGGGCTCTACATGTAACTAGAGTGGCGAGCTCATAATAGCCCACAGAGTCATGATCTGCCACCCCAGGGAGGGTAACACGCACCCGTGGCAGCCACTGTGCAGTCACCCATGGTGTTACTTGTAAATCGGCCTCCAGGCTGTGACTCCAAGGGGATATCAGAGTGTAGGGACAGGAAGGACCACTGAGCAGGTTTTCTGATCCCATGCAGACCAGATAAAGGAGTCAGAGTCCTCAGTGGTTTTTTGCAGGTCTTTTATCTTTTATTTTTTGCAGGTCTTTTGCAGGTTCACCAGGCACATGGCAGACAGGGGTGCTGGGGGGTTGGGAGGCTTGGCAGGCCTCCCAGCCCCCAGCAAGTCTTCACTCTATCTGGGCTCTCCAGCTCTCTCTGCTTCTCTCTCGGCTTCTGCTGCTTCTTTCTTGGCTTCTCTTTTGGCTTTCTGCTGCTTCTTTCTTGCTTCTACTTCGGCTTCTGCTCTTCTCGGCTTCTACTGACGTCGCCATAATGCCGCCCTTAAAAGCACAGATTAGCCCAGGTGAATCCCATCTACCTATGCCCACACCCTATTCCAGGTGCCCGCTATCAGGCATGCATACAGGACCACAAGGATCCATCATCTCTCCTGATGGTGGGAGGGCAGAAAAGCCTGACATTTTTCCTTACCCTACACAGAGCCACCCAGCACATGTGGGGAGCCTTCACAGTCCGGGGCCATTCCCAGTCCACAGTCTGCCCTGGGTCCACTCCAGTTGGGGCTGGCAATAAAATGTTGCCCTGCTGTCCAAATCCAGGCTTTTACATAATATCTGAAGTTTGTATCTGTAATTGGATGGGATGCAGCAACGCCTCCACTGGAGCTAAGCCGACTTTCCTGCCCCTCTCATAGCGTGTCACACAGATGTCAGCTTTACCCGGCCAGCGTCAGAGTCCGGACAGTAGCTCTCAGTCCTTGCTTTAGCAGGCCATTATAACACTCTATGATCCCTGCAGCTTTGGGATTATAGGGAGTGTGACACTTCCATTCAACACTGTAGTGGCAGGAATGGGCACAGTGCAGGTTTTCTATGATTCCAGCAGACGGGTGAAGGAGGAATGAGAGAGTCCTGAAGCCCTCAGTGGCTTTTCAGGCTTTTATTGGGATTTACCAGGTACATGACAGGCAGAGGTGCTGGGAGTGCCAGGAGGCTGGCAGGCCTCCCAGCCCCCAGCAAGCCTTCACTCTTTCTGGGCTCTCCGGCCTTCTCTCACGTTCTCTCTGCTTCTCTCATAGCTCTGCTCTCTGCTCTCTTTTCTTCTCATGGTACTGCTGGCATCCCCATGATGCCACCCTTATAAGCCCAGTCTTAGTCCAGGTGTACCAACTTACGCATGCCGACACCCTACTCCAGGTGCCTGCCATCAGGCATGTATTCAGGACCGCATAGATCCATCATCAATCCTAAAGGCAGGAGGGCAGAAAAGCCTGATACTTTACTTACCCTACAAACACCCACGTTCTTGGTCCACTGCTGCACCGGGGCTCCTGTAAAATGAGTCCCTTGGTTGCTCTCCACCTCCAGCGGATGTCCATATGCAGCACATAGGCGTGCCAGTGCTGCCAAAACTGCCTTTTGGTCCCCATGTGGAACAGGATAAGCTGCCAATAACCCAGTAGCAGTGTCCACACAGGTGACCGCATACTGCTGTCCATCCGAGCGAGGTACATATACCAGCTCAGCATGCATCTGCCATCTGCTCACTGTCTCCAGCACATCTCCTGCATCAGTCCATACTGTTCATATGGCAGCCATTATCCATTCCAGCAGGGTATGATCGCTCTGGCCATACATCTGGATGTTCTGTAGCCTCTGTCTCAAGGATGGGTGTAAAGTCCACCAGTTCCACCTGGGTGTATGGTCGGCATGTAGTAAATTCTGTCATTTTTGGTGCCAGCACCTCACCCCCTGGGGCTGTCGCTTCATTTTCTGAGTTGCCACCAGGCAAGCCCAGAGCATGGGACCAGCCTCCTCCTCTTCTCCCGAGGAGTCTGGCATCTCCGGAGTCGCAGGTTGGTTTGCCACTACTGGATGAGACTCAGGCAAAGGGCCAGTCTCCCTCTCTGCCTCTCCTGAGAAGGAGTCTGGCATCTCCAGAATGGTGGGTTGGTTTCTCTGAACTTCTTCCTACAGAATCCTCAAACGCTATTGCAGTTCTCATGTCTCATCCTGCAGTTGCTGGATTCTGGATTGCTCTTTCTGCCTAGACTTTCGCAGAGCTGTGAGAAACACCCATCCCATAACCCCTGCCACCTCACAGGTGCTGTGTCTATTATCCAGGTTCTCTTCTATTTCACATAGGATCTGTTCCAACTGTAACGGGGATCCACCTACCTCAAGCCATTTCTGGGAGGTGATCACTGGGAGAGGAGGCTGGCCACCGAGTACCATCTGCTCATGGCCAGCCACCCCTCAATCCCTCCCCAGGTTTCAAAGCATTCCATACCTGTCTGCATTGAAGCGTCCTGCTTTGAACCATCCTGCTGATTATGCCAAATATAATGCAACCATCCCAAACCAGGTAGGTTCATCACCAGTTCAAGCAGCCTTGTTGGAGTTTTATCGGTTTTCATCCTAATGGCGGGAGGGCAGAAAAGCCTAGCAATCATTTACCCCACAGGGGGCCTCCCTGGTGGAACAGCGGTTAAAGACAGCTCTATCAAGTTATTACCATCCTCTGCAGCACCAGTTTGATCCCAGATGGCCAGGGAGCAACCGACATGGCATAGCGGACTTCTCATGACTCACCTGCAGCTCCCCTCAGCAGTGTATTTCAGTAGATCTGCCTGTTCTGTTCCCCACTCTGTCTCTGGTGAATTCTCTCAACCCCCACACCTCTGGCCTGCACCCCAGCTCTTGTATGCATAAATAAATAAAACATTAAAAAAAAAACACCGATATGCCTCCCTGGTGATGCAAGGGGTTAAGACGCAAACTATGAAGCTGTCCGCAGCCTCTGCAGCACGAGTTCGATCCTCTGGCCTGCCAAAGAGCAACCCACATGGCACAGCAGACTTCTCATGACTTGCCCGCTGCTTCCCTCAGCAGTGTATTTCAGTAGATCTGCCTGTTCTGCTCCCCACTCTGTCTCTGGTGAATCCTCTCACCTCCCCCCCACACCTCTGGCCTGTACCCCAGCTCTTGTATGCATAAATAAATAAATCTTTAAAAAAAGATACGAAAGCACTGGGGCTCAGATGGATTCACTGTTAAATTCTACCAGCCATTTAAAAAATTAATTATAGGGGCCTCCCTTGTGGCGCAAGGGGTTAACATGCAGCACTATGAAGCTATCCTCAGCCACTGCAGCACAAGTTCGATCCCCATCCAGGGAGGTGACCCACATAGTGCAGCAGACCTTTTCTGACTTGCCCACTGCTCTCCCTCAGCAGTGTATTTCAGTCAACCCACCTGTTTTGTTTATTTTTTTAAGATTTATTTATTTATGCATACAAGAACTGGGGTAAAGGCCAGAAATGCAGGGGATGAGAGGATTCACCAGAGACAGGGTGGGGAGCAGAACAGGTGCTCAACCCCTTGTGCCACCAGAGAGGCCCCCAAATTCTTTTAAAAAGGAGCAAATCAAATCCAACAATGTATAAATAGCAAAATACATCAGGTATGCAAAGCTGGTTCAACATTCAAAAATCAATTAATATAACCCATCACATCAACAAGCTAAAGAAGAATAATCATGGCCTCTCTAGTGGTGCAAGGGGTTAAAATACAACCTATGAAGCAGTCCACAGTCACTGCAGCACGAGTTATATCGCTGGCTGGCCAGGGAGCAACCAACATGGCACAGCACACCTCTCCTGCCTTGCCTGCTGCTCCACTCAGCAGTGTCCTTCAGTTGATCTGCCTGTTCTGTTCCCCACTTTGTCTCTGGTGAATCTTCTCACCCCCCACCTCTGGCCTGTACCCCAGCTCCTGTATGCATAATAAATAAATAAATGCATAAATAAATAAATAAATGCATAAATTTATTTATGCATAAATAAATAAATCTTTAAAAAAAAGAATAATCATATGAACTTATCAGCAGGTACAGAAAAAAAACTATCTGGCAAACTCAACCGTGATAAACCCAATACCCATTTCTGATAAAAACTCTCAATAAAGTAGAAATAGATGGTAATTCCTCAATTTGATACTAAGTGTCCAAGATACCTGCAACTCATATCACACTTAATAGTGAAAAGTTAAAATCTTTTCTGCTAGGAATCTAGAAAGCCTAAATAAGGGGCCAGGAAAAAGAATAACTATAAGAAAGAAAAAATCGAAATCAACAAACAGCTATGAACCAGAGACACACTATGGGGGCGGGGCGGGGAAAGGAGGGATTGGGTTCAAAATAAGGGGGTTGCAATTTTATGGGGAATATAAAAATAAAATAAAATAAAATAAATAAGTAAAATAAAAATCTTTCCTGCTAAGTTCTGGAACAAGGTTAAGATACTCCCTCTTCATTGTTATTTAGCATAGTTGTATAAGTCTTAGCCAATGCAATTAGAATAAAAAAGGAAAAGAATGAAGAAATGAAATTCTCTTTGTTAGCAGATAACATGATTGTGTATGTAGAAAATCTGAAAAATTTTACAAAGAAAACTACTGCAACTAAAAATTAATTCTAGCCTCTGACTGCAGGATAAGGTTAATTTTCAAAAGTAAATCAATTTTTTTACAAACAAATGGAATTTGAAATTAAAACCAAAATACCATTTTAATTAACACACACAAAAAGTACTTAGAGTTATTACTACTGACAAATTAATAAAAAAAAGAAATACTTAAAGATAAACGTAGCAAATTACCTATAAGACTTATGTGAAGAAAACAAATCTCTGATGAATGAAAATACCCTTACTGGATATGGACAGATCTTGCAAGAAAACCACTTAGAATGTATTGAACTCAACAACAGCATTATTCAACTGGATGTAATTGACATTTACAGACTATTTCAAGAGCAACAGAGTAAAATCTGGCAAAATCAAAGAAGAAGGAAATAAAGGAGAGATGTTTTGTGTTCGTGGATAGAAAGTATCAATGTTGTTAAGATGAAAGGATCAATGTTGTTAAGATGTCACTTCTTCCCAACTTGACTTTAGAGTCAATGTAATGTCAGTCAAAATCCCAGCAAGTTGTTTTGACATGGACAAATTGTTTCTTAAATGTATATGAAGAGAAAAAAGACCCAGAAGACCAAACAAAATACTGAGGGAGAAGAACAAACTTTGAAGGCTGACACTAGTCAACTTTAAGACTTACTACAGTGCTGCAGAAATATCACACTGTGGTACTGGCAAAAGAATAGACAAATAAGGAGAAGCTGAAGAAGTCTCGGGGAAGTGACTTGGAGAAGCACATGGAGCAAAGAGACATGTGAAGAAGTCCCACTTGCTTTCTTCAGTTTTGTACTTGCACCAGGGACTTGAAGGATATGGAAAGAGACACATGTAATTGAGATATATAGAGACTCTTGGAAGAGACATGGGTGAGAGATCCACGGGGAGGCTGACAATGGCAACTGTTATTTTGATTTTGATCTTTTCATCCCAGACTTGCCTAGTCCCTTCTACTCCTTTCCAGTGATTTCCCTGCTAGAAGATGCCTTAGACTAGTGGCAAGCTTTTGGGCCTCAGAGGCACCACCACTTGGGCTGGGCATTTACCCACAGCATGGTGAATAACTTTGGGTATTTCATTAGAAAATGATTATCCTTTCTATTCTCTTTATGCACACTATCCTATTAAAGTTTTTTCACAGTAAAAAAAAAAAAAATAGGCAAGTAGAACAGTGGAACAGAACAGAGTCCAGAAATAGATGGTCATAAATATAGAGCAACTAATATGATAAGGACAAAGGAAATATAATAGAGCAGAAATTCCTTTCTCAACAAATGGCATTGCAACAATTGGACATTTACATGCAAAATATGTATCTTGACAGATCTTATACCCTTCATAAAAATTAAATCAAATTGGATCACAGACCTAGATGTAAAAGGAAAAACTGCTTAGAAAAAAAATTGGAGAAAATTCAGATGACTTTTTGGTTTATGATGACTTTTTAGCTATGACACCAAAAGCATGAACCTTTCAATTCTTTGAAAGCAAGAACTGATACACTGAACTGCATTAATATTAATAATTTCTGCTTGCTAAGAAAATAAAATGGGCTGTGAGTTTATGAAAAGATGCTGAACATGAAATGTCATCAGGCAAATGTAACTAAACAAAAATGAGCTACTACTATATTTGTATTAGAATGGTCAAAATCTGGAATGCTGACAACATCAAATGCTGGTGAGGATGTGGAGCAATAGGAACTCTCATTCATTGTTGTTGTGAATGCAAATGGTACAACCACTTTGAAAGAGTGTGTGGGGGCCTCCCTAGTGGCACAAGGGGTTAAGATGCAAACTATGAAGCTATGTGCAACCACTGCAGCACTAGTTCGATCCCCTGCCAGGGAGCTACCCACATGGCACAGCAGATCTCTCCTGACTTGCCCGCTGCTCCCCTCAGCAGTGTATTTCAGTCAGTCTGCCTGTTCTGTTGCCCATCTATCTCTGGTGAATCCTCTCATCCCCCACACACACACCTCTGGCCTGTACCCCAGTTCTTGTATGCATAAATAAATAAATCTTTAAAAAAAAAAAAAGAAACATAGTGTGGCAGTTTTTACCCTTCCCAGATGATCCAGGAATCACACTTTTCCATATTTACTGAATGGTCCTGGAAACTTATGTCCATACAAAAACCTACACACAGAGATGTTTATAGTAGCTTCTCTCATAACTGTCAAACTTGGAAACAAGCAGATATCCTTTAGTAAGTGAGTGGATAAATAAACATCATTGAGCACTAAAAAGTAATGCACTTGTTATAGAGACATGGGGTAACTTAAATGTATATTGAAGAAGATAGTCAGAAAATGCAACATATATTATTCCAACTATATGACATTCTGGAAAAGTCAAAACTACGGAGACTGTGAAACTATCAGTGGTTGCTAGAAGTTGGATATGGAGAGGCATAGATAGCCTGAGCACAGAGGAATGTTAGGACAGTGAAAATACTCTGACACTACCGTGGTGGATACATGACATTATAAAATTTCTGGAACCATATAGTGTGCAAGAGTGAACCTTAATGTAAGTATTGGACTCTGGGGGATCATGATGTATAAATGTTACAACTGGGCAAGTGTAGCACTCTAATGGGAGGTGTTCATAATGGAAGAGGCTGTGCATGTGCATATTGGAAGAGGGTGTTCATAATGAAAGAGGGTGTGTGTGGGAGTTTTGTGTACTTTCAATTTTTTTGTGAACCTTAAACTGCTCTAAAAAATAGTCTAAAAAGTGGCAATAATATTACCTATATTAAAAGATTATTATGGCGACTAGTGAGACTATATATATATGTATATATATATATATATATATATATATATATATACACACACACACAATGCAATTAGAATAGTGCCTGGTAGATTTTTGGTTTTCACAACTGGTGCTACTAGGTAGAAGCCAATGATGCTGCTATATATATATATCCTCACAAAAAATAATTATTTGGTCAAAAATGTCAACAGTGGCAAGATTTAGACTTGCACTTATGTTTCTGAGGCACCCAGATATAGATGGCCTGACTGAGGGGAAATGTAGTTAAGGAAGTAAGGAGGACTTAGACCTGTGCTTGTCCAACCTACTGAAGTAAATGTATCTAAAGAAAGACATAACTTAATGTAATAAAGGCCATATATGACAAGCCCATAGCCAATATCATTCTCATTGGTAAAATGCTGAAAGCCTTTCCCTTAAGATCTGGAACAAGGCAAGATGTCCTCTCTACCACTACTTTTTAATGTAATTCTGGAAATCCTAGCCAGAGCAATAAGATAAGAGAAAGACATATACAAGTAATATAAAGAGGGAAAGAAGAAGTAAAACTCATTATTCACAGATGATATGATAATATATATAGAGAACCCCTAAAACTCCACAGTAAAACTAATCAAAACAATCAACCAGTTTAGCAAAGTACCAGGATACAAAATCAACATGCAAAAATCAGTAAATTTCCTATATGCAAACAATAAATCTGAAAAAGAAGAAATCAAGAGATCCATGCCTTTTATAATTGAAACAAAAAAATCAAATACTTGGGAATAAA
This sequence comes from Talpa europaea, assembly GCF_964194135.1. Lineage (NCBI taxonomy): Eukaryota > Metazoa > Chordata > Mammalia > Eulipotyphla > Talpidae > Talpa > Talpa europaea. Next base: position 73,847,691 of record NC_140072.1, on the reverse strand, counting down.
CCTAACAAAAGAGGTAAAGGACCTATACAAAGAAAACTATAAAACATTGTTAAATGAAAGAAGACACAAAGAAATGGAAAGACATCTACTGCTCATGGATTGGAAAAATGAACATTATCAAAATGGCCATCCTACCAAGAGCAATTTACAGATTCAATTCTATTCCAATAAAAATTTCAATAATATTCTTCAAAGAAATAGAACAAATACTGATAAAATTCATATGGAGCCACAAAAAAATGTGACTAGCCAAAGTTCTCATGACTAAAAAGGAAGGGAATGGACATATCACACTCCCAGACTTTGAATTATACTATAAAGCAATAATAATCAAAACTGCATGGTACTGGTAGAAGAACAGACATACAGACCAATGGAATCAAATAGAAAATCCAGAAATAGGGCCTTCCTGTTGGCACAAGTGGTTAAGCACAGCACTTTGAAGCTATCTGTAGCCTCTGCAGCATGAGTTCTCTCTCTGGCTGGCCAGGGAGCTACTCACATGGCACAGCAGACCACTCCTATCTCGCCTACTGCTCCCCTCAGCAGTGTATTTCAGTCAGTCTGCCTGTTCTGTTCCCCATTTTGTCTCTGGTGAATCCTCTCACCCCACTACCCCATGCATCTCTGGCCTGTACCCCAGATCTTTTATGCATAAAAGAAATAAATCTTAAAAGAAAAAAGAAAACCCAGAAATAAACCAACAGATTTATGGACAAATAATCTGATAAAGGAGCAAAGAATATGGAATAGAACAAAGAAAGTTTGTTCAATAAATGGTGCTTGGAGGGCCTTTCCTGGTGGCGCAGTTGTTGAGCTCTGGGCTGCGAGTCTGCCCGCAGCCTCTGCAGTGCCTGTTTGATCCCCAGCCGCCAGCAAGGGTCCCACATGGCACACAGACCTCTCCTGCCATGCCTGCTGCTCCCCTCAGCAGTGTATTTCATAAGTCTGCTTGTTCTGTTCCCTGCTCTGGCTCTGGTGAATTCTCTCACCCTCCTGCACTTCTGACTGTACCCAGTGCTTGTATAAATAAATACATAGCTCTTAAAAAAAAAAAAAAAAAAACGGTGCTTGGAAAACTGGGATGCTACATGCAAAAATTGAAGCTCAACTACTGACGTCATTTTTTGGGAATGGATTTGGAGTGCAGGGTCCTTGGGTTCACTCTGGGAAAGGTTTCACCAGAGCTCCCCTCTCAGCGGCACACAGCGAGTTTCCAAGGCAAGTTTCTTCACGAGACAGACACATTAGTTATATTTAAAGAGCTGGTTTATCAGGGAAAGGGACAGAAGAGTAAAAGACAGTTGCATAGACACAAGTGGGCAGGAAGAGCTGCACCGAAAGGGACAGGTTTGCTGAGAGAGGCCCGCATGGTTGCAGGCAGGCGGCCTTGAGGAGAGCTGCCTCTGCTGAGGAAGGTCAGTGAGAAGAAGCCCCAGCAGGTACAGGTCACAGGCAGGCAGGAAGTCGCTGCTCTGCGGTGGGAAAGAGTTGGTGAAAAGAAGCACCTGCATAGTCACAGGTGGGCAAACGGAGTGCTGCCCTGAGCCAGTGCAGAGACTGCACTGATATAGTCCTTTTCTCTTTGGGATGGGCTCACCCCTTTGTGGAATGGCCTGTTTGTTGTTGATTTTGGATAATTAGCCTAAACTAGAAAGGGACCAGAGATTCCAGGACGGGCCCAATCTCCATATCTTTATTCTCAGGTTTGTGTTCCACTCCCTATAGCAGTCTGATCCTTCCTGGGTCTAATGCCTTGTGATAAGGCACTGGAGCCTAAGGGTCTTGGTTTCTATAGCTGGGCTAATGGTCACATTAATCCCCTCTGCCCCCACCTCCTTGTGTGAGTCAGGTTCTGGTCTTGCAGCACCTCCTTTCAAGTTTTTTCACTCTTGTCCTCCATCACTACTACCATACACCATGCACAAAAACCAACTCAAAATGGATTAAAGAACAAGACATAATACCTGAAACCCTAAAATATATAGAAGAAAAAGTAGGCAAAACACTATATAACATAACCTCAGTAACATCTTTAAAGACACATTACCCTAAGCAAAGATAGTAAAGGAAAGGATAAACAGCTGGGACTATATCAAATTAAAGAGCTTCTGTACAGCAAAAGAGACATTAATCAGGCCTCCCTGGTGGCACTAAGGGTTAAGACGCAACCTATGAAGCAATCCGCAGCCACTGCAGCATGAGTTAGATCCCCGGCCAGGGAGATACCCACATAGCACAGCAGACCTCTCCTGTCTTGCCCACTGTTCCCCTCAGCAGTGTATTTCACTCAATCTGCCTGTTATGTTCTCCATTCTCTCTCTCGTGAATCTTCTGACCGCCCCCCCACACTTCTGGCCTGTACCCCAGTTCTTGTATGCATAAATAAAAATTAAAAACTTTAAAAAATTTTTATTTTTTTTTAAATTTTTAAAGAAAAAAATCTAATGATTGTTTTAAAAAAAAAAAGAGCGACATTAACCAAAAGAGACACCCCACTGATTGTGAGAAAATTTTTGCACACAAAGATCTACAAAGATCTACAACAAAGTAAATAACTCATCAAAAATGGGCAGAATAGCTAAAAAGACACTTCTCCAAAGAGCAAATGCAAAATGGCCAACAGGCATATGAAAAAATGTTCAACATCACTCATAATCAGGGAAATGCAAATCAAAATTACAATGAGATACCACCTTACACCAGTGAGAATGGCACATATCAAAAAAACTAGCAACAACAAATGTTGCCAAGGATGTGTTGAAAAAGGAACTCTCCTACACTGCTGGTGGAATACAAACTGATCCAACCACTATGGAAAGCTGTGAAGGTTATGTTGTTTCTTGGAGTTAATGGATTTGGAGTGCAGAGTCCTTGGTTTCATTCAGGGTAAGGTTTCACCAGAACGCCCCTTTTAGTGGCACGTTCAGAGTTTCCCAGGTGAGTTTCTCCACGAGACAGAGACATTAGTTATATTTAAAGAGCAGGTTTATTAGGGAAAGGGACAGAGAGTAAAAGACACTTGCATAGATACAAACAGGCAGGAAGAGTAACCCTCAAAGGGGCAGGCTTGCTAAGAGAGGCCTGCATGGTTGCAGGTGGACGGCCTTGGGGAGAGCTGCCTCTGCTGAGGGAGGTCAGTGAAGAGAAGTCCCAGCATGGAACAGGTCACAGCCAGGCAGAAAGCTGCTGCCCTGCAGAGGGAGAGAGTTGGTGAAAAGGAGCACCTGCATAGTCACACATGGCAGAAGGATTACTGCCCTGTGCCATGGAGAGACTACACTGATAGTCTTCTTTTCTTTGGGAGGGGTTTGTGGCAGATTTTGGATAACTGCAGAATCTGAAAGAGAAAGGAGATTCAACAGTGGGCTCAATCTCTATATCTTTACCTTTGGGTCTGCGCAACAGACACCACCTATTGCAGTCTGGTAACTGCTTGTATCTTATGCTTTGTAACATAGGCATTGGCTCCTAAGGATCCTGGTTTCTACAGCTGGGTCAATGGCTATGCTAATCTCTTCTACCCCCACCTCCAGCTCTTGGCATTGTGTGAACCAGGTTTCTGGTCTTGTGGCCCCTCCTTTTCAGCTTTTCTATTTTTTTTAATAAGATTTATTTATTTATTTATACAAACACTGGGTATAGTCAGAAGTGTGGGAGGGTGAGAGAATTCACCAGAGCCAGAGCAGGGAACAGAACAGGCTGACTGACGAAGTACACTGATGAGGGGAGCAGTGGGCACGGCAGGAGAGATCTGCATGCCACGTGGGACCCTTGCCCAGCGCCCGGGGATCGAACTGGCACTGCAGAGCCTGTGGGCAGCTTTGCAACCCAGCGCTCAACCGCTGCGCCACTGGGGAGGCCCTCAGTTTTTCTATTCTTGTCCTCCATCAGAGGTACCTCAAACTGCCAAAAATGGAGCTTCCATATGATCCATAAGTTCCCTTCCTAGGTATATACCCAAAGGACACAAAAACATTAATTCAAAAGGACACCTGCCCCCTGAAACGTGGATGCAGGGGCCAGGAATGAGGAAGCCCACATAGACAAAACACAAGATGGCCCTGACACCAGTACCACTGATATGATCAAACCAAAACTGAAGCAATAAACAGGAGAAAAACAACTTGGCTCCCCGAAAAACAACTTTGTTCCACCTAAACCTGTTTCTAGCCCTGCCAACCCAGTTCTCCCACCTAACCTCTCCTCACGCTATAAGAACGACCCTCCCCCTGACAACAGGCGCCACTTCACTGACCCCTACTTTGAGTCAGTGAATCTCACCTGGGGGCACAATAGTTTCTGCCTGTTAGAAACTGGCCTAGGTCTCCTTCTCTTTACCGCGCCAAACTTTTCACCGCCTCCCCCCCATGTTTCTTGCAGCACTATTTACAATGGGTAAGCTATGGAAACAACCCAAATGCCCAAAAATAGATGACTGGATCAAGAAGATGTGGTATGTATACACAATGGAATATTACTCAGCAATCAAAAAGGATAAACTCATGCCATTTGCAGCAACATGGATGGAGCTGGAAGGGATCATGCCCAGTGAAATAAGCCAGAAAGAAAAGGAAACATGCCAGATGATTTCACTTATAGAAATAATGTAGAGGATCCAAACAAGGGATCAGGAAAATTAAAGTAATTATAATAAAGTCAAAATCAAAGTCAACAGGCAACTATAAACCACAGACATTCTGCAGGTGGGGAGAAGAGAGTAGGATCAAAACAGGGGTGGGAAGAGCACAAGGGACTATGGTGATGGTCACGGGTGAATCAGTGGTGGGAATTTCACAGGGACTATAACTGAGATGAGAAAGCATACATTGTACAAAAATGAAGAATGATGGAAAAATGTATAAAATAAAATAAAATAAGCAACACCAAGAGAGGAGAATAGTATAGAAGACAAAAAGGAGGTGGGAAGTGACCGATAATAACAGTAACATTTATGGTGCCTGTATGCACATATTTAATATTAATTTAGTATGCTCATACCTGAAAAGTAGGTATTATTTCCATATTATATATTGTGAAACTCTTGCACAGACCAACAATGTCAAATGCTACTGAAAGTTGATTGTTGTAGCTGAAAATGTGAAGGTTGTCACCCACTGTGACAAGAGAGGTTTCAGAGAAATGGCAGCAGTGAAGCCTCCCTACTGGCACAGGGAATAAAGTCTCAGCGCTTTCAAACTATCGCCAGGCACTGAGGTATGAGTTCAATTCCCAGCCAGGGACCCAACCCACAGGTGCAGCAGACCTCTCCTGTTTTGCCCACTGCTCCCCTCAGCAGTGTATTTCAGAGATCTGTCTGTTCTGCTCCCCACTCTGTCTCTGGTGAATGTTCTCACCCTCTTTCCTGGCCCTGCGCATCTGGCCTACACCCCAGTTCTTGTATACATAAATAATTCTTAAAAAAAAAAAAGAAATGGGGGCCTGCCTGGTGGCGCAAGGGGTAGCACCGCACTATGAAGCAATCCCCAGCCTCTGCAGCATGAATTCCATCCCCGGAAGGCCAAACCCACATGGCGCAGCAGACCTCTTCTGTCTCCCCTGCTGCTCCTCTCAGCAGGTATTTCAGCCAGTCTGTCTGTTCTATTCCCCATTCTGTCTTGGGTGAATCCTCTCACCCTCTGCTTCTCTGGCCTGTGCCCTAGCTGTTGCATGCCTAAATAAATAAATCTAAAAAAAAAAAAAAAGAAATGGCAGCAATGAACATGTGATTAGTGTGACTAAAGAAGAAATCAAGTGATGAGCAAATGGAGACAGAAAACTCTTAGAGATAGCTCTTGTTTTCTTCCCTTACTTTTTTTTTTAAAGATTTATTTATTTATGCATACAACAGCTGGGGCACAGGCCAGAGGTGCAGGGGATGAGAGGATTCACCAGAGACAGAGTGGGGAACAAGAGCAACGGGCGAGCCAGGAGAGGTGTGCTGGGCCATGTGGGTTGCTCCCTGACCAGCCTGGGATTGAACTTGTGCTAAGGTAGCTGCGACAGCTCCACAGGCTGCGTCTTATCCCCTTGCACTACCAGGGAGGCCCCTCTTCCCTTACTTTTGAGAGGAAAGAAATTGTAGTTAATGGGTGTGTGACTTAGGATGATTTTTAAATTTTCTTTCCTTTTATATATTTATTTTTAAAAAGATTTTATTTATTTATTTTTGCATAAAACTGGGGTGCAGGCCAGAGGTGCAGGGGGTGAAAGGATTCACCAGAGACAGAGTGGGCAGTAAAAGAGGTAGTTTTACTGAAATACACTACTAAAGGGAATAGCTAACTTCCTGGCCCAGAATGGAACTCATGCCAATGCAGTGGTAGCACTGAGATTTAACAGGTAGGCTACCAGGGAGACCCCTCCTTTTTTAGAAAAAGATGGAAGGTATATTAGCTGTTTGTTTTGCAGACAAGAACAGTTCAGTACATATCAAGAAATATTCATCCCTTAGTAGTATACTTTGATTTAGTCTTAGAGGGGATTATTGGCAATTCATTCATTGTGATGGGAGGGAAGATAGTGTCCATGGCTATTTATGTTAATTTTTTATAAAGGTTTACTTATACATACAAGAACTGCGGTACAGGCCAGAGGTGTGGGCGGAGAGAGGACTCACCAGAGACAGAATGGGGAACAGGGGACTGAAATCCACTGAAATCCACTGCTGAGGGGAGCAGAGGGCGAATCAGGAGAGGTCTGCTGTGTCATATGGATTGTTCCCTGGCCGGCTGGGGATCGAACTGGTGCTGCAGAGACTGGGGATAGCTTCACAGTGCAGTGCCTAACCCCTTGAGCCACCCAGGAGGCCCTGGGTGATTAGAATTTGAATGGTAATTGAGGTAAACAAGGTTTAGTCCTGAGACAATTAAGCAAAATTAAACTTTTTTTGAAGTTATAATTTGAATAACAGAATATTTGACTCTTTTAGTGCAGTTCTCCCTACTTAGTAGTTTTATTTTTATTTATTTAAAAGATTTATTTTTATTTATTTATGTATGCAAGAGCTGGGGTGTAGCCTAGAGTGGGTGAGATGATTCATCAGAGACAGAGTGAGGAGCAGAATAGGCAGATCTATGAAATGCACTGCTGAGGGGAGGAGCAGGCTAGGCAAGACAGGAGAGGTCTGCTGAGGCCCTGTGGATTAGCTTCATAGTTCTGAGACTTAACCCCTTGTGCCATCAGGGAGGCCCCTACTTAGTTTTAACAAATACATACAATTGTGTAGCTACCACTGATGGAGGATAAGAATAGAAAAACTGGAAAGAAGATTCAAGGTCAAAAATCTAACTCACACAAGGAGGTAGGGGTAGAAGGGATTAGCTTAATCCCTTAACCCAGTTATGTTAGGGGGAAAGGATGTCCTGAGAAAACTCCATAAAGGCTTTGTGGACTCCACCTCCACTTTATCAAGACACTGGGAACTACAAATCCCATGATCACCAAAGGGAGGGTTGTGAGGACCTGAGGGCAGAGTTAAGCAACTGTGTTCTCTATTTGTGTATTTAACTGGCCCTTTGGCCAGGGGTTGCTCTCTTGGCCCCGTGGCTCGCTCAGTTTTTCACCAGCTTGGTGGGTCATTGGGATTCCGGTCAGCAGAACAGGTAGAACGCACTTACAAACTTATCTCCCTCTTTTTCTCCCTGAGTTATTCATTTCCCCATTTCCCCTTCCCTTGTAAATAAACCTTTTATCAACCTTTTTTGTGTGTCTGCAGTTTAACATTAATAAGTCCCCTTTAAGTGCGCGGGTGAGGACCCACAGTTAGGCAACCCGTTTTATATTGGGGTTGCTCTGCAACAGCTATAAAAACCAAGACTCTTAGCCAACAACATCTAGATCAGGAGGCGCAACATCCAGAAACTATCAGACTGCTACAGGGGCACAAACCATCCACCCACAAAGATGAGCCCTCCCTGAAGATAATAAAACCTAACGCTGCGCCCACAATGGGGCAGCACTCCGTCTGCCCACCTGTGACTATGCAGGTGCTTCTTTTTACCAACTCTCTCCCTCCACAGAGCAGCAGCTTCCTGCCTGCCCATGACCTGTACTGGCTGGGCCTTCTCTTCACTGACCTCCCTCAGCAGAGGTAGCTCTCCTCAAGGCCGCCAGCCTGTAACCATGCGGGCCTCTCTCAGCAAACCTGTCCCTTTCAGGGCAGCTCTTCCTGCCCTCTTGTGTCTATGCAAGTTTCCTTTATTCCTCTGTCTCTTTCCCTAATTAACCTGCTCTTTAAATATAGCTAATGTCTCTGACTTGTGGAAAAACTTGCCTGGGGAACTCAGTGCGTGTCGCTGAAATGAGAGTTCTGGTGACACCTTTCCCAGAGTAAACCCAAGGAACCTGCACTCCAAATCCACTAACTCCAACCACCTCTTCACCACCATGATCCAGATATATTCTATCATTCCAGAAATTTTTATGTAGTCAAGTCCCTTCCTATCTTCCTACCCTTTCAGCTCCTGGCAACCACTGATCTATGTTCTATACTTGTAGTTAATCTTCTTCTAGAAGGTTATATATACAGCATGTAGCCTTTTGAGTCAAGTTGTTAAGTCATAGTTTATTCCTTTTTATTGCGGAGTAAGTTCTTTTATATGAACATACCACTGTTGTTTTTTCCCCAAAGATTTTATTTATTTATGCATACAAGAACTGGGGTATATGCCCGAGATGTGAGGGTGGGTGAGTGAGCGGATTCACGAGACAGTGGGGAACAGAACAGGTGGATTGACTGAAATACACTGCTGAGGGGAGCAGCGGGCAAGTCAGGAGAAGTCTGCTGAGTCATGTGAGTAGCTCCCTGGCCAGCCTGGGGATTGAACTCATGCTGCAGAGGCTGTGGATAGGTTCATAGTGCTGTGCTTAACCCCTTGTGCCACCAGGGAGGCCCCTAAATGTACCATTGTTCATCCATTCACTAGTTGAACATGGTGGGGGACAGGTGTCTTTTTCCTTGACAAATCCTTTACAAATCAAAGGACATGAGAAACTGCTCATTTTTTTTAAAAGATTATTTATTCATATAAGAACTGGGGTACAGGCCAGAGGTCCGGGAGGTTAGAGGATTCACCAGAGACAGAGTGGAGAACAGAACAGGCAGAATGACTGAAATATATTGCTGAGGGGAGCAGCAGGTGAGTCAGGAGAGGTCTGCTGTGCTATGTGGGTTGCTTCCTGGCCGGGGATCGAACTCCTGCTGCAGTAGCTGCAGATAGCTTCGTAGGTTGCGTCTTAACCCCTTGTGCCACCAGGGAGGCCTGAAACTGCTGATTTTTTTTTGCAGTGTGATTTAATTTCATTTTGCACTCATGCACACCCATTTTGTTCAAGGAACCTGGGCAAAATTGAGTAATTTGGTAGATACCCTATGGCTTGCAAATCTTAAAATATTTGGACCTTTAGAAAAAATTGTTTATTGACCCTTGTCATAAACTATGGTTCCTGGGAATCGTGGTCAGGTTGTAATGTTGTTAGGGGGAAAGGATGTCCTGAGCAAACTCCATAGAGGTTTTGTAGACTCCACCCCTAATCTAGACCAAAGCCATCAAGACACTGGGAACTACAAATTCCATCATGACCAACGGGAGGGTTGCTGGGACCTGAAGGTGGAGTTAAGTAAGCAGCCAGGTTTGGTATAAAACCAGACATGTAGGGCTTGGGGGTCTCTCTCTCTCTCTCTCTCTCTGCCTCAGAGCTCTTGGCTTTTTTGCCAGCTCTCAGGGTGCTATTGGGATTCCAGGTCAGCGAAACTGGTAGGATGCATTTACAAATTTATCTCCCTCTTTTTCTCCCTGAGTTACTCATTTCTTCATTTCCCCTTCTTTTGTAAATAAACCCTTTATTAGCCTTTTGTGTGTGCCTGCAGTTGAATATTAATAAGTCCCTTTTAAGCATGCGGGTGAGGATCCATAGTCAGACAACCCATTTCATATCAGGGTTGCTCAGTAACAATACTACTTTCATAAGGAATTTCATGGAGTCCTTCTCTGAGGTCAACAGTACATTTTATATAATTGGATTATTTCATTAGGAAATATAATAAACACCTTGCTCTTGAGAATAATGGAGGACAGGAATAGAAAAAAACTGAAAAGGAGGTGCAACAAGACCAGAAACCTAGCTCACACAAGGAGGTGGGGGTAGAAGAGATTAGCATAGCCATTGACACAGCTATGGAACCCAAGATCCTTAGGTGCCAATGCCTAGATTACAAAGCATAAGATCCAAGCAGGTATCAGAGTGCTGTAGGGAGTGTCTAGAGCATAGGCCCAATGGTAAAGATGTGGAGATTGTGCCCAACAGACCCCAAAGGTAAAGATATGGAGATTGAGTCCATGGTCCCTTTCAGATTCTGCATAGTTACCCAAAATCAGCAACTAACCTGAAGGCTCACTAGGAGTGAGGCCCTCCCAAAGAGAAGACTGTATTAGTGTAGTCTTTGCATTGGCTGGGGACAGCATTCCCTCTGTCCATCTGTGACTATGCAGGTGCTTCTTTTCACCAACTCTCTCCCTCTGCAGGGCACCAGCCTTCCTGCCTGGCCGTGACCTGTTCCATGCTGGAACTTCTCTTCACTGACCTCCCTCAGCAGAGGCAGCTCTCCTCAAGGTCGCCCGCCTGCAACCATGCAGGCCTCTCTTAGCAAGCCTGTCCCTTTCAGGACAGCTCTTCCTGCCCACTTGTGTCTATGCAAGTGTCCTTTATTCTTCTGTCCCTTTCCCTAATAAACCTGCTCTTTAAATGTAAGGTCTCTGCTTGGTGGAGAAACTTGCCTGGGAAACTCTCTGCGTGCCCCTGAAAGGGGAGCTCTGGTGAAACCTTTCCCAGAGTGAACCTAAGGACCCCTCACTCCAAACTCCAAAAACCACATCAAAACGAGCAAAAACAAATGCTTTAATTATTTCAGTTACTGGGAAATATCTTGTCATTAAACGCTATGGATAAAATTTTCAAGTTTCCACTTTTCCATAGTCATTGAAAATTGAGCTATTTAACTGTCTGAATGTTCCTCCAAATCATGAACCTTCACACGCTGCTACATACATCACACAATTTTCTCCATAAGCACAACCAAGCGGCTCCTGTTTTAGATGCTTGGGAAACTAAGCAGATAGGACGGTAACGCTTTTTACCTTGTGCGCATGCGCTGGCTAGGAAGGGGTGGGCCGTTGGCGCCGCAAATGCGCACGCGCGTTACTCCCAGCCGGGCCTTTTCGGAGGGGCGGGGCTTACATGCGGCTTCTCGGCGTCTAACTGCGGCTGGCGGCGGCGCCATTTTGAACGTGCAGCCGCCGCGGGCGTGAGTGTGGTGTGGCGGCGCTGCTGGCTCGGGACCTAGCTATCCTCATTTCCTTTCAAGAGGTGTAGCTCGGGATATAGACCCAGGCTTAGGGGCCCGTTAGTTATCGAAGCGAATTCGGTAAGATGATGCTGAGAGGAAACCTGAAGCAAGTACGCATTGAGAAAAACCCGGCCCGCCTTCGCGCTCTCGAGTCCGCGGTGGGCGACAGCGAGCCGGCAGGCGCCATGGCGCTCGCGCTGGCCGGTGAGTCTGCGCCCGCCGGCCCCGCGCCCCCGGAGGACCACCCGGACGAGGAGATGGGCTTTACTATAGACATCAAGAGCTTCCTCAAGCCGGGCGAGAAGACGTACACCCAGCGCTGCCGCCTCTTTGTGGGGAACCTGCCCACGGACATCACCGAGGAGGACTTCAAAAGGCTCTTCGAGCGCTATGGCGAGCCCAGCGAGGTCTTCATCAACCGGGACCGCGGCTTCGGCTTCATTCGCTTGGTGAGTGCGGGGCTCCGTGTGTGGGCTGGGGCGGGCGCAGCGTCGCGGGAGGGAGCGCCGGTCCCGGCCGCCTCTCTGGCCTGTGATGTGAGGGTCGCAGCGGCTCCGGCCCGCCTTCCCGCGGAGCTGGTCGTCTCCCCCCTGGCGGCGGCGCGGCGCCCGGGAAGTGGGCGTCCCGGACCCGGGCTCTGGTCGGCGCGTTGGGCTCTGCCGGGAAGGCGGTCGCTGCCGGCGCCGGGAAGGGTCTGGGTGCGCTGCCGCGTTTCGGGAGAGGTCCCCCCATCGTGTAGTGAGGAAAGCTGACGGATTGAAACGGAGACGTGGGTCCTGCCAGAATTCCCCTAGGCGGATACAAGTATCCGGATCGTGTCCGTAGCTTCCTGCCCTCGCGCCTTTGGCTTGAACCGCGGCCCCGCTCCTCTCTGCCCTGCTTCCTCTGCCAGGCAGTGGGGGACGACGTTGAATTGTGTGTCTGCTGTGTTCTCGCCTCCCAGGCGTGCTTCTGGAGGGTTCCTCGTCTTTTTTAGAGGGAAAGATGAATTATGGACTATTACATTCCGGAATAGTACATGTTTCCCCATAACACGCAAACCTTGGTCTTTGTTTTTATTTTTTTAAGGATTTATTTATGCATACAAGAACTGGGGCACAGGACAGAGGGGTGTGTGTGCGTGGGGGTTGTGAGAGGATTCACCAGAGACAGTGGGGAGCATAACAGTCAGATATACTGAAATACACTGCTGAGGCGAGCAGTGGGCAAGACAGGAGCGGTCTGCTGCGCCATGTGGTAGCTCCCTGGCCGGCGCCGGGGATCGAATTCGTGCTGCAGAGTTGCGCTATGCTTAACCCCCTTGTGCTACCTAGGAGGCCTTTGGTCTTTGTTTTTAAAAGAACTTGAAAATGAACGTTTACATTGAAGGCCAAAACACCTGTTTCCTTAGGCTTTCCTGCTTGCTGGGGGGCAGTGGGGGAAGTGGGGAACCCGTCAGCAGTGCCAGTCACACTGCATTGTTGTGATTTTTGCTCGGATAATGGGTTTTGTTTTTTAAAACCAAGAAGATAGATACCTTTTTTCAAGGGGACGTTTTTACGAAACAGTTGGGTTTTTGTGTGTGTGTGTGTTTGTTGTTTTTCTAGTTTGACCCGCAGTTTTTACCTTTGTTGCAGTTTTCAGGAGCGTTTATTGGAATTTTAGCTTTCAAAATTCGGTTCCCTACGTGAGTGGGCAAGGCAAAATTTTAATATGAAGAGAAAACTGATTTTAATTTAAATGACGCTATGACAGTATTTCAGCATCTGAATGACTTCAAGAAAAGAGAAAAGCTTTACAGATTAATGAGATACAAGTTTTATTCAAACGCCCCATAAGTAATAGGGGCATTTTGAACCTAGCAAACATTTAACTATTTTTGGGACATTAGCAAAACAGCCTGTTATTTGATAGTCATTTTTAATATAAACCCAAAAGTTATCGTAAAGGAAGTTAGATATCTACAATTAAGTATTATAGGTAACTTTTAGTAAATTTTGCAAAAAGAGACTACCATTTTTATCATTAGCTACTTAGATTATCTTAGTTATTCTGAAATTCAATTGATGAAGGAAGAATAGTTGGGCTGTGTATCTCTTCTGTTTTAGACGCCTTAATGCTTAAAAAGATGCCAATAAAATACTGACACAGAAAAATCCTTTGCCCTTCTTTCCCCCTTCCTAGTGTCAAAGCCCCAATAATAGTTAACTCTTTAGTGTACTATTAGTGCTCTCCAGTGTACTGCATTGCTGAAAATGTGTGTATGTGTCCCAAATGGTAGGCACTAGTCCCTTAAATCACTGTTGGAACTTGAAATGTTGACGAGTGTGACTGAGGAGTTGAATTTTGTTTTATTTTTAAATGTTTCTTGTTTTTGTGGTTTGCGTGTTTTTTGTTTTAAGATTTATCTATTTATGTAAGCACTGGGGTACAGGCCAGAGGCACTGGAGGGTGAGAGAATTCATTAGAGACAGAGCAGGGAGCAGAACAGGCAGAAGGACTGCAATACACTGCTGAGGGGAGCTGCAGGCGAGACAATGGCGCCATGTGGGAATCTCCCCAGGCTGGACGGGAATCGAACTGGCAAACCAGCGCTGCAGACAACGGACAACTAAACAGCCCTGCGCCACTGGGGAGGCCTTACATGTTTTATTTTTTAAGATTTATTTTTATTTGCATGCAAGAGCTGGGGTGTAGGCCAAAAGTGTGGGTGGTGAGAGGAGTTGCCCGAAACAGAGTGGGGAGCAGAACAGGCAGACTGACTGAAATACACTGCTGAAGGCAACAGTGGGCGAGACAGGAGAGGTCTGCTGCACCATGTGCGTAGCTCCCTGGCTGCCAGGGGAATGAACACTTGCTGCAGTGGCTGCTGATAGCTTCAGTGCTGACGCTTAACCCCTTGGGCCACCAGGGAGGTCCCTTAAAGAATTTTTCAAAAAATTATTTATTCTTAAAGATTTATTTATTTATACAAGAACCGGGGTACAGGCCAGATGTGCAGGCGGGTGAGAGGATTCACCAGAGACAGAGCAGGGAATAGAACAGGCAGACTAACGAAATACACTGCTGAGGGGAGGAGCAGCAGCAGGAGAGGTCTGCTTCGCCATGTGGGATTCTCGCCGGTCAGTGGGAATCAAACCCCTGCTGCAGAGGCTGCAGACAGCTTCACAGTGCGGCGCTCAACCACCTGCGCCACCAGGGAGGCTCTAAAATTTATTTTTTTGGAAGAAGAATTGGGGTGTAGGCCAGAGGTGTGGGTGGTGAGAGTCTTCGTTGGAGTAGGGAGCAGAATAGGTGGATTTAGTGAAATACACTGCTAAGGGGAGCAATGATCAAGAGAGGAGAGGTCTGCTGTGCCATGTGTGGGTTAGCTCCCCAATAGGATTTGAGCTCAGGCACTCCAGGTAATAAGTGCTGAAACTTAACCCTTAGGCCATCAGGGAGATCCACAATCTGGTTTTTAACCAGCCCTTTTTGTTATCTTAATACTTGGCTAAAGTTTGAGAACTTCTGTTCTAATTAAAGAATTAAAAGTGAAATGAATTTACTTTTATTTATCATTAGAGACTAAGGCTCTTCCCCTTGCTCTTTTGTAGAAGGCTGAAGTAATGGAGAAGACATTGCGGAATGTATCCTGGACTTGTCCAACATATAGTTTGAAGTTGTCTTTTATTTCAGGATTCTTTTAAGTTATAATTTAAACATTATCAAAAGATCTTCATCCCTTTATACTCTTACTAATAAACATGATCACCATTTAACCTTTACGTAATTTTCTTCAAAAATAAAACCATACTTTGGGCCTCCCTGATAGTATATGGTTTAAAGACACAGTGCTACTGCCAGCTACTGCAGTAAGAGTTCGATCCTGGGCAGACCAGGGAGCTAACCCACAAGGCACAGCAGACCTCTCCTGTCTTGCCCACTGCTCCCCTCAGCAGTGTATTTCAGTAGATATGCCTGTTGTGCTCCCCACTGGTGAATCCTCTCACCTCCCACACCTCTGGCTTACACTCCAGTACTTGTATGTATAAATAAATAAATCTTTAATTAAACCATACTTTTTTAAAAATTTTTTTATAGAGGCATGTTTATTTATTTGTTTGTTTTGTTTATACATGCACTGGGTACAGTCAGAAAGTGCGGGAGGGTGAGAGAGTTCACCAGAGCCAGAGCGGGGAGCAGAGCAGGCAGAAGGACCGAAGTACACTGCCGAGGGGAGCAGCGGGCGGCAGGAGAGGTCTGCGCGCCATGCGGGACCCTCCTCTGGTGGCTGGGGAGCAGCCGGGGATCGAACCAGCACCACAGAGGCTGCGGGCAGGTTCGCAACCCAGCGCTCAACCGCTGTGCCACCGGGGAGGCCCTAAACCATACTTTATAACTATTGTGATTTGAGTTTTTCACTTAATATATCTTTAACATGTTTTTATGTCATTAGATTCTCCATAATGACCATACTGTATTTCATAGTATGAAGCTAGGTGTTAAACAACTTTCTTTTCATTGACTTGAAGGCAATTTCCATTTCTAATCAGTGGATTTCCTTTTCTTTATTAACTTAGTACTCATCAGTGGGAAATTATAAACTATTAACTAACAATGAAAGAAAAGCTGTGCTCATTTGGAAAGGGCTCAATGGAAATCATTAAATCCTAGTTACAGCAGTTTCTATCTGGGCTACTCATTTTTCTTCTTTTTTTTTTAAAATTCTTTTCAGTTCAGAACATACAGTTTTACTCTCTTGTGTGCCCAATAATGCAGGGATACTAGTTGGGAAGCAGGATTATGGTGTATTGGGAAGAGATTGTGAAATATGTATAGATTCGTATCAGCAATTGTGTTGTGACTTTGGGCAAGTTATTCAACCTCTCCAGAACATTTCTCTGTTCAACCTCACCAGAACATTTCTCTTCTGAGGTGAAGATAGTGGCATAACTGACCATGAGATAGGTGGTGAAGAAAATGAAAGATAATGCATATGATATGGTAATGAATGGCTGGCATATAGCAATTCATTTTTTAAAAAGATTTATTTATTTATTTATACAAGCACTGGGTACAGTCAGAAGTGCGGGAGGGTGAGACAATTCACCAGATCCAGAGCAGGGAAAGAACAGGCAGACTGATGAAGTACACTGCCCAGGGGAGCAGCGGGCACAGCAGGAGAGGTCTTTGCGCCATGTGGGACCCTCGCTGGCGGCCGGGGATCAAACCGGTGCTGCAGAGGCCGTGGGCAGCTTCGCAGCCCAGCATTCAACCACTGCACCACCAGGGGAGGCCCTGGCATATAGCAATTTCTTGGTAACAAAGTTATATTATTCTGAGGTATGAAGTAAAGAAATCTTCGGTTTCATGTCAAATACATAATTTTAACTGATTTTAAAAATTGAAGTACAGACACACTTCTGTATGTATATCTATAGCAGTGATTCTCAAATGAGGTGATTTTGCTTTCCAGGGCAATTTAATAATGTCTGGAGATATTTTTTGTTGTCAAAAATGCAGGATTTTTTTCCTACTTCTATACAAACTACAGTGCACAGAACAACCTCCTCCCCCCAAACAATCTTACTCATAATAGCAGTAGTGCTGTGATTCACACACCCTGATTTAGAACTCTTAAAAACCATGAAGAGTATAAGCTTTGAAAAAGGATTATGACACTAAAATATAATGTTAGCATTATATTTGGCCAAAAAAAGGTAGTAAAAATTAAATTCATTGCCATCAGTTTAAAAAAATTGCTGATTTAACAACAAAAAAATTGAGATTTCTTGTTTTGGGGGGGTGGCAGTATGTGATGTGACTGTTTCTCACTGAATGGAAGATGTACTTTAGAAATAATCTTAACTTTTACAAAGTCCTGATCAAGCTTATCTGTCTCCATCCTCCCAAGCATTTTATTATGGCACCCATATTATATAATTAAATTTTGCTCCGTATGTTTTTTTCACATATCTGTTCATCCCTGTTTATCAGTCCATGACAAACATTTTGACATTTTTTTTTTTAAAGAGATATTTATTTATTTATACAAGAACCAGGGTACAGGCCAGATTCGTGGGAGGGTGAGAGGATTCACCAGAGACAGAGTGGGAAACAGAACAGGCAGACCAATGAAATACACAACTGAGGGGAGCAGCGGGCGCTACAGGAGAGGTCTGCTGAGCCATGTGGGACCCTCGCCAGGATTGAACTGGCGCTGCAGAGGCTGTGGACAGCTTCACAGCACTGCGCTCAACCGCCTGCGCCACCAGGGGAGGCCCCATTCTGGTGTTCTTACAGTAACTAGAGTACAAATTTTTTTAGGTTATTTGTAATCTATATACATATTAAAAGTGTAGTGCTTGATGATTTCAGACAAATGCATACATCTGTTAATCTAAAAATCATACCAAGATACAGAATATTATTGTCCCTTCTTGAAGGTTTCTCAAATCCTTTCTCATTCCTCATCATACTGAACAGTATTTGAATTCAAAACTCCATTCCTAAAATTTGTATCTCAGTGTTGGAGTATGGGAACAATTAGGTACAAAGTATCTGTTCATTGTTAGATATTCATTTAATATTAAATGTTTTCTGGTACAGTTAAGAGTAATAAAACACACATTTTGTGTATACTTAAGGTTCATTTGTCTTTGTAAAATTAGTTCTGTAAATATTTACCTAAGGCAGTAATTCAAAGTTTTTTTTTTTTTTAAAGATTTATGCATAAAGAACTGGGGTACAGGCCAGAGGTGTGGGGGGGTTAGAGGATTCACCAGAGACAGTGGGGAACAGAACAGGCGGATTGACTGAAATACACTGCTGAGGGGAGCAGCAGACTAGGCAGCAGAGGTTTGCTGCGCCTTGTGGTCACCTCCCTGGCAGTAAATTGAACTCTTACTGCAGTGGCTGTGGATATCTTCAAGGTGCCACCAGGGAGGCCCCTAAAGTTGTGGGTTTTTTTTTTTTTTTTAAGATTTATTATGCATGCAAGAACTGGAGTACAGGCCAAAAGTATCCCCATGAGAAGATTCACCAGAGGCAGTGGGGAACAGAACAGGCAGATTGAAGTATACTGATGAGGGGAGTAGCTGGCAAGTCAGGAGAGGTCTGCTGCGCCATTTCGGTAGCTCCCTGGCAGGATCTCAAACTGGTGTTGCAGAGGCTGCAGATAGCTTCATAATGATGTGCCACCAGGGAGGTCCATATGTTGAAGATTTAAGATTTTAAGTCCATATGTTGACGATTTTAAAGATGCTGCTGCTGTGAATATTTCATAGGTGGTAATTGGTTAATGAACAGGTATCTTTGTGATGACTTTTTGTTTCAGAGATTTAGTTATGCATGCAAGAAGTGGGATACAGGCCAGAGGTGTGAGGTGGGGTAAGAGGATTCACCTGAGACAGAGTGGGGAACAGAACAGGCAGACTGACTGAAGTACACTGCTGAGGGGAGCAGTGGGCAAGTCAGGAGAGGTCTGCTGAGGTAGCGGGTAGCGCCCTGGCTAGCTTGGGATTGAATGTGCTACAGTCACAGCGGTTAGCTTCATAGTGCTGTGCTTAACTCCTTGCGCCACCAGGGAGGCCCCCATGTCATGACTTTTATTTATTTTTTATTTTTTTTTTTAAGATTTATTTATTTATTTATATAAGCACTGGGCACAGTCAGAAGTGCAGGAGGGTGAGAGAATTCACCAGATCCAGAGCGGGGAGCAGAGCAGGCAGAAGGACCGAAGTACACTGCTGAGGGGAGCAGCGGGTGGCAGGAGAGGTCTGCGCACCATGTGGGACCCTCCTCCGGTGGCCGGGGAGCAGCCAGGGATTGAACCGGCGCTGCAGAGGCTGCGGGCAGCTTCGCAACCCAGCGCTCAACCGCTGCACCACCGGGGAGGCCTGTCATGACTTTTAATAGGACAGTGGGCTTAGGACTTTCTACTTAAAATGTTTAAACTTATTTATCGCTGAACAATTAATAAAATGCAGTTTTGCTAACAAAACTGAAAGACACAAAATGACCCTGTCAGCCATTTCCTAAAGTTAGCCAACTCTGCTCCTTAGAAACATAGCACTGTTGGGCCTCCCCGGTGGTGCAGAGGGTTAAACGCTGCCCTTTGAAGCTGTCCGCAGCCTCTGCAGTGCAGGTTCGATTCCCAGCCTGCCAGGGAGAAACCAACATGGCATGCAGACCTCTCCTGCCTTGCCTGCTGCTAGCCTCAGTAGCGTTAAAAAAAAAAAAGAAACATAATACTGTTTTAAGTGTTTTTTTTGTTACTATTATTTATTTTTTTGTTAAAGATTTACTTATTTATACAAGAACTGGGGTACAGGCCAGATGCGCGGGAGGGTGAGAGGATTCACCAGAGACAGAGCGGGGAACAGAACAGGCAGACTGATGAAATACACTGCTGAGGGGAGCAGCGGGCAAGACAGGAGAGGTCTGCCACACTATGTGGGTCCCTCCCCGGGGGGCCAGGATTGATCCTGTGCTGCAGAGGCTGTGGACAACTTCACTGCGCGGCGCTCAACCACCAGCGCCACCAGGGGAGGCCCTAGTATGTTTTTTAAAAAGATTTATTTATTTACCCATATAAGAGCTGGGGTGCAGGCCAGAGGTGGGGGCGGGGGAGGATTCACTAGAGACAGAGTGGGGAACAGAACAAGCAGACTCGCTGAAGTACACTGCTGAGGGGAGCAGCAGGTGAGACAGGAGAGGTCAGCTGCCCCATGTGGGTTGCTCCCTGGCCAAGCCGGGGATCAAACTTGTGCTGCAGAGGCTGCGGACTACTTCATAGGTTGTGTCTTACCTCCTTGCACCACCAGGGAGAGGGCCTGTTACTATTATGTTTTAAAATTTATTTTTCCTCCTAAAAAGGAATCCAGAACACTGGCTGAAATTGCAAAAGCAGAGCTGGATGGCACCATTTTGAAGAGCAGACCTCTCCGAATTCGTTTTGCTACACATGGAGCAGCCCTTACTGTCAAGAACCTTTCTCCGGTTGTTTCCAATGAGCTTCTGGAGCAAGCATTTTCCCAGTTTGGTCCTGTAGAGAAAGCTGTTGTGGTTGTGGATGATCGTGGTAGAGCCACAGGAAAAGGTTTTGTAGAATTTGCAGCAAAACCTCCTGCAAGAAAGGCTCTGGAAAGATGTGGTGATGGGGCATTCTTGTTAACAACGTAAGTTTTAAACATCTTGTCATTCTATCATTTACATATTTCTGTTTTGGAATTCTGTCTTTCCTTGTAGTTCGTACTGTTGACATATGGTAAGTAGATGTTGAGTAAATACTGAGTGACTATAAATGACAAATTTTTGTGTACCTCTAGGAATCAGAAGTCAGGTTTCCAAACTTGAGTATATTGATTCATTCTTGAATTTTAGGGATGTTTCTTACTGTGATTTTCATTCAACTTACCATCTTTTATTTGCAAAGCATAATTTTGTATTGAGCGGTATTTTAATCATCTCTGCTGAGGTATAATATATACATTAAAATAACACCCAACTTTAAATACTGAGCTCGGTGTTGTGAGCTTTAATGAATATAGTCATCTAACTTTTCACCATAGTCAAGATAGACAACATTTGCATCATCCCAAAGATATCCCAGAGATATTCCTCATCCTTTGTCCCTGTCCTAGATCGCTCTTGTTCTTTCTGTTGGTATAAAGTAGTTTAGTTTTGTTTTTTCAGTTTTTCATATGAATAAAATTATGTTTCTTTTGCATAATGTTCATGAGATTTCATCTATCATATCAGTATTTTGTTCCATTTAATGGCTGAGTTGTATTCTTTTTTTTTTTTAACTAATTTATTTATTTATACAAGCACTGGGTACAGTCAGAAGCGCGGGAGGGTGAGAGAATTCACCAGAGCCAGAGCAGGGAGCAGAGCAGGCAGAAGGACTGAAGTACACTGCTGAGGGGAGCAGCGGGCGGCAGGAGAGGTCTGTGCGCCATGTGGGACCCTCCTCCAATGGCCGGGGAGCAGTCGGGGATCGAACCGGCGCTGCAGAGGCTGTGGGCAGCTTCGCAACCCAGTGCTCATCTGCTGTGCCACCGGGGAGGCCCCTGAGTTGTATTCTTTTACATGGATTTAACCAGTTTGTCTAGTGGTTTATCGATGGGACTTAGAGTTGCCTCTAGTGACCTACTGAATAATACCATTATGAAATTTTGTGTATAAAGCTTCTTGTGAACATTGTACTTTCATGTGGCTTGGGTAATTTTTAGTAGTAAGTGGCTATATGTTCAACTATATAAGAAATCGCCGAACTTTATTTTTCAGTGATTATACCATCGTACCTTCCTATCAGCGGTGAATGAGATTTCTGATTGCTCCATATCCTCACCAACATTTGGTATTTTCAGTTTTTAAGATACTCATGGGTTAAATTTTGTCTCGTAGGTTAAATTTTGTTTTCTTAGGGACTAAAGATGAGCATCTTTTCTTGTGCCAATATTTTTTATATCTTTTGTGAAATACCTATTGAACTTCTCTGCCAGGTTTGTAATTGAATGGTTTGTCTTGATGAATCAATGAAGTTTCAGATCTGTATTAACTCATACTGTTCCTAATCTGGGACTTTTAAATTTCCTTAATAGTGTTCTTCTAATTTTTCTTTGTTTTGTGTTTTTGGTATCCTTGTATGCAATACTGGCCTTTCCTAAGGTTGCAAACTCTCATGTTTTCTTGAGTTTCACATCTTTTTTATTTATAGCTGTATCACATTTTGAGTTTGATGTGAAGTAACAATTTTTTATGCAGTTACCATTTATTCTAGCATAATTAGTTGGAGGTTATCATTTCTCCATTATATCTTTGCACCTTTATAAAAACCCTGAAAAAAAACTACACTCTTTTCATTGATCAGTATATTGACACTGCACTGCACTTTTTTTTTTGTAGTTTATCAACATAAGTCTCCCTCCACATTACCCAGGAACCAGCACCATAGTCCCTTGTGCTCTTCCCTACCCTTCTCCTCCTCCTCCCATGCTGTATGCCTCAGATCTGTAACTCTGCATTTTCTTCATTTGCCTTAAGCATTGAGATTGTGTGGTACCAATTTGTATTCTTTTTTCATATTTGTTTTGGCTAAATTAGCAATTTGTGGATCCTTAATTTTAATTAGAAGTTCTGCTGGGCTTCCCTCTCTCTCCTGTCCTCAATTTCTTTTTCTTTCTTTCTTTTTTTTTTTTTAAAGATTTATTTTATTTATGCCTACAAGAACTGGGGTATAGACCAGAGGTGTTGGGGGGAGGGAATGAGAAGATTCACCAGAGAGAGTGGGGAGCAGAACAGGCAGATTGACTGAAATACACTGTTGAGGGGAGCAGCGGGCAAGAGAGGAGAGAGGTCTGCTGATAAGAGAGGAAAGGTCTGCTGTGCCATGAACTCCAGTGCTGCAGTGGCTGAGACTTAACAGACTTAACAGACCTAGTGCTGAGTCTTAACCCCTTACGCCACCTGGGAGGTCCTGCCCTCACATTTCTAAATATAACTGACATGCAGTCTGTGGAGCTTTTGATTGGAAGTGTGTGTAGTCTATAGGTCTTTTAATAGTTATTACACCTGTTGCTGTTATTGATGTGACTTTCCTTTGCTAGTTTGGAATTTTATAATAAATTTATAATATCCATTTTTAGTCTCAAACTAGATTTGATATACAAGTTCCTTAGTTGACTGTTGCATTGATTTCCTTTTCTGATAATTGGCCACCTCTGGCATTTAATTGTGTGGTATTATTAGCTATTGGTAGGGTCCTTCAAATATTTTAGGGTTTGGGGAATTGAATACAAAGATAATGCAAAAAAATTGTTTCCTGGTCCCATGGAGCTTAGTTTGGGGATTGATAAAGCATTTATCACTTTATTTTGACTGTTAATAATTAATGCTAAAGCTGTAGTTCATGTTGTATCTGCTATTTTACAGAGTAGTCAAGTTGGTTTTCTCTCTCAGACTTCAGTCTTGTTCCTTTTGCTTAGAGAATGCCTCTCTAGATTGTCACAGGACTAACTCTTCACTTTGTTCACATTTTGCTAAGATGTGATCTCAGAAAACATGACTATTTTATCTTAAAATAGCCATTCTCTGTGCCCATCACCGATGCTTTACTTTATTTACATTTTTATTCATAGCTCTTATTGTTTTAATTTGTATGGCCTTCTCTGTAGTGGAATGTTACCTCCATAAGGGTTTGTTCAACATTATAATCCCAGGACCTGTATTCTAGTAATTCCTGGCCACATAATAAATTTATATTATTTAATGAATGGGTAGAATGGGTAAAGGAACTAGAATGACAAGCAAGGCATGTATGTGATTAGAATTTTTTTCTACTGCAAGCTTTGATTAACTAATGTTTTTTAAAGTTACAGCCAGGAACCAGCCACAGTGAGGAACTAGGCAAACACTGGCATACATGGACAAATGGAAGATCAAGAAGGATTCTTAACACATTTGGCAAAGTTAGAGGATTTCCCAGGATAGCTAAGAATGAGTCTTCTGATGTAGGATGCATCAAACACTTTGAAAGCAGTGCAAAGTTCATGTTAAATGGCCAGTGGAATGTGAAGTTCAAAAAGGTCACCCCTGGGCTAGTATTCTTGTGTTTCATGACTATAGACCTTCATCATGTTTTCAGGGGATGGTAGTTCCTAGAAAGGACAGTAGTAAGGATCTTCAAGGAAGGAAACCCAAAGATAATTGTTACCAGACCTTATGTCATTCCATCCTAAAAACAACTGCCTGAGTTTACAGTTGCAGAAATTGCATCAATTTATCGTGTTGCATGTGGTATCCTGATTGGAGTTGTTGGATCAAAGGAAAATAAAAGCAAGTGTGAAACTGAGAATCAACATTTTTATGATGTCAGTTAATGAACAAGACCATAAAGCTACTGCATCTGTCCTCTTTGAATATCCCTTAGGGGCTATAATTGGCTCAGCTCTCAACCAACTCTTCAGTATCTCAGCCCAATTTTCTGAGAAAGACCTCATGGACCAAATCCGAATAGTTGCTAAAAGACCTCAGATGATAACATACAGCACCTCCATGTGTAACCGCAATCATTGTGTGGATAGAACAATCCTAATTAGGTCTGTGGTTTGTAGATCATCATTATGAGGAAGTAGACCAAGTTAGAACCACACTGGAGATACGGTTTGATTATGCTGGTGCTATAAAATAACAGGATTTTACCAGGCTTACACCCAGGTAATACCGAAACCTCACAAAAGCTATAAACTACTGTACCAAATGAAGCATACCTTCATTTTCGGAATTTGCAGCTCCAGGATGCATTCCCAACTCTGGTGATAATACCTCTCTTAGGAACCACCTTAGCCTCGTTGAGAGGACTCAGTGAGATTCCCAGGGGTGTCATGGCTGCGGTTTCTCTTATGGGTGTTACTGGCTGTGACTGAAATGAACTTGTCCTAAAAATAGTCATAACCAGGCATAAGGATTTATTCTCCTGGATAGACAGAAAGAGAGAGAGAGAGACCAACAGACTGGCAGACCGACAAACAATTTCTATAGATGGCTTTTAAGGTAATTTAAAAACAATTGTGAAGCATAGGCAAGGCGTTGAATGTTACCTCTAATGTATTTCATAATCACAGTTTCTTTGATTTCTGTGGCAAAATTTGGTTAGTAGTCCATTTTTAATTGGGAAAATTGGTCCCATGATGTTAATTTCCTGATTGACCAATAGTAAATGATGGGATTACTTTGATGCCAAATCCCTTGCTTTTTATATTGATCTACATGTGGAGTGGCTTGTTATTTTCTGTGCACTTCTTGCTTAGGAAGTTTGTTGTTAAACCTTCTCTTGGAATTCAAGATGCTCTTCTTGCTGCTGTTTGAATAGTTCATCTCAGCTGATATTTCACTTCGTGGAGAGGATTTTCCTGTCTTACCTGAAGTGGGCTCCCTGATGTTACTTTCTAACAGCATTGTTGTTTTTCTTGTTATCTCTTAAAATGATTATTTTATTTGTTTGCTTTTTTTTGTCTCTTGAAGATTTTGGTGATTGTTTTGTTAAAACTTGCTTCCCTAATCCCAGCTATAATCTTGGTATATAGTTGGATAATGAAATGACTGAGAATCTTGCTAACTGAATCTTGGTTATCTAAGAATATTAACTGATTGATATATGGTATCATAGGTATGAAATTCTAAATCTTGTATAGTTAAAATTTGTCTTGGAAATGTCTTTAAATTGTGATAAAATGCTGTATGTAGCATTCAGTAACTGATCTTGTTCACTGTATAATGATTAACACATATTATGCAAAAGCATGTAATTCACATATTTCTGCTGTTCTGAAGTGACAAAAGAGGCATGAAAGTTGAGGGGAAAGGAAAATTAAAAACTTCCACCTATAATAATAGTGTGTTCGCATTTTCAAACTCGATGATCTGAACTTATGTAGAAATTCAGTAGGCATAATGATAGATGCTAACAGTTAAATTATTCTCTCTAAGCTTTCTTTTTTAAAAGCTCATTACAGGTTAAGTTAAATGAAGGTATAGTGGTCTGGTTTTGCCATTTTCCACCTGATAACCCTAAAAATGATGTTGGTTGTAGAAGCAGAAAAATGTGTGTTTCCATTTCATTTAGAATTAGGTCCTTTTCATGTTAATGCAGATGATATCTTTTTACTTGTTTTTGTTCAGTGTAGTATTCAATGACCATACACTGCATTCAATTATGTCTTTAATTTCCTGTTATTTGGAGTAATTCCCCAAATGACAAAATGGTATCTCGACCTTTTGAAGAGCTTATTTTGTATTATTTTTTTAAAGATTGATTTATTTATGCATGCAAGAACTGGACCAGAGGTGTGGCGGGTGAGAGGATTCACCAGAGACAGAGTGGGGGAACAGAACAGGCAGACACTGCCGAGAGGAGCATTGGGTGAGTCAGGAGAGGTCTGCTGTGCCATGTGGGTAGCTCCTTGGCCAGGGATCGATCTTGTGCTGCAGTGGCTGCAGACAGCTTCATAGGTTGCGTCTTAACCCCTGTGCCTCCAGGGAGCCCCCCATTTTAAAGAGTTTAGCATAATTTTTCAGAATGTGCTTCAGATTGGGTTTGTTTCCTTGTAGGCTTTTGCGGTTTATACCATTAATTGTTTTTTAGCTTTGTAGGAGAGAAGACTCAAAGACATTTCTTTATTTTTCTTATACATAACTGTTTTATTTCTTATACATAACTGTTTTATTTCCTTTGGGATTTATTTGTTATTTTCTTACAAAATTTTCCGTACAGTAGTGTGAATTTTTGCTCCCATCAATAAAAATGCTACATCATATTTCATTGCAGTTATGCCAATGTAACTTCCTTTATTGGACATTAGACATTACTAGATGTTTAGTTGTTTTCCCCTTTTTTTGCTAGGTGATTAACCTTGTGACAAACATGGTACATAAATGTTTGGTCAGTCCCTTTCCTGGGTACAGATTTTTTGTGGGGCAAATTTATTCCACAGTTACCTTGAGAAAAGCATAAATAGTATCTAAACTAATTGAACTTTGGTAACCCAGAATATATTTGGAAGTCAAGGATTCAGAAATGCTAGATTAATTGTTAAATCCTTAAATTAACATTTTTTCTGTTTGTTTTATGTTTCTCAAATCCTTCATTTGTGCAGAATTAGTTTATTTGCTAATTATTTGTCCCTTTAATTTTTTCTTTTTGGGGGGAAAATAAGTAATTTATTGTTTCCATTAGCCAGGTTTCCTCTGACTCTTAAGTTGTATTTCTTTAACTCAAAACTGAACGTTTGTGGCTTTGATAATTTTGAAGAGTGACAGGTACTTAGGTTTTTTTTTTAATGGTAATTAAAGACAAACTAAAACTTAAAAAAAATTGTGTTGAAAGATGTAAAAACTCCCAATAAAAGTAAAGCCATGTGAACTTCTTTTTTTAAAAAGATTTAACTATTTATTTTATACAAGAACGAGGGGACAGGCCAGATGCATGGGAGGGTGAGAGGATTCACCAGAGACAGAGCGGGGAACAGAATAGGTAGACTGACGAAATACACTGCTGAGGGGAGCAGCGGGCGCTACAAGAGAGGTCTGCGCGCCATGTGGGACCCTCGCCACCTGGCCGGGATCGAACCGGTGCTGCAGGCTGTGGACAGCTTCACAGTGCTGTGCTCAACGGCCTGTGCCACCAGGGGAGGACCTTTATAAATCATTAATTTAACAAGTTAAAAAAATAACTAGATATGCTGTAA
This sequence comes from Talpa europaea, assembly GCF_964194135.1. NCBI lineage: Eukaryota > Metazoa > Chordata > Mammalia > Eulipotyphla > Talpidae > Talpa > Talpa europaea. The sequence goes on along the minus strand of NC_140072.1, from coordinate 73,820,133 downwards.
CCCAACTATTGTGTTAAAGAATTGATGAGGGAAAAAAGACTGGAAATAGGGCCTCCCTGGTGGTGCAAGGGGTTATGACGCAACCTATGAAGCGGTTCGCAGCCACTGCAGCATGAGTTTGATTTGCGGCCAGGGTGCTACCCACATGGTGCAGCAGACCTCTCCTGACTCACCCGCTGCTCCCCTCAGCAGTGTATTTCGGTCAATCTACCTGTTCTGTTCCCCACTCTCTCTGGTGAATCCTGCTCCCCCAATCTCTGGCCTGTACCCCAGTTCTTGTATATATAAATACATTTTTAAAAAAGATTTATATATTTATACATGCAAGAGCTGGGGCACAGGCCAGAGATATGTATGTGTGTGTGTGGGGGAGGGCCCTTGGTGGTGAGAGGATCCACCAGAGAAAGAGTGGGGAACAGAACAGGCAGACTGACTGAAATACACTGCTGAGGGGAGCAGCGAGCAAGACAGGCAAGGTCTGCCTACCCATGTGGGTTTCTCCCTGGCTGGTCAGGGATCGAACTCATGCTGCAGAGGCTGCAGACTGCTTCATAACACGGTGCTCAACCCCTTGCACCAACAGGGAGGCCCAATAAATAAATCTCCCCCCCCCAAAAAAAAAAAGATTGGAAATAAAAATGAATGTCAGCAGAAGTTTTATTTGATTAGTGCATTTATTGGTTGTCACAGGGGGCTCCATGATTACTCCTGTATTTGGGGGTTCACTGGAAGGATTCAAATCCCACAGTTAAGATTTATTACAATGAAGGAAAAATGCACTTGGGTTGGTGAATTAAGTGTAATCTTCTGAAAGTCCTTATCAGAGTCAGGTAGGACTTGATTAATTCTTCCAGAAACTCATTGAGACAACACAGTGTTTACCAGGGAAATTAATTCAACCATAGGAGAAAGAGACAGACACAGAAAGATAGGCTGATGGATTTTTAAAATCAAAGATAACAATAAGATCCTAGTGATTTTTTTTTTTCTTAAGATTTATTTATGCAAAGACGAACTGGGTTACAGGCCAGAGGTGTGAGGGGGTGAGAGGATTCACCAGAGACAGAGTGGGGAGCAGAACAGGCCGACTGACCGAAATACACTGCTGAGGGGAGCAGCACGCGAGTCAGGAGAGGTCTGCTGCGCCATGTGGGTAGCTCCCTGGCCGGATATTGAACTTGTGCTGCAGTGGCTGCAGACAGCCTCATAGGTTGTGTCTTATAACCCCTGTGCCACCGGGGAGGCCTCTGATTTTTATTTTCTAAAGAGCTATTTGAATGAGTGAGGAAAGGTCAGTCATAAATACCTTAATTACTGTATCATTATAGAAGTTGTGGAAGCCTTAAATGCATACCAATTGGCAAGGTTAACACTTATGGTAAATATATAAATCTAAAATATTTTGTGCCATTATATATCGAGTGACATTTTTTAAGTTTCCAGGGAATTATCCCTCTTCTCCCCCCCCCCCAACGTATAGGAGTCTAGTGACCTGTATTCATTTGTTGAAAATTGAAAAATTATAGTTGTAATCCTTGGCATTATTTGACAGTATACAGAGGCGTCATATTCTCTAATTTTGTTCATCTTCCTTTATGTCATAAAATTAATCTTGTTAATTCCAAGTAATTCTGTCATCTTCTGAGTGATAAATTATCTACTTAGTACATTTTCCTTCCTGGGTCTCCTGATTTTTCTCTTTGGTTAGGTAGACTTGTGATATTGAATGGGATTTTGAGTTTCTGTCTTTGTTCTCTGCTCAGATTCAGTTCTTATCTGGCCCTATTACAATTTTAAGATTTGTGGTCCGGCCATGGCTTCCAGTGGTGAACCATGCAGTGTATCTCCTTCATTTTTCATGCTGGGCACCTTTGGTTCTTCCTTTTAGAATTACCACAACTCAAGCTGCTTCCTTGTACCTCATTGGGTTGCATGTACCCCTTGAGAGTCTGTGTTTACTCATTCTTTGTTACACTTCTGTTGTTACATATTAGATATGAGATCTCACCCTGGACATTGAATCTGTAAGTCCATTTTCTTTTGGGCTCTCTCTCAGTTTATCTGATGAGGTTTCTTATTCTCTCTTACTCCAGGAAATTCTATACCTGCTTTTAATTGTTTTTTCTTTCTTTCTTTTTTTTTTTAAAAAAAAAACTTCTTTTGTTTATTAATGCATACTAGAGCTGGGGTATAGGCCAGAGGTGCCAGAGGGTGAGAGGATTCACCAGAGACAGAGTGGGGAGCAGAACAAGCAGATTGATTAAAATACACTGCTGAGGGGAGCAGCAAGACAGGAGAGGTCTGCTGGGCCATGTGGGTTAGCTCCCTGGCTGAGGATTGCTAATAGCTTCACAGTGCTTACACTTAACTCCTTGTGCCACTAGGGAGGCCCCTATTTTCCTCTTAAATGTCTCCAGTAGCCTAGGAATCACTTTAAAATTAAATATTTATTGAAGTAACTTCAGTTTACAACACTGTATGATTACACCTCTACAGATGTATCTTAACATACCATATCCACTAGCAAAGCACCAATAATCCTCCAACATAGCCCACTGGGCGACCACTTCTTTCTTGCTTTCATATGCCCCATCCTCTCTTTTTGGTTACCTCACTTTTGCAGTCAGGTTTCAAGGGTTTGTTTTGGTTTTCTTTCTGCAGGAATCCTTTTTTTTTAAATTTTTTTATTTTTTTAAAGATGATTTTGTGAGTTTCGCTTCCTCCAGGGATTACAGCCATTTGTTTATTTAGCTATTTATTTAGCTGTGTGTTTGTTTGTTTGTTTATTTATACAAGCACTGGGTACAGTCAGAAGCGAGGGAGGGTGAGAGAATTCACCAGAGCCAGAGCAAGGAACAGAACAGGCAGACTGACAAAATACACTGCTGAGGGGAGCAGGGCGCGGCAGGAGAGGTCTGTCGCACCTCGTGGGACCCTCACCAGCGGCCGGGGATCTAACCGGCACTGCAACGGCTGTGGGCAGCTTTGCAGCCCAGCGCTCAACCGCTGCGCCACCAGGGGAGGCCCTGCGGAAATCACTTTTAAATTATCATATTTTCTTTCCTGCCTCTGCAATTTAGGATTTAAAGTCTGTTGATCTCTGGAGGTTCATTTATTTGTTGTAAAGGGAAGTTTCTGGAATCTAGGAAGCCTCTTCATCTCTTCTGTTAACACCTCAAAAGTTAATAGTGTGTGTTGTTTCTCTCTGAAGCATCTGTGTTCAGAAGGCAACATAAATAGATTTTATCTTGTGCCTGTTGAGAGACTGAAAACAAGGATAATTTTAACATAGTATATTTTCTACTTACTTAATTTCTTTGTCTTTTCCCAATGAGCTCCACTTCCTCTTTTACTAGGGAAAAGATTAAAGCAAGCAATATGGATTGGCAGGTCATATCTTTCATCACCCACTCTTCTTGTCTCACCCCTTCTCCCCCAACTTCCTCCTCAAATGTGTTGTCTTCTCCTGCTCCTTTCCTTTTGCTTGGCTGGTTGGTATCATTTTAGGTGGTAGAAAGACTTCTGAACAAGATTAGAAGTCTTGTTAGAAACTCTGTTAGAAAATAAGTGGGTTAAAGTTAGAAAGGCTGCTAGGTAAGCAAGGATGTGAGGGATGGGAGGTTAAGGTGTGGGACATGGGATGATGATCCCACATACATAAAACATAAGTTACATACTCCTTTTGAGCATACTTTGTAAAACTTAACTACAATGGTTATGGAGTTCAGAGTTGATTTACTTTTCCATCGTCTTAAATAAACTTGTCTAAATAAGTGTCCAGGGCCTCTCTGGTGGTGCAGGCGTTGAAGTCTATTGCCACCCACTGCAGCATGAGTTCGATCCCTTGTCAGGGAGCTAATCCCATGGCTCAGCAAACCTCTCCTGTCTTGCCTATTCTGCTCCCCACACTGTCTCTGGTGAATCCTCTCACCCCCACCACCTCTGGCCTACATCCCAGTTCTTATATGTATAAATAAATCTTGACTTTGATTTTGTTCACCTGTGTCTGTTACAGCAAAAAATGATGGAATTTATGAATAATGATACCTTCTTAGGCATTTTTGTGGAGAGAAAATTTGCAATTATATACCACGGAATTATAATTATAAAACTATTCAAATATATACCTTGGCAGGGGTGTATTTATTATAAGTGAATACCTAAAAAACTTCTAGGAGGATGTTAATTCACCTATACTAATTCTTACTAACCTTTTTCCATATCTAGAACGCCTCGTCCAGTTATTGTGGAGCCTATGGAGCAGTTTGATGATGAAGATGGCTTGCCAGAGAAGCTAATGCAGAAAACTCAACAATATCATAAGTAAGATTTTATTAATTAAAGGCAGTTATGTTCTGTGAAGGGTATTACTTCATATGTTATCAAATACTGGGATTATAAAGTGTTCCTTTTTGTGTAGTCCTGGTTAATGAGAGTGGACTGGTCTACACAAACGGCTAGTTTCCTTTTTTGCATGGGGAAACAATTTTGCTTAGGAGAGTCTATGCCTGGGGCAGGGTGGGCATATAGGAGGAGGTCAGTAATATGTTAGAGAAGCAATAAAGTCTAGTTATGTTTAGGGGTATTATAAGTTAACAGGAGGCTTTGGGGAATAGAGTAAGGAAAGTCCTAGTTAAATAAACTGGCACAAGATAAGAACTCCTTAGAGAAAAAAGAAGAAAATGGTCTATTAAAGTGGTCTATTTTCAAGATGTTGTTTATTAGTAGCTTTTTCACTTGCCTTTTCACTGTGTTTCAAATGCTTTTTTTTTGAAGACTTATTTATTTATGCATACAAGAACTGGGGTACAGTCCAGAGGTGGGGGGGTGAGAGGATTCACCTTAGAGACAGAGTAGGGAACAGAACAGGCAGACTGATTGAAATACACTGCTGAGGGGAACAGCGGGTGAGACAGGAGAGGTCTGCCGTGCCATGTGGGTAGCGGCTGGGCATTGACCTCATGCTGCAGAGGCTGTGGATAGCTTCATAGTGCTGTGCTTAACCCCTTGCTTTTTTTTATTTAACCAATCACTATAATAAATAAAATATTTAAAAATATTGGCGTAGCTTTGTCCAGACACTGTTCAAGGTGCTGGCAGTGCAACTTCAAACTGTCTTTGCTTTCAGGATGCTTAATTTTATAATAGTGGAGATAGCTAAACAATGAGACAAAGACTATAAAACATTATTAATTAGTGAGAGACACTATTGTTAAGAAACCTACTCAAGTGTGGTATAAAGGCTTAGATCAAAGGGTGTGCATATTAAAATTGATTAATACTAGTAATGGCTCTATAGAAATATACTAGTTTATACTTACAGCATGTATAAAAATTTATTTTTTTAATCATTCTGATCAAATAATGGATGTTAGGATTTGAAGATTTGATCGTTGGGCCTCTCTGGTGGCGCAGCAGGTTGAGCTCAGTGAAGCTGTCCGCAGCCTCTGCAGTGCGGGTTCGATTCCCAGCCAGCCAGGGAGATTCCCACATGGTGCGGCAGACCTCTCCTGTCTCGCCTGCTGCTTCCCTCAGCAGAGCCTTCGGTCCATCTGCCTGTTTTGCTCACCTCTCTGTCTCTGGTGAATCCTCTCACCCTCCCTAGTTCTTGTATAAAAATAAATAAATCTTCAAAAAAAAAAAAAACCCTTCCATTTAAAAAAAAAGATTTGATCGTCTGTTCACAATGGTATTTTATGCAAGTTATTTTAATTAGCATTCTTTGATTTTAGTGCAGTTGAATATTTTTCTTTGTAGTTGATTTAAATGACAAATATGAGTGCTTGTTGTATGCCTAGAGATGTATTGATGAACAAAATTGACCAGAAATTCATGACACATGTAGATAGGAAGGGTAAAAAAACTAAAATAAGTAAAACAATTATGGTGAAAGACAGCTAAAAGTGGGTGTTGGGGAGCAGAGGAGTGAGGCTCTTTTATACAGATAGTTAGGGGAGCTTACCTAAGAAGGTCACATGTGATTAATATCTCGAAGAAGGGGGGAGGAAAAATGCAGCCCTCAGAGGTGGAATAGAGAATAGTGATCTCAGCAAAGGGAGGAGTAGTATAAATAAAAGCACGCTGAAGGAGGTCTCTTGTCTGGCATGTACTCACAACAGTAAATCCAGTTTAGCTGGAGCATAGTGAGTAAGGTTGGAAAGTGTAATAGTAGGGATGAGACAGAGATAGGACCTGCTAGAAGTGAAAATTATTGGATCTTGTAGGCTGCTGAGAGGAAGTACCTGAATGTTGACTGAAGTTTAAAAGGAACATTCTTGCTGCAGTTTTTCCAGTAGTTTGTAAAGAGCCACTGGTATTATTGGGAAGATAAGTTAGGACCACTGACATAGAGTAGTCATAGTGGTGAGATGAGAAGTGGACAGATGCCGGATATAGTTTGAAAATAGACTGGATTTTGCTGATGGATATGAGGATATAGAAGAGAATGTGAAAAGGATAATTGCAAGATTTTTGACCTAAGCGTATGGAAGTATAGAAATTGCCTAGTGACTGATGTGGGAATGCAGTAGGAGGAATATATTTGGGGAAGGAAAATCAGGACCCCTATTCTGCATGTGTTTAGTTTGAGATGACTTTTGAACATCTGGGTAGAGATGTCAATTAAGCAGTTGGATTTGCACCTGGGATTCAGATGAGCTGTCTGGTCTAGAGTTAATGTCAAAGAGAACTAGGTCGAGGGACTGAACCTTGGGATATTCCAATATATAGAAGAAGTTGGGAAGATCAGGGGAATCAGCAAAGACTGAGAGTGTGAGCGATTATTAGAGTAAGTGGAACAACCAGCAGAGTGTGTCCTGGAAGCAAGGGAAGAAAGAAGTACAATTTGTAGGCAATATTTGTTTATGTAGTGATTTAGCTGTCCCACGAAGTCTTAAAAAGATCTGGCTATATTCCCAGTTTTATTCAAATTCATTTTCTAATTTCCAAATCCATATTGATTCAATAGTGTTTCCCCTGGAGAAAATTTAAAATTAAAAAAAAATCATGATTACAGTCAATGTCTGACTTAGGTACTACTGACTGATAATTTTTTTCAGGAAAATTAGTGAGTCCTCTTTTGCCCAGTCAGTGAGTTAAAAAGAAAAAAAAAAAAATCAAACTTGATTTTTAGATATGGAATAACTAGGTCATGACTGATTTTCCTCATATAATTTGAAGCTGCTACTTGTTACTACAGCTTTCCTTTTGTGACAAACTACCCCATTATTTCACAGCTTTGTATTACCCACTGATTTCCGCCCCACTTCAAATTAGTTTATGATTGTAAGGCATCTCTGCTTTTATTGGTGAATTAGGGGTTGTATTCCTACCAATACTGTTTATAGAAGCTGTGATAGGCAACCATAATTGAATTTCTTTTAATTTCAGGTATATTCATAGGCATTTATTTAAAAAAACATTGTTCATCATGTAGTCATTAATCCAAACAATAAATGTATACAATGTGCCAATACAATAGATAACTTGAGGTGTAGCAATTAACATTTCATGTCCTCCTTGAGTTTATGATCTAGTAAAGGAAGTGGTCCAGTTATAGTAAGTTAGACCTTTACTTTTTGGTCTAGCCAATTATCCTGGCACACAGCATTCGATAAACTCTAATTGCTTTTAGTACTTTCTCTAAAAGTTCATTTTAGAGGGCGGAAAATACTTGATTCTATGCTATTTACTTAGGGCACATTTGATTAATATGTTCCAGGCTGCTTTTCATAAATTTGTTGAGTAAAAATCAGAACCTTTTTAAGTGATAATTAGGGATGTGTGGGTTGTAGCATCAGATTGTCTAGGTTTGACTCCATTCCATTACTTAGTAGGTGGGCATCCTTGGGCAGTTTCTTAAACTCAGGCTTGTTAAAACTTGCATCATAATTTTGTCATGAGATCATTCACATACTTGCCTGACATAGTACCATGAACATTGTAAGTACTCACTAAAGCGTAATTATTGTTTTTTTTCCTTCTTGTTACTATTTTTTAAACACACATTCCTGTATGTTTTAAAATGTAAACTTAGGGAAAGAGAACAGCCGCCACGTTTTGCTCAGCCTGGGACATTTGAATTTGAGTATGCATCTCGATGGAAGGCTCTTGATGAAATGGAAAAGCAGCAACGTGAGCAGGTTGATAGAAACATCAGAGAAGCCAAAGAGAAACTGGAGGCAGAAATGGAAGCAGCTAGACATGAACACCAATTAATGCTAATGAGGCAAGGTAAAAATGAGTTTTCATGTAGATTTATCCCCCTCATTGTTTCATTTTAATTTTCCATCGATACTGTTTAACTTGCCAGCTAAGAGTTTAGAGACAGAATTTGGTATATTAGAAGCAAACTTCTCCTTACCTAAGTAGTATTGTTGGAGGTAATTAAGTTTGTTAAAATTTTACCAGTAGCAAATACATTATTTTGTTGGCATAAAGAAAAGCACGTTGGAGAAGTATTGGTAGATACAGCATAAAGTCACATAACAGATTTTGTTTGGTGGAAAGAAGAATTAGGACAAATGCTGGCTATAAAAGATGATTATTACATGTTGAAATATTACACATTATGGCTAGTAAGAGCCATCATCACAGGTGCTAATTTACTGTTGTATTCTCTGGTCAAACAAGTAGCCACATGACAAGATGCTTAAATGTATTTCAAAAGCTCACTTCTGAGCCCTTTCCCTTAGCCTAGGTTTCTTTTTATATCCATCTGTATACTTTATCATTTTTTCTCTTGTATTAATTCTCCAGGTAATTTTTCATGGTTCTTATTACTCATCTTTCTCACTATCTGCAGATAGTTTTACCTTTCTTTCTTTCTTTTTTTTTTTTTAAAGATTGATTTATGCATGCAAGAACTGGGATACAGGCCAGAGGTGTGGGGATGAGAGGATTCACCAGAGACAGAGTGGGGAATAGAACAGGCAGATTGACTGAAGTACACTGCTGAGGGGAGCAGTGGGTGAGTCAGGAGAGGTCTGCTGCACCATGTGGGTAGCTCCCCTGGCCAGGGATCGAACTTGTGCTGCGGTGGCTGCGGATAGCTTCATAGGTTGCGTCTTAACCCCTTGTGCCATCAGAGAGGTCCCTTTTTTAAGATTTGTTTTTATGCATATAAGAACTGGGGTGTAGGCCAAAGGTGCTAGAGGTGAGAGGCTTCATCAGAGACAGTGTGGGGAGTAGAACAGGCGGATCTACTGAAATCTACTGTTGTGGTAGTGGCAGGATGAGACAGAAAAGGTCTGCTGTGTCATGTGGATTAGGTCCCTGGTGGGGGATGGGGAGTAGCTTGATAGAACTGAGACTTTAATCCCTGCACCACCAGGGAGGCCCTTGTTGTTTTTTTTGTTTTGTTTCGTTTTGTTTTTTGTTTCACTTCTGAAAAAATATTTATTTATTTATTTATACAAGCACTGGGTACAGTTCGAAGTGTGGGAGGGTGAGAGAATTCACCAGAGCCAGTGGGGAGAGCAGAGCAGGCAGACTGAAGAAGTACACTGTTGAGGGGAGTAGCGAGCGGCAGGAGAGGTCTGCGCGCCATGTAGGACCCTTGCCCATGGCCGGGGATCGAACCGGCGCTGCAGAGGCTCTGGGCAGCTTCGCAACCCAGTGCTCAACCGCTGCGCCACCAGGGAGGCCCTGTTTTTGTTTTTTAGAGACGTTTGTTCACCTTCTCTTGACTGGCCTCATTGATTAAGGCACCACTGATGCAGCTCTTGGTTTCTGTAGTGACCTCTTTTCTGGACCTGACATCTAACCATGGCCTCCTCTAAACCGTGCTTTATATTTATGCTAGAGTCAGTAGTTCTTTAAAGTGAACTTTTAAAAAACTTAGCCTCACCACAAGAACATTTTGATTTTTGAAGCAAAGTGATTTTGCACTACAAGCTTTACGTTTGTGTTTATTTATAACCCTTATTAAAAACATATTGCTTGGCCTCCCTGGTGTTACAGGGGTTAAAGTAGCTCCACCTGTTCTGCTCCCCACTGTCTATGGCAAATCCTCTTCACCCCCACACCTCAGGCCTACATCCCAGTTCTTGTATGCATAAATAAGATAAATCTTTAAAAAAAACAAAAAACCACTTCACTTAGTGATTTCTATTCCTAAGCAAAAATTTAAAGGTGGTAAATTTGTTCAAGCGTTAGTTTGTTAAAATTGAAAAAAGAATTACAACTTTATTTCTTTTCTACAATTCTATATTTCATCCAGATTTTCTAAGGGTGTGTTTAGATGGGGGAAAGACTTAGTAATCTCAGTTCTGTGGCTCAGAGAAACACAGGGGTTGCTCTAATGGATGTGTGAAAGTAGGTTAAATATCAAATAGTATAGAAATAGTGTGTCCTCACCTGACCCAACTTTGTGTTTTCTTAGAAGAATCAGTTTCTTCTGTATTTTTAGTTTTTTGTATCTTTTAAAGCAAAAAAAAAAAATTGTAGCTTATATCAGTAGATGAGTGTGTGTATTTAAAACTTTAGAAAATCCTATTTATTTTTGCACCTTACTGTTGTACAGTAAACCTCTCCCTTATTCTGTTAAATGGGTATAACTAGTATAGTTCCTCTACACTAATGAGTGCAGTGAATATTTTTGCCATACATCTTTACAGATTTTTGTAAATACTGATTCTTATTAGACTCAAAAGGATTTTTTAAAAAGTTGTTTAATTTATACTTTGCTTAAATTTGTTTAGTCCTTACTAGTTCTATTGCATTTATAGGTTGTTTCCTTCTCCATCTGTTTTTGATCATTAGTCTAGGAAAGAGTTCCTGAATTTTCTTCATGTTTGTTTTTGTTACCTTTGTTACAGTAACTTGTATATAATTCTCATTAAATATTAACTGCCTTGCATTTTGCTATTACTCTGTCCTATTCCATTACGGGATTTTTAATTTTTTTATTATGTATGTATCAAGTAATAGAAGTATATTTCTTTTAAATGATATCTTTTGTGTTATGATTAACCAAGAAAAAAAACAAGGAAATAAGGGTATCAGTTCATCCTCCTTTGCTTTCCTCTCAGTGAATTATTTATTTTGCTTCTGATTTGTCTCGATTGATGACATTGACTTAATGTTTCTTCTTTTAAGTTTAAACATCTTTCTTGTAAGATCATTTAAGATGTACTCGGCAAATTCAGTTATATGAAAGTGTTTGCAACTGTTGTCACTATGTTGTACATTAGCTTAGCCTCTCAGATCTTATTCTTGCAGTAGAAAATTTGTGCTCCTTTATTAAGCTTATTTCCTCTATGTCTACTTTTCCACTCCTTTTTTGTGAGGTTATTATTTTTTTTTTTTTAGATTCCACATAGAAGTGATAGTATTCAGCTTATGTTTTTCTCTGACCTGTTTCACTGAGCATAATGCCCTCAAGGCCCATCCAGTGTCACAAACAACAGTATTTTCTGCTTTTCATGATACTGAATAATATTCCATTGTATTATTTGACCATCTCTGTCCCTCCATTGATGGACACTTAGGTTGTTTCCATATCTTTGCTATTATGAATATGGAAATGCAAATATCTTTGATACTCTGTTGTTATTTCTTTAACCAAAATCCTCCTATGTGCTTAAATCTTAACCCTATTGTAAATAGGTTGTCATAACTTTTCTGTTCATCATTTGATTATTGGATGTACCTCATGATGTCTTTATTTTTTTTTGAAGATTTATTTATGCATACAAGAACTGGGGTACAGGCCAGAGATGTGGGGGGTGAGAGGATCCACCAGAGACAGAGTGGGGAACAGAACAGGCAGACTGACTGAAATACACTGCTGAGGGGAGCAGCGGGCAAGACAGGAGAGGTCTGCCTCGCCATGTGGGTTTCTCCCTGTCCGGGGATTGAACTCATGCTGCAGAGGCTGTGGATTGCTTCACAGTGCGGTGCTTAACCCCTTGTGCCATCAGGGATACCCTCCTCATGATTTCTTTAAAGAGTTCACAGAAACATTTGTTGCATTCTTTTTTTAAAAATTTTTGAAAAGGATTTATTTATACATAAAAGAACTGGGGTACAGGCCAGAGTTGTGGGGGTTGAGAGGATTCACCAGAGACAGAGTGGGGAAGAGAACACATCGATCGACCGAAATACACTGCTGAGGGGAGCAGCGGGCAAGTCAGGAGAGGTCTGCTGCGCTATGTGGGTATCTCCCTGGTTGGGGATTGAACTCGTGCTGCAGTGGCTGTGGTGAGCTTCATAGGTTGCGTCTTAACCCCTTGGGCCACCAGGGAGCCCCCCCAACATTTGTTACATTCTTATGTGTTCTAAAATATTTGTGATCCTTGTACTTTAAACTGTCAGTTGAATAGTATAAGCTTCATGTTCTTCCTCTCCCATCTTGTTTTAAAATTGGAGTGTATTAGACACACAACCTTATATTAATTTTTGTATACATTGCAAAATAATCACCATGATGTGTATTTATAAATTTTTCCTAGTATATTTTAATTTGCAGTTTTATTGACTTGTCCCTCTGTTGGACATTAATCTTATTGTTTGCTCACCCTTTCCTTTCTTAAGTATTTGATAGCATGTTTCATTGTCTTCTAGCTTTGAATTTTTTTTAAAGATTCATTTATTTATGTGTACAAAAACTGGGGTACAGATCTGAGTGAGAGGATTCACTAGAGACAGTGGGGAGCAGAACAGACAGTTTGACTGAAATACACTGCTGAGGGGATAAGGGTTGAGCCAGGGGAGGTCTGCTACGCCATGTAGGTCAGCTTCCTGGCTGGGGATTGAACTCGGGCTGCAGTGGCTGCAGATAGGTTCATACTTGAGACTTATCCCCTTCAGCAGCCCCCAGGGAGGCCCCAAATAAATTTAAAAAAATAAAGTTGAGAGAATTTTCAGATATTTATTATATCTTTCCATCTGTCCATTCTTGTTTCCAAGATTGATCTTGTACACCATAATACTTCAGCTTTTCCTTGGGACTAGATAAACTCTTTCATTCTGTAGATTCCATTGTACATCTAGAAAGTAGACTTGTTAGATCAGAGAATATTCTGTTTTCAGACTTGAAGGATATAGAGAAAACACTTTCTTACAGCCTCTCAAGTCAAATTTTAAATTTATCTATATTGTTCTCTTTTGCTGTGTAACCCATCCTTTTAATGGTGTATTGAAATTGTAGTATAAAGTTTCATTTTTATCATTAACTTTGATACGTAAGCATTTTAAAATGTTTCTTGGTCTACTAATAATTGGTAATGGAGTTAATATCTCCATGGCTATAGTACCTTTGGGTTATTTTTTAAGAAAAATCCCTACGAGAATAACTATAAGAAAGTGAAAATCAAAATCAACAAAAAACTATGAACCAGAGACACTTTTTGGGGGGTGGGGGGCGGGAGGGGAGGGATTGGGGTCAGAATGGGGGGTTTGCAATTGTATGGGGGAATACAAAAATAAAATTTATTATTTAAAAAAAAAAAGAAAAAAAAAGAAAAATCCCTACGAGTGTGATACTATGGAGTCAAAGGATAACAGTACCTCTATATATATTTGGTAATTTTTCCCTCAAAAGGATACTACCATAGAAATGTATAAATTTATAATCTTTAGTGAAATTTCAGGAACTTTGGCAATTTAAAAAGAGATGATCTAGTGAACATACAATGACAGTTTTGTTAGCACTCCCGAACAGCACATTTACTGCTTATCTGATAATGTGATTGTCAGATCTCTTGTACTGATTATATCAGTGTTAGAGGTGAGGAAATAGGTGAGGTTTAAAGAGCTTTCTCAACTGGCAATGGTTAAAAGGGGGAAATACAATTCTCAGGAAATAAAAATTCATGTTCTCTTCATGGAAAAAAATAATATACATCTTCACGTTATTATATATGGTAATTCCCGTTTACCTACAAAACCATGATAAAATTAAGATACACTGGATTGATTTTTCTTGAATAATAAGTGAAAGGACACTTTGCATAATTTGTCTTACAGAAGCATTTTCTCTTAGGAATGTAAGTAACATTAGGTTGCTGAAAAAGTCATAACTTTTTTCCTATATTTTTCAAGCAAAAATGCATCATGACTTTCTGACAAAATATATTTTTGGTCTTTACTGGGTTTCTCTAGCTACATTACTTATATGACAGTTGAGTTTTTATTAATATTGGTTGCACAATGGATTCATTTTAGGGGAGCTTCAAAAAAATATGTTGATGTTCTCTCTGCATCCCAAGAGATTTTAATTTAATTGGTCTGTGGTGAAAAGATACTTAATTCTGAGTAGTTAAGGCTTACAATTTATTGTTATAAAGATTGAAATCACTGTAGTCATGTTTGATTGTTTTTAATTAAGAGAAGTATGGTATGTATAGTAGGGACCGGGTGATTTGGATAACATTCCAGTTGAGAAAACTCAGCCCCATTTACCAAAACAGAGTTTACTGAGCAGAGTTCCAAAATATGTTTTTTTTGTTTGTTTGTTTTCCCTTAAGTTTCCTAGGTGAAACTTCCTAGGGATACTGGCACTTTGGAAAGAACTTGAGATTTGGCTGTGTATCCCACTTGAACTGTGTAGTAGCTGGATGACTAGAGCCCATTTATAATTTATCTGTTTTTTCTTTGATTTAATTAGATATAATTCTTTTCAGTATGTCAAATGGGAAGGTTAAATATACCTTGTTAGGGTTATGATGTCTGCCTTGTTAGGATTTATTAAGATCATTGGGATATAAAATGTTAACCATAGCTGTTTATTAAGAAACATTTGAGATAATTTTTGTTCATCTTGGAACTTTCAGATAATATGGTGAAAGAAAAATAAAAGCAAATAATTGTAGTTCCCAGAATATTCCAGTGTTTTTAAATAAATCTATTCTTACATGCTCACATAATTTGGAAAAATACAAAGACTTTCAACTCCCGGGAAGTTTTTACTGACTTCTCAAATGTGCAAAGCAAATATACTGTTCATTATTTTAATCTCTCCTATTCCGGAAACCCTGTTCTTGATGACAGTTACAAGGATTTGCAGGAATGTTCTTGTTTAAAATGACTTTCTAAACAAGACCATTAAGTACTAAGTCTAGCTCTGTTTCCTTAGAGGTTCATACAGTAGGTGTTTCAAGTATTTTACTTACATTTTTAACATCCATGCTCTTTTTTTTTTTTTCTCTCCACTGACTCATTTATGTTTTATGTAGTATCCTTTTTATAAGCCACTTAAATAATTTGGAACAAAGTAGAGTGTTTAACTTATGTAGAATGCTTTATTTATTGGGGTAAGCAGAAATTATTCAATTTATTCAGCTTTTTCCCCTTTTCAAGAATTCTGGCTGCTTTCTAGAGTACATTGACAGTGTTGAAGGAATCCTGTACATATTGTGTTGGGAGGGACAATCGTAGGGTTTTAATTCAGTGCTCTCTCATTACTCCTATTATTTGTCTATTTTGATTCTTAAGTGCCCTTTCTTTGCTGATGTCTCCCTTCTGCTTTGTGCTTGCTGGTGAAACAAATGCAGATTTGTTTTAAAGGAATAGAAAAGAAAATGAGTTCATATAGCACCATTCTGTTTTCACTGTATTCCAGAGCTGATGTTAAAACAGTTTCTATCCACGTTAATTTTTAAAATAAGATTATTATTATTCTCTTCATGACATGGAGAAACAGGCTACAAAAGATGTTAACTTGATTACAGTTTATAGTCTTTCATCATAAAATAAGACAAAATGAGAAGCTAGGTAAATGAGTATAAGTTACTAACTATGTGTGTAGCAATGGAGAATCTGCTTATTGGTTTAAAAATACAAAAAAAGGAAGCTAAAATATTAATGTGTAATTAATACTTCATAGATCTAATGAGGCGTCAGGAAGAACTCAGACGCTTAGAAGAACTCAGAAACCAAGAGCTGCAAAAACGGAAGCAAATACAGTTGAGGTAAAATACTGTAACATGAATATATGTGCTTTTCATTGTGTGTGTCTTTAATTCCCCACTGTGTTATAAAAAAGTTATGGAAGTTGGAAAATACAGGAAAAAAAGCCACAAAACTATCCATTTTTGTCTACATATAGGGAATAACTCCACAGTTGTAATTTTTTCATGATTTTCCAGCTGGTTATGGACACATTGTATATATTGAACTTATTATGATATGAAGGGGTAAGCATTATTGCACATAAATTATAAGAATGCACTATAATTTGCTGGACAGTTTTTTCAGAGATGGAGAAATTTAAATTGCTTAGTTAACTCTTCACGTGTGTAACACTACTGTGAATGGCTATGCATCTTTGTGCTTCTGATATTTTGTTTAAAAAAGATTTCTGACAGAATCAATCCATACTAAAAGGGGAGCATATAGGGACAGAAATTCTCAGTACATATAAATAGCACTGTGTTAGTCAACTGAAAATCTTTTAGGTTAAGTAAGGGAGTTTGGGCGATTGGTTGGTTCAAGATATATAAGCAATATTTGTGAACTATAATGGGATAAAGTTACTTTTGAAAATTTTAAAACTCAAATTAATTAGGATACGTTATAAACAAATCTGTGGGTAAGCAGACTTAGAAGCAAAGTGCTCATGGGAAATAAGCTGAGAAAGTAAAGTTTCTTCACATTCTGGGGATAGATAGTATTCCATAAAATTTGGTGTATTTTTTCCAACTTTGTCTTTATATCTGATTTGTATCAGTGTCTGCATATATTTGTTTCTTGGATTTAAACTCTGATTTTACACTAACCTACTTATTCTCAAATTAGGGTCCTTGGACAGGCATCATTAACATAACCTGGAGAACTGTTAGAAACTATCAAATCTCCCTCTGGAGCTTCTCACTGAATCAGAAACTGGAGAAGTAGGGCCCAGTCACCTGTGCTTTAATAAATCTTCCAGGTTATTCTTTTGCATCCTATATTTTGAGAATCACATTGTACACAACTCTCCACATGAATTGCTATATTAGGGATCTTATTTTCGCCCCCCTCATTTTACAAAGAAAAGAAAACCTCCTCTGTCCTAACATAAAACCCTATCTGAGCTCTAGCTTTCTCCTCCTGTATTTCTGTTTGATAGCCAGGATTTTAAGAATTGCACCCATGCTTTACTCTCACCTGGTGGTGCAAGGGGTTAAGCACCTCACTGTGAAGCAGTCTGCAGCCTCTGCACCACAAGTTTGATCCCTGACCTGCCAGAGAGCAACCCACATGGTGAAGCAGACCTCTCCTATCTCGGCCGCTGCTCCCCTCAGCAGTGTATTTCATTCAGTCTGCCTGTTCTGTTTCCGCTCTTTCTCTGATGAGTCCTCTCACCTCCCACATCTCTGGCCTGTACCCCAGCACTTGCATGCATAAACGAACAAATCTTTAAAAAAGTATATATATAACATCACACCAAAAGAAATGAGAAAGAAGTAAGGAACTTAAGGGTCTCCATGGTGGTGCAGGGGGTTAAGTCTCAGCACTATGAAGCTATACGCAGCCACTGCAGTACCAGTTCTATCCCTGGCCAGGGAGGTGACCCACATGGTGCAGCACACCGCCCCTGCCTTGCCCGCTGCTTCCCTCAGCAGTATATTTCAGTAGATCTGCCTGTTCTGCTCCCCACTCTGTCTCTGGTGAATCCTCTCACCTTCCTTACCTCTGGCCTGCACCCCAGCTCTTGTATGCATAACTAAACAAATCTTTTTTTTAAAAAGGAAGGAATCTAAATTACTGGAAAACAGTATATTTATTGACTGAATGACAAGTTAATGAGAAAGAAGTATATATAAATTCTGTAAAATTGTTAGTAATTGTGTTTCTCACAATGATATTATGTATATACTTTTCTCCTTTCCTCTTTGAGCTGATTTTTATGGAAAATAATGTATAAAATTAATTTTAGGTGAGCAGCTTTTTATTTATTTATGCATACAAGAGCTGGGGTTTATGCCAGAGGTGCAGGGGGTTGAGAGGATTCACCAGAGACAGAGTGGGAGCAGAACAGGCAGATTGACTGCAATACACTGCTGAGGGGAGCAGCAGAGCAAGACAGGAGAGGTCTGCTGGGCCATGGGAGTTAGCTCCCTGGAGGATCAAACTCTTGCTGCAGTGGCTGCCCATAGCTTCATATTGCTGAGACTTACCCTACACCACCAGGGTTGCCCCTAGGCGAGCAGTTTAAATTAGTACATGTAGGTAAGGAGACCCAATATTATCATTGTAGGAGAAAGGCTAAAATTAAAATGAATCCTAAGGCATTGAATTGGGGTTGGAGGTATCAATGTATTTAATTTAGGTAGATAGAGAATATAGATAGGTATATATGTGAGGGTTAATATGTATATTTATATTGCATAGTCCTAACCACCAAGGAGGCTTCAGTAATAATGAGCACATCTAGTATTCAGATTTTGGTTGCTTGTTAAATATTCTGTGTACATGATAATTTTTCATTATATGTTTTTTCACTAATATTTAATACCCAGGGACTAAGTAAAACTATCTCAACAATTTGGTGGTAATTTGACTGGTAATATGCTTAATGTATTCTAATGGAACTAGGCAGTGATGAAAATTTTTACAATCTTAACCTGTGCCTCATGCCTAAGAAGTTTCATTTGAAAGTAACTTTAAGAATCTTGACTGGGAGGGCCTCCCTGGTGGCACAGGCAGTTGAGCGCTGCACCGTGAAGCTGTCTGCAGCCTCTGCAGCATGGGGTTCGATCTCGGCCGGCTGGCAAGAATCCCACACGGCACAGCAGACCTCTCCTATCTGGCCCACTGTTCCCCTCAGTAGTATTTCAGTTGTCTGCCTGTTTTGCTCCCCGCTCTGTCTGGTGAATCCTCTCACCCTCCCACGCCTCTGGCCTGTACCCCAGCTCTTGTATTTAAAAAAAAAAAGAATCTTGACTTAGAAAATGTGAACAACTTGTCTTAAAATTGAGTAGTTTTCCAGCATGTTATGGAGAAAGGGGGTGTGTGTGTGTGAATGTTGTGTCTAAGACCTTACTAACAATTGTCAATTATACTCTACTTACATGACAAAGCAAATAAAGCTATAGCAGTAAAACTGAAGAGTCTGCTACCATCTAAGCTTTTAAGCCAGATAGTTTAGATTTTGCCTTTCTGTTTGTTTTTTTTTTTAGATTTTTTTTTTAAAGATTTATTTATGCATACAAAAACTGGGGTATAGGCCTGAGGTTCAGGAGGGTGAGAGGATTCACCACAGACAGCGGGGAGTAGAACAGGCAGATCTACTGAAATACACTGCTGAGGGGAGCAGTAGGCAAGCTAGGAGAGGTCTGCTGCACCATGTGGGTAGCTCCCTGGCCAGGGATCAAACTCGTGCTGCAGTGGCAGCTGAGAGCTTCCTAGGGCTGAGTCTTAACCCCTTGTGCCACCAGGGAGGCCCTGCCTGTTTGTTTTTATTTTATTTTATTTTATTTTTTTTTAATTTTTTTTTAATAGAGGCATGTTTTATTTATTTATTTGTTTGTTTGTTTTGTTTATACATGCACTGGGTACAGTCAGAAGCGCGGGAGGGTGAGAGAATTCACCAGAGCCAGAGCAGGGAGCAGAGCAGGCAGAAGGACCAAAGTACACTGCTGAGGGGAGCAGCGGGCGGCAGGAGAGGTCTGCGCACCATGTGGGACCCTCCTCCAGTGGCCGGGGAGCAGCCGGGGATCGAACCAGCGCCGCAGAGGCCACAGGCAGCTTCGCAACCCAGCGCTCAACCGCTGCGCCACCGGGGAGGCCCTGTTTGTTTTTATTTTAGTGGGAAAATAGAAAAAACTGTCTTTGGAAGCTATATTTTGAGAGAAATTTAATCATTTACTTAGAGCACACACTTTCTGATTTTCCTTTCAGTGCTACAAATAAATTAGTTTTTTAAAAAAAGATTTAGTTATTTATGCATACAAGAATTAGGATACAGGCCAGAGGTGTGGGGGCAAGAGGATTCATCAGAGACAGAGTGGGGAACAGAACAGGCAGATCTACTGAAATACACTGTTGAGGTAAGCAGCGGGCAAGCCAGGAGAGGTCTGCGCTGTGTGGGTAGCTCCTTGGCTGGGCATCAAACTCCTGTTGCAGTAGCTGCGTATTGCCTCATAAGGCTGCATCTTAACTCCTTGCCCCCACCAGGGAGGCCCAACTTACTTAGTTTTTCATGAGTTACTTAAATCTTCAGAGACTGGAGTTGTGCAGAAGGAAGACCAGGATGAGGGGCGATGAACTGGTTCAAGCTGTAACTTGTTCATTTGTTTTGTTTGGTCATTTATTTTTACGTTCCTTTCACTACTCTCCTACTCACACTCCTATCCTTTCACCCATTCTTTCCCTCTTTTTGTCATTTGACAAATTATTCTATAGATGTTATGAAATAAGAACAAAGTACAGCAGGACATTTTGTTTTTGATTAAAATATATGTTAAAATTTTAGTTCTTTTTTTTACTTAGTTTATCTGGTTTTTCTATATACCAGAATGAGTGAAATCATACAGTGTTTTTCTTTCTCTGCTGGTTTATTTCACTAAGCATAATATTCTAGGTCTATGTTGTTGTAATTGGCAGAGCTGCATTGTATCAGTACACCACATTTTCTTTATCCATCTGTCAATTGATGGACTTTTTAATCTACTAGTCATAGTGTTGCTTAGTGCTTCAAATCTCAGTTTTTCAGAGTTCTGCAAATGATGTTAAATAAATTCCTATATGCTGTTCATAAATTTAGTGTATGGGATTGTTGGTTTGGTTTAATCAGAACTTAATTTAAAGCAAAGTAGAAAGTATGGAATTTATAAAGCAATGGAAGGGGGAAAAGAATTTAAAGTTATCTTACCATTTTACTATCTTTTTCCCTATTGATTTGTAAATCCATTCACATTTTATCACCAAAAAGCTTTTAATAGCTCTTGTAGTTCATAGAAGTTCACTTTAGATTTTGTGTAAAGTGCTTGATAAAATGTGATAGTATGTTTAAAATGAACTCACATGACACATATATAAAATGTAAAGGGCAGTGTTCCTGTTCCTTAAATTATTCCCAGTGTGATATAAACTTTATACCTTCTTCTCTGCTTATATAAATGATGTTTAAAAGCAGTAATGGGAACACCATTCTTTTGCTTTTTTGATAGCTGTACCTTAGACAGTCTTTCATATATCTACCTTTTGTAACATCTGTATTGTGTTCATTGGCATCAGTGAACCACAGTTGTTCCTCTTTATAGTTGATTAAAAGATCTTCAACAATTAATACCATAGTGTGTACATACACCTTGCACACTTGTGTAGATATTTCTTTTTTTTAAAGATTTATTTATTTATTTATTTGTTTATTTATATAAGCACCGGGTACAATCAGAAGTGCGGGAGGGTGAGAGAATTCACCAGAGCCAGAGCAGGGAACAGAACAGGCAGACTGACGAAATACACTAGTGAGGGGAGCAGCGGGCGAGACAGGAGAGGTCTGTCGTGCCATGTGGGACCCTTGCCGGCAATAGAACTGGTGCTGCAGAGTCTGCAGGCAGCTTCGCAGCCCAGCGCTCAACTGCTGTGCCACTAGGGGAGGCCCGCTTGTGTAGATATTTCTGTTTAGTTTATTGAAAATAGATTTGCACATTTAAAATTATAGTACGTGCTCTAAGTTGACCCCCAAGCAAGTCATTGTTACATTTCTGAAAACCAAAAAATGCTGAAAATCATTAAAGCTTTTTCTTATAGCATTTAGCATCAGAATCATGTGAGTCTGTTGTATGGCAAAGTTTGATCTTCACTTAAGTTGTTGTCATACCAAATCTTCATTTCCACAGATGTGAATGTTTATCTTACTGCAGGAATACTAATGAGGTTGAATTTGGGGTCACGCCCCAGATCCTACTTGGGATATAATAATAATGCAGTGATCCTTTTTAAAATTACAAAAACTCACTTTAAAGGTATATTTGGCCTTAGAGCATTTAAAATAAATGAACTTTTGGGCCTCCCCGGTGGTGCAGCAGTTGAGCGCTGGGCTGTGACGCTGCCCGCAGCCTCTGCAGCACCAGTTAGATCCCTGGCCGCCGGCGAGGGTCCCACATGGCGCACAGACCTCTCCTGCCGCACCCGCTGCTCCCCTCAGCAGTGTACTTCGTCAGTCTGCCTGTTCTGCTCCCCGCTCTGGCTCTGGTGAATCCTCTCATCCTCCCGCGCTTCTGACTGTACCCAGTGCTTGTATAAATAAATAAATAAATAAATCTTTTAAAAAAAATGAACTTTAATCTGTACCTATGTATATTTTCAGCAATATGTGAATGTAAATTTTTCTTAAATGTAATATATATATTTTTAAAGATTTATTTATGCATACAAGAGCTGGGGTACAGGCCAGAGATGGTGGGGGGCGAGAGGATTCATTAGAGACAGTGGGGAGCAGAACAGATAGACTGACTGAAACACTGCTGAGGGGAGGAGAGGGTGAGACAGTCTCGAGAGGTGTGCTTTTGCCAGGTGGGTTTCTCTCTCAGGCCGGGAATCAAACTCATGCTGCGAATCAAACTCATGCTGCAGAGGCTGTGGATTGCTTCATAGTGCGGTGCTTAACCCCTTGCGCCACTAGGGAGGCCCATAAATGTAATATTTTTGAGTGTATTAATGTACAAGAATTGGATTAATTTACTCGAATATTCAATTTACTTGAATGTAAATAGAGTTGTATTGTGAGGACTTACACAGAACTCCCACAATAGTCCAGATTTGGGTTGCAGCCCCTTAGGAATGTTGTCTTATTTGCCTGTGGTCTGACATGAAGTCCTTACAACCAGGTAATTTTTTTTGAAGATTTATTCATGCATACAAGAACTGGGATACAGGCCAGAGGTGTGGAGGGTGAGAGGATTCACCAGAGACAGAGTGGGGAACAGAACAGGCAGATTGACCGAAATACACTGGTGAAGGGAGCAGCGGGCGAGGCATGTGGGTTACCATGTGGGTTACTCCTGGCTGGGGTTCAAACTCATGCTACAGTGGCTGCAGACAGCTTCAAGGGCCACATCCCAAACCCTTGCGCCACCAGGGAGGCCCTCAACCAGTTCTTTTTTTGCTGGCTGTACAAGAAGTCATGTATCTTGTAATTTGTGAAATTGTGTTGAGGGGGACTGTTGTCTAATAAACTACAACAAAATATCTTGAAATTCCAGTATTATGCATCTCTCCTACTGGCCTGTAATATTTTTATAAATTTTCCCTTTGCAAAGGAGCAAGAGCTTCTCTCTGCCCACTGTTTTCTAGGCAGCTGTCTCTCTTCTTCCTTTTTTCCCCCTAATAAACCTGTCTTTTAAAATGTAAAACAACAGCAACAACAACAAAACAAAAATCATGGAAATTTCTGCATTGCATTTACTGTAGAAAGATGTTTTGAGAGTAACCTGGAAAAGATGAATTTCAAAATAATTTCATTAAATGAAAAGTTAGATAAACAAAGGAGTAGATATTGTGTAATTCATTATATAACATAAATGCAAATCTGTAGTGATACAAGCCATCATTGGTTGCCTGGGGGAAGGGCAGGGATGGGAGAAAGATCATAAGGAACCCTGAGGAAACTCTTGGTGATCAATATATTCACCAGTTGGTGGTGATTGTTGCAAGATAATGGACATAACTCAATAAAGCTGTTGGAAAACTTGAAAAATAAGAGAGAATAATCTGGAAAATGAGACACTGATGGGACAGCAACTTTATATAGTCTTAACTATTTAAATTTTTTCTTCGGGTGGAGAGCGTATATATTTGAAATTGCATTGGTTTAAATGCCAATATAATTGTGATTCTATTACTTCAATTTTTTTTAACAGCTAAACTGAATGAAATTTATTTATGAATTATTGTTTCATATCTTTGTTACTATTTTGACAGTTTAGGATGTCTCCCCTCAGGTGAGGTCACTGTAGCTCTCCCACCACCAAAGCCCCTGTTGTCCTCCACCACAGTCCATTGTGCCCTCCCTGCCTACCTCCCCTCCTCCCTCTTCACCCCCCCGCCTCCCTTTCTCTCACTGGATGCCTCAGATCTATGAAATTTTGTTAATGAAGAACTAATTACAAAATATACACATTTCTATTTCAATATTATTTTATAGGTTTACTTGAACTATCACTACTAATTTAATAGTAACCCTTTAATAGAAAGGTAATGTTTGCTTTGTGTGTGTGCAGGTGCGGGTGTTTCCTTTTTTTTTTATTTCCTTGAATGTACCTCTAGGGCAGAGCTTGGTAAACTTTTCCTGGGAAAGAGCTAAATAGTAACTAAACTTCGCACGTCTTAAGTTCTGTCCTAATTACTCAACACTGCTCAAGCCTGAAGGTAGCCACAGACAATAAGTGATTGTCCTCTAAGACTTAATTTACAAAAAATAAGTGCTACTTATTACACCTGCTCCAGGGGATGTCCTCTGGTTTGCTGAAATGGGAGACAAAGGGCTTGTTAAAACTTCTTTCCAACATTGTAGAATTGTCTAAGCAGCATGGTTCTATGGACTGGTTTATCTTGGGATGGTTTTGCATGTGTTTAACCACTTTGCTCTACCAGTGATATGTCCTAGGCTTTTCTCTTTCTGTACTAATAGGAATTGAGATTTGGATTCTCAGTTTCTTGGCTATAACCACATAACTACCGTAGTCATAATATGTTGTTACTTTGTTTGAATCACCCTAGTTAATTTACTTTGATTTTTGATTATTTGTTAAAAGGTTAGAGCAAAATAGAAGCGATAGAAGAGTGGAGATAATCTAGTAAGCTTATCATTGTTTCTATATTTGTCATAATGTAACTTGTATAAATCATTTTGTTTTGCCTGAAATAAAATAACAGATTATAGCTTACTTATCAGCCACATTGAAATTTTTATTACAAAATCTTTCAGGCATGAGGAAGAGCATCGTCGTCGTGAGGAAGAAATGATCCGACACAGAGAACAGGAGGAACTGAGGAGACAACAAGAGGGCTTTAAGCCAAACTATATGGAAAATGTAAGTAAAATGCTGGTGAACTAAAATAATTTTATATTGTCAGCAAGAAGATACATATTTATAATTCTTTAGATTTCACTTTATGCAGAAGTAATTTTGTAATTTTCTGAATTTGTGATGTTTGTTAAACTATTACTCTGCTTTACCTCTTACAGGTGATTAAATGTAGTTATTGAAGATAATACTTATATTTTAAGAAATGAATGTTAAGTTTTTGTTAGTTATTTTACTTTATCTCTTTAAAATATATGCTACCAAATTAAAATCTTGATAAACCCATCATTTCCACTTGACAGATTTTTACCATTTACTGATAGTGAAAAGTCTTTATTTTGGAAGGTTCTAAACATGCAAAAGTGCACTACTATGTGCTCATCACCAAAGTGTAACAATTATAAACACACAGCTTTTTTAAATAAACTTTCTGTTATTATTTTGTATCAATCTCTAACTTCATATGATTTTCAAAACATATTTCAGTTTTTATCTCTAAAATATAAGGACTTTACCAAAATACCTTTGCCATACATTAAAATTATTAATATTTTAACATTAACTAGTTTAAGCCCAAACTCACTCAGGTCTTTTTTTTTTTTTTTTAAATAAACATTTTTGCACTTTAAAAAAAAAAAGATTTATTTATTTATATAAGCACTGGGTACAGTTAGAAGTGCGGTAGGGTAAGAGAGTTCACCAGAGCCAAAGCGGGGAGCAGAGCAGGCAGAAGACCGAAGTACACTGCTGAGGGGAGCAGCGGGCAGCAGGAGAGGTCTGCGCACCATGCGGGACCCTCCTGCGGTGGCCAGGGAGCAGCCAGGGATCGAACCGGCGCTGCAGAGGCTGCGGGCAGTTTTGCAACCCAGTGCTCAACCGCTGCACCACTGGGGAGGCCCTCGCTCAGGTCTTTTTAAAGGTGTTTTAAAAATTATTTTTATAATTGTTGTCTTGGACTGTCTTTGATTTTATTTATTTTTAAAGATTTATTTATGCATACAAGAGCTGGGGCGCAGGCTAGAGATGTGGGGTGGTGGTGAGAGGATTCACTAGAGACAGACTGGGGAGCAGAACAGGCAGATCCACAGAGGGGAGCAGCAGGTGAGACAGGAGAGTTCTGCTGGGCCAGGTGGGTCACCTCCCTGGCCAGGAATGGAACTCTTGCTGTAGTGGCTGTGGGCAGCTTCATAGTTTCATCTTAACCCCTTGTACCACCAAGGAGGCCCTTTTCTTTGATTTTAAATCCAGAATTTAAAAAACATTTTTGTTTTAATTTTATTTTTTGGCATAGAAGAATTGGGGTGTAGGCCAGAAGTGTGGGGGTGGTTTAGAGGATTCACCAGAGATAATGGGGTGCAGCACAGGTGGATTTACTGAAATATACTCCTAAGGGAGCAGCAGTACTGTGGATCAAACCCAGGCCATCGATGTGGTAGCGATGAGACTTAATTTGTAGGACACCAGGGATGCCCAATACAGAATTTTTAATCCGTTGGTTTTCTTTCACTTTTTAATTTTTTTATTTTTTAAAAATGCATTCTTTTGTATACAGTGTCTCACCTCATGGATTTTGCTGAATGTGTGCTTGAAATGATGTTTAACATTTCCGCAACATATTTTATCCCAGAATTCTCATGAACTGGCATTAGTTCCAGATAGTTGATCTGACTTAGGTTTTTGTATTGGTGAGGTGAGTAGTGGGGCACAACAATATTTTAAATATGCTTAAGTATGCACATTCACAGTGACTTGTTTATGATTCAGCAAGTTCTCATTTACCTTATATTAAATGCCTTAGATTATTAAAGTTTAATAACCTATTATTCTGAAAGATAATTACTGGTATTTTCTCCCTCTAACTGTTGAAAAGCCACAATTCTTTAAAAAGTTTCTTAGGCTAAAATAATACTTCTGAAGTAAAAAAGCAGTGGTGCCATTTTTTTCTGACCTCTGTCCCTAGAGAAATTTGAAATGTTTTTATTTAAAGGATACACAGTAAAATAAATCCTGATTTGGTATAGCAATAGGACATTTTTATCGTGGCATTCAGTAGCTTTTGAATGAACATTACAAGGTATTTAAATTGTTTATTTTTATTATTTATGTCTTAATAGGTTTAGTTTACTGCATCAAATCAGTTGAAGAGGTTTTTTTAACGTAAATTTTTCTGAGCAATTTGTACATTTTGCAATTCTTTTTTCTCCCATACAGATCTTACTTGGTGAAATATTTTTAAAGTATGGCCTTAGGGTTCTGGTTGTTATACTTAGTAAAATATTTTTGTTGTTACATAAACAATTATGTATCTTTTTGTTTTTACGTTTGTTCTTTACATAAATCTGTTGCATTTATCAATGTGAGGATATTTTGTGATGTTAGAAAAGAATGGAATTAAAAAAGAATTTCATATTTTGAAAACAGATGATTAGTGTTTAAAGCAAACGCGATAAATTTCTTAAGGACACTTAATTTTCTCTGAGGATTAGGAAAATTTTCCTAGTCCTTTTTTCTGTCTGAACATTTCCTTTAGTAAAAGTTTCTTGGTTATAATAAAATCAGTGGACTTAGCTTGTTTTACTGGCATAAATTTTACATTCTTTGAGCAAATGTGTAGCTATTTGTAATAGTGTCATGTGTAAACATTTAGGAAATTCAAAGGAAATCATTACGTAAAATGCTTTCTGCTACTGGCTGTACCTTAAACTCAATTGTAGACCCTATTCTTTAAATCATTACACAATTTTTTAAATACTTCCCAGTGTTTTTCACATGGCTCAACTGGTATTTAGAACCCTATCGTTGATGGACAGTTTAATTTTTACCTTTTATTTAAAATCTATTTAAAATAAAAATACTGCAAATTTTTGTTTTAATTTAAAAACATTTCTATGGTTATAATTCATTTTAATGGTCGCTAAAATATTCAGATATCCCAGTGAACTTCGAGAATAAGTGGATTTATAAAATACACATAGTGGATTTATTGGCACTCCAAAAATCAATCAGTACTATGCTCTTAAATAATGATTAGACGATTTTAACATTAAGATAATTTGTTTTCATGTTAGTTACTTAAAATTTGAGCTTTGTATTTAAAGTATAAGGTTAATTTGGCTAGAACAGAGGTTTGCAAAGATAGCCCAGGACCACCTCCCGTTTTCTTAGCATCTATATAGAGCTCGAATGGTGTTTGTATTTTCATTCGGCTGATGAATAAGAAAAGACAATAATAGATGGAGACTGTTAACCACAAAACCTAAGATACTTAACTCTTGGGCCTTTACAGAAAATGTTTGCTGGAATATTTGTGATTTTTTTTTTTAATTTGTACTTAGGTTAGATAGGCTACAAAATTACTCTAATAAAATTCTGAGGCACACTAATCACACTTAACATAGTTTATTTAAAAAAATAGTTTGTAGGGCCTCCCCTGGTGGCTCAGAGGTTGAGCGCTGGGCTGCTAGGCTGCCCGCAGCCTCTGCAGCGCTGGTTCGTTCCCTGGCCACCTGCGAGGGGCCCACCAAAAAAAGGGAAAAAATTGTAACAATGGAATTCAATCTTTAGGGGGAAATAGAGCCTTTATTTTCAGAGTCTTTTTTTTTTTTTTTAAAGATTTATTTATTTATTTATACAAGCACTGGGTACAGTCAGAAGCGCGGGAGGGTGAGAGAATTCACCAGAGCCAGAGCGGGGAGCAGAGCAGGTAGAAGGACCGAAGCACACTGCTGAGGGGAGCAGCGGGCGGCAGGAGAGGTCTGCGCGCCATGCGGGACCCTCCTCCAGTGACCAGTAGTAGCCGGGAATTGAACCAGCGTTGCCGAGGCTGCGGGCAGCTTCGCAACCCAGCGCTCGACCGCTGCGCCACCAGGGAGGCCCTATTTTCAGAGTCTTTTGATAGTAAAAATTATGAATAGTTACAACCTTTTCATTGTTTTAGTGTCATATTTTTTTGGTTCCTACCTTCATAATGTTTGTTTAATATAAACTAATCACGAACTAAGACGTATTAACAGAAGCTTTTTACAGGTCTTGACTATTTTGTGTTAACAAAAAAATTGAGGCAATTATTGTTATCAATTATTCACTTACTTTGAAAACTGTCTTCGAAAAAAATATTGAACATTTTTAATGTTTGTCTCATTTTAGAATCTTTGAAATTAGGCCCTCTTACATATTTTCTTTTTTTTCTTATTATTGTTCAGTTTAAAGGGAGGAATCAAATGGTAAGTGTTCAGCTTGCCCAAACAATAAGAGTAAAGTAAATCTTGGCTTATTCTAAGATGCCATCTCTCATTCCTTTTTAATATTCTTCTTAGTAATGGTCAATGTAATTAATAGTATGGCCTTTAAAGTATTAAGTACGGACTTCCATATTTTGTCTTGAATAAACTTTTTTAATGTAGCAAAAGATGAGGGAAAACATTATGTATGGTCAGGTCTTAAGAGTTTTAAGGCTATGACAGCACTTCATCGATGAGAAGTTCTCATTTTTATTTCATACTGTAATTTTCCAATTATATTTAGATTTATCTTTATCATAGGGTAAAGTGTATTTAAACCTTTTTTCAAATAGTATTTACCAGGGTGAAATTTTCTACTTACAGCATCACGCCTTTCATAGCAGAAGAGTTTATTCTGGAAACAATAAGAATTTACAAGATTGTCTGTTATGATTGTCCTCTAATTGTTTTCGTATTGTTTGTCTACTTACTGTGCATTCAGTAGCTTAAACACTTAAGTACTGCAGTGTGGATTTATTTGTGGATAGACATTGGGTTCGAGGTTTCATTTAAAATAATTTCAATTGCAGTTTCCTAAAGTAAATTTTACTTTCTTGAGAAAATGCTAATATAACTTAAATGTCAATCTAGCTTTAGTGTTTGTATTATGTAGTCATAACAATGTTATTTAAAGTTGGCAGTTTAGATTGAATGGTACTTTATTTTAAAAATTGAGAAATCTTTGTGCTTTTTTTTTAGTTAAAAAGACATAGTTCACATTTGTTTGAAAATAAGTATATGACTTGATATTGAAGATTTTTTATTCCCACTTATGTAGGTGGAACTAGCCTGGATCATTGGAATATGTGTTCATAGTAACCTTGAAAATGAAAGTAGATTACATAGTAAGGTTTTGGTTTGACCCGATTATGTTCCTTCATCAGAGCTGTTCCATTGTAGTTCCCCAGGATTTTTAAATAGCAAGACCGAAAGCATCCAGGAGATGTAGGCAGAGGCTCAAAGGGTATGATCCTTCTTCCAAGGTAATGTTTTTTGAATAATTAGGGAACTTGTTTAAAATGTGGGTTTTTAGTTTTCCAACCTAGAAATTCATTCATGTTATGATCCCAGTAGAATCTGATGTGTTGTCTACTAATCACTTTTTGGGGGTGTGTGGGTTGGTTAAATTTGATAGTGTTCAACTCTTGCCACTCATCGTTGGGAGTTTAAAAAAGAAAAATGCACCAGATATTTTGATACTGTGGGTCTTGGCTGGACCCATGAGGTCTGCATTTTATAAGAGCTCTTCAGCTTGCAATGGTTGAGAAAAACCAGTGGTCATACATTGAAGAGACATGTCAAAATAAGAATAGTGACAGTTGATATTTTTATGGGACCTGGGGAGTTTGAGTGAATGGAGGACTCAGTCATTTCAAATGGATTACAAAATTCATACTTTTACCAGTATAAATATAACATTCTATGCCAGTAGTATGCTCTGTGGAGTTTTTGTGTGACAGGCTTTATAAAAAAAATACTTGGTCTGGGCTGGGTCGACAAACTAGGTAGGCCAGACACAGACCACATTTGAATGTTTTGCAATAGTTTCATTAGAACATAAACACATTTGTATCTTGTTTATGATTTCTTTGCCAAAAAGTGGCAGAGTTGATGAGTTGCAAAATAATCCCATGAGACTACTTCCATATTATATGGCCTGGAAAGCCTGAGATATTTACTGTCTAGCCCTTTAACCAAAAAAATTTGCCAACTGGGCTAATCTGAGGGGGGGGATCTATAAAAAGTGACTGTTAATCAAAGTCAAAAAGAGTTTTTGAAATAAAATGCAAGTTTATTAATTTATATGTTCTTTTACAGTGTTTTTAGCAGGCTCACTGAACAGAGCTCCTCATACAGTAGAATCAAGGTTCCTGAAGAATCCAAATTAGTATCCAGAAGGTTCATTTGTAGTCATAGTTTTAAATAAAAAATAAGTTATGGGAAGAAGTGATACAGCATTACTGCCCCACAGCTAATTATCTTGGATTTTCAATTCTTTTTTTGTTTTAGTCAGTAGAGACAAAACATTCTTTCAGATGTTACCTACTCTTGATCTATTTGCCAAATTTGACCTTTTATTTATTTATCAGCCACTGACATCTGTTTTCCAGCTACTTGAATGGGCATTATTTCTCCTATATACCCCATCGATTTACTTATATAAATTGAAGTGCCTTGTATAAAACTCAAAATAGAAACTCTTGTCAGTAATAAAATTTCATTAATAGGTGCTGCAGATAAAAATGCTGCTTACTGTTACTTACCAATTAGTTAGGTACAAGTATGTTTTCTAAAATAGCTTGTGATTTTTTTTTTTGAGGGAAGTTTCCATTTTGTGGTCTCCACATAACTGCCACAATCTCTCTTTCTACACATTATTAAGCTCTTAACAAGTGATTTGATTATGTTGATACAGATTTTTTTTTGTAAAGTTCAATACTTGAAGCATTCAGACAGAATGTATTTCACAAGGGATTCTTATGGCTTTTTCATTATCCTATGTAAATAACTAGAGATTAGTTTATAGTATGATGTTGTGTCAGTTTAGGTGTGATCTGCTGGTTATTACATGTTGCTTGTGTAATGGCATTCTAGGCCCAACACTTTGTACATGATGGTCAAAATACGAATGGAAAATAGCAGTTACATGGTACTGTGACTAGTTATTCCTGGATTTCCTTTATTAATTCACTAAAATAATTTCTAATGAACCAAGAACTTCATTGAATATTTGGGATGGCATATAATTGGAAGTTGACAGATAAATGTTTACTTTTACTTTTGGAAATGACACTAGGATATTGAGGATGGAGTTCTTGAGTTGAAGATAATGTGTCAAATTTAATTAGCTATGGAAAGTTTTCATCACATCTCACTAATAGTTCTAATATCTAATAATATTGAGGGAAGATTTAAAATGTTTCATTTAAACTGGGATAGGTGAATATGAGTACTATTTAAATTTACTTTTTATACAGCAGACATAAAGTGAACTCTGTCAAGTAAACCAAGTGACCTACCCATGTCATATAAGTAGTGTTTTTCTTTTTGTTTTATGATTTCTATTTTACTCTCTTCTGAATTAATCTAGATGGACATAATTAACTAAATTATTTTGCATATTTCATCAGAGGACACTGTGTTATACTTATGTCATGTGAGATGACTCTAGTGTCTTTTACCTTCCATTAGAGTTTCAGAGAGAGGCTCGTAATCCTGAAAAAATTTATTCCTTCTTGACTATTCACTCCAGCTATGATCCTGTATCATTGTTTTTTGTTTTTTTTTTTGATGATCCTGTTTCATTGTTAATGTAATTATTTTTAAATTCTTATCACGTAACTTTGTTTATTTTCTGACTTTGTTGTCCACTACTGAGGTCAGTAATCTAACATTTGACATGTAAGTACTTAGATGTAAGCTGAGAGATTTAACTGGTTATTTGAGATCTTGTTTTTTTCACCCCAAATATTAATGCAGCTCAGTCGCATGGTTTTCAGTGTTCTTTTGATCTACTGTCTGTTGTATTTATCTGATTTATCTTAGTGTTTATCTAATACTAATGTCTCAGGAGTTAAACATCAGTTTTTGAAGTAGTACTACACTGATGCATTTTTGTAGACTTCAAATGAAGTAACATAATGAATTTAAGGTTAATGAATAACAATTCTTTGTGGTTTGTTTTTAGTCCATCTAACTTTTCAATATGCAATTCCCACTTGAATATTCCTTGAATATTCGACTCACAGGAAGGCTCCTGGTTTTCTAGTTAATAAGAAAAATTTGTTCACTTTTGCCTATGTTCAAAACAGTGCTTAGTACATAGAGGAAAGAGGTGGATCAGAGCCAGGGTCTTGTCTTTGAGGATTTTTGAATGTTTTAGATACAGAGTATCTATGAAGAAACGGTTAATAAGTTCTGTGTTGCCAGAAAGATCCTCTGTTACGGAATGCCAGGAATACTTATCATTGAGTAGTCTTAGCACTGTTGTAGAACTTTTTAAATTGATGTTTGGCTTGTTATTCCATGGATATAGGTATTCCTCATTTCTTTTCATTTGAAATGGTAAGTTTATCTAATCTTACTTGGTTCAGAATGCATAATATCTTAGTTTTAGGTAACATTTACTGCTTATTTTGAATGGTTAGAGAACAAGAGAATCATATTGACAAATAGTATCTTTTTTTGAAATGTCTGATGTAATTTATCAAAAAAAGAATTCTATTTAATTAAAAAATTGTTGCAATTAATAACAGATTCTGTCAGGACACATTACTTCTTATTGTAAATTTAGAGTCCTCTTATAAGGTGATTATATTTTTAAAAATTTTCATTAGCCCAATTTGTATTTATAACTTCTGTAACTTCATATAAAGGGCATGAAGGTTTTTAGTATCACTTGATGTTAGAATTTTATACCAAATCAAACTAGATAAATGTTACTGTCAATGTCCATATGTAACTATTAGCTACCTATTAAATGGTAAGGAGTAGGAATTTGGGTTGTAATCATGCTCTGCTGGTAACATGTATTTTTTTAAACTTAAACTGTTAATAAGTCACAAATTTTCAAAGACTTTTTACAACTTCAAATAATTGAACGTGTAAGGGTAAGATTGCTTCTTTGTCTTACCACATCTTCCACTATATTGTACACCACGTTCAAACCCCTGGCTCTTTGGGTCATAAGTCTGCCATATTTTTCACAAGATAATGTCTTCATTTGGCACATTACTGGTTTTTCTAAACCCTTATTTTTAAATAATTGACATCATTGTAGTAGTTTCTCTTAAAATTGTAAATTTTAAATAATTACTTAAATTGTATGTAGTTACCACTTAAATGTTTTAAAACACTATTATATACTGAATTTTTCTTTTGAGTTAGCAATTTAGGAAAAATATGTAATTTGTCAAAATTTCAAAGCCTTTGGTAGATCGTTAAAATACTTTTTTTTTTAAAGGTTCGTATCTCAAACATAAATATATGCCTTATTGTATATATATTTAATTCCTTGTATTTTGGACCACATATACTTTGTTTCTTTCACTGCTTTCTTATGTTCATGGAATTACTCGTGCAGTTTATTTATTTTTTTTTGTTTTATCTTTTAAACATTCATCTGAACAGTTTATGATAGTTATTTTGACTTTGTTAAGGAAATATACTGAATAAGAGATTACATATAAAGAAAACAAACCAGTCACCAGAATTATATCAACTTTGGTAAAATACTATTAAAAATACTGTGTGTTGTAGCTGATAACATTGCTGTTTTCCCTTAAGTTTGGGATAAAACAGCTCAATTTGAGGAATAAATATTCTTAATCACTTTCAGTTTTTAAAAGCACCACTTCACAGAAAATTTGCCATGGCAATTGAAAATGATGATCTTGAAATTTTCCCTCAGGTATATAGATTAAAAGAAATACTCTTAGCTGAAAAGAAATTACTTTCAAAAATTAATGTTTAAAATACTCATTTTCTTCTGTCTCTTGATGCATTGTGAATTATGTGTAATGGCATTTACCTTCACTTATAAAGCCACCCTATGATTAAAAAACAAGTTAATTTTGCTGCATTGTCAGTAGAATTTAATAGTGGCATCAGAACATTCTGTTTACTAAGTTACTGGAAATAGACCTTGAAAATATAATTATGAGTCAGTGTATTGATAGTTTACTAGGTACTTGTCTAGGTTAATGAATAGTGAGCTAAGAATGAGTCGGCCTACTTCTATTTGTCCCTCTATTTTTGATTTCAGAATTTAACAAGTAACATATTTATAATTTCATGACTTAAATCAGTGACAAAAACAATTCATTATTCATAAAGCAACATTTTAAAAGATTCTTTTAAGACTAAATTTAGTTTTAGATTCACAGCAAATTTAGAAAGGGGACAGAGATAACCCATATACTTTTTTCTACCACTTACATTGCAGACTTCCCCACTATCAAAATTCCGTACCACAGAGTAGTAGCAGGTTTGTTCAAATTGATGAACCTGCATTCATATATTCTTATCACCATTAGGTTTCTACAGTTTACATTAGGATTCACTCTTGGTGTTGCACATTATGTGGTTTTGACAAATGTTTTTGATGTACTTACCATTACAGTGTACAGAATAGTTTCACTGCCCTAAAAATCCTGTGTTCTGCCTCTTCACCCCTCCCACCTTCCTATCCTACCTGGCAATCACTGATTAACTGTCTCCTTTTGTTTTTCCTTTTCCAGAATGTCTTATAGCTGGAGTCTCATATTATGTAGCCTTTTCATATTGGCTTCTTAGTAATACATATTTGTTTCCTGTATATCTTTTCATGTGATAGTTCATTTCTTTTTAGTGCTGAGCAATGTTCCATTGTTTGGACATCTGCAGTTTGTTTATCCATTCACTTACGGAAGGACATCTTGGTTGCTTCCAAGTTTTGGCAATTAATAAAGGTGCTGTAAACATCGATGTGTACGGGTTTTTGTGTGGACATAAGTTCTCAACTCCTTTGGGTAAATACCAAGGAGCAAGATAGCTGGATCTCATGGTAAGAACATGTTTAATTTTGTAAGAAATTATTGCACTGTCTTCTAAAGAACATATACCTTTTGCATTCCTACTAGCAATGAATGAGAATTCCTGTTTCTTTTACATCCTTGATAGTATTTTGTTTCTTATTCATATTTAGAATTTTGACCATTTTAATAGGTGTGTTGTTTCTCATCTTTATTTGCTATTCCCTATTGATATATACTGTAAAGTTCGTTTTAGCAATCATAAAAGTGAGGAACATTTCTCCAATATTCATGGGTATAGATATTTTGGGCTGCATCTGTTCAAATTGGGGGAGGAGGGAGGGAGTCACCATAAATTGTATGATTATCTTTTGTTACTAAGAATATTTTCCCTCCCCCATCTCTAGCAGTGAGTGACAATGTTTTGGAAATTGCTGTTTTTAATTGCCTGAATTAAAAATATTAAGTCTTATGGACGTTCTGTTATGTTGAAAAGTTTGCATGCTATTGTTTTATCAATGGGAACATGTCTTATTTTCCTTTTTAGTTTAAAATTATTTATATCTATTAGGAAAAGATGGATGATGTACACTTCAATATCTTAGTATTTAAGCAACTGAATGCTTTATTGACAATGATGTTTTTTCTTTTTAATTTTATAACTTACTTTTTCATATAATTGATTTTTGTTCCAATCTAAATATGTTGCAATGTTACTTTGTATTTTTGCATACTAACAGCTTCTGTTTAATTTTTCCCATGAAAGTTTAACTGACTACAAATACTCATTCTTTTGACTACAAATACTCATTCTTTTATGGAAACTTTTCTAGTGACATAAAAGATGTATTTCCAGGTATTAAATATAATTTATTCTTAGGAAGTATTTTCGGTATATTTAATAATAAAAAGAGTGAGTCTTGTTACTTTTCAGAACTTGTATATTACTTCTCTAGATTTGTATTTTCTTTAGTGGATTTAGATGTTTTATGTCCGTATTATATGAAGACTTAGCATTTTCTTTATTAAGTTAGGAAATTTAAATGGTACATGGTGACTTGTAGACAAACTTCAGGTTTTCTTTAGAGACAGGAGTCTTTCCAAAAAAAGAATTATGATTATGGCCATTTAAGATTGTGTTCACTCAAACAAGAATTTAGATTGATCAAGTGTTGGCTGAACCCATCTTGTCATTGGTTGAAAATGTTCTTGAAAAATGATATGTGTTAAGTCAGTATTTATTCAGTTTCCTAAACCTTAAGCATTCAAATTATCCTTAATTTTTACCTTATATTTGTATGAAGTACTTCCCTTTAAATTAGGTGACATGAAAAAAAATTTTTTTTAAGATTTATTTATGCATACAAGAGCTGGGGAACAGGTCAGAGATGTAGGGGGTGAGAGGATCCACCAGAGACAGAGCAGGGAACAGAACAGGCAGATTGACTGAAATACACTGCTGAGGGGAGCAGCGGGCGAGACAGGAGAGGTCTGCCTCGCCATGTGGGTTTTCTCCCTGGCCGGGCAGTGGCTGCGGATTGCTTCACAGCGCGGTGCTTAACCCCTTGCGCCACCAGGGAGGCCCCATAATGAAATATTTTTAAAATCATAGTTTGATACTGAAGTAGAAATATTGGAGGGGGGGAAATTCATATTCTATGTAATGTCAAGTTCTACACTTTGGGAAATAATGGTGTAATTAATTTACATTAGTGTGAATTTTCTTTTTCTCTACGTTTTCATGAAAGAATAGTGACTTAACAGTGGTTTCAATTGATGCTTTAGTTTCAAAATCCCTTACATTATTAAAAATTAAAGAAAAGATCATGATCTTTAGTTTATTTTTGTGTTTACCATATTAGAAATTGAAAAGTCTGTAAGATAATGTGTGGAAAGAATGGCTGACTTTTACATTTTTGCCTATCTCCTTAGTTTTTAATTTTAGTGGTTGAATCAGAGGTTATTCCTTTGCTGTTTGGTAAATTAGTTTTAATATTTGACTTCTTCGAAAGTGACTATCTTCCCATACTTGTTTGCATTCCAACTGTTGCAAAATGCTCTTTTGGTTAATGTGCAAGAAGAAAACCTGGCTTTACTCAGATAAGTAATGAGTAAATGAATACAAATATGTTTTAACCTTTTCAGATAATTGTGGATATTCTTTGATACTGTAGTAAAACTTGAGAAACTGTAGATTTTTTGAAAGTACTTTAGCCCTTAAAATCCTTTAGTCTTTCTTGAATCTTGAAACGTGATTTTATAATGTCATAGCATCCATCTTTAGAATAGCTTGGTCCATATAGTTATAAATGTATTCCAAATTTTAATGTGTTATACAAAATTAAAAACAGGTATCAATAGTATCAGTCACTAATCTCATCAGAAATATCTTCCAAATCACACGTAAGTAATCACAGTTTGTCAAATGATGTTTTAAATAAAGATTATCTTCTAAGAAAAAAAATCATTCACTTTGCAACTTATAGCAGTGTTTTTTCCTGGAAATAACAATCGTACTTTAGAATGCAGTAGTAGCACTTTATGTATTCATTCTGTTTTGTGCATAAAATATTAGAAAAGATGTATCCAAGGTTAGCAGTTTTCAAAATTATTTTTATTCCATGTGGATATTCATAATTAAATTTTAAACTGCAGTTGTATGCATGAGAAAAATATCATGCTAATAGCAAAAATTTGATGCAAATGCCTTGATAATGTGCTAATAAACACCAGGTGTTTTGCCCTCCATTGCTTTTGCACCATTCATAGAAATGTTGATAGAGTGAAAACCCTAATTAGTTCATATTATAAATAACTATACTTTAGTGTTAATAGTAATAACAGTTTTGATTTTGTGTACTTCCTGAACAGGTTTTGGGGACTCCCCAAATGTGGTTTTATGAACCACATTTGAGTACTACTGTTTCAATGCAATGCTGATTTGAACCGCAATGTGGTTCTATAATTTGCTTACCTTTTGGTTATCTGAATTTAAGCATATTTCAGTGACAAGCTTTCAGTAACACACATGCATAATTGCTCTAATGGAAAGGCACACCTTAAATCATTGTAACAATAAATAAAAAATCTTGTCCTTTTTTTAGTTTGTTGGAATTCTTGAAAAATGAAAGTGCTTTGTGAAGATGAAAATTTTATATGAACTCTGTTGTCAGAATTCTATGGATCAGTTCAGCCTGTATGTTTACTTAATAGCTTTATGCCTCAATTTTATGATCTCTAAAATAGAATAACACACTCCATAAGACAGGTATGGAGATTAATTGAATTAAATTAAGTTTTCATCACAACTCATTAGACTGCAGTGTTTTGAGATATTGTTCACTGTTACTTCCTTTTAAACCACAGCTCTTAATTTTGATAAAGTATAAAACAACATTAAATTTTGTATGATAGAAGTATCACATTAGGTACCAGTTTTAATTGAAAATATATTAGAGGTAATTCATAGCAAGGGCCTTGTGCTTTCTTTTTGAATGGGGACAAAGTTATAATGAACTTCAAGTAATTCTCCTTTTTGATAGTTGGTCAAGATGTAACGAGGTATTGTTCCTCAGATATAATCTTCTCTGAAAGTATGAAACATTCTTATAGCAAATAACAGCCTCAAGACATGACTACAAAGCTAAAACTCCTTTTGCTCTTAAAATAGTTAGAAAATGATGTGTCAGTCTTAATTATGTTATCCCTTTTTCTTAATCTTACGAATGAAACTATATAAAATTGTACTGAGTAATTTCCTTTAAGGAGGTATTAGTAGAGTACATGTATATTCAGTGAAAAATGTTGTAACATATAGCATGAATTTGTGATTTAGCATAGTGATAATGCTGCATTAATTATCGTAAGACATCTCATTTAAAAGAGAAATTTTAGAATTGAAACCAATTTATACAGCATCAGAAAGAATTTTGATGAAGTTTTAGATCTCTTTAGTACACTTTTCCATAAAATTCCGTTGCTGAGGAATGTAGATTTAAGAATAATTTTTAGAAGTACTTAAGTTCAAAAAAGTACTAAATATTACTCCAGAAAGTGATAAGTAAACTGAAATTATAAGCGACAATAATTGATTGTTTCTCCTGTTGCTCCTCCCAAATGAATGGATCGATCATAGGCATCCTCTTTGGGTATATGAAAATTGAAGACTTGAACAGTAAGACTGTCACAGTTACTCATTTAGTAGTTAGATGTCACAGTACTAATTTTAGTGAAGGGAAATCCAAAAGTAAAAATAATTATAAATTAAACTTTCAACCCCTCCAAAATGTCATGATCATAAAACTCATGTGTTTTGTTCTATAGTACTGGAATACAGTCATCTTTTCACAAATACCTGCTGTAAATAACACCTGGAAGATTTGCATATACGGAAGTACTATATACTATAATAAAAGTTCTGGTGATAAGGAAATGACAACTTGGTTTGGATTTTTTACGGTAGTGCTAGATGTGTTCACAAAATAGTATTTTCTATATAAGTGGAAAATTATGGCTTGAGCCAATTTTATAAAAGTGAGTTTTTTGTTGGTATCAATCAAAAGAAGAGACATTTTTCATTAGACATAACTGTGAGAATGATTTGGCATTTATGTTTTCTAAGTAATAGGACAAAATATTTCTTTATGAAGCTTTGCAAACAGTTTTTCTTGTATCATAGCTTCACTAAATGTTACCTTTTTAGGAATTGCCATTAGGTTAGGTGGGCATTTGACTTACTGTCTCTACCATCGGTTTCTAATTCCTTTCTAACTTTATAAGGGCCTTTCACCGGTAATTTTGTTGTTAAATGGAAATTTAAGCATTTTTATTAATTGTTTTTAAAAGTAATTATGCTTTCTTTAAATTTAAACATTTTTTCCTCAGAATACATGTAAGACTGGAAAAGATCCAAGAACAGTGGAAATTTCTATTATAATGTTGAATATTTTCACTTGAGATTTCATTGAGGCTATTTCTGTGTAACTATTGTTAGTAAATGAGTTTTCAGAAAGCAGCTTCTGTGTGGAAATTTAAAACATTTTGAACATTTGTGTTGCCTTTTCTATCAGTTAACCTCAAGAGCATTTTGTTTCAGAAGCTGTTATCCTTGCAATAATATTTTTATTTAGATTTCTAAGTAAAATCCTCATTCAAATAGAGGAAGGGAGTGTTAATGTTAAACTTTCAATAATTGCTTGTATGTTTATGGTAATAGGTCCTGGATGAAATATAGTATTTCAAAAATGAAAATATGTTATGACTTTATTTTTAGATTAGTGTCCCACCACTGTTTGTGTAGTGTATTTGAATATATAAGAGATAATAGTCATTTCTGTTTGAAGATTTTAGTGACCTTAGAGGAAAAATACAGTTACTCATGGTGGTTACTATTACTAGAATTTTCCTTGTTTGGAATCTAAGTATATTTCTTTTTGATCTATTGGAATAAAATCTGGCTCATTGGTCATTTAGCATATAAACTG
The DNA here is from genome assembly GCF_964194135.1 of Talpa europaea. Classification (NCBI taxonomy): domain Eukaryota; kingdom Metazoa; phylum Chordata; class Mammalia; order Eulipotyphla; family Talpidae; genus Talpa; species Talpa europaea. The sequence goes on along the minus strand of NC_140072.1, from coordinate 73,778,899 downwards.
GGTGTTCTTAAACACTTGTGTTTAAACTAGGAAAATGACATTTCTTTTCAGTGTTCTTAGTAAGTAAATGACATTGGAAATTTAAAATTTCTTTAATGGAAAGTGATGTCCCAATTTATTCTTTTCTTTTTGATTTTAGATGGGAATTGTTAAAGTCATAAGATCGATAGGTTGACTGTGACAACTATGTTTACTTACAGAGAGAACAGGAAATGAGAATGGGTGATATGGGTCCCCGTGGAGCAATAAACATGGGAGGTAGGGATTTTTGAAGCAAAAGGCTTCTGTAACTTACTTGTAATTCTTGGGAAATTGTACATGCTATTTGTGGTATCTACGTTTCAGTAACTAAAATAGAACCAACATTTGTAATAGTGAAATCTCGTACATTTATTAAGTTGAAAAAATATGTGGTTTATTAAAACATGCCTATGAAGAACATTTTCATTTTGTTTATTTAAAGGCTAAGATGTATTATGTGTTAATGGTCTTAATGAATTAAACCTGTAACCAGGTTTTGATACAACCTGAAATCTGTTCAGTGATTGCATAGTTATGTTGTCATATTAAAAGAAAATCAAATCTCATGCCTTCATACTGGCTTTTTTACCTGGGAATTGTTATAGTTTCTGAGCTGTAGTGTTTTAAAACTTTTTAAGAGTATTTCATAAATTTCTATTTTAAGGTAACCTGTTACGTAACTTTGAAGCTATTTTTTTAATTAATTCTCACTGAATATTTAACGTATTTTTCTTTAACCTACAGTGTTGTACAGAGAAATGCAATGTTTTGGAACATGTGTTAACTATCAAGGAAATGATATGAGCCTTGCACATTTAGGCTAATGCGTATCTTTAAGATTGATACAAAGTTTTTAAGAAAGTGCCCAATATTAGTACTTCAGTATTGACTGACTGCACAACCAGATTGTCAGGGATATATAGTAGATTAGTCAATAAACAGGGAAAAATAAGTGTGGGGTATTAACATAGGTCTTTTTAAAATATTATGCATTTAAAAATCAAGCATTTAAATTTTATATATTTTACATTTCCCACAAAAATTATGAAGTTGAAATCTTTACATGACTTGTGTGTGTATTGTTGTAAAGATTGCATTATCTTGATATTTTGATATGTGTAACTTGTACATTCACCAAGAAAACCCAGATCGTACTTAGAATATTCAGTGTATGGACTAAAAGAATCTAAAATGTAGAACATTTTCCACAATCAGACTCTCTGTGTGCCCCATGACAGTTACTGCCAACAAGTTTCCTTGTTACTGCCAATCAGATAATCTAGAGTCTTCTATTGGTGAAGCATAGTTGAGTATAATATTGTGAAGTAGGTCAGTATTTGTCTTTTTCAGAGAAAATTGTGGGGTGGTGTATAATATAATTGAAGTGGTTTTAAAGACTAAGTGTTAGGTGATGGATTATAGGTAGTTTGAAATGCCAGTTATAATTATTAGGTTGTCATTAATGTTAGAACCAAACTTGAAATGTTTTTAATGTTGCATAACCTCAAAAAATCGTCTAATTGCTTGATTAGCAGTTTTATCAGAAGAAAAATTAAGAATATGCCTTTAGATTCCTTATTTAGTTAGGAATTTAAGAGAATTAAAAATATTTTATGACATCTTATTCACCAGAGAGCACTTAATTCCCCCAAAATTTAGCACTTAATTTAGCACTTACATTTAGCACTTAATTCCCCCAAAATCCAAGCTTTTTTATCTGTTTACAATTTATTCAATGTGAGACTTCATTTTAATGGCTAGCTGGATTTATGAAGCATTACCATACAGTTGAATGTCTGTTCAGTTGGTAAACTGGCATATCTTACCAAGTTAACAGTGATGAAATGTGACAGATTTTCTGGTATATTATCATTGTATATACACGTGAAACATAGGTTATAAGACTGCCATTCAGGGAACTAGAGAATGCTTACATTTCTTAGATTTAAATTTAGTTTAATTGCAGCTGTTTGGTAGAAGTTATAATTACTAAAAATAGGATTCTTCAACTACTGACAGTTGGAAATGTATTTTTTAATTTAATATTCTTAATATATCCATAGTTATATTCCTAGGGATTATCTCCTAAATACTGTTTCCACCTTGGCTTAATTTCCATTGTGGAAGATGTTGAATCTAGTAAAAAAATGTTATTTATAACTATGCTAAGGGAAATTGAAATATTCTTGGATAATTAAAGAGTGGGTCTATCAGCAGGAACATTTTGGTATTAAGGAAATAATTCTTTCCCTATGAAGTTGCTGAGTTATAGGGGAGTGGGTTCAGAAAGACCAGTAGTAAGTAGTATGTGGCTTAGGAAGGGAGACTTCTCCTTCTCTACATCTCCCTGGACTGAGACATGTATGGAGTTCATCTGAATTAGATCCTGTATGAGTTATGGGTTTGGATGAATCTTCAGCTCCTGATGTAATGTGTTTTTTGAGAAATATATTTCAAGACTATAATAAAATTAACCTACACAATGAAATACTATAAAAAATTAAACTGGAATCAGTTTTTGATAAGAATTATTAATGAAAAACAAGTACAAGTACTTAGAAGTGAAAAAAATTCAATGAAGAGATCTGAAAAATGTACTTGAGGCCATTTGTAATTGTAGTGTTACAGCTCAAACACTATTGCAATTAGTTTTAGGCAGGTAGATGTCCTTTTCATGAAAAAAAATTTTTTTGATGAAAAAATTTGACCAATAAAACTGATTGTTACAATTTCCGTAATTTCAGCATGTCAGAAATTCAGATAGCTATATTAATATTTTATGTATTTGGTTGTAGTTGCTTTTAAAAGTTTCATGAGTCATTTTAGTTTTTGTTTGGTTTGCTTTTTTCTATATAAAGTTTTAAAATGTTTACCTCCTATAATTTTGTGAGGTATTCAGTAACTATGAAAGCTGAAAGTTTAGTTACAGTGAATTTTATATATATATATATTTTTTAACTATATATATGTGAGATGCTTCCCCACTCACAGCTTAGTGCAATTTATATGCTGCTATTTTTAGTCATAACTTTAAGAAACAAGTGCTAATTTTTGCTGTTGAATTAAGTAATGTCACCCTTGTTAGGAACTATTTGGTTTAAAATCACACTCACAAATAATAGTGATTTTTCAGGACGCTCTCAAACTTTTATTAAAGTCTAAGATCCTTAAATATCAATAATTGATAGTTGTCTCATTTATTTTATGTTTGTTTTGAGGATGAAAAGTCTATAGGGTTGGTAATGCTCTGTTACAGCACAGATAATTTGGGTGTCCCATTCTCAAGAAAGGAAAAATGACTTGATAATAATTTTGCTATATAGATTGCATAAGTATTGTTAAATTTTTAATATGTACTCAACTAAGATAGGACAGCTCTAAGTATAGATTGTTTTGCATAGATGCGTTTAGCCCAGCACCTGCTGGTAACCAAGGTCCTCCTCCAATGATGGGTATGAATATGAACAACAGAGGAACTATACCTGGCCCACCAATGGGTCCTGGTCCTGCCATGGGACCAGAAGGAGCTGCAAATATGGGAACTCCAATGATACCAGATAATGGAGCAGTGGTAATGTATCATAAACATTATTTTGATTACATATAATACATCCTTCTGCCCCAAAGATAACTTCACACTTATAATTTGGTATCATTTGTGTTGTCAGTAAAGATTAATGTCCATTAAAGAAATAGTAATTTTGTAAAGTTATATGTTGATTTATGAAAGGCAGGTTTTAAGTATCCCAAGAGTTAAGAGACTGTAATATCTACCATCCATGGCATGCTTTTGGATTAAAATATATAGCAAATATGTTAATTTCATGTTTCAGTGCTTATCTGTTTCAGTGGTCAAGTATTTTACAATTACGTTCTTACCCTGTGCGTACTCCTTATCTTTTGTGGGAAATAAAACTTCCATATGTGTGAAAGCAGAGTTTTTGGTAAACATTTTAATAAAAAGAGTAGTTATGATTAATTTCAGGGAATTGTTTTAATAGTAAAATTATTTAAAATATGAAATGTTTTAAACTTACATTGCTGCATTCACATTACAGAATTAATTACTAATTACATTTGTTACTAAATTTAATGTAGGCAATTTTACTGGTTTGAGAGTGTGAAGATATCTTTGTGTGGTTTAAATACTATAAAAAGTTGCAGTTACAATTTTCTTTATATTGGAGTATCAGTGGCAAGATTGGTGTCTATATCATTTCCCTTAAAGTTTATTACTATTTAAATGGTAGAACATTTTATTATTTGGTTTTTGTTAATAGTTGTTCTAGGTGGTAACATTTAGAAAAAGATGATTGATTATATTTTTAGAAAAGGCAGTTTAGTTTTAAAACAACTACATTAAATCTTAAGGTGCCATTGCTGCTAAGAAAGAAAAAGCACTGCCAATTAAACTCATACATATCATCAGTTATGAGTCAATCCTGATTACAGAAATGTTAAAAGTGAATGTGCATCTCAAACTTGATGAATGCAATGCTTTATTATGTTAAGATTTATTTACTTTAAATGCAGTATTTTAAGAATTTGGAAAATTTGGATATGCCAGCAATTTATTTTTTTAAATGAATGTGTACAGTGAGATAAAGAGGCAGTGTCATAATAGCTACTGTAATTGGGTAGTGCATAGTATAGTATTTTATTCAGTATACGCTTTATTTTATAGTTAGATGGCTAAAATCTAGTAAAAACTTACACTGTTGTAAGTTTTTGTTTAGCATATAATGAAAAATAATTCAGTAAAATTAACAGACTTTTTCTACTTCTCCTTTGAAATTGTAAACTATTTAAACATTATTTTTCGTTTGCTTAGCTCTGAAAATTTACTTAGGTGGTTCTATTCAATTTTTAAGATTAGCATATAGTTATTTTGATGTTTTCCAAATGCATTTTTTTCAGATGTTTAATTGTGCTATTAGTATATGTTAGTAAGTTATCAATTTTTAAAAACTGAATCTATTTTCCCAATAAGTCATTCCAGATAAAAACCTCGAAGTTTGCACGTTGAAATTATAATTGTGTGTGTACTAGTACTTTCTATGTTAAAAGCATTGCTGTTGAAATTTAGGAATGTAAAACAGTGAATGTGATACTGTTCTCCAGTTTTATCTGATTTTTTTCAAAAAGCATTTTTTATATATAGCAGTTATATGTAGTATAAACCAAAAAAAGAGATTGGAATAGTATCATAATACTGATTAGGTTTAAGAAGGCTTTCACTTCATAAAATTAGTTCTTTTTCCATGAAATTGCGGCTTAGCATTAGAAATATGTAGTTCTTCAGATGCTTTTTTTTTTTTTTTTTGAACATAGTAACTAATTAAATTGCTCCTTTCTTCCTTCTATGTATGATCCTGATTCTGCTGGACTTTCTGCTGAACTTCATGACACCACCACTTGGGATTTTGCCAATTTTTCTTGTCACTTATATTTGGCGTGTTCCAAATGGACTTCATATTATGTGTATTATAGCACAATGATAGATTTCCACAAGGACCACCATCTCAGATGGGCTCACCTATGGGGAGTAGAACAGGTTCTGAAACCCCTCAAGCACCAATGAGTGGTGTAGGTCCTGTTAGTGGTGGTCCTGGTGGTTTTGGTAGAGGAAGCCAAGGGGGCAACTTTGAAGGCCCTAATAAGCGTCGTAGATATTAAACATTCTTTCATTTCTCACTTATTTAGAGGGGAAAAAAATTCAGTGGTAATGCCTTTACACTTTAACCTGTTACCTGGAAGTAATGGTTTTATTGTTGATGTATGTAGACTTTAAAGTTTTTCTTTTGTAAAATTTTAGGTTTTTGTATTTTTTCTTTATTCATAAGCTTTGTAGATTAGAATGATAATGATGATGCTCATCATTGTGAATGTTAAAATGTTTGTGACTTTAGCTTTTAATATAAGTATGCCATAGTACTGTGAAATCTGTGTAGTCAATTTCAATAAAGAAATCATTTTGGATAATTTAAAAATGTTACTAGTGGTATTCTATAATTTTACTTAACTTTGCTGTTACAGTAGTACTTTGGTTGCTTTGATCCAGTCCATTTAAAAAGGAAATTTTCTGCTTTTTAGTTTGTGCAAGTAGCACTTAAGATAGCAGCTCACTGAAAGCAATGTCAATAAGGGGTAGATAGAGTAGTACATTGGGGAGGGGTGGGTTATGGGTGTTCACATTTGTAAAACCATCGATGTTCTGTGAAATCAGAGTTGTTGTCTTCATATAGATTCTGAATATTCTGAGAAGGAATATTAAGGATATCTTTGTCCTGTTCTGATTTTTTCCAAATAAATCTTTTGAATCTTGAAAAAACAAACTGTTTGAAGGCAAATCTCTTTTGCTCATAAAAAGTCTATTTTTTAATCTTATTTGCCATTATTTATTTGGTTTCAATATCTAGATCTTCCCCTTTAAAAATTCTTTATACCAAACAATACTCTTAGATTGGATATTTAGTGAGGATCCGCTCTTTGATTTAGAAAAATTTAAGCAATTCTTGAGAATGTTGATTTCTAGAAGTATTAAAGATGACTTGACTCTTCAGCATTATAATTGTGTTTTTCTAGTTTAGATATGTCTTCAGTAAAATTTGATTGGCTTTGTGTTTTTGTTTTTAAGAAATATAATTCAAGCGGTGATTTTTCAAAAATAGGATCATTGGAATCAGATTATATACCTGTACTCCTAAATACATATTTTGATTTTCACTATGAGGAGGAACTGATTTTGTCACATTATGATATATATGACATGATATATATGTTGTTGTTTCCAAAAACAAAGTAATCGCTGTATTTATAATTTTAGCTACCCATATATAATTTAACTTAAACCATAAATATAGTTTATCAGTCACGGATCATAGTTTTTCGTATAAGTAACATTTCAGTGTTTTACTATATCATGCTTTCAGCATTTTCCTGTGCTACTTTAAATAGTATTTAAATATTACCCATTAACTTTGCATGGTTTCTGCTGGACAGTATACTTTGGAAAGAAATAACTGGTTATTTGCAAATCTTGCATAAAAACAGCTTGGTGTAAAGCACAATTGAGATGCATTCTTTTGTATCAATTAAATTTTTCTTATGTACTATTTCATGTTCTTTTAACAACAATGGGTGAAAGTATCTTCTAAAATTTGCACTATTCTTACAGTTTTGTTTTTACAAATTTTTTAAATCTTGAGTTGGGGATTGTAAAATAATAGTTTCATCACTTTCCATGAGTATGACTGATAATGGAATTTATTTCAGTTTGTGGCATTCATTGCAGTGTGGGGAGTTTGAACATGAACTGTAGTTTTCAAGTGATTGCACTTACATACCTTTCCCATCATCTTTATTTTATTCACATAATCCTTAGGTGGTTTTTAGCTTTGTATTTTGCTTCAAAGCTGAATTAAGATTGGGAGAAATGTGCTCTTTTGATGTTAATATCAAGCTCTATTTGGCCAAGGCTGGGAAATTCCTTAAGATTCAAGAACATTTGAAAACCCATGCATACAGATGTCTTAATTTCCTGAACATTCTATTGTCCGGCTCAACTCTGGCTCCAAGAATAGAGTTCTGCACACCTTTTTCCCTGCATCAAGAAAATTCTTGTTCCAGTTCTTAATACGTTTACCTGGGAATCAGTCAGCTTCTGAGTGACAAATGGAGCATCTGTGAACTCCTAGTTATTCAGTTTTCAGTGGTTTTGTATAGTTAAATTTATGACTGTTTCAGTCATTTTTTCTTGTGAATTAGAATAACAAAGATTTTTAATGTCCTTTGGTTAAAAGTGATAGATATTTTAGAAACTAAAAGCTCTTCTAAAAAGTGTGAATTTATCATGTGCTACTGTAATTTTTTGCTTAAAAAGGTAATATGAAACAATTGTAGGATTATAATAACAATATTGTTTCTTTTTGTGTCATAATTGGAAACATTGAGTTTAAAGGCTGTAGGATTTAGATTTCATATGCTTTTTGTAATTAATATGCATAAAATAAAGGACTATCCATTTCCCTAGTTTTATTTTAGCGCTTTATTTTGTCAGAATTTACCTATTTTTTGTTTATTTTGAAAATAAATGCATTGGTTTTCTTGACAGATCCCAGTATTTGAAGGCGTACTGGGTATTACGTATTGGGTATTACTCTTTCAGTTTTTGATTTTCTATTTAAAATCAGTGCGGAATATTTAGTGGAAGAAGTGAAGTATCAGTAATATGTTAGTGGAATACTACCTGTTTTACTTGGAATTGCCATGAAATTCAATTAAAAATTTTCGAGGACAACCACTGAAACATTGGATCTTGTTTTTCAAATACTAATTGAAATAGCTTTTGTATTTTATTCAGAGACATACTTGAATATTTCATTGTCTTCATTCTTACATGTAAGGTGTATAATAGTTGCTAATTATCAATAAGAATATTTAACAGTAATTTATAAGTGGATTAGATTGGTAATTACAACCTATATGCTGAAGGAGAAAAAACATTAATGTGCGATTGAAAGGAAGAAAGTTTTGTGAAAAGTGATCAAGTGTATGGTTAAACTTAAAAGTATTGAAACTTTGTGTCAAATGAGACTAGTGAAAAATGAAAGGGACACATTATTTTTCAATAAAAGATGGTTTTTTGGAGGGTACTGTGGTATTTAAATGTTTTGTTTTATAAGAGTAGGTTACAGTAGTTAATGATAAAATATATTTCTGAAATTTGGAAGGGTAGCAATGACTCAAGCTAAACAGTATTTTCAAGAATAAGGTAATACTCAAAAAACTATATAGTCGTATATTTCCAAGATTCAATAGTTGTGAATGTTTTCCTTCCTAGTTACGTAGATATTTTTACACATGAACTCATTTTGGCGGCAGGGGGATGGGGGTGGGAATGGGGGGAAGGTCAGGAGAGGGACAAACTACAAAGTAGGAATTCAAGTTTTTCAGTTAAATAGTTTTAAGTTATATAGTTTGAGTATAAGATAATACTCAAAAAACTATATAGTCATATATTTCCAAGATTCAATAGTTGTAAATGTTTTCCTTCCTAGTTACGTAGATATTTTTACACATGAACTCATTTTGGGGGGGCGGGGTGGTGGTTCAGGAGAGGGACAAATTACTACGAAGTAAGTAGGAATTCAGTTTTTTCAGTTATATAGTTTTTAGTGTGGCCTTCATTTTAAGCAAATCTTGATAAAAAATGAGTAATTGTATACTTTCCAAGAACATTATTTACTTTTCAACTCCCTTTATTACTAATTTTTTAAAAATAGGAAACAATTTTAGCATGCTCGCTTAACAAACTATTTTTCCCAGTTGTGTAAATGAGGGATGCATACAGATTGCCAGTGGAATGTGGTCAGATACTTGTAGAATTTTACTTTCAGAAAATAATGAAGAATTTCCCTATTTTTATAGCATCTGTTATTTTCAAAATAATATCTCACCTTTAAAGTCTTGAGAGTATGCATTAAAATATTATTAACTGCTCTACCAATGAACTTTGTGTTATTGGAAATGTTATTCGACCCTTTGTCATTTTATGTAAAACCATGTTTATTCTCTCCATGTTCCTTTTTTGATTGAAAAAGTTACTCCTTGATTATATTTCTTTATGGAAGAATTTTCAGAATATACTTTGCATTATCATGAAGTTTTCCTTTTCAGTGACATGAAACATATTTTACCGATAGAGGAAAATATTTCTAAACATAATTTAGCCAAAGTTTATACATAGCCATTAAAAAGAAACCAGAAAAACTTAAGTCTATTTGTATTTTAGCACTTGAATTATGGTTATTACTAACTCCCTCTTTGTTTTAAAGAACTGAATCTTAAAACAGATGTGTTCAACTTAAACATGTAAATAAAATTTTAGTTCTGTTTTTTAAAGTATCCAAATATGTATGAAGTTCTGTCTGAAACTTTAGATATGCATTAGTAAGATTAGGGAGAAATAAGCTTGAAGTATATTGCAGAAGTGTATTGCTTTTTAAAATATTGCCACTAAATGTAATTACTGATAGTAATGTAGGTGGACTCTGTTACTCTATGTAAATGAGGTTTTGGTGGTGTAGAAGCCTTTGGAATTAATATTTACCTAAAGTATGTTTATAGTCCTGAAATTGTTAATTACAGAATCAACTTCACAGTTTCATATATGTGTATGAGGTAGTATCAAAAATTTAATGAGTAGCTACATTAATGCATTGTTATATCTGAGTTGTCTCTTTTATGCAGTATGTTAGCCAGTTTGTGAATACAAATGAGAATCTCATGTGAAAATAAAGAAAACATTTTATTGCTCATTTTACCACAATGATTAACTTCTCTTTACGCTTCAGATTATTGGATGTCAGTCCATATCAAATATGAGAAATTTAGATTTGCAAATGTTGTTTTGTGTTTTATGTAACAAGAAAAAGTAAAACCATAATTTTACAAAAAGTAATGTCTTAATAATGTCTGATTTTTTAGTGTTGAAGGGAGCAGTTATTTGCCAGATGGTTATTTACTTTGTAATATTAATTATTTAAGTTGGTTAGAATATTTACTTAACTGTCGATTTGACAAGAATATTTCAACCATTAGGATTATTTGGCCTTAACAGTTTAGCAAACTGAGCCTAAATTGGAGTAATTGCCTACCAAATGATACTTTGTCATATTGATGCTGTGAGGAGCCAAACCATTCAGAATTTCACTATCAATTTTTCTCTTGTGCCAGTATGTACTGAGAGGCCCTGTGTACTGTACCTTTTTTAGGATGGAGATACAGCAGTGGAAAAACAAAATCCCTGCAGTAAATTAAAGGTCAGCAACCGTTAACATTCTTCTAAATCAGTGGTTCTCACCATTCTTTGTGCATTTAGTATCAACTGAAAAACTAATTGAAACATTTCTTGGGTCCTACCCCACTTTCTGACTCAGCAGGTCTCAGATGGGACTAACCAGTATTATTTTAAATATATTCTTGGGTAATAGTCATGTTGGGTTTGGGTATTCCAGTTTGAGAAGCTCTGTACTGTAATGTTGCTCAGGAAAAGTAAAATAACATTTTTGGTTGGTCAATTTTAGTGGTGGTTGGCATAGATGAATGTTCTCTAATACATGAATTTTTTTAAGGATCTTTGCCCAATCATTGACATAATACAAAACACCCCAAGTTTTCACAGCTACTGACAATTTACAAATGCTGCAGAAAGTCATAATTTTGACTAGACAATGTCATGGTTATTGTGGGCTTTTATATAAGGTCTCTATATGATAAAAATTCTTGAATTAGGTTTGTATTGTGTTCATAAGCCTACTTAATTTAAGTGAAGAGGGACTATAATAGAAATGTAATTTTGAGTATTTTGTGAAAGTTTTTCACTTAACTAATTCTCAGCTGTCTATGCCAGTAAGAGAAATGAAACAGTGGCGTGATCAGATGTTGTATTAGTATATTTGAACATACTTATGCTTGAAAGGGTAAATATATTTAAAAAACTGCCCTGGTCTTTGCTATCCTTGTAATTATGAATGTGATGACGCCACTTTGATGGATTCAAATAACTGCCCAACCTTTTGTGCAAGGTCATCTTTTGCTTTTTTACATTGAAGATAAAGGTTTGATAAATGTATAGTCAAGACCATGAATGTATTTATTAAATGTAATTTGCAGCTTTATTCTTTGTTAGTCACTTTAAGAAGTAACGTTTGTCAAGTTCAATAAATGGGAATGGTTAAGTAATTTTATGATGAAAGTTATAACATGCCTTGTGAGATTTTACAAAGATTTATGCAACGTGTGTATGTGTGTATTTGTATATGAATGGTTCTGTTTCAGAATTCCGCAGTGCATTAAGATAAATGGGTCTATAATGAAACCACATAGATGCTATAGTGACAAGTTTTTTTCCAAAATCGTCATTGTTGTAACTGAAGATTTGCAGCTTTCTAAATGTCTTAAAAGGTAGTTTTTTGGACATTGACTTTGGTCTGTATTTACTATGAATATCTGTGTCTAGTAAACAAATCTATTTCGTTACAATTCAGTTGTCACATAGGGATCTTTCTGTCCTTCCCCTATAGTATCCTAGTTTAGCATTTTTTCAGTTTTCCTAGGAAATCAACTGACTACGATTTTGTGGTTTTGGTAAACTAGAGATGAATTTGTTTCTGGTTGGGCACATCATCTGTGGTCAACAAATTTATCTCACCTACCATTTTATCTATTTAACATTGCATCAACCCACCTCTTCCCCCTGCCCTTTTTTTCCTTTTTCATATTTTCCTTGCTCCTGGAAGCACAGGACATAAAGAGACTTCACTTCTATCCCAAGATGACTTATTAACCTATCTTCCAACTGAGTAGTTCTCATGGAGCATAGTGTAAAATAAAATGAAGTAAAATTTTCATTTCTCATTTTTTAAAAAAATCTATGTGAATATATTTCTTGATACATTTGGTTTTGTTTCTAGTTATGTTTTACTGAGGTAATTGGTTTTTACAACAATGTTTATGATTTTAGGGGTGTTGGTTCACACCACTTCACACACAGTATACCCATTACCAAAGCACCCATAATCCTTTACCATAGCCTATTAGGCCCCCGTGTCCTTTTTTGGATTCCCTCACCTCAAGGCTGTCCTCTAATTTGGCTAAATTTTGCAGTCAAATTTCTCGATTTTGTTTTGGTTTAGCTTCATCTGTTTCTTTTTTTTACTTATATTCCGCATTTGAGTGAGATGATCCATTATTTGTCTTCATTTGACTTATTTTGCTTAGCGTAATCTAATTCCATGCATGTTCGAAGTGGCAATAATCTTCATTTTATACTTGAGTAGTATCCTGTTGAATATATACACACCACATTTTTTTAAACATTTTTAAAATTATGCATACAAGAACTGGGGTATAGGCCAGAGGTTTGGGAAGATGAGAGGATACATTAGAGACAGAGTGGGGAGCAGAAAAGGTGGATCTACTGAAATAAACTGCTGAGGTGAGCAGCCGGTGAAGCAGGGGAGGTCTGCTGTGCCATGTGACAGCCAGGTATTGAACTCAAGCTGCAGTCGCTGCCTGGCGATAGCTTGATAGCGCTGAGACTTTAACCACTGTGCCACCAGGGAGTCCACTACACCACATTTTTTTTTAAGATTTATTTATTTATGCATACAATATCTGGGGTACAGGTGTGGGGGTTTGTGTGTGTGAGAGGATTCACCAGACAGAGTTGGGAACAGAACAGGCAGGCAGGCTGAAATAAACTGCTGAGGGGAGCAGCGTGTGAGACAGAAGTCTCCTGCTGCGCCATGTGGATAGCTTCCTGGCTGGCTGGAGAAAGAACTCCTGCTGCAGAGGCTGTGGATAGCTTCACAGTGCTGTACTTAACCCCTTGTGCCACCAGGGAGGCCATATACCACATTTTTTAATGCATTCATCTGTTGTGCACAGAGGTGGTTTCCATAACTTTGCTGTTTTAAATAGTGCTGTAATGAACGTAGGAGTGCTTATATCCCTTTGAATTGGTACCTACAAGTTGAATCACTGAATCATATGGTAGATATACTTTTATAGGGGCTGTACCGGTTTCATTCTTGCCACCACTTTTTTCTAGTCTTTATGGTATTGGATAATTTCATGTGTTTTGTATCATCGTGGTTTCAGTTTGTATTTCCGTGAGAAGTGCTGATGAGCAATTTTTCCTTTATTGGCCACCTGTATGTCTTCTTTAGAGAAGTGTCTGGTTAGTTTTCTGCCCATTTTTTTTGGTTGGATTATATGTTTTCTTTTTTTTTTTCTTTTCTTTTTTTTTTTTTTTTTATAGAGGCATGCTTTTATTTTTTTTATTTGTTTGCTGGTTTGTTTGTTTGTTTTGTTTATACATGCACTGGGTACAGTCAGAAGTGCGGGAGGGAGGGTGAGAGAATTCACCAGAGCCAGAGCGGGGAGCAGAGCAGGCAGAAGGACCGAAGTACACTGCTGAGGGGAGCAGCGGGCGGCAGGAGAGGTCTGCGCGCCATGTGGGACCCTCCTCTGGTGGCCGGGGAGCAGCCGGGGATCGAACCGGCGCCGCAGAGGCCGCGCGCAGTTTCGCAACCCAGCGCTCTACCGCTGCACCACCAGGGAGGCCCTGGATTATATGTTTTCTTAATGAGTTCTTTGATGTATGTCATGTATGATATGTACAAATACTTTTCCTATTTAGTCAGGGCATCTTTTTTTTAAGATTTTATTTATACAAGAACTGGGGTACAGGCCAGATGTGCGGAGGGTAAGGATTCACCAGAGACAGAGCAAGGAACAGAACAGGCAGACTGACGAAATACACTGTTGAGGGAGCAGCTGGCGAGGCAAAAGAGGCCTGCCGCGCCATGTGGGATTCTCGCTGTCTGGCTGGGAGCGAACCCTTGCTGCAGAGGCTGTGGACAGCTTCACAGTGCGGTGCTCAGCTGCCTGCGCCACCACGGAGGCCCAGGGTATCTTTATTTTTAATGATACAGTTAGTGATAGGATTTCAGTGTACAGAAGCTTTTCACTTTGATGTAATCCCACTTTTTTTAAATTTTATTTTGTTTCCATTACCTTTGGAGTTACAGTTCCCAGAGAGATGAAGCCAATTTCATGGAGTGTTTTGTTGGTGCTGAATTCTGATCTACTTTAATACTTTTGCATGTGGTTATCCAGTTTTTATGGACAGCATTCACTCAAGATAACTTGGTCAATTGTATCCATGCCTCTTTTGTCATAAATTAACTGTCCTTCAAAATATGAGTTTTTTAAGGCTCTGAATACTATTCAACTGTGTGTTTTTATATCAAAAGCATACTGTTTGAGTTGTGTATCTCGGTAGTAAAGATTGAAGTCAGATAAGTGCTGTTTTTGTCAGGTGCCTTGGCTGTTAAGGGTCCTTTGTGGTCCATATAAATATGTTTGCTCTGTTTCTTTGAGGAAAGCCACTGAAACTTTGATATGGGTTACATTGCATCTGTGTAGTGTATTGCTTTGGGCAATATTGCCTTTTTTTTTTTTTTTTATAGAGGCATGTTTTTATTTATTTATTTGTTTGTTTTGTTTATACATGCACTGGGTACAGTCAGAAGTGCGGTAGGGTGAGAGAATTCACCAGAGACAGAGCGGGAAGCAGAGCAGGCAGAAGGACCGAAGTACACTGCTGAGGGGAGCAGCGGGCGGCAGGAGAGGTCTGCGTGCCATGTGAGACCCTCCTCCGGTGGGGTGGCCGGCGAGCAGCCAGGGATCAAACCTGCGCTGCGGAGGCTGCAGGCAGCTTCGCAACCCAGCTCTCAACTGCTGCGCCACCGGGGAGGCCCAATATTGCCATCTTAACAGTGTTAATTGGGAATATGATTCCATATATTTGTATTTTTATTTAACAATGCCTTTCATTTGTACAGCTCTTTAACCTACTTTGTTTATTCCTGTTTGTTTTGGTGTGACTGTAAACGGTATTGTTTCCATGATTTCTTTTTCTACTTTTTTTTTTTTTTTGCCATACAGAGAATGTAACTTTTGTATATTGATTTTTTTTAAATATTTATTTATGCATACAAGAGGTGGGGTACAGGTCAGAGATGTGGGACGGTGAGAGGATTCCCCAGAGACAGAGTGGGGAACAGAACAGGCTGACTGAAACACACCGCTGAGGGGAGCAACAGGAGAGGTCTGCTTCGCCATGTGGGTTGCTCCCTGGCCAGCTGGGGATCGAACTCATGCTGTAGAGGCTGCACATTGCTTCATAATGCGGTGCTTAACCCCTTGCGCCACCAGAGAGGCCCCTGTATATTGATTTTGTAACCTGTCACTTCACTCTACTGATCTACTGTTGGTAAGAATTTTTTAGTGCGATGTTAGGGTTTTCTATGTATATTATGTGTTCTGCCAATAGTGATAGTTTAACGTCTTCCAATTTGCATTCTTTTTATGTCTTTCTTGCTGGAACTTTCAGTACACTATTGAATAATAATAAAAATGGACATCTTTTTCTTCTGCCTTATCTTGGATGAAAAGCTTTCAGTGATTCACCATTGATTTTGATGTTAGGTGTGGACTTGCCATAGCTTTATTATGTTGAGGTATGTTCTTTCTATCCCCATTTTTGGGAGATTTTTAAAAATCAAATGGATGTTGAATTTTGCCAGATGCTCCCCTCCCCTACTTATTGATAGGATTATTTGATGTTCTTTTATTGCTGTGGTGAGTTAGAAATATTTGATTTGTGTGTTGAACCATCCTTGCATCCTTGTCATTTGGTCATAATGTATGATTTCTTAAAATACTATTGAATTTGGTTTACAAGATTTTTTTCAGTATTTTTGTACTTGTATTCATTAGAGAGATTGGTCTGTAGTTTTTGATGAGCCATTGATTTGCTTTTGGTATCAATATTGTTGGCCTCATAAAATGTAAGTATTCCTTCTTTCTCTAACTTTAAAGGATTTGACGATAGGCACTATTTTGACTTCGAAGGTTTGGTAGATTCCGTAGTTGAACTGGTCTTGGACTTTCATTTTTTGGGAAACTTGATCACAATCTCTGCTTGCTTGTTTGTAGTTGCCCTGTTCAGATTTCTGTTTTCTTGGCGGATTCAGTCTTGTAAGGTTGTATGTATCTAAAAATTTGCCCATTTATGCTATGTTATACAATTAATTTATTGACATAAAGATGTTCATAGTAGTTTCATATTGGTGAGATGTTCATTTTGTTTCTGATTATTTTTGAGTTTTCTCTGTTTTTCTCTTTGTTAGCTTTTAAGTTTCTGCTTAGTTTATCTTTCAAAGAGCCTTTCCTTGGTTTTATTATCTTTGTACTTTTTTTTGTTTTTGCTATGTTTTTCTCTACTCTGATTTTTATTATTTCCTCCCTCCCTGCAAGTAGCTTTTGGTTTGGTATTTCTTTTTTTTTTTTTTTTTAAATTTCCTTTTGTTTCCTGTTCCCTGATATGGCCTGTATTGCTTTATACTTCTCTCTTACTACTGCTTTTGATGTGTCTCATATGGCCTTGTAGCTCTTATTTTCATTTTCATTTGTCTGCAGATATTTTAAAATTTTTCCTTTATTTGTAAATGCACTCCTCATTCAGTAACAAGTTGTTTAGTCTTCACATATTTGAGGTTTTCTCCACTTTGTTTTTGTGGTTTTCTCCACTTTCTTTTGAGTTTATTGACACTTGCGACTCAGCATGAGGCCTATCATTTTATGTTGCTGTCACTGTCTATTTTGGGGTTTGTAATTGTTACCTTACATATTTTGATTCTCTTTATATATATATATATTTAATATATTGATTAGTACTCTTCAGGTATTGATTTCTTCGTCAATATTTATTACAATATCCTTCTCTGTCTCCTGTTACCACTGATAATTGGAAATCTGTGTAAAAATACCTGCCCTTTTTAGGGCACCATTTGCTTGTACCATTGGTTTCCAGCCTCTTCAAGTTTTTATCTTTAAAGCTCAGGTGAATCTCTTGGATACTGCAACAGAAAATTGGGTTTTGCTTTCTCATCCAGCCAGTCACTGTGCCTTTATTGGTAAGTTTAATTATTTGCTATAAGGGTCATTATTGATGTATGAGGGCTTGCTGCTGTTATTTTATCTTGATCTTTTTTCCTTTTACTTATTTCCTTCTTCAGTTTTTTGGGGACTTTGTTTTCTGATTTAGATAAGAGCGCCCCTTCCAATATTTCTTATAGGGAAGTCTAGTATTGAACTCCATCTTTAGTTCGGGAAGGACTTTATCAGAGTCTTACAAGATGTAACATTTTTGACTGGCGATTTTATCTCTTGACTTTTTTTGTTTTGTTTTGTTTTGTCTTGGTTTTGTTTTTTTTTTTTTAAGATTTATTTATTTATTTATACAAGCACTGGGTACAGTCAGAAGCGTGGGAGGGTGAGAGAATCCACCAGAGCCAGAACGGAGAGCAGAACAGGCAGACTGACGAAGTACACTGCTGAGGGGAACATGTGCTCCATGTGGGACCCTCGCCCAGCGGGATGGAACCGGAGCTGCAGAGGCTGTGGGCAGCTTCACAACTCAGTGCTCAACTGCTGCACCACCGGGGAGGCGCTATCTCTTGACTTTTTTTAAGCTGGTCATTCTCCTTGCCTTTGGTTTCTCCTGAAAATTTTGATGAAAGCCTGATGGAAGTTCCATTGTTAAGTTTTCTTCTCCCTCTGGCTTCCCCTTTTACCTGCCTCTCCTCCCCACCCCCCCAGCTACTTTCCATATTCTTGGAACTCTTCAAAGTTACTTCTTGACAGTTTATTGTATTTGCATAAACAGGTGTTCTTTTAGCTTCTTGGACTTGAATATGGTTTTTTTTTTTTTACTTGGATTTAAGGACTTTTCCTGTATTGTTTCTTTGTATAAGCTCTCTGTTCCACTGTGTCTCCTTCCTCTTCTGTTTATACTTTTGTTGCCTTCCTAGTGGAGTTAAGGTAGTTTGGAAGTTTTTGTTTTTTGTTTTGTTTTTTAACATTTTATATCTTGGTCTTATTCTACCAGGGCCCTTTTTATATGATGCCATTTGAAGTTGCTGATTCTATCCTCAATTTGGTCTAATTTGCTTTCATAGTTTTCTTTGGAACTTTTCTTTTTAATATTTTATTTATACATCCAAGAACTGGGGTGAGGGTCGGAGGTACAGGGTTGAGAGGATTCACCAGAGACAGAGTGGGGAACAGAACAGGCGGATTGACTGAAATACACTGCTGAGGGGAGTGTTGGCTGAGTCAGGAGAGGTCTGCTGTGCCATGTGGGAACTCTTGCAGTGCTGTAGTGGATGCGGATAGCTTCATAGTACTGTGACTTAACTCCTTGCACCACAGTGGAGGCCCTCTTTAGAACCTTTGATCTCTGTATCATTAATCTGTTATTTTAACTTTCTTTTTTAAAGCTTCAGTTTCTACTTTCAATAGTTTTATTCCTGTGCTCATTCAATTTTCTGAATTTTGTTGTAGCTCTTTGATTAGATTTTCTGAGTTCGCTTGTATCACTTTGCCTTGCCTTTTTTTGCATTTTTTTCTATCAGTTTTGTGGATTTTTTTTGTGGTTGCTGTTGTTTTTTGCGTGGAAGAACTGGTGTGTAGGCCAGGGGCTCAGGGGAGTAACAGAAATCACCAGAGACAGAGTGGGGAGTAGAACAGGTGGATTCACTGAAATACACTGCTGAGGGGAGCAGTAGGCGTGACAGGAGAGGTCTGCTACACCATATGTCAGTTAGCTACCAGGCGGGGCATCGAACTCAGGGAGCTGTGGTGATAGCGCTGAGAATTAACCTCTAGGCCTCCAGAGGGGCATTCTATCAGTTCTTTTTTTTTTTTAATTAGCAATTTTTAAGTACCTGATTGAGAGAGATACTCTTCCATGTTTTTATTGTTGTATTCTATAGAATTAGTCTCTTCTTTTGGTGTCATATTCCCTTGAGGGCTTATTGTGCCATGTGTTTTATTTCTTCTCTGCCCATTTTGCTGCTGTAAATTTCTCTTCTTAAAGATACCTGTCATGGTAACTTGAGAGTTGAATTACTAATCCTGCTGCTGATGGTTTGGTTTGGTTTGATTTGATTTCTTTGACTTTTGTTGGTTTCCTTAACTACTGAGTCCTATTTTTTGCAGTTGTTGTTTGAGGTGACACCTGGAGGGTATGGGTCCTGGACCAGCTTTTGATTGAAAAGTGCTGGGATGGGAGGTGGGGAACAGGTGGCATGTGTTTATAGCAGGTCTGATTAACTGTCCTTTGTGGAATTCCAGAGCTGAGATTCTGGAGTCTGTTAGATGTTGATGCTCATTATTGACATTACCATTTCCAAGGGAATTTAGAGGAGGGGATTATAGCATATGTTTTACCTTCTTTGTTCTTTCTGGCAACCCTACCACTGTATGACAGTGTTTACCCCTGTTCAAGGTTTTGTGCCTCTACAGCAATTTCTGCTCTCCCTATTCTAGGGCCTTTAGCTGCACCACACCCCTGGCCTGAGTGTGGATCATGCCTGGGACTGTGACCTCACGACATTTCTGACCACCCAACTCCTATTCAGTGAAGTGTGAGACTCTTTTCTGTGCAGTCTGTGTTGGTCTCTAATATCAAAGGTGTGTTTTAGTTTATTTTGAGCCACAGGACTGATTTCATGTAGTGTTCCTCTAGTGAGCGGTTAGAGATCTTCCCTTCAGAAGCTAAGACAGGAACTCACTCAATTCCCATTGTGGGCCATTCAGCAATTTAAGATCTTTCTCTCCTTTTGGTTTAGGCACAATCATATTCTCTCCCTGTCCCCTATTTCCCTTCCTTTACCAGTTCTTTTCTTTCACTAATAGTCCACTATTCCTATAGTGGACTCTGATTTTCTGAAGTTCAAGTCTTCATCTTCTAGTTAGTCTTAATGTAAAATAGAAATAGTCATTTGTATCTCTTCAAAGCTCTGGTCTTGGATACCCAAAGGGATGATAATTTTCGTTTTTCCTCTTCATTTATTATTAGTTTTTTTTTTTTAAGATTTTTTTTTTATGCCTACAAGAGCTGGGGTACAGGCCAGTGATGCAGGCGGATGAGAGGATTCACCAGACAGAGTGGGGAACAGAACAGGCAGACTGACCGAAATATACTGCTGAGGGGAGCAGCCAGTGAGACAAGAGAGATCTGCCTCGCCATGTGGGTTTCTCCCTGGCTGGCCAAGGATCAAACTCGTTCTGCAGAGGCTGCAGATTGCCTCATAGTGTGGTGCTTAATCCTTGCGCCACCAGGGAGGCCTTATTATTAATTTTCTTAAAAAATTATTTTAACTTCATTGAGAATATTTGGATATTGCATTGTTTTATCTCTACAAAAATCAGTGCTTAATTTTGTTCATAATGGCAGAAAAATGATACATTTTGAAAAGTTTCTACAATGGTTCATTCTATAAAGAGTGGTTGTTTTCTAATATAGGTTATTTTCATTTTATTTTCCTCCTTTTTCCACATTTCCCCTTCCCCATACACAGTTTACTGACCTAATTATTATGTTACTAGGAAGCCATAAAAGTTTTATTTTTTATTTTTTTTTTTTTAATAGAGGCATGTTTTATTTATTTATTTATTTGTTTGTTTGTTTTGTTTATACATGCACTGGGTACAGTCAGAAGCGCGGGAGGGTGAGAGAATTCACCAGAGCCAGAGCGGGGAGCAGAGCAGGCAGAAGGACCGAAGTACACTGCTGAGGGGAGCAGCGGGCGGCAGGAGAGGTCTGCGCGCCATGTGGGACCCTCCTCTGGTGGCCGGGGATCGAACCGGCGCTGCAGAGTCCACGCGCAGCTTCGCAACCCAGCGCTCACCCGCTGCGCCACCGGGGAGGCCCCATAAAAGTTTTAATTATACTTCATCTGTTGCTGCTCTTTATATACATCCTCCTGTTTTTATCAGAAAATTAAGTCCTTTTTTTGGTTATTTTTTTATTATCTCTCTAATGTAAGATAATGGATCCTTGCGATATGGAGCCATGCGATTTTTTTAAATATTAGTAAGTGGAAGATCAAAAGTTACTCGAAAATTACATACTCTGGATATTGGGGATGGAAAGTGCAATAGAAAAGATAAATGTTATGTTTCTTAATTCCTCTTATAAATTTTTTGTGCTTTCATTTTGGGAGTAATAGTTTTATCTAAGACCTATTATTGGTGCTATAATTGTTAGAGAAAAGGTAAACTAGGGTATAGTTGTCTATAATGATTTTTGGGAAAGATTATTTATGCATACAAGAACTGGGATATAGGTCAGAGGTGCACAGGGTGAGTGGATTCACCAGAGACGAGTGGGGAGCAGAACAGGCAGATCTACTGAAATATACTGCTGAGGGGAGCAGTGGGCGAGACAGGAGAAATCTGTTGTGCCCTGTGGGTTAGCTTGAGAGTGCTGTGTCTTTAACCCCTGCCCCACAAGGGCGACCCGGTGTATAAAGATACTTTAATACCTATGAATGGATGAAGTATTCCCTAGGTTGAATGAAAATACAAGTCTTACAAAGTGAATTATTTTTTTGTTATTTGAACAATATAAAGACTGCTTGTCATAACCAGTTTCTAGTCATTTTTCATGTTGAATAGTTTAGCAATATTTAATACACTTTACCGGTTTCCTGTGGTTGCTTTATTTACAGTTTCTTGATCTTTGGACCCTGGATACAGCTGTGTGCAAAGTACACCAACACTTAGTTCCCATGGCATTTGTGTTCTACATAGAAGAACAATGAGAGTTGAAATGTCCTGTCATGTAGTCGAAAGGATAGAGAAAATGACCACTGCTATTTGAGATCAGGGTACTAGAAAATTCCATAGGAGATGAAGGGACAACATCCTGTTTGATCAGTCTGTTCTGGTAAGATGAGTTGTGAAGAATTTGGGGGTATACAGTAAGTCTTTTTGGATCCGTGCTATTCAAATGTTGGCCACATACAGCTTTGTGTCTGGAATGGGGCTAGTAAGGTTTTAACTGAAAGTTTTACTATAATTAAATTCAGTTATCAATACAGTGTTGTGTATTTGGTGTGACCTGGGCATTTGGTTGTATTTTTTGATCTTTTTTGTAATGAAAAGTAAATGTAGATAAGTATTGATGTGTGAGATAGACACAAGATTGCCAAGACTTTGAAGAAAAGAATGTAAAAAACTTTTTATATGAATACATGTTGAAATAATATTTTGAATATGTTGGTTTATAGAACATGTACTATTAATCTAATTTCACCTGTTGCTTTTTTCCCAAATTAAGATAACTTCTAGAATATTTTCATTTTCATAGGTGGCGTGTGTGTGTGTGTGTGTGTGTCTCT
Source organism: Talpa europaea (assembly GCF_964194135.1). Lineage (NCBI taxonomy): Eukaryota > Metazoa > Chordata > Mammalia > Eulipotyphla > Talpidae > Talpa > Talpa europaea. The sequence goes on along the minus strand of NC_140072.1, from coordinate 73,756,055 downwards.
ATATATATATTTTGTTTTTGTTTTGTTTTTTGTTTTTTGGACCTTGCTGGAGTGCTAGCATCAGATTTTTATTTTTCAGAATTTCATCTGATGTATAACAATGTACTTAGTTTATTTTTATCTTTTTAAATGATTACTTTGACAGTGAACATTATGGTTTGTTAGGTACTCAGTAACCATTAGATGTCAGGGTACAGGATAGAATTCCTGTAATATATTTACTTGGTTTTATGAGTAGTATAAGAAAGGAGGTTGACCATCCAGTTTTCAGGAAATACCTTGTATAAGTTGTCATTTACATTTTACTCTCTTCACTTTTCTCTGTGTTTTGGTGTTTATTAATACTTGATATTCTTTCCATAAAATAAGTAAGCAGAAATTATGTAAGTCCTGAAAAATTTTTGTGACTTCATTGATTTGTTTTACTTCATTACATTCAGAATATTAGCTGTTGAAGAATACTGATCTTACCATTTAGTAATTTGCCCTTAATTTCTAACAATTCCTTATTAAATGTTTGTTTAGTGAATAAATTATGCCAGCTATTGGACAAACATGGTATTACTAATGAGAATATAAAAATTAGCAAATGCATTTTTGGGTTTTGGATTTTATTGTGTGTGGTACTCTAAGCAAATTGTTAGAATAATTGGTCATAATGCTCTGTAAATCTAGAAATAAATATCTGCCTGTGGGTAAGACTTCATTGAGATAATATTTAAGCAATTCTTAAAGGTGAGTGTTTGCTAGTTGTAGACATTTTTGGAGGAAGATTAGCGATGGTTGTGGGATGATGTGATATGGTCAGATGACTAATAATAATGTCAATGAAGGTTGATAGTGAGCAGTTAATAGCTTCCGGGGGAAGAAGGTAGGAGTCGAAAAGGGAAAAAGTAAAGTATAGATCAAATTGTGATCCAAGTTAAGGAGTTTTGACCTTTTTAGGTGACTAGTAGTAAGGACAATTCTTTTAAGTGATTGAATCGGAAATAGAAAACAGAGAGACTACACAGATATTGATCCACCCCCACTATACTCCCAATGGATTAGAAAAGGTCTTGAGTAGCACCGAGTTTTGTTCAGATTCCAGACCTGAGTTATTCAGAAGTAGAGTGAATTTATCTGTCCTAGTATATTGGTGGGAGGAAGAGATACGTGAAATCATCTAGGAACTTCTAGTATGAATGATGATGTCATTACATAATCCATAGGATTTTGACCATTCTGGATTTGAGTACATGTGGTGTTTTGTTGGGATTTTAAATACTAGAAAAACTCTGTACTTGATAAACACATTATTTCTGAAGGCAGTATCATTTATTACTGAAGGTTTTTACGGTACTCACTTCACTTGTCCTGCTTTTACTTTTCTTTTGCGATTTGTTCATAATATCTAGGACATCTTTTCAAAATGCGACTTAGCTCTTGGTCCTTCATATACAGTTATGTTGTATTCATCTAAATTATACTGTAGACCACAACTTAATTTGATCTTTGTTGTCTGCTTTTCCAACCTCATCTACCTTCCATCCTGAGCTCACTAAAACACTAAGTTGGTTTCTTTGTGTCTCAGATATGTTTGTATGTCTCGTAAGAGCCTTTCTCAATAGGATTTGACATCAACTATTTTTTCATTCATGTAACTTTGTCAGTGTATGATACTTACCTTTTTGTTTCTATATTTTATTCACCTTAATGTTCCAGGTGTCATAGCATGATATATGGCCTTCAGTATTTCTTGAACTTTTCTGAGAGGGAAAATCCAGGAAAAAATTATGGAATAATGGCATAGATATAATAACAGTTTTCAAACCAGTTAATAGTATGTAGATGAGAATTCCAATAAAGCAGGATTTCATTCAACAAATTACTGCGCTTTTTTGTTTCGGCTTATACATATAATAGTAAAAAAAAAAAAAACATTGTATTGGTTTCTTTCTTTAAACTTCGAAGTCTATTAGATGGCAAGAAAAATAATGGGATAAAATGATAAATGTCAGAGTGTCAGAGCAAGGAGTCCCTGCAGAGAATGTGAGTGAATAGCATAGTTTTTGTTTTTTTTTTTAAGATTTATTTATACAAGCACTGGGTACAGTCAGAAGTGCGGGAGGGTGAGAGAATTCACCAGAGCCAGAGTGGGGAACAGAACAGGCAGACCGACAAAATATACTGCTGAGGGGAGCAGCAGTACTGCAGGAGAGGTCTGAGTGCCTTGTGGGACCCTCACTGGCAGTCAGGGATCGAACCTGCGCTGCAGAGGCTGCAGGCAGCTTCGCAGCCCAGCAGTCAACTGCTGCGCCACCAGGGGAGGCCTGAATAGCATAGTTTTTGAGATATATAAAGGGAGTAATTTGGGATAGATTGGTGGCAGTCAAGATCGCATTCTCTAGGATGGAGATTAGATGGAATAGTGGTGTGGAAGAAAACAAATATTTGACAATTGAAGTAAATTTTAAAGCAAAATGATTACAGTATATGCTTTGTGATTTATCTGTATCAAATACTGTGGTGTTTAATGTTGGTGGAACCCCACGTATTCAGGAGACCAGAAGAAATTGTAAGTTTTTTTAAAGGACTGCTGAAGGTGTCTAAGTCCTATTCATATCTCTTCAGGGAAGTAGTTTTTTCTAATTGAGTGTTAAATGAATGCCACTGGTTTTTAAAGTTTACATACTGTTTGTCACTTGCATTATTTCTTTTTTAAAGATTTATTTATTTATTTATTTATACAAGCACTGGGTACAGTCAGAAGTGTGGGAGGGTGAGAGAATTCATCCAGAGCCAGAGCGGGGAGCAGAGCAGGCAGAAGGACGGAAGTACACTGCTGAGGGGAGCAGCGGGCGGCAGGAGAGGTCTGCGTGCCATGTGGGACCCTCCTTTGGTGGCCGGGGAGCAGCCGGGGATCGAACCAGCGCTGCAGAGGCTGCGGGCAGCTTCGCAACCCAGCGCTCAACTGCTGTGCCACCCGGGGTGCCCTGCATTATTTCTTATTATGGTACACACTAAGGAAAAGATTAGAGGCATCACAAGTGGAACAGGTTGGCTGTTAAGGGCAGCTCATCAGGATTTATACAGAAAGATAGTCTAGGAAACATCCAGCAACATCAATGCATTGTTGGATTTATCCACATATACACTTTTCTTTTTTTTTATATTTACACTTAAACATGATACAAACACTAAAAGTCTAATTGTTCTAGTTCTTATAATCAAACTTTATAAAATGACAAAATAGTTTCAAGAGATATTCAGTGCATATTCAGTACAATATGCACATTATGTTGGGATGCCCTAATCACTCACTGCCTTTGAGAAATAAGTTGGGTATTGTACCAAAGAGAGAATAAAAAAACTTTTTTGTGCAAATACTGTAAGTTTGAAGCAACATTTCCCTTATTTGATATTTTAATAGTTCCTACTTAAGAGTAGTAATCTAATACTCTAAAGGATTCTCAATGGGAGATTTATAGGAATTTTAAAATTACTTGTAAAATAGACATTGGTTGTTTTTCTGGATCTGTTTTTTATGGTGACTTACATTAACATTTTGCATTTTGGTTTCTTTTGGTAAATAGGTACATCCTTTTGAGTATTTTGTGTATATGTTTTATAGTAAATGCAAATATGTATATGTTAGATAGAATGGGAATGTTGCCAGATAAGGGGATCTCCAAGAAAAAATTTCCTGTTATGGTATTTTTTCTCTATTTGACTTCAGAACTGTTGTAGGTTGGGAGATTAATGTATTTTGCAACATTTGGGAAAGGAATTCAATACTTTGTAAGCTGATATTATTATTTTATTCAGTTATCAGTGATAAATACCTTCTGAAATTATTTGGAGCACAAATATAAGGAATCAAGTAAGCCAAACTTTTAAAGTTAGTTTTTGGGATTACATTTTTGCCCCTTTTTATGTGCACATGTTCCATTTTACCAGTCCACCTGTGACAGCACCCCAACTGCTTCTCTCCTCTAGTAGGCCAAACTTAGTATAATTTTTTCTATGTAGCTAATAAATAGCACATGAATATAAATATATTCTAAGGCATTTGCTAGAGCCATAGGTAAATTTCCTTTTCATTTAATAGTGTGGAAAGAGAATTGGTTTTTAACATCATTAATTAACAGTTTCAACTGTTGTATGTACTTTGACTGTTTTTCCTCCAGTATTCACTATATCGTATTTCTTTTTGTGCTATTCTATTTTTAGTTTCCCTCTTTATCCAAGTTCCCTCTGGGGACTTTTTACTGCTCCATTCTAAGCTGTTGCTGTCTTGAACAGCTGCAGCAAAACCATACCTCTTAGAACTCCATCATTATTCTGAATTGAGTGTGCTCTTGCCAGGATTATCAATTAGTGAACATTGAGAGTTCATTTTGACAGTTAACTGTAATTATCTTTCACTTGTTAATGTCTTTTTGGATAGTGCGTGAGCACAAGTCTGTACTCAATAGTATAGGTACTGATGTAGGGGTATTACAATGACTATTTGCTTATTTTTAAAATATCACATCCTTAAAAATAATTTGGTTATTGAAATGTTAAATGTACATGTTTTGTTGTCATATGATACTTGGATCTATGTTAACAATGTATTTGGTCAATAAAACAAATTTTTCTTAAGTGTACAGCACCTCTGAATGGATTATAAGGGATTTATATATCATTGTTATACTTCAGAAGAGCCTAGTTTAGATGACAGTAGATGTGGTCATATAGAGGTCGAATGACTAATTCTACAGGAGGTATGGGTGAAATGACATCTCCATTCAGCAAGTGTTTATGCAATTGAGGATTAAGTCAATCAATATGGAGTAAATAGAACAGGCTCCTGTTCCTCAGCAACTCCAGACTAGTGTACAACACCCATCATAATAAAATAGAAAAGCCCAAAGGAAAAAATGAAAAGGATGAGGTAAGCATAATTGGGGTAGTAAGCTATAAAAAAACAACTTGAAACATATTTTCATGAACTCAAGGTAAAATAAAAAAGTACATACGAATACAAAATAGGGTTTTGTTATCAATCAAGAATGTTGGAGCATCACATGACAGGTTACTAGTATTCCATTACCCATTTTAAATTATCTGCTATGTTACAGCTCAGTAGTACTACTATGTCTTCTTTGGTGACTTTGACATATTACATACACATGAAACCTCTTACCCAAAATTAAGTGTTAAGCAGTAGGATGAAAAGAATGAATATAAGGGAAAGAAATGGGGAGGGCTTTCTTTTTTACCATTTCTACTTTAGTTAACCTCAGAACTGATGGAAGTTGGAAGATTAATGTATATTGCAACGTTTGGAAAGGATTTACATTTTTTTCTGGTTTACAATACGGTATAATTTTGGTTAATCACTTTACAGTGACATGGATCTAACTTACTTTCGAGCACAGATAAGTGAAATCAAATAAGCCCCAAATTTTTAATTGTGGACCTACATTTTTGCTCCTTCATATGTGCATGCTGCACTCACCCTCACTAAAACACCTGTGCCATTATTCCATCTGCTTCCCTCCCCTAGCTAGCCAAACAGTACAGTTTTTTTTTTTCTATATAGCTAATGCATAGTATATGAACATAGATATTTTTACTTCACAGTGTGGAAAAGGAATTGGTCAAAATGAATCTAGTCTGAAGATCTTAGTTTATGATAAAGATCATTAGGAATTTTTGGACAAGAGTGACAAACTATTGACTGAAAGATAGCTATTATAGATTGTGAGAAGGGTATAGTCGTTAGTGACAGAGTACAAGTAAGAAAACCAGTTGAGATATGATAGTAGAATTGGAGAGTAGAAACAAGACATCAGTTAACTAAAAAATGGCCAATTGATGACAGAATATGGGGATACTTTAGGTGAAAGAAGAGTAAGATTACTAATTTTTTTTTAAGAGATTATGCATACAAGAACTGGGGTACAGGCCAGACGTGTGGGGGGTAAGAGGGTTCACCAGAGACAGAGTGGTGAACAGAACAGGCAGACTGAAATACACTGCTGAGGGGAGCACCGGGGGAGACAGGAGAGGTCTGCTGTGCCATGTGGGTTGCTCCCTGACTGGCCAGGGATTGAACTCGTGCTGCAGTGGCTGCGGGATAGCTTCATGGGCTGCGTCTTAACCCTTTGTGCCACCAGGCAGGCCCTAAGATTACTGATGCTTAACCAAATGGCAGGTAATTTTAGTTCTACAAATACAAACTTCTAGAAAAGTAGGGTCAGGATGAAGACTTAAGTTCCTTGTGACCTCAAGAAAGTGTACGACACATAAAATCCTGATTCTTGAGAAGAGTTCGTAGCTGGAGAATTATCACCAACAATGGGTAAATGTTTGAGACCAGTGCAAATATATATAGGTTAGGGTATGAGATTCTTTCAACATCTATAGTTGGGGCTATTTAATAAGACCCTGAGGACTTGATGAGTGTCTTGCTAAAGGACAATTTAGCCTTTAAGACTCCATAGGACTATTGCAGTTGCACTTAATAGTTACAGAAACAACCAAAGAAATGGGAATTTATTAAACATTCATTGTATTCATACTTGGTCATTGACCCCAGCAGTAAAGGTGGAAACCAGAGGTAGACTAACACCTATTTTTTGTCTTCTCAAAAGTTACCTGTATAGACCTTGCAGCCATTAATCAAAATCTTTGAGATTTAGATATAATTCTTAGAAAAGTATTAGCACCTAATAAAAATAAACTGGCCTTCAGATGCTAGCAATGCATAAGCTATTTTTGAAAAAAATTTAATAGTGTCGAATTACAAAATGGTCTGTGTAGTGAAAATAAGTCTCATGTTATTGCCCAGTCACCTAGCTTCTGGATCCAGGGCAGCCATTTTTAATTTTTCTTTTAATATTTATTTATATGTATAAGAGCTGTGAGAAGGGGGTGGGGAGAGTGAGAGGATTCACCAGAGAGTGGGAAGCAGAACAGGCATAATTGAAAGACACTGCTGAGGGGAGCAGCAGGCCAGACAGGAGAGGTCTGTGCCATGTGGATTAGCTTCCTGGCTGGGGATCAAACTTGTGCTGCAGTGGCTTTTGGTAGCTTCACAGTGCTGAAACTTAACCCCTTCTGCTACCAGGAAGGCCCCATTATTAATTTCTTGTATATTCTTCCAGAGGTTTCTGTGCATTCACAGGCATATATGTATACATTCCTAATATGTATGCAAGCACATTATATCATTTTATCATTTATTTCCTCACAGAATTTTGTTTTGGAGATTGTGCCAAATATTTGCATATGAGAATTTCTTCTGATTACACCTATTAGTTAGGTTTTGTTAGGTGCAAACCAAATCTTTTGGTTTACCTTTCCCCCATATATATAGTTGGACTTGTGTTATGGAATATATGTATGAACATATAAGACAAAATTTCTATTAGTGACTTGTATATGTGGGTTTTTAAGTTTTCTTTCCCCCCAAGATGCTGCTTATATTATGGACTATGAGAACTTAGCTTTATTCCCTGAAGTTAGTAAAGACCAGAATTTGATTAAAGCTTAGGGGATTATTACTAGTAATAGTAAAAATTTAGGAATAGAAATTATTGCTCTTGGGAGAGCTTTGAAGAAGTCTAACGTTGGCTGACAATTACAAGAGCAAGAAATCTAAAGACTTGTGATTTAAACATTGCATCAAATTATATTGTTACATACATTAAGTAGATGCCTGTTCATTAAATAAACTATTAATGTCTCTAATATGCTTTCAAATGAAATGTGAACATTAAAATTTGCTACAAGATGTTTTACATTGAGTGGCTTAACCTTTGTGATAGAGCAGGAGGGCATTAAATTCCCAAATCATGACTCTTTCATTTAAAAAATTTATGTTCTTATGCAGTGGGAAAGGGCATTATTGGCATTGCTGTGCCCAAATACCAAATAGTTTTATTTCTTACATTAAGGTGTACAATCGGTTTCCGTAGTGTAGTGGTTATCACGTTCGCCTCACATTAAGGTGTATTAGAGAGTCACATCTTGTATTATTTGCAAGTCCTATAGGGGGTGGGTGGTTGAACATAAATACATTTATAAACCAAAAATGAAACACTAGATTTTAGGTTACATGGAATTTACAAATTAAGTTCTCTTTATTACCAAAAGTTGGTAATAAATACAAATTGTGAGTTATTATGCAGTGCATTACTTGAAGACTTCTTAGCAAAATGAAACTTTTTAAATTAAAAACTTTATAACTTTAAACAATTTTGTTTATCCAAGGAAAGAGTGCAGTTTACTATTTGACATGAAAATCTCCTTGATCAGGGCTCTTTTATTCCATTTCATACTTATTTGTTCATTGTAATTGTGAATTCTCTCCAAGGTATTGTACAATAGTTACTACTAAGAAAGATTTATTGAGCAAATACTCAATACAGCTGGGTGTATATATATTACTGTGGCTGATGGAAACGTCTATTCTATCCAGGATGGTCAGGGAGGCCTCTCTGAAGAGACATTTTAGCTGAGACTTTATGACCAAAAAGTAAACTTTAAGAGTTGGAGGTGAGGGGATTTTTATTTGAAGAAAGGAAGAGGAAAATACCCATGGTGGCCGGAATTGTGTCAACAAGACGAGTGTTTCTCAAACCTTTCGTTGTTCCTTTTGCAGAAGCTTTCTTAGACTTTGTTTTGCTAATCGAATCTCCCTCCAATTAAATTTTAACACCACGTACTCTACACAAAATTAGTAGAGATTTTTGTCCTGCCTTGTTCCCACCTCTTATTTTCTTACCCTTGAGGGAAGGGGGTTACTCATCTCACCAAGAATACAAAATGTAGAACAATGAATGCCATGGTAAATAAGACTTTTTTTTTTTAAAGATTGATTTATTTGTACAAGCACTGGGGTACAGTCAGAAGCGCGGGAGGGTGAGAGAATTCACCAGAGCCAGAGAGGGGAACAGAACAGGCAGACCAACGAAATACACTGCTGAGGGGAGCAGCGGGTGGCAGGAGAGGTCTGCGCGCCATGTGGGACCCTCGCCCAGCAGCCGGGGATCGAACCGGCGCTGCAGAGACTGCGGGCAGCTTCGCAACCTAGCGCTCAATCGCTGCGCCACCGGGGAGGCCCAAATAAGACTTTTTTTACTTGATAGAATGAAAAATTGATTGAAAGGCTTGATCCAGGTAGTGAGGAGATACGGTTTTTTAAAAACTAATTTTGGAGAATTTACTTAAGGAGAATTTACTGAAGGAGAGCCAGAATAAAAGCAGACAAACAAATTAGATCAATAAGAATGATAGAAGTTAGTGGTGGCTAGTCTGCAAAGATTACTGTTGAGGATATAGATATAAAAATAGAGAAACAGAATGAGTATTCGCATTAATAGTCATAAATATGTCTCTATGTAATAATGACTGTGGGGAAATGTCCCACCAGACACACAGAGAGGTTGCCTATGGAACCCTCTGAATCATGGGAAGAAAGTGCATTTGGAAATGAATGAAAAATGGTCTGTTTTTAAGAGTTTTCTAATCTTCGGTTATTTGGGTGTAAGTAGGTGATTGCAAAAGAAAATAAATAGAATGGTTGAAATGCCAGATTTAATCTCATTTCATCTCACTTGCAATGTGTCCCTCTCCAATGTTCTGTATAATCTATTCTAAACTTTTTGCTGGAGAACCTAATTTAAGCTTACTATCTTTCTTATTCTCCTACAGTTCTAGTGATTATTAGTAAGAATATTTTCATTTAAATTCTAATTGTTCTATAAGAAATAATTCTTACATAGTTCGTGGACCCTCTTACGTATTAAAGGACGCTATTGTGAATTCCCTAAGGCATCGTATGTCTAACAGAGCTGCTTACTGCATCTTCGTTAAATCTATGACAGTTTATCCAGGGTCACACTAGAGTAGAATAAAAATGAGGGTTTTTGTTTTTAAGATTTTATTTTTGCATAGTACTGGGGTGCAGGCCAAAGGTGTTGGGGGTGGTGGTGAATGGATTCACCAGAGAGAGTGGGGAGCAGAAGAGGCTTTCCTACTGAAATACACTAAGTGGAACAGTGGGCAAGACAGGAGAGGTTTGCTGTGCCTTATGTGGGGTATCTCCCTGGCCAGGGATGGGACTCAGGCCTTCGTGGTGCCTCTGTGGTGCCTTTGTGGTGGTAGCGCTGAGACTTAACCCCTACGCCAACAGGGAGGCCCCAAATGAGGATTCTTTATACTACACAGATAGGCCTCAAAGTTGAGGGTTATCAGCACAAAATTATTGCTAGTGTTTTAATAAGCCATGATGGTAACTGAAAATGGGAAATAACATAGATGTTCTAAAAAAGTAACTGCAGGATGATCTAAGGTTCACACACCATTTAGGAGATCCTGTTATGTCTTGGGTGGTCATTAATTTTGTAGTGATTAGTCTCAGCTTTGAGGCATGTCTGTGTGGCTTAAAGAATCCTCATTTTTACTCTACAGCAGTGTGATCCTGGAAGAACTGTTCACAGACTCAACAAAGATACGGTGAGTACCTCTACTAGAGACCTTATGCCTTAGGGAATACTCAATATCTCAGAGGGTCTACAAATTACATATTAGATAAAAATTATTATAGACACAACTTAATGCAGATAATCTAGCTTTTGCTTGGGAAATGCAACATTTATAAGTGAGGTGACATGCTGTTTGAGAAGTGAGATGCCATATGCTTTTTTATGCCTTACTGTGTTGTCTGTTCATCTGACTTGTATAGTCTAAATTTCTCAAATCTGGTGATAACCATAAACAGGAATTTTTGTATATTTTAAAATGGTAACAGTTTTTTAGTCTCTTGTGGGCTTTCCAATCCTTTTTTTTTTAAGATTGATTTATGCATGCAAGAATTGGGGTACAGGCCAGAGGTGTGGGGGAGTGAGAAGATTCACCAGAGACAGAGTGGGGAAAAGAACAGGCAGACTGACTGAAATACACTGCTGAGGGGAGCAGCGGGCGAGACAGGAGAGGTCTGCTGCTCCATGTGGGTTGCTCCCGGGCTGGGGATCGAACTCGTGCTGCAGTGGCTGCCGATTTGCTTCATAGATTGTGCCTTAACCCCAATCCTTTTTTTTTTATTTGCATTTTGTAATCAGGACAAATTTAAATAAACAATAACATAAAACAGTGCATATTATGCTTGTTTGATGTTTGAATAATTTCTCCCCCAAACAGCATTATACAATTTACTGCATGTGACTATATATTTGATTCTGATGGAATGTTTTTCCTCATAAATTGATTTACATGCTACCTTCACAAGTAACAGTTGCTCTTTTTATGTGTGTGGTTTTTTTTTTTAAGGTTTATTTATTTATTTATTTATACAAGCACTGGGTACAGTCACAAGCGCGGGAGGGTGAGAGAGTTTGCCAGAGCCAGAGCAGGGAACAGAACAGGCAGACTGACGAAATACACTGCTGAGGGGAGCGGTGGGTGCCGCAGGAGAGGTCTGTCGCGCCATGTGGGACCCTTGCCGTTGGCCGGGGATCGAACTGGCGCTGCAGAGGCTGTGGGCAGCTTCACAGCCCAGCGCTCAACTGCTGCGCCAGCAGGGGAGGCCGTTTATGTGGTTTTTAAGAATATGATGAAAATATAAGGTGTTATCATTTGGCAATTTCCAGTGCTTTTTTTATTACAATATGAACATAGTTGACATTAAGTGGGGTCCTTGAATATGGCAGTAATTGGCTTGTCATATTGAACTTTTAAAAAAAAGGCCACATAGGTAAGTTAATAGTAATCATCTATTATCAAATTTAAAACAAAACTTTATTTTTAAAAATTTAACCATGATTGCGCATACAGTAATCAAGGATAAGTTTTAGTGGTTTTTTGTTTGTTTGTTTGTTTGTTTGTTTTTTGTGGCTGGTGGGATGGAGGGAACTTGAGAATTCTTATATGATCATAGGTGGATAATGCTGCATTAAGTTGAAATTTCTTTATAGGTATTTGGGAACAAAATTAATTTTGAAAGATCTCAGTGCTATCTTTCACTCCCAAGCCATTTGTGTTTGTTGTTTTGCATAGAAGATTTAGGCCAGAGATGTGTGTTTGGGGGGCAGTGAGAGGATTGGCTACAGAGTGGGGAGCAGAACAAGTGGATTTGCCAAAATACACTGCTGAGACAGGAGAGGTCTGCTGTGCCATATGTGGATTAGCTTCCTGGCCAGGGATCAAACTCAGGCTGAGACTTAATACCTAGGCCACCAGGGGAGCCCCCCAAGCTATTCTTCATTACAATTGTCTTGCAAATATGGCAAATACATGTGAGTCTGGACATTGGAATTTCAGTTAATTTTAGAAGTTATTAATTGCATTTGATAGGAAAAAAATTGTGCTTTGTTTTCATGTTCTTGCTGAATCTTCTACTTCTTTGATAATTACAGTAAATGTTACTTCACGACCTTTAGAGAAAAAGATGGTATATATGTGGATAACTTATTTATTGGAAAAATCTAGTCCTTTATTAAGCTGGAAAATATAAAAATAAAAATGCCTTGTGGCTAAATAAGATTATCTGTTTTCAGTGTGTTTTTGGATTCTATTGTTATTTAATATTCTAAATTAGTGATTCCTACCTGTTTGCTTGAATAAAACCTTATTTTATGTACTTAATATTAAGTTGCTACATGAACTTTTAATTTTTTTCCATACTGTTTAGTTAAAGAAACTTAAAAATTTGGCTTTTAAAAAAATTTGTATTAGTCTTATTACTGATGCAAAATTTCTCTCATTTGTTTGGTTTGACTGCCTTAGTTTTAATAAACTTACATCAGAAGCAACCACTATTTTGTTTTAATCACCATAGATTAGGTTTTTGTTTTTTTTTAAGATTTGTTCATTTATGCATACAAGAACTGGGGTACAGGCCAGAGGTGCAGGGGTGAGAGGATCCACCAGAGACAGGATCAGAACAGGCACTGAAATACACTGCTGAGGGGAGCAGTGGGAGAGAAAGGAGAGGTCTGCTGTGCCATGTGGGTTGTTCCCTGGTCAGCTGGGGATCGAATTCCTGCTGCAGAGGCTGGGGATAGCTTCACAGTGTTGTGCTTAACAAACCCTTGTGCCACAGGGAGGCCCGTCATGTATTAGTTTCACCTGTTTTTGAACCTCATATAAATGGAATCTTACAGTCTAAGCTCTTGGCCTTTGGTTTCTTTTGCTGTCAAGACTGTTTTTGAAATTTGGCTATGTTGTTGTATATACCATTAAATAAATTGACGGATTTTGTCTAGTCTCCTATTATAATGTTGGAAAACTTTCTAATTGGGGGTTATTGTAAATAAAACTGTTGTGAACATTTTTGTACCAATCATTCACTCATTCATTTTTCTTGGGGAAAATAATCTGGGAGTAGAAATCCTCAGTGTAGGTTATGGTACTTATTTCTTAGAAACTGACAAGCAATTTCCATCTTACTTTATACTCTCATAAGCAGGTATATGATTTCTGTTGTACTGTATTCTTGCCAACACTCAGTATTGTCATGTGAATTTTGGACGTGATAGTGAGTGTGCAGAGTTTTCTCATTGTGGTTTAACTTACATTTTCCTAGTAACTTCTTTACCTTTTCATATGCCTTTTTGATCATTCAGATGTTTCTTTTGTGAGGACTTTTGCTGTTACCTCATCATACTCTCTCTGTTTATGATTTGTTTGCGATTTCATTCCTCTCTGATGTAAAACTCATTTATCTGTGTATAAGCTATAATGTGAAAAAAAATTAAAATACCAAAAGGCATGGGTAGCATAATTAGAATTCTGAAAAATCCAGTTGATGTTGGGAATCCAGATACAATTTTTTCTTCTTGCAATATATCAACTCAGTTATTATTAAATCTTTGATTATGATGTTTAGTGTATTAACCTGGGTAGCAGATCCAGAAATATCATAAAAAATCAAAGCCTTTTTTACTATTTTTGTTTTATTGCAGATTTTCAACTGAAGAGTCATATGAAAATCAAACATGGCTCAAAGAAAATTTTAATTTTCCTCTAACTTACAAATTAATTGTTCAGTATTTTGAAATTGTATTCCCACATGTTATATCATTTGTTCATCTGTCATAATTGTGTTACACAAAAAGCAGGATGAAGTCATGGATATATTGTGAAGTTTTTTTTGTTTGTTTTGGTTATAGATTTACTGTTTAGATTAATTTTCAAGTTTCATTGTTGGTTTTTGAATTTTTGATTAAATACCTTTTTCATACATTCAACCACATAGTATTTCCTTATATATTCTTTGAAGATAGGCCCTTTGTTGCATAAAGAGAATTTATTAGTTGGCACAGAAATAAATAACTTCAGTAAAGAATATTTAACATATTTTGACTGTTTCAAATTGGTTATATATATAGCATTTATTTTTAAACAAATTTTTTTTTTTTTTTTAAGATTGATTTATACAGTAGCTGAGGTACAGGCCAGAGGCGTGGGAGGGTGAGCGGATTCACCAGAGAGAGCGGGAAGCGGAACAGGCAGACGGACCGAAGTCAGTGCTGAGGAAAGCAGTGGGTGAGACAGAAGAGCTCTGCCACGCCATGTGGGTATCTCTCTGGCAGGCCAGGAATCAAACCTGCCCTGAGAGGCTGCTGACAGCTCCACAGCGCTGCACTCAACCTGCTGCGCCACTAGGGAGGCCCTGTAGCATTTATTTATATAGCAGTTAATCAGATTTAGTTTGGGGACCTCCCTGGTGGCGCAGGAGGTTGAGCACAGCGCTGTGGAGCTGTCTGCAGCATTTCAGGGCTGGTTCTATCCCTGGCCCACCAGGTAGCTACTACGTAGCCACATGGCAGGCAGACCTTTCTTGTCTCTGGCTGCTCCCCTCAGCAGTGTATTTCAGTCAGCCTGCCTGTTTTGTTCCCTGCTCTGTCTCTGGTGAGTCCTCTCACCTCCCGCACCTCTGGCCTGTACCCCAGTTCTTGTATGCATAAATAAATGAATCTTTTAAAAAGTTAGATTTAGTTTTGAATACTATTCTATTGAAGGTGATATTTAATAACATGGAACTTGTTCCTTCCCTCCCTTGACCCTACCACAACTACAAATTTTAGAACATGTTCTCAGAAGGGAAGCCCTGCCATTGAATAATGAACATGCTTAATTGAGTCTGATTTCTTTGATTTGATAGCACAGTGGTCTGCTTCAAAGGAAATCATTACCTAGAGCCTACTAATAGGTTCATTTCTGACAAGGCATTTTTCAACATGTGCTATTAAAATCCTACTTGTTGGATTTTTACAATTCATACATTGTAATGTGAATAACTGTAGAACCCTAAACTGCAAATGAATACCACATCCATGCTTGCTGAATTATTCATATGCTATATAAATACGGTAGATGACAGATTTGTGGACTCTGGGAAAGGATACCTCTTTAAACACAGAGTTGTAAAGAAGCTGAGTACATTGTTACATAGTAGACTGCTAAGGAAGGTCTGTATATTTAATACTCTTTAAGAAAAGTCATTCAATATGTATAAATAGTATTAGCTGCTTAAATTTCTGAATATGAGAAACCTTAGGCTGTGTTTAGACTATGAACATTTTTTGGTTCTCTTTTAACATGTCATATATTTTTGCATTAACCTCTTGTTCATCCAGTTTTACCTTATAATTAATTACAAGCACCTCTTGTGTAAAGTGGTATCATAATCTTGTCAGTTATGCTTTAAGGTTTCTTGTTATGCAGTTACATGCTTTGTTTCACATTTGACACCACATTAGATGGGTATTCATATTCAGAAAACGTTAACCTGTCAACTTTCTAAGACTTCATAAACTTTGAATTCTAAATTAATGTGTATCATTGAAGGTATATGTGTGGTAGCTCATAGTAGTTTTTTATTAGTACATTAGCACATTTATTAATTAGTACATTTTATTAGTACATTTTTATTATTGACTACATGCCAGTGTACAATAAACCTGATTACTTCTTTAAACAGTACTCATGATGGTTCTTGAACATTAAATTCAAATGTAAAAGAGTAAATATTGGCAACTAGAATTTGGCTAAATTCTGGCAATTAGCTATCCAGATTTCAGTGAAAATAATGCTTTATTGCGATAAGTTGCATGTTCAGTTTTGAAAAGTTGAGAAGGCTGGATATGTTTAATACTAGTATCACTGTGCCATTAAATAATCCAGTTGTCCACTGGTTTTTTGCTTTTTGTCAGTCTTATAAAAGCAATATATATAATAGTAACAAATTTATAAAACCAACTTAAAAGCGCTAATGACTTTAGGAGCAGATACCCAACATTGCAAAGTTTTCATTGCAAGCAAATGCTAGTTTCACATGGAAATATATGAATTTTTTTTTTTTTACTTAGAAATTCCTCATATTTAACGTTTTAAGAGTTGGAATGCACATATTGGATCACAGCAATCTATGAATCCCCTTAAGTTACATGAAGAATTTTGTATTTATATTTTTTACATAGATGATTTGCGTGGAGGGGGTTCCATATTTTATTTCTTAGGTGAACTTGAGAGCCAAATTATTTTGGAAAATAATACTAATGTGGCAGTAGTGATTTCTAGTATTTTGTGCTCGCAATCCTCTAAAGTTGAGCATAAATCTGTGTATCCATAAGTTATAATTGTGTATAGCTGTTACTAGTATTTCAGCTATAACAATGCACACATTTCGTGAGGATAACAAACATAAGCCTATATACCCCAGTGAAAATATAGGGTGCATACTTTCTCTTTGGAGAACAGTGGTCAATGGTGTTAATAAGGTGGAATAAAGAGTTGTTTTCTTGTAAAGCACAGCAGATATATGTGTGCTGTCTTTGTACAAGTAGGGTAAATTGTGTGGATAAGGTATCAATCAAAATAACTTTGTAGGGCTTTGAACTATAATGTCTCAAGCTGTGGTATGCCCAGGGACCAAGAACCCAGACTAGTCTTACTTATGGAAATAAAAGGAATTTAGTAAAATACTCAACATTTTAAAATCATTAGCAGACTTGGAGATTTAGTGTTTAGGATTTAATGCCAAAACAATATTGATCTGAATTTCTAGTTAATGGTCTTGGAAGAAATTAATAAAAAGGAAAATCCTAACTGGATGAAATCATGAGATTTTAAGTGGTATATTAGTGGAAAATGATCAGTGATTAAGAAACTTTTAAGAACTTTTTTTTTAATTGATTATTGAAATTGGTTTTTTAAAGGTTAATTACGACATTATTGTATTTATAGGAGGATAAAAGAAAACATGGATAAAACTACCTGGAATTCAAGCTTCCTGTATGAACCAGAAGGTCAAAGACTAGGAAATGCCAGTCATTCCTTTCAGGTCAGTCAGTTTTTCTGTCAGCTTGTTCCTTGCTTCTTAGTTTCTTTTGTCCTTCTTAGTGATGCATACTATTGATTTAGAGAATGTATGTAATGATCCCTGTGCTTCAAACTTAAGTGAATAGTTTTTCTGTTGACATTGAAACCTGTGCTGCTTTGCCTGTCTAGTCTACTCTTGGTTTTCTCAGGGTCACTGCACTTTAGGTTGGAGTCTAGTTTTAGTTCTAAGTTGTCCTCTTTTCTCAATGGTAGTAATGTGTATGTCCAGGTAAAACTGGCCTGAAAATAGAAGTGACCTATTTGCCAAGAGACAAAGTACTTCCTTCTCGTTTTCAGTGGTCTAAAACTTTCAATTTTAGACATAGATTCCTCTGGAAAATGTGTCATCTTAAAAATGGTTTTATATCACAAAATCAGATCAGTGCTAGGGGTACTAGCTCTGTTTTGGCTCTGGTACATTATAAAGCTTAATAAACATTTATATGATCTTTATGATAGAATTCTGATGGCATTGTTATCCTAAAGATTCAGAAAGTATTAAGTATATTTTTTTCCTAACCTCCATATCTGGTGATGATAATCATTTGATTCACAAATGTCTGGGGACCAGGAGCATCTGCTTGAGAGCTCCTTGAAAGTACAGAATGTCAGGATACAGCAGAACAACCAAACAGACTGCCCATATTAAGAGCCCAGGGACTTGGGGGCACATTGTGAAAAACAGTAATGTCAACTTTTTAAAGTATTTGACATTTAACAGAGCACAAAAATTTGACAGGTTTGTTTGCATAATGTCAACCTGGGCAGTGCTTCTCAAAGCTCACCTGTATGTAGGCCAGTATCATTACCACATGGGAACTTAGGAATGCATATTCTCAAGTGCCATCCTTTGTCACCTGGGTCTAGGGGTGGGATTTAGAAATGTTTTATTAGGTGCCTCCCTTTTGGCACAGGCGGTTGAGTGCAGCACTGTGAAGCTGTCCACAGCCTCTGCAGCGTGGGTTCGATCCCGGCTGGCTGGGGAGATACCCACATGGCGTGGCTCTCCCCTCAGCAGCGTATTTTAGTCAGTCTGCCTGTTCTGTTCTACGCTCTGTCTCTGGTGAATCCTCTCACCCTCTTGCACATCTGGCCTGTACCCCAGTTGTTGTATACATGAATAAATAAACCTTAAAAAAAAAAAACCTGAAAATGCAAAATGCCCATTTGAAAGAGAACTAACTTTAAGATAGTCTTTCTGGTTACAGATCAGAACTATGGCATATGTGGCCATCACAGATGTTAGAAAGTATCGAATCTGTTTGAAGTATTTACAAGTTAATTTTGGCAAAAAATGAATATTGTTACTAATTTGAAATAACTGCTTTCATGACCAATTCTATTTTCTAGTCAGAGGGTCCTTTCAGAAGGGTACTAGCTTTTATTATCTTCACAAAATTTAACGTCAAGTATATACACTAGTTCTAATAGTGGGAAATAGCTTGACAGATTCCTTTTTTTAAAAGATTTATTTTATTTATTTATACAAGAACCAGGGTACAGGCCAGATTCGCAGGAGGGTGAGAGGATTCACCAGAGACAGAGTGGGGAACACAACAGGCAGATTGACCGAAATACACAGCTGAGGGGAGCAGCGGGCGAGACTGGAGAGGTCTGCTCGCCCCTCTTTTTTTTTCTTAATAGTTGAGAGTAATGCAGCTCTCCTGCCCACCTGTGACTATGCAGGTGCCTCTCACTTTCTTTCTTCTTTCTTAAACTTGTTCTTTTAAAATGTAAAAAAAAAAAAAAAAAAAAAAAAACCCAAAACACTGAATATTCTCATGTTGTCCTTTGAAACAGTAGTTCTCACGTCTTTAAGTGCAACAGAATTTCCTACAGGATTGTTTTAGTACATACAAACTGCTGGGCCCTAACATTGTATGTTAGAGGGCCTGAGAATTTTTATTTTAACGAGTTCCCAAGTGGTTCTGCTCTTAGTGTGGGGACCACAGTTTCAGAGCCATGGCTTTTACAATAGTAACGTGTTTAACTCTTAATCTGCATATGAGCTTATTATTACATCATACCAGTTAGAAAAATAAGGAGAATATTGAAGAAAACTTTACTGGTCAAATATATTCAGTTCTGGAATATTTTTTTAGACCAGCAATTTTTTTATACCTGAAATGTCTAAGTTCTTCCCTTAGAAAACATACTATGACTATTACTGTTTACTAACAAAGAATTTGTCTTGTTTTCAGGTGAAATCACTTGTGGGAGAATCTTTTTACTGACCCACGAGAAATAAGCCAGAAAACAAATCTTACTTCATTTATGAAATTTATTGCTCCATCCAACAATATGGATATATGAGTAACGCCTGACATTTAAATGTTTTGCCTCATGGACAGATTTTCTATGTTTAAAATGGTATCTCTAATTTTGCACACTTTCCAGTTTCATTCATCTGCTTGATGTTGAAAAGTACTATGGTAGCTGCACGCACACACAGAATCAACTATACACCACACAATCCTCTCCTCTCCCGCTCCCCCCCCGCCCGCCATGGGAACTATAGTTTTAACATACCCTGCAGTTTTATGTCAATCCCCATAAGAAATTCTGTAATATTGAGAGAAAGATATTCACTTAACTCTATAAGCAAGTATGGGGGATGAGCAAAGGCAGAGAGGAATTTGTATTGGAAAATAATTTTTTTCCAAATTCATGCAAATATTAGACTTTAGTTTCCAGCTGATGGTCCTTTGAGAGCATAGGAGGAAATGATGAGATTATTCTCAATTTTGTTTTAGTTCAGTCCTGATTGACTTGTGAACCCACATTGTTACAATTCTCTTGCTTACTAGTAAAACTCTGCTGTACTTGGAGGTAGAAGTCAGGATCTTGGACATAGAAGTCAGGCCTAGAAATGTTAGATTTGTTAGGAAAGGGTCATTATCTGCATGTCAGACCAAGACAAGAAAGCAGTATGGATGCTGTCTGGATTTACTTAAGAAAGTTTTAAAACAAAAACATCAACTGCATTAATTTTACTAATTTTAAAATCATAAATCACTTTTTGATATACTGGCATGTGTGTCCTATCTTCCCTTGTATTTGTTAACTATTCTCGCATTTTTAAAATGTTTTTCTTAGGCTGTTTCATTGTTAATATTTTGGATGCTAAACTGTACCAACACTAGCACATTGTTAACCATTAAACGGTGTTACCATTAAGTGTTAACACTGAGTAGAATTCTGCTTAGCTGAACCTGAGCTTCAACTTGTAAACCATCTGCCATGCCACAGAATATTCCACATTCATAAATTAAGATGGGAAGAATGAGAACATAATGTTCAAAACAATAATTTCAACATTTATGTGTTCTACTAAGGTACTAGTTATCTGCAGACAAAAGTGCATTCTCCTATAGCCATAATTATTAGAATCAACAAGATTTGAATTACCTCAGTATATAGATAGCTGGAATGAATGGCTGAGTGTTTTTTAAAATTCAGATAAAGTTTGTAGTAACAGAGGTATATTAATTGCTTTTCTGGCCAAAGAACGATACATCCCATTCATATTGATCCTCAAGACATCACCAGGGCCTTGATTCCTAAAATGCTTAAAGAGGCATTTTGTGTTGTATACACTCAAACTTAAGTTGCAGTACTAGCCATATCTAAGGGAAAAAAAAACTGCTTTAAGTAAGGAGTCAGAATAACAGCATTATCTGCAGTAACTGATCAGATTAGATGAAAACAATTATTTGATAGCTCTGCTATATTCCCAGTAGATATGCAAATGCACATAGTATTTACCACCACATCTTACGACAAAGCTGGTAAAAGCTAATGTAGACAACTCAGGTAGTTTCCTAAGGGTATCTCAAACTTTAATGTACATTTCCTGAACAGTCAAAAACAAATTGCCCACTTCACCTGTAATTAAGTTTCACTTGTTAGTTCTTTGCTGTCTAAATAGCTTCACAGCCTAAACGTTTAAGGAACCTGTGTAAAGATTTTCTCTGCCACCTTCATATACATTGTATCTTCTAATGTGTTCTTGTAGGGCTGTTATAAAGCATGATTTTGAAATGATTAAACTCTAAAAACCCGTTTTTCTTAACAGGCTCTTAACGGATAATGGACTGAACATAATGTTCTTGATCTCTGCACTGTTACTTTTTTTAGTTGTTAGAAACCCTTGAAATCTGATAGTGTAGTAGGTGCACAATTTAAACAGTTCAGAAATTTCAGTACTAAATGTCATTTAGCTAAAACATTACACATTTACTACCAACCTTGTTTTGAAGTCTTGAGACACAAAGAAAATAGACGTGTTTTACTGAGAAAACTAGGAAAATGCAACTTCGGGATTTAAAGTAAAGAAGGGTACTAAATCAGAGCAAGTGTTGGGTAGGTGTGAGGAAAAAGGAACCCTTCATACAGTGCTGTGGGAATGTAGACTGGTCAAATTAAAAATACACGAGCCAGTAAACACACACACACTTGGAAAGTGAAAATAAAGTAATTTGAAGGGCTGTATACACTCCCATGTTTACTTTAGCACTGTAACAGCCAAGTTAGGGAAACAACCTAAGTGCCAACTGATAAGTGGATTCAGAAGATGTGTGATATAAACACAACAGAGTGCTCAGCTAATAAAGATGCACTTCTACCATTTGCAACAATGTAGGTGGAACCTGGAGGGGGTTAAGCCAGGAGAGAAAAACACCAGGTGGTTTATTCAACTGGAATATAGAAACAAAGGGGCAGATACAGCTGCTAAAAACAAGCTAGAAATCTGACACCAGAATTGAGGTGGAAAAGGAGAGAGGTTGAGAGCAAAGGGAAGTAGGGGGTCCATGGGCTGTGATGGAGTTAGAGGTGCCTTTGCAGTGGGTGTGGTATGGAAACACCCAAAGGTGTGATACCGCTGCATCTTACAGTGTTGTAAACTAATGTTACCTTGGTGATTAGATGTCTACAACAAGGTATAGTCAAACATAACGTTCTTTAAAAATTTTATTAAGGTTTTAATTATAAAACGAGCAGATTTTATACTTCTATAACCCAGACCAAGTCAAATTCATCAGTTTGTCAAATATCTCTTAAAATAAGATCTGGTTGGGGCCTCCAGTGGAGGCCTAGGGGTTAAGTCTCAGCACCATTATCTCTATGGACTGAGTTCCATCCCTGGCCAGTAACTCACATGGCCCAGCAGACCCCTCCTGTCTTACCCACTGTTCCCTTCTGCTGTGTATTTCAGTAAATCCCCCTGTTCTGCTCCCTACTCTTCCTCTGGTAAGTCCTCCCCCACCAAACTGGCCTACACCCCAATTCTATGCAAAAAAGAAAAAAGATGGTTGAAGATGGCAACACTCCACACACAGGAACTACTAATTCATGGGCTGGCACACTACATGGGATACTGGGAAGAGCCCTTTGTTCTTTAGAGACCATCACAAGTAGGAGACAATGAAGAGGAGGTAGGTGGAGAGATGACTGGAGGCCAAGAAACAGGAATGGGACCTTGGAAAGAGGAAATGATGTTAAGGCACATAACCTTCACTGAAGTGAAATGCATATGAAGTGCTGGGGTGCTTGAAACAAGCCAGGTTCTTGGTTAAGAAGAAGTTAATCTAGATTCTTGCTCTCCTTAGTTGTGGTGTTTATTTTCTGAAGCATAATGACAAAGAGACTCATGTCTGGAACACAGAGGAGGGACATCAGCATTGCCATAAACTTGAGGCAGACACCCCCTTAATGACCACTACATTAGCACCAGTGACTGACCTGTAGATCTCTACCATACCCTGCTTGATCAAGTACACAAACCGGTCTCAATACCTATGGATCCGGAGAGGAAAGCATCCCACACCTAGGACAGGAACTGAATATACAAGTCATGAAGCTAACAAACCTTTACTGAACTGCAGTAAGACCTACAGAGAGGCAAGATACACCAAGAATTCAAGAAAGAAACTACTGAATGTGGCCAAGGGAAAAATCAGGTAACTTAAAGGTATTCCCCTCAGATTTCCAAGCAGGCATGCTACAAGCCATGAAAGGATGAAATGGCCTGTTTAAAATAATAAACTGTCAGTTAAGAGTGCTTTATATCCTGTAAGACTCTGAGATATGGAGAAACAAAGGTCTTCCCTGACAAATGAGTTTCCCAACACTAGCCTGCCCCCTGAAGGAACACTGAAAGAACATCTGAGTTGAAGTCCACAAAAAACTGAACAAGGAAATAAATGGATAAAGTAGGACGCCAAAAGACAAAATGGCAGTAGCAAGCTTTCACATAAATCAATGTAAAGGGATTGAATTCACTAATCAAAAACTAGCCAGTTGGAGAGAAAACCTGTGTTAGGAGACACAAGTCATGGCAAGAAATGATTTAAAGCCAAGGCTGGAAAGGGTAATTTTTTTTAAAGCAGGAACAATTAATATTGACTTCCGGCTGAAACAGTGCGCGCGAGCAAGAGAGAGAGAGAAACATTAGGTAATGGTAAAGGATCAATGAAATAGGAAGATAAGTATCGATATATATGTACCCACTGAAATACATAAACTATTAACAGAACTAAATACAGACATGTCAACATAATAGGGAGTTCTATCCCCCCACTTGGAGCAATGGACATATCCAGAAACAACTATTAAGGAAAACAATCGCTTTAAATGGTAAATCGGATGAGATTGACTTAATAGATATTCAAAGAACATTTACCCCAAACAGCAGAATACACATTCTTTTCAAACACTTAATGGCACATTCTTAAGAACACACTGTATTGGGGCCTCCCCGGTGGCGCAGCGGTAGAGTGCTGGGTTGCGAAGCTGCCTGCGGCCTCTGCGGCGCCGGTTCGATTCCCCGGCTGCTCCCCGGCCACCAGAGGAGGGTCCCACATGGCGCGCATACCTCTCCTGCCGCCCACCGCTCCCCTCGGCAGTGTCCTTCGGTCCTTCTGCCTGCTCTGCTCCCTGCTCTGGCTCTGGTGAATTCTCTCACCCTCCCGCGCTTCTGACTGTACCCAGTGCATGTATAAACAAACAAACAAAAAAAAAAAAACCAAGCAAATGAATAAATAAATAAACATGCCTCTAAAAAAAAAAAAAAAACACCATACTGTATTTTGGAACAATTGCATAGAAAAGAAAGACCTTGGAATGAATTTAATGAAAGGTCAGTTCACAAAAAAATTAAGGCATGATTTAAAGACATAGACACAGAAAGTTATTCCATACTTAAGGATTGTAGTCAGTGAAACCCCTAACAATCCAGTGTTATTCTTCACAGAAACAGAACAAGAAAATAATGAAATTTACTTGGAATGAGTTAAGTACCTGAATAACCTGAACACTCCAGAAAACAAAAACAAAAACAAATACACTTCTTGACTTCAATCTAAACTACAAAACCAATGTAACCAATAGGGTTTGTATTGGAATAAAAACAGATACAAATATCCAACAACTGAGAACCTAGAAATAAACCCACACATACAAGAAAGAGTAAGGAAACTTTCTTCAATAAATGGTATGGGGGAGGGCCTCCCCGGTGGCGCAGCGGTTGAGCGCTGGGTTGCGAAGCTGCCCGCGGCCTCTGCAGCGCCGGTTCGATCCCCCCCGTGGCCTCTGCAGCGCCGGTTCGATCCCCGGCTGCTCCCCAGCCACCGGAGGAGGGTCCCACATGGCGCGCAGACCTCTCCCGCCGCCCGCTGCTCCCCTCAGCAGTGTACTTCGGTCCTTCTGCCTGCTCTGCTTCCCGCTCTGTCTCTGGTGAATTCTCTCACCCTCCCGCGCTTCTGACTGTACCCAGTGCATGTATAAACAAAACAAATAAATAAATAAAAACATGCCTCTATAAAAAAAAAAAAAAGGCAATATTGCCCAAAGCAATACACTACACAGATGCAATGTAAACCCATACACAGATGCAATGTACCCAGTGCATGTATAAACAAAGCAAACAAATGAATAAATAAATAAAACATGCCTCTATTAAAAAAAAAATTTAAAAAAAATGGTATGGGGGAAATGTGACATGAAAGAATGAAATTAGACTGCTATATATAGGGCCTCCCTGGTGGTGCAAGGGGTTAATATGCAACCTATGAAACTATCCGCAGCCACTGCAGCGTGAGTTCAATCCCCAGGCAGACAGGGAGCAACTCCCATGGCGTGGAAGCCCTCTCCTGTCTCGCCGGCTGCTCCCCTCAGCAGTGTATTTCACTCAGTCTGCCTGTTCTGTTCCCCACTCTGTCTCTGGGGAATCCTCTCACCCCCCACACCTCTGGCCTGTATCCCAGTCCTTGTATGCATAAATAAATAAATCTTAAAAAGACTGCTATATATAGAAATTCAAAATGGAATAAAGACTTAGATGTAAGACCTGAAAGTATAAAATACAAAGAAGAAAATATAAGCGATATGTTGCCTATCAGCCTCAAAGATATGTTTGAGGACTCAATTCCTTGATGGGAGACACACATAAAAAATGGGACTCCATGTATCTAAAACCTGTACAGCAAAGGAAACCTACATAAAGGCAAAAAATATTCTACAGAATTAAAGAAGATATTTTTACATGTATCTGATCGGGTTAATACTAAAACTCACAAAAAAGCCCCACGAAAAAATGGGCACAGGATCTGGTCAATTCTCTAAAGATGCCATACAGATGGCCACTAGGTGCATGAAGAGATGTTCATTATCTCTTAGAGAAATGCAAGTGCATATGAGATTAACTCAGATCTGTGAGAGAGTATAACATAAGGAAAAGAAAATGTGGAGAAAAGGGAATCCTTAAATACTATTGGTGGGAATGTAAACTGGTGTAGCCATTATGGAAAGCACTATTGGAGACACCATAAAAAATTACAAATATAAAAGCTAAATCCAGATATCCCACTTCTGAGTATTTATCCAAAAATTATAAAAACAGTAATTCTAAGAGATATATGCATGCTTATGTTTATTGCAGCACCAAGTGCCCATCAACTGGCAAAGAGGATGATTTATTATATAAACAAAGGGATACTATTCAGGGGTGTGTGTGTGTGTGTGTGTGTATGAAAAAAGATGAGATTCACCTAATTACAACAATATGGGTCTACCTATTGGGAATTGTGCTTAGTGAAATAAACTAGAGATAAAAAGACAAATACCATTCACTCGTGATAGAGAAAATAGATGAGTTACATAAAACAAAAATAAACACTTGGAATACAAGCTCAATTAGTGGTAATCAGAAGGGTGTGGGAAGGAGGTAGGTAAATCAGGAAGAGAAAATGGTATGGTGAAGGACAGACTTGAACTTTTAGCGATGAACTTAATATTTACAGTTTATTCTCAATAATGAATACTCAAAACAATATAAGTTTATGTTAAATTTACATTTAAATTTAACAATAAATTTCCTTCAAGAAAAAATAAAGTTAGTGCTGTGAGGAATCTACAGAATTACTAGCTTTACAAGAGGCACAGTGTAGAAATGCTTCGCTGGGACAGAAAGGCTGGCCTGCCCAGTGTAAAAAGGGCACAGGAGTTGGCTGTTCAAAATTACTTGATGGGTTTTATGAACAAGGACAGGAATTCACACGTAATAATCTCTCTGTAAGTCTAACAATGTCCTGGTTTACAGTTTTTGCTGTATTCTAGATTCTGATTTTATCATCTTGTTGCCCTTCCAAATAAAGGATAACTGCAAACATACAAAGTTGCCACTTCCAACTCAGGAAGGGTGGGAGTTGTACATTAAAATCACATCAGAGACTCACCCCCATCCAAAGAGTTCTCCCCACAGCCCTTGAACCTACATAACCATAGTGTTCAGTGGTGGCATCAAACCCACACTTTAGTGCTTGGGCAACTTCAATGTAACATGCTTCCCTTGCAAAAGCAAATAAAAGCATTAACTGTTTTGTTTTGTTTTAAAACACAGAAATAAACACCAGGATTTATAGAAAACCTGAAGTTAGAAAAAACAAACTCTTAATTTCCTTAAATATTCTCATATGTACCATTCCACATTGTGGAAAACTGATATATGCAGTCTGGACACAACACTGAGATTTCAGAATACCGACACACATGTATATATTTCATAATATATTAGAACTACCGTGTCCCATCTTACAGATGACAATAGATAGCAGGCCTCAAACTGCAAGAGATTTACAGATGAAACTTTAAATCTGAACGTGGGAGCTGTGTTGGATTCCAAACTGTTTCAAGGAGTATTTAGCAATACATCTTAAAAAAAAAAAACTCCATCCCAATCCTTTCTGCTAGGTCATTGCAGCTGCACTCTGTATGCACCTATCAGCAACTTGACCTATCGAAAAAAGAAGAAATGCAAGTATCAGTGCCAATGCAGAGTTCCCTTTTCTTAGGAGAAGAAAAAAAACATGGCCACAATTTATTTTTCTTATTTGTCCATACACTCAAACTGTTAACCAATTTGGGTTGTTATCACCACTTTAATTTAAAAAAATCTAAGTACACATATAATTTAATTTTTAGATTGTATTAAACAACTATAATATAGACTATTATAGTCCAGCTTTACTTCACCAAGGGTGATCAGCCCAGAAAGCACATACTGTCAGCAATTAAATACCAAAGTCTAGGAGCACACAACCCAGATTGCTAGACATGCATTCATCTCATTTTTCACACTAGACTATTTCTTAACACATTGTTTGTTTTATCTAACACGTTTTAAATTTAAATTTTAAATGTACCAGGGCGCACTTCTCACCAGGACACAATTCTTTCAATATTTTTCTAGTGATAAATTAATAATCTGGAGTAACAGTTTGAGTAATGCTATGAGGAAAGTATTTTCACCTTAGCAGAGGGTGCCTCTGTCAACCTTATAAAGAGTTTATTGATGCCTGCAGTAGGGCTGAACGAGTACACAAAATGACTGTCCTAGAATGGAAAGAAACCAAAAGAGGTAAAGTTGGTATTTCTTCAGACATACCACATCCAGAAACAAACTTCACATCCAGAAACAAACAGCTATATTCAAGAGACAAGAAACCTTTAAAATTCCAATATGTAAAAGAGAAATCTGTCTTTGTATTTGAATTAAATAAGGCTATATGCTGTGATTTATTCTTGATTTTATGAAAAAGATACAAATGACACAAAAGCATATAAAATTTGTATATTAAAACATTATCCTGACAAATCTTTAGGATTACAATGTGTGTGTGTTTGTGTATAGAGAGAAGATTAAAAATGTTCATAACCAGTTAATTTTGCTTAATCTAGCCATAGGAAAAAATTATAAATTTGTTAAAATGTCACACAGTCTTCAAGAACATTTTTAATGATTAAAAAAATTAATATAGCCAATAATAAATTAGCTATTATTTATACTTTCTACACTTGATCTTATCTGAAAGGCCGAGAAGTGATGTATTTATACTTTCTGAATTTACTTTAAGTGAATATTTATAATTACAATGGCAGAAAACAGAAACAATATTTCAAATTAGTATGTGTCTTTCACCACATAGTTTATATTCAAAATGTTACTGCTAAGACATTGCAATAAGACAAATCTAAGGCACAGAAACAAATCACGAAGATTTTATTGAAAAAATTCTTGGTAATTTTATTTTGTAATTATGATCTGATTTCCAAAACTAGTTTACTGAATAATAATGAATATACTTTATTAAAGCAGCAATTCAAAAGTCAAACGTGCTTTTGACTAGAAGAATGTACTTTTCAATAATGAATTACAGAAAATCTTACCAGAAAAACAGGAAGTTGGAATTTATCATTTAAAACTACGGCTTGTACACTACACGGTCCACAGAGTCTAGCAATAACTTCTTTACCCAAAAAGTTTGCATGAAAAATAAACAGCAGGATCCCAGAGCCTGAATAAAGGAGATGTAAATATGGATTTCAATACTGATATTAACAGAGTCAATCTGCAGAACGCTAAGGGAGAGCACTGTACAAGTGAAGTGCCCAGAGCAAGCCTGGGTGCTGTGCTCAGCACTCTGCAGGTGCCCACCAAACATCAGAAGTTGTTGGTGTTACCTACATTTTTCAAACCAGAGAACAATTTTGTTTCTGCTTTTGTGTACCTGCTTATACTGATACTCCAATATCAAGTCTTTAATTGGCAGGACCATATTTTTAAAATAAATTTTACATTTTAAATACATGTGTTTTTTAAAAGTGTTTTTTTTTTTTTTTTAAAGATCGATTATTTATTTTATACAAGAACCGGGGTACAGACCAGATGCGCAGGAGGGTGAGAGGATTCACCAGAGACAGAGTGGGGAACAGAACAGGCAGACTGATGAAATACACTGCTGAGGAGAGCAGCAGGTGAGACAGAAGAGGTCTGCTGTGCCATGTGGGACCCTTGCTGGCCCACCGGGATCGAACTGGCACTGCAGAGGCTGCAGACAGCTTCACAGTGCGGCACTCAACCACCTGCACCACCAGGGGAAGCCCTTAAATACATCTTCTTTTAAAAAATGGGTGGGGGTCCAACAAAAAAGAGCCAGAGCCCAGTTTCCCACTTTCAGGCAGACAGTGCCGTTTCCGTTTCTAGAGAAAGACACAGTCCTGGTCTTGCCTGGAAATTAGCTGTTCAGTGAAATCTGGGAAAAAAGAGCTGTTTCCATCTCTTGCTGTAACAATTTACTATGGAACAAGACATTTTTTATTTTTATTTAATAAGTTGATTTTAATAAAAATCAGTACAATTATTAAGACCCAACTTAAGAAGCAAGTGCTAACACAGTTCTGCGAACCTTCTGAGCCACTTGTGATTGTGGTTATGAGATGAGTCTCTTTTTCCTGCCAAGGTAGCTTTGCTGCTAGTTATTTTACATAATTACTACATGTGACAGAATTTTCCTAATGTTTTGTTCAAAGAAAGAGAATGGTTTAACAATCAGTAAATATTAAGTGTCACATTTCAAACTGAAAAAATACACTTACCATCTGGTATGTTCTGTGGGGGTTTGTAATTGAAATCTGTTGAAAAATCTGGCCCCTCACAAAGACGATGACATGCTATTGGAAAAACTGGTTCTAGTAGAGCAAGACGTGCTTCAAAGTAATCCCTTATTGTTTCTTCTGCCACTCTTGAAAGTCTAAAACAAAACAGAGTAATAATTATTAATATTATGTAGAAAAGATTCATGAGTCATAAAATTATTCAACTGTTGAATACCAGCAAGGCCTTCCCAGGTCAACTTCCTCCAGCCACACCGATCTAATTTTTAACATTCCACATCTGACATGCCATATATGTCTATTTACTATCTCTCTATGTGTGGTAATTTACAATCCAAGAAGCAAGTCTTTCTCTCTGGTACTATTTCCATCTCCTTATCCTTCAACAGTGCCTAGCACAGAGATGATGTTTGATATATACATATATTTGTGTTATGATGGAAATGAATCAAAAATGAGAATTCTATTAAAATACAAATTCAAGAATTATCATACATACAAGTCATGTGCTTAGTTTGGAAAACAGTCAAAAAAAAGGACTACTGTTAATTCAGAACATATTTTTAAACCATCTTGCTAGGAGCTAGAAGGAAACAAACTCATCTGAATGCCTGTGACATTTTGGTTCTAACTCTAAAAGGTCAACATCCCAGGAACCCCTCAATCTCACACTAACCTGGAAGTCTGGTCACCTTACTTGGTGTTTATAATTATTACCCTATGTGAAGAGACTGAGAGAAGCTGGCTTCCCAGGACTCCTTGAAGCCATGAACATTAGTCATGAACCCTAGCAAGAGTTAATTGTGGCGGCTTCTGGTGGTCGTTATCTCTTGGCAGGCATTCGGCTTCTCTGCATCTTAGGGAGTTTGCTGTTCTCCCCCTGCGCGCATGGTTCCTTGCCCACGCCGGACCTCAGGGACCATGGCAACAGCCATTAGCCCTGAGGGTCACTGCAGGGGGGGGTGCAGCAGTTAATGTCTGGGTGAGGCTTCCAGCAAAGGCTGGCACAGTGGGCAGAATAATCAGGCACATGCACCTTGTCTGGCCTTTGCCTTTTTCATCTTATGCCCAAAATTTACCTGTTTAGAATACAGATCTTATACCTGGAATTGGACTAAACCACCTTGCAGGTTGAAGACCCAAGTTATAACCTAAGTATGTGGACGAGGAAGAGAGGTTCTTTCTACTCAAGACTGCCTATCCTGGACTCCTTGTTAGAAATAGTAACACCCGGGCCTCCCTGGTGGTGCAGGGTATTAGGCACAGCACTATGAAGCTATTGCAGCCTCTGCAGCACAAGTTCAATCCCCGGCCCACCAGGGAGGTGACCCATATGGCACAGCAGACCTCTCCTGACTCGCCCGTTGCTCCCCCCAGCTGTGTTTTCAGTCAGTCTGCCTGTTCTGCTCCCTGCTCTGTCTCTGGTGAATCCTCTCACCCTCCACACCTCTGGCCTGTTCCCCAGTTCTTGTATGCATAAAAAAATAAATCTTAAAAAAAAAAAAATAACCCCCTATTTGTGTTAGCTACTGTTAGGAAATTTCTCTTATGTATTGCCAAAAGAACTTTTAGTCATAAAATGCTACTGAATTACCTTAAAAAAAAAAAAAGAAAAGATTTATTTATTTATATATACAAGAACTGGGGTATACGCCAGAGGTGTGAGGAGTGAGAAGATTCACTAGAGACAGAGTAGGGAGCAAAACAGGCAAGACAGGAGAGGTCTGCTGCGCCATGTGTGTGAGCGCCCTGGCCAGTCAGGGATCAAAGTCATGCTGCAGTGGCTGGCAGTAGCTTGATAGCACTGTGTCTTTAACCCCTGCACCGCCAGGGAGGCCCTAAATTACTTTTGTTAATCATGAACTTGCAATAAAATGAAATGATTTAGAATTAGATGAAAAAGAATGAGCCTGAATGATTGGAGAAAGGGTGTTACATTCAGACAACAGAATATTATTTAGTGCTAAAAAGAAATGGGCAACAAAGCCATGAAAAGGCATAAGGGAACCTTAAATGCATATTACAAAATAAAACAGTCTGAAAAAAGTAAATATTCTACAACTATATGAGTTTGAAGTGTGTAGGTACAATAAACAATAGATTTTTTCCTCTCCTTGGATTCTGTATACACAAATTCAAACTGCGACTGTCAGCTGGCTGAATCTGAGATGGGGAAACTTTTGCAGATGTGGATACAGAGGGATTTTAACATTTTCACATTTGGTAAGGTGGCAGGCGTGGAGTGTCCTGAAGCCAGTCCTCCATGAACACCAAGGAATGACCATTAGTTAAGTTTTAAAGGAGTCAAGAGTTATATGCAGATTTTCTAATGGGGCGGTGGAAGGAAGTTGGCATCCCTAACCCCACACTGTTTCAAAGATCAATTGTACTATATGGTTTCAAATACAACGACATTCTGGAAAAGGGAAAACTATGGAGACAGTAGAAAGATGAGTGGTTGCCAGTATGACTAGTTGGAGGGCAGATTTGTAGGGCAGTTGAAAACACTGCATAATACTACAATGATGGATACATGCCATGACACATTTGCAAAATCCCTAAATATACAACAACAAGAGAGAACCCTAGTAAAAACTATGGACTTTGGATAAATATTTGTCAGCATAGGTTCATCAATAACAAAAGCATCACTCTGGTGAGGGATAATGATTCTGGGGGAAAGACTATGCTTGTGTAAAGACTGGAAATACATGGGAAATCTTTATGTCTTCTGCCCAATTTCACTGTGAACCTAAACCTGCTCTAAAAAGTAATGTCTATTAAAAAAAAGTACTAAAGTTTAAATGGTTGAAGAAAAATTTTATAAGCCAAAATAAGAACTATAAGATCTGACTGAGTTAAGTTTAAAATATTCTAAGACCTCAATAATTTGCTGAAAATTAATTCATATGCTACTTACTAAATTCATGAGAACAGAAACCCATTAGGACTTCTACTTGATCATTTTTTGAGCAGTTAGGCACACACCATTCCAATGATTAGATGTTCAAATAAAGATATAGATTAGACTTTGTAACTTAACATTTGTACAGTCACTTCATACTTACGTTTCTAAATGACTCTTTAGCAAGTCATACACCAACACATTGTTGCACTGTTTTGCAAAATGCAGTGCGCTATTTTGGTGCTTTGACAAAATATTGCAGTCAGCTCCACATTCAATTACTAGTCGTACAATGTCCGAATTTCCCCTTTTACAGGCCTAGGTCAGGAAAAAACAATCATTTATTAAATATAAAATAAGATAAATACTAACTAGTGTTTGTCTTTTTCTCTGCACTTGGGAGCCTGGGAGTTCATGTAGAAGTGGGGATAAAGCCTGTCACCCCAGGTGTGAGACTGTGAGGCATGCCAGGTAATGGGATGCAGTGTGTACCACTTTTCAGTGAACAGTACAGCATCTGTCTACACTAAATTAATTTCTTCTCTGACTGAACCTTCAGGAGAGAGCAATGGTAAAAGACACCTCTTTCCCAAGACAAGAAACACTAGATCTTTCTAAGTTCTCTTATGTTCCACTCTTTTGAGCCACATGCTCTGAGTTTCATAGCAGAGGCCCACAGATGATAAAGGGGGTCTTATCTCTTGAAGAGGTTGATACTGGGAATCTCTGAAGTAACTCTTAGCATCATAAAATAATTTCAAACTTTTCCTTTAAAGGAGGCTAAAAACATGAAAATATGAATTCAGCAAAAATCTAAGATGGAGCTGTGACATAGCACCTCTTAGCATAACCCAGCGGTTCTTGTCAGGAGCAATTTTGCTCCCCAAGGGAATTTTAGGCAACCTTTGGAGACACTTTCTGGTTGTCATTTTCACTACCAACAGCAAAAAGATGTTTTTCCCACACTCATAGTCACTAATGGCTATTGTGTAGAGTATCTCTGAGATGAAAATGTTTGTATCTTGTTTCAATTTCTGAAAATCTTTCCCCATGTATATCTCTTTGAATCCCAACATCTGGAAAAACTGATTCAATAACCTAAATATACTAAAATCTTAAAGGAATTACAACATTGCTTTATGTGAACAAACACCTAAATAAATGAAACTAATGGTAAAAGCACACGCTATAATTTGGACACTAGTTAAATGTGTGCTCAGCTCCTCTCTGGGTAGAAGCAACAAAGTTCATTCCCTCAGGCACTGGCATCCCCTCAGTAAGGGCTCTTGAAATGCCTGTAGCTAAGCATCTACCTACCTCTTCACCCCTGCAGGCTCACACTGGCTTCAAACCTAGCACTAAAGTCTTTTGGACCAGGGCGCCATCTCTCTCAGGCACAAACTCCCAGGGGCAACTTTCCAGCCCACTGTTGGTCTATGCCCAGTGACGCTCCAGCCATATGCTCCCTGAAGAGCTCCTCCACCAGCTCTCAGGTTAGTCTTCTCTCCTGCTCTCCCTCTGGCTTCCCCTGGTCTTTCTTATGCAGCTTCCTCCATCTCTAGCCTTTTCCTCTTTTCCAAGCTTCAGTGGCTGACTCTTTCAAAGCCATGGCTAGAACCACTGTCGCCCACACGAGTGACCCCCCCCCAACCCCAACCAATCTGAATCTGCAGCTCATGCCTCCCTCCTAAGTAGAAGGCACACATTCTGGCTCAGATCCATCTCCCACTCTCTGCTGCTGCCCCTGTTCCCCAACTTATGAATTGGGACTCCCAAGCATCACCTTCAATTACCAAGTGTGAGCTCTACTGCCTGAAAAAAAACAGTCAAACCACTTCCATCTCACAGGAACTTCTATTATTTCACTTAACCTTAAAAACCTGTCTGCAAGTCTGCAATCTGCCTGTCTTTTTTTTTAAAAGATTTATTTATTTATTTATTTATTTATACAAGCACTGGGTAGTCAGAAGCGCGGGAGGGTGAGAGAATTCACCAGAGCGGGGAACGGAACAGGCAGACTGACAAAGTACACTGCTGAGGGGAGCAGCGCGCGCGGCAGGAGTGTAGACGCACACCATGTGGGGCCCTCGCCTGCAGTCAGGGATTGAACCGGCTCTGCAGAGGCTGCCAGCAGCTTCGCAGGTCAGCACTCAACCGCTGTGCCACCAAGGAGGCCCGATCTGCCTGTCTTTAACTAACCTATTCCCCTACTGCACAAAGGGACATTAAAACAAACAACAAAAACAAACCTTTATTCTGATGATAACTTTCTCCAACTTAATAAGACCTTTTAATGCCTCCTAACTACTCTCAGGGTAAATTCCTAATTCTCAGCACAGGCGTGGAAAGTGTGTATGTTCACCGCCCCCACCCCATCCCCACCATCTATGCTTCAAACTCTCTACGTATATGCCATTTGGGAAGCACCTGGTGACCTTTAAGCTCTGAGGTGCCACCTCTGCTCTAAACTTAGGGCAATCATAGAAACACACAGAGGAATATTAAAATTCAAGAGACCACAACAAAATGAACATTTCCGTAATCCAAAAATGACAGAGTAATACAAAGCAGTAAGCAAGGTTTAAACCTGAAGTATGGAAGAAGGTTAAAGGGGCTGGCGACTCAGGCCTTCAGAATAACAGACTCAAGCTGACTGAGGGCCAGCCCCAGGGGCTGCAACTGTGTTCCCTTCCTGACTCAAGAAAAAAGGTTAAATAGATGTTACAGACAAATCCTACCTGGGTCAACAGTTTACCTAAAGCTGCATGTGGTAAGAAACAGGAAGAATGTGTCCCGGATGGGAACTAAACCAAGCCACCTGCATTCAAGGAGTTAGCACCTACTGTGTCTTGACAGCATCTAATAAGCAGGAACCTGAAACTACCACGGGTACGTGCTGGCCTGGGGTAGGCCCCAACAGAGGTGAAAATCAAAACTGCTACACAGGAAAGGGCATGTGAATGCGGCTTTAACAAATTTCCACTCAAAATATACCTGCAAGCTAAAGTTCCAAACACACATGATTAAATTGGAGGTGGAGGCAATGGTTCACCAATGTAAAATAATATAACAATATAAAATAATAATGAAAGCACAGGTTTCTGACATCTCTTACCAGTTCCTACTGATATGTCTCCCCACCTGCTAACTTACATGTTGTTCTCAGGACACAGCTTAGCCTCCCATCCCATCCATCCTCAAGCTTGGCTCCGAGTCAACTTCCATGTGATCCTACAGGTTTTAATTGGTTCTTTGTTGACTGATTTCTCCTACTCATCTGTGACCTCAGGTCCAGAGACTGCCTTGTCCCTGTAATGTTCCAACCCCAGGAGACTGCTAGGCAGGTAGAGTTCCAACATGAATATCTATTGAGAGACCGAGGTAATGAGGGGGTCCATGGAGGTATTTACCTTCATCAGAGCTGTCTCACCATTGCTCTGCTGGACATTTACGAAAGCTCCGGCTTCCAAAAGAATAGCCACTGTAGTTAAAAAGTTCTATTACAGAAAAAAACAAAGCATATTTAATTCCCCAAGGTCCTTTAGATACTTTTAGATGTTTTGAAATTTTGAGCCATCAGGAAAACTATTCAGATTCTATCCCAAGTAGGTTGCTGAACCCTACAGTGCAAGGTGCCCAAAGTCTAGGGTTGCTGGAAGGCCCCACAGCCCAACACCCACTATAGTCATACCCTGTTTTGCCAGCAGCTTCAATCTGACACTTAACCACTGTTTTCCTTTTTTAAAGAAGATTTATTTTTATTTATGCATACAAGAACTGGGGTGTAGGCCAGAAGTGCAGGGGTGAGAGGATTCACCAGAGACAAAGCAGGGAACAGAACAGGCAGACTGAAGAAATACACTGCTGAGGGGCACAGCAGGCAAGACAGGAGAGGTCTGCAGCACCATATGGGTTAGCTCCCTGGCTGGGAATTGAACTCATGCTGCAGTGGCTGGCGATAGCTTGATAGTGCTGATTTTAACCCCGTGCACCCCCAAGGAGGCCCCTAACCACTGTTTTCAACACCAGGACCTCTATAATTCTTTCAAAAGATAATATATGGGACTATTTTAATTAAATTACTACCCAAAAGAAACACTTCATCTCAATTTAAAAGATTTTTAAATCCCCTACAATTGAAATCAGCACCTTAATTAGAGGTCCTTTTTTAATAAAAATCACTTTCAAATAGATACATCATATTTTGACAATTCAATTACAAAGTACTCCTACTGAATCCATTCATGAAAAGTCCCAGGTGAAATGAAACATGAAATCATGAATTATGAGACTGTGTCACAATATTTTATTATAGAAATATTCTTAGCCCATGGGCAGGAATTCACATGAGACTATGAAACCAAAGCACTCTGAGTCACCAACCTTCTCAGCTGCATGAATCAGGGCCGTGGTCCCATTCTTCTGCCTCCTGTTGACCTTTGCGCCTTTCCTGAGCAGGAGCCTGAGCAGATCATCCTGGCCTCCCGCTGCAGCAAGCATCACCAGAGTCATCCCACTGGAGTCCTTCAATGGATGTAAGAAAAAACATGCCAATGTTTAATCAGAAAAATCAAGAATTGTTCCCACCTAGGAAATCTCAATGTGTGATCACTGAAGTGCACTGAAAGAAGTATTCACTCAGGTCTTTAACTAAAATATCCTATTGTACAAGCAGAAACAAAAAACCTTTCAATTGTTTTCCCACATATTGTTACCAACCTTCACATATTTAGTTTGATAGACTCATCAATACTTTTTGTATGATATAAAATGAACAGAGAATCTTGATGCTATATATTTGACAAAGATGCTTATTTACCTATCTCTCAAATGATTTATTTCACATGTAAGTCTCTGTTGGTTCTGGAAAAAAGAGCTAAAACTCACACATATATTGTATTCGATTAGCCTGAAGATATATATGAGTCCATTCTATCAATGACAAAATAAAATAAATGCTGTTTAGATTAAATATAGGTCTATATAAATGTAACTACTGAGGAGCAAGAGTTTGGGGGGTCTTAAGCAAAAGACCATTCAGAAGCAGAAAACAGGACATTAATATGATTAGTTTCAAACAGAATCTGAAAAAACTAAGAAGTTAAAAGTGTGACTAGAGATAAAATGACCTAAAGTTGGGCCTCCCTGGAGGTGCAAGGGGTTAAGACGCAACCTATGAAGCTGTCCGCAGCCACTGCAGCACGAATTTAATCCCCGGCCAGGGAGCTACCCACATGGCACAGCAAACCTCTCCTGACTCACCCGCTGCTCCCCTCAGCAGTGTATCTGAGTCGGTCTGCCTGTTCTGTTCCCCACTCTGTCACTGGTGAATCCTCTTACCCTCCCACACCTCTGGCCTGTACCCCAGTTCTTATATGTATAAATAAACAAATCTTTAAAAAAAAAGACCTAACGTTGACAAATATAAAAAATTATTGGCTAAAATATTTTCAATTGCTAGTTGAAACATAAGGAATAAGATTAACAATAAAATAAGTTTAATTTGAGGGGCCTCCCTGGTGGCGCAGGAGGATGAGCGCCGGACTGTAAATCTGTTCGTAGCCTCTGCAGCACGGGTTCTGTCTCTGGTGAATCCTCTTACCCTCCCACGCATCTGGCCTGTACCCCGATTCTTATATAAATAAATCTTTAAAAAAAAAAAAAGAGAAAAAGAGTGAGTTTAATTTGAAAGAGTTAATCTGAGGATAATATGAAAGTAAACAGTCTCAGGGAACACAGAGTGAAAATTGGTCTGGCAGAGTTCTCTACTCAAGACAATCTACGAAGACTGAAATAAAATGGTATAAAATCACTTCTCATCTGTACAGTGTCTTATTACTACTACAAAACACATTAAACAAAAATAACTTTTTCTACTTTAGAAAGTTTCCTACAGTTATGATGCTTTAGTGATAAAGATCAAGGTACCTAAGAAGCATCTGATAAAATCCACGCTCCATCTCTGACAAAAATATAAGTTGTCAAAAAATAGAAAGATAAAGGCTATCTGAAAGAAACCAACAGTTGGACAAATGTGATCTTCACCCTGAGACCTGAATGGGAACATTTCCGTCCAAATCAGGAATGGCACAGGGTCACTCTTACCATCACCGTTACTCACGTGTCACCAATTTCACAAGACCAGAAAAAGAAATGTAATTGGAAAAAAGGAAACAAGTAGTTATATATTGGCAGATGATCAAAATCTCTACCCAGAAAACCCAAAGCCAAAAACTTAAAAAGTATCAAAGTAAGAGATGTCATAGTGACTGGAGTTCACACACACACACACACACACACACACACACAGCCCATAGAGAAAGCAACAGTGTTATCCTATACATGCAGTAAGTAGACAGAAATCAGAATGTGCATTTTGTTATGTGTGGCAGAAGATCCTAATGAGCATAGTAAGATAAGAAATTACAAAATATGTAAGAGTACATAAAAAAATATGCCAGACCTATTTGAAGAAAAAAAAAAAATCCATGAATTTTGCTTAAGGGAATAAATGAAGAGCTGATGAATATAGTTACATTCCAGATGGCTCTAGGAATATAGTTCTAGAATATAGGAGTTCTAGGAATAAAGTTCTAGTTCTCAGCCAGATTAATATATTTCATGCAAAAAAAAAATTTCATGCAATTTTAATCAAATCCCAATAATTTTTAGAAGTTACTCCCACAGAATTAAAAATCCCAAACTAAAGCAAGAAAACTAAAGAAGGAAATATAGTCTTTTCTAAGGCAAGACACCAAAGAACCACAAAGGAAAAAATTCACAGATCAGACTACTCCCAAAATAAAAATCCTCTAAAGCAATTTATTGACTCAGAAAACAAAATCTAAAAACTAAGAAAGGTTAATTAATATGCTTGTATATAAAATCCCTTTAAATATAAATCAGCATTAAAAAAACCTCCAGCAATGAACAGAAGAACAGGTAATTGCTTTAAATAGCAACTATCAAGGAAACACAAACAGTGACAAGATAGTCACTTTACATCCCTCAATGCCACAGCGGTCACAGCAGACAAAGCCAGATAGATCCTGACTGAACCAAATGCTCATTTTGGGGGGTTAGAAGTACAGGGGCTACAATTTTCTACATTATACATTTCTGCTATGTTTGAATTTTATAAAATCATCAATATATGTTACTTTCAGAACTGAAGAAAAATTTAATTCCTTTAAAAGAGCTAAGAGAGCTACTTTCCATTTTTCTTTCATGAGAGTTTTCAAAGAAAAATTACCTCTTGATCCAGGTTATAGTCTTCATTTGAATTAAGTGCAACTTTCACAGTAATATAATCCCCATTTTTCACAGCATCCCTTAGTAAATCTAAAATTTAAGAAGAGATAAATTTGGTTTTAAATATCCAGATTCATGAGAAGGATCCCCACAGTTCCAAAACTACTTACTACTTGGAATTGCATCTGCTGGAGTAAAATTTTCATCTTCACCATCAAGATGCTTTTGAAAATCTTCCAATTTCATCCATTCCAGCTGCAAGTCCATGCCCAAACTCAAAATCTGTTGCTTGCCATCTGAAACAAAGAAGAGTCTTAGGGTACATTTGTCTTTAAACAAAGAAAAAAGCAGTTTTATTAATCAAATCTTTGCATATATTTTTAACATGTGCCACATTAACTATTTAATTAATTTTGAGATTCCCTGGGAAGTGATAGAAACTACCCACATTTACATGTCATGGTAACCTACTGACTGTGAAGTGTTGAAATATGAAGGTTAAATATAAGATTGGGCCTCCCTAGTGGTGCAAGGGGTTAAGACACAACCTATGGGGCTCCCTGGTGGCGCAGGCGATTGAACCCCACACTGTGAGGCTGTCCACAGCCTCTGCAGCGCGGTTCAATCCCGGCCGGCCGGCCGGCCGGCCGGCAAGAATCCCACGTGGTGCAGAAGACCTCTCCTGTCTTGCCCGCTGCTCCCCTCAGCAGTGTATTTCTTCAGTCTGCCTGTTCTGTTCCCTCTCTGTCTCCGGTGAATTCTCTCACCCTCCCACGCATCTGGCCTGCACCTCGATTCTTGTATAAAAAATAAAAAAATCTTCAAAAAAACCCCAAAAACCCCCACGCAACCTATGAAGCAATCCGCAGCCACTGCAGCACAAGTTCGATTCCCTGCCAGGGAGCTACCCACATAGCACAGCAGACCTCTCCTGATTTGCCTGCTGCTCCCCTCAGTAGTGTATTTCAGTCGATCTGCCTGTTCTGTTCTCCACTCTGTCTCTGGTGAATCCTCTCACCCACCCCACAATTCTGGCATATACCCCAGTTCTTGTATATATAAATCCTTAAGGAAAAAAAAATAAATATAAGGGTAAGTTAAAGGAAGAGAA
The DNA here is from genome assembly GCF_964194135.1 of Talpa europaea. Lineage (NCBI taxonomy): Eukaryota > Metazoa > Chordata > Mammalia > Eulipotyphla > Talpidae > Talpa > Talpa europaea. Next base: position 73,714,479 of record NC_140072.1, on the reverse strand, counting down.
AAATCATAGGAATTCAGCCAAGAAAAGCTCTCAATATTTCTCTTTGGTCATTCTTGGATATGCATGGCCTCCAATCAATTATGCAAGCAATATCACTTTAAATGTGAAAAACAGACCTGTATATAAGTAAGTTACTGCCAAAAAATCATTCCAGACTGAGCCCAAGATTTTCCTGCAAACACTCTGTTGTGTACCTCTGCCAGACCCCCCACAGCACCCTGGGCTCCTTACTACCTATCCTATGGACAGTCAGTGTTAGTGGGATTTTCACTGGGTAACAAATTCTTTGTCTCTAAACCAACTCCTCTGAGGCCACCTGAGTGGTGGGAGAGGGAAGAATGCATCATTACAAACAGGTGGAGGGGGAAGTCCAGGCCCCCTAAATGATCTTCAGTGATAGTGCAGGGGTAGGGGTTGAAGTCTTTGCTGTACAAAGCTAGAGTGTTTTTTGTTTTTTTTTTTAAAATCTATATCTATAGGGCCTCCCCGGTGGCACAGCGGTTGAGCGCTGGGTTGTGAAGCTGCCTGCAGCCTCTGCAGTGCCGGTTCGATCCCCGGCTGCTCCCCGGCCATCGGAGGAGGATCCCGCATGGCGCGCAGACCTCTCCTGCCGCCCGCTGCTCCCCTCAGCAGTGTACTTCGGTTCTTCTGCCTGCTCTGCTCCCCGCTCTGGCTCTGGTGAATTCTCTCACCCTCCCGTGCTTCTGACTGTACCCGGTGCTTGTATGTATGTATGTATAAATAAATAAAGATGGAATTTCAAAATACTTTAAAAAAAAATAAAAAAATAAAATAAAATGTTACATTATAAAAAAAATCTATATCTATATATATAGACACACACCCAAAATCAACAATTGTATACCTTAAACTTATACAATGTATCATGTCAATTGTATCTCACTAAAATTGGAAAAGAGTAATTTTCTACATGGAAGTATACATTTTTTTTCTCTATTAGTTGCAATATCTCTAAAGTTTTTGGAATTCTCTCTTACATCCTTGAACAGGCCATTTGCCAGATAATACTCTTTACTGCCAAATCCTTATTCCTAGAAAATAATGCACTTCCTTCTTTGAAAATTTCAAAAGTTCCAAAAACCTACAAAACCAGCCATGTCTTTACTTGTGTTAACAAGTGAGGAACTATAGAAATTATCTTTCTACTAACCTATTTTTTTTTTAAGATTAATTTTTATTTATTTATTTATTTATACAAGCACTGGGTACAGTCAGAAGCGTGGGAGGGTGAGAGAATTCACCAGAGCCAGAGCAGGGAGCAGAACAGGCAGACTAAGTACACTGCTAAGGGGAGCAGCGGGCGGCAGGAGAGGTCTGCGCGCCATGTGGGACCCTCCTCCGGTGGCCGGGGAGCAGCCGGGGATCGAACTGGCGCCGCAGAGGCCGCGGGCAGCCTCGCAACCCAGCGCTCAACCGCTGCGCCAGCGGGGAGGCCCTCTACTAACCTATTTTTACTGAGGTAATATTGGGGTGCCCCCATCAAGTGTCACCTCCCACCAACTCACCCATATTTACTACCACAGACCACTGTGATTCCTTCTTTCTTTGTCCTTTTCCCTCTAGCCCCATGTCTATTCCAAGAAATTATCCATGTTTTGTTAAGTTCAGCAGATAAAGCTTATCTTTATTTATTAATTTAGTTTCTCTATATCAGAGGGGTGGGGCAGACAGGAGGAATCTAACATTGTATGTTGAGCTGGACTTGGGGTTAGCATCTTAAATCTCCCTCACTCCAGCCGGGGTGCATTTTAGCATGCTAATGAGACCTTGGTCACTCTAGGTCAGAGTCTCCACCATCTGCACATATGAGTCCTTCTGCCAGCTCCCCCGGCCTCCCAGATATTGTGAAACAATCATGTCAGAATATGTCTAAGTTTGGTGCCTTTGCTCAGGTTGATGGGACAGATTGTTTAATCACGTTAGGCAGTGTGGCCTACCAGCTTGTGATTTGGCCCACCTGTTTAACAGAATGTTGAGCAAATCCACCCTGCCAGCTCAAAATTTAATTCACCTACACTATCTCAATTATCTATAAATGCCATGAGAATTTAAGTTGAGTTTGATTAGAATAGTGACACTACAGGCCAATTTGAAGAAAATGACAGATTTTTAAATTGCTTGCTATTAATGAAATGGCATATATAAATCTTAATGTTTCAAGCAATTTTTATAATTTTCTCCACATAGGCATTATAATATTCTTTTTTTTTAAAGATTTATTTATTCATGCATACAAGAACTGGGGTACAGGCCAGAGGTGTGCGGGAGCAGTGAGAGGATTCACCAGAGACAGAGTGGGGAGCAGAACAGGCAGATCCACTGAAATACACTGCTGAGCGTAGCAGTGGGCAAGTCAAGAGAGGTCGGCTGCACCATGTGGGTAGCTCCCTGGCTGGGGATCGAACTTGTGCTGCAATGGCTGTGGACAGCTTCATAGGTTGTGTCTTAACCTCTTGCGCCACCAGGGAGGCCCCAATATTCTTTTGTTTTTTAAAGATTTTTTTTTAATTTATTTATGCATACAAGAGCTGGGGTGTAGGCTAGAGGTGTGAGGAGTGAGAGGATTCACCGGAGACAGAATGGGGAGCAGAGCAGGTGGATCTACTGAAATACACTGCTGAGGGGAGCAGTGGGTGAGACAGGAGAGGTCTGCTGCTCCCTGGCCGGGGATCAAACTCAAACTGCAGTGGCTGGTGGCGGTAGCTTGACAGCGCTTGATAATGCTGAGACTTTAACTCCTGTGTCACCAGGCAGACCCATAATATTCTTTTATGAACAGTATTCTTAGCAATCCTTTAAATGTACTGCTACTGAAAATTATCTTTTAAAATTATATCAACTGTGTAGAAATGTACATTGCATAGAAATACAAATACACAGAAAGGTAGTAAAGTCATATACCCAGTCACCTTACTACCCTAATATTTCTAAATTAGAAATATTACCCAATAATGGACAGTTTTCCCAAAGGCTGTCTTTCATTTTTTCAGTGTCTTACAGTGTAGCTAAACCTTAGTATAGTATGGAATATAAAGGTAACAATAAAATATATCCTTGTATTGTTTGATTTAAAAGAAATGCTTCCCAAGTTTTACCATTCCAAAAGTTATTTGAAAAGGTTTCATTTTCTTCATTGACTGAAAAAGCTCTTTTATTCAGTTTGCTAAGTTTTTTTTTTTTTTTTAATCAGGAATACTACTGAATCAATTTCTCTTTGTTTATTGAATTCTTAAGGGACACTCAATTTGGTAACAGGTTATTTTTTTAAAAACCCAGCTATCAACTTACTCAATTTCCTAATGTTTTGCTTGGAAGTTTACCTGTTCATGAGTGAAGTTGGCTTATCATTTTCTTTTCACATAGTTTTCTTTTGATTTTGATATTAAAGGTATAAAGAGCTCACAGAATGCGTTAGTATTCTTTGTCTCTATTTAAGAAGACTTTTTATAAGTGTGGTAAACCTGTGCATATAAAACCATGAATGCCTGGTATTAATTCTATAAAGCTGTTTAACATTACTACTTCACATTCTTTAATAGCCATAAGACTATTAAAATCTATGTATTTTTTTCTTTGGTAAGTTTTGTTAAATGCTATTTTTTCATTTCATTCAGTTTTCAAACACATCCCAAGAAATTGTTTATAGAATGTTTCTGTCTTTTTAATGTGGGCATGTATTATGTCTCTGTTTTCACTGGAAATGTTATCCCTTTAAGCCTTCATTCTTTTCCCTTAACCAATGTATCAGCAGCTTGTCAAATTTTATCAGACTTTTCAGTGAACAAACTACTGGCTTTACTGATACTCCTGGCTGTATCTGTTTTTTACTGGTTGGTAACCCAACAGCAGTTATACTCTTTGGACAATGTACTTCCAGCCCCATGCCTACTATTCCAAGAAATATCCCAGTGTTTTATAAGTTCAGCAATGTATCAAAAAATACATTTGATCTAGTACACATAGGCTTTTTGGAATAACAGGGCCATCCAGACTACTTAGCCTGCCATATATTCTAAAATAATCAATTCCCTTTAATGGATTCTCAAGATCTGCAAATCACACAAAACTTTATCAGATTAATCTCTTTATTCTGACCTATCTAACCTCTTTTGTCCTTGTTATAAACAGATATTGTTTATTACTACTGCTCACAGCCATTGCACTCTATATTCCAACATGATCCTATGCTCCTTCTCAGCTAATTCCAATATCCTCAAGACAGCATTTATGAAATATCTTTAGTGTCATTTACTACAAGATTAGAAAAGGACAAATAAGTACCTATTTAATAATTAATCTTCTGAAAGAAATTAATAAAATATACAAAGAGGCTACTTAACAAGAGTAGTTAAGGGAGAGAACAAATATCTTTGTAACTTCTAAATGTGCTGAGCATATTCTAAGGACTCAAAATATTTGCTTGAATGATTTAGAAATTACAGTATGACGTAAGTTTTTAATACAAAGTCATTTATTCAGGAGATTCAAATAAAATCCTCTACTTCTTTATTTTCTTATCAGAATTACAATGAAAGAATTACAATGAAAGAGAAGAATAAAAGCAATTTTTCACTACCCTCAAATAATTTTGCAAACTGATTACAAACATACTCACCAGAATTTTCATCCACTTGGCATACACTGTCTAGAACCTCTTGATCCCCTTCTGCAGCTATATATGCCCAGGTATCAGTTTCTTCTCTTATATTTTTCCTTTCTTTAAGTGACTGCTTGTTTTCCTTCGTTTTTTGATCTTCTGTCACCTTACAGTCTAGAGGTGTTTCTTCTCTTTTCCGATTAGTCTCAGGAAAATCAGTTTTTTCTTCTGGAGTTAATTTAAATAAATCGAACGCATTTCTAATTTCTTTCAATGCTAGTGAGAGAATAAAGTCAATGGTCAATATGAAGCACAAATTTCTATTGTAATCAAAAGAAAATATGGCCCACTTTTGACCAAAATTTGTCTTGGTTATTAAGAAGGGTCACATTTACTATCAAAACCACATTTACTGGGCTTCTCCGGTGGCGCAGCGGTTGAGCGCTGGGTTGCGAAGCTGCCCACAGCCTCTGCAGCGCCTGTTCAATCCCCAGCCGCCAGGCGAGGGTCCCACATGGCGCAAAGACCTCTCCTGCTGCGCCCGCTGCTCCCCTCAGCAGTGTATTTCATCAGTCTGCCTGTTCTGTTCCCTGCTCTGGCTCTGGTGAATTCTCTCACCCTCCCGTGCTTCTAACTGTACCCAGTGCTTGTATAAATAAATCTTAAAACAAAAAACAAAAAAACCACATTTACTATCAAAGCTGTTTAAACTAATTCTCCTATTGGCTGCTCCACATTTACACGGAAAGGGTGTCCAAAGTTAAAGATTAATCCAACATTCTGAACTACTCCCAGCTGTGACCTACGGAAGTGATGAACCACACAATAATCCAGTCTTGACACCCACAACAGTACACGAAGCTGTCCATATACTTAAAGTGGTCTGTGGTGGTGAGTGGCAGAATGGAAGTTGACCAGCACACTAACTGTGTACTTTGTAAAGCTGTATCCAATGTCTGTAAAAAAAAAAACCCCTGGCATTTAAATAAAGACAGAAGTGGAAATATTGAAAAGCATTATTAGATCTGACATAGTAACTTCAAAAAAGTGTAGAACTTGGGCCTCCCCGGTGGCGCAGCGGTTGAGCGCTGGGTTGCGAAGCTGCCCGCGGCCTCTGTGGCGCCGGTTCGATCCCCGGCTGCTCCCTGGCCACCGGAGGAGGGTCCCACATGGCGTGCAGACCTCTCCTGCCACCCGCTGCTCCCCTCAGCAGTGTACTTCGGTCCTTCTGCCTGCTCTGCTCCCAGCTCTGGCTCTGGTGAATTCTCTCACCCTCCCGTGCTTCTGACTGTACCCAGTGCATGTATAAACAAACAAATAAACAAGAAATAAAATACATGCCTCTTAAAAAAAAAAAAAAAAAAGAGTAGAACAGAAAAAAATTATGAAGAACTCTATAATAAAATCTGGAAACATAGCTTATAAGTTTTATTAGCAGGGGACAGTAAAAACCAAATTCCCAGTGAATATCTTTATAAGTGGAATAGATTGCTTAGAACTATACATTCATAGTAAAAATGTACATGAAACTGACATGAAGAACACTAGGAGGAAGAAAACAGATACAGAAACCGGTACAGTCTTTAGTCACTTTATGTATGATCCATCAAAATAACAACTGTTCCTTCCTTGATTCCATTATCACAGTAAATTAAATTCTTTCTGCAAAGATGGCAATGTTTAATGGTAAAATGTTAGTATTCACACTCACTCTTTAATCCCTTTTGTTCTTTACGGCCTTTTTCTTCCTTGTTGAAATCAAGCCTTTTCTGGTATTTTTCTTTGGGTTCATGTTTTTTGGTCTCTTTCTCCTGAAAAGAGACATATATAAGATCCAAAACAAAAACAGATAACATGCTGATAGAGAACATCTGAAAACTGGAAAGTAGTTTCCTAATATCTAACTACCTCTGTGTACACTAACTAGCACAATCTCTTTTCATATAAACTGCTTCCTTAAATAAGACTATCCTCTCAATTAATTTTAAAAATACCAATTTCAATACCCAATACCAGTTTCCTTTTAAGAATTGCAAGAATTTTTTTATTAAAAATAAAGAAAATTTTAAAAAATCACCTAGTCCTACTAACTAAATATGACTATAATCTCCCTCTGTAATTCTGAATAATTAATATTTCAATAAATTAACTGTTTTTAAACCTTTGACAAATATTACATATCTGAATACTTTAATAATGTGAAAGTTATATAAAAATTTGAAAAATTATTAAAATAATTTTTGTAACAAAAGGATAAACTATTAAACTTATTTCATGATAATTAAAAGATTTACCATATTAGTACATTCTACATGCCATTATTTGGTTAAAAGTGGCATTTTCTTAAGGAAACAGGGAGAAGTATTAGGTAGGATGTAAAAAGCTGATAAGCTAGTTGGTGAAGTTGTAAGCACTACTACACAATGCAACATAACCACCTGAGTAGCTCTAAACAACACTTCTTGATTTTCATTTACAAGTTAGCCCTCACTTCAATGTATCCTTACTCAACAAGAAACCAATTCTGAAGACAGAGAAAAGCTGGGAAGGTACAAAACTAGATAATTTTCACCATTTATAATACCCTATGATTAGTCACATATTAAATAACTGCTTAATGACAGAGAAACTAGTCTTAGTTTGTTTCATAATTTCTTCATTATTTGTAAAACATCTTGACCACTCACAGGAATACTGGCTTGATCTGAACAATTCTGTGGTCACTAAGAGTCTAACCACTGAACTTAATCAAAGTCTGCCTCTCCCTAGTACTCACCTCCCCGGCGGAGTCAGTGGACCCTGTGCCTCTCTCCCCCACAGCCACTCTTGAACTCCTGGGTGCTTGGGCAGATGCAGAAGGTGGCTTATCTAACTCTGCAGTACTTTTGCCTTTGTCTTGGTTCCTTTGCTTTTTATGTATATTTTTCTTATCTAAGAAAAGATTCTTGTTTTCTGGCATCTTGCTCTCTTTAAATTCCTCAGTCTTTCTCAGTTTCTTTTTTTTCCTCTTTGCTTTGACATCACTATCCTCATCAGCACTCAAGGAGCTTTCAATTTGTTTATCAACAGCAGTAGCTTGTAAGACATCTTGCCCTGCTTTTTCCCTCACACTTTTAATCTTAAGTTTCTCTTCTCCATTGTCAGAATATAAATCTTCATTGTCATCTTCTTGAAAGGGGGAGTCATTAAGTACACTTGATTCAGACTCCAACTGAGAATCAACACATTTCTCTTTTTTTGTTTTTCTGTTTTCTTTGGAATCTTCCCTCATTTTAGTCTTTAAATCTCTTATTTCCCCCCTTTTAACTTTCTTTAATTCCCTAGTTTCTTTCATTTCATCTTTTTTGGGTTTTTTGGGTTCCTTTAATTCTTCTTTGGCTTCCAGAATTCTTTTCTTTGTTCTTAAATCAAAAGCTAAATTTTCAAAGGAGCTCTCCAGTTCTGCTTTGGATTTATCTTTTAGTTTCCCAGTCTTTGATTTTTTCTTTTTCAGATCATCTGGACTTTTCTCTTCTCTATACCTTAATTTTTTCTTTTTCTTCTTTGGGGATGCATCTTCTTTTGTCTCACTTTGCTGATCGCTATCAGAATTTGCCTCAAATATGTCATTGTTTAAGGATAATCTCTAGAAAATATAAAAAAGATTTAAAAACTCATTAATACAGTCATTTTAAAAATTTTGAAAAGTAGTACTAGGGAAATTTGGCAGAAAATTTTTATCAAGCAGTTTCTCAGCTTCTTAATATTACTTACCTAAACTGAAGTTGTAAAATACTATATATCTATTTTAGCAAACAGTCTTGGAGGTGAAGATAAGCATCAATTTTGAAGAAAGCAGATAAACATTGACAGAGGGACAGAAAATGTCCGTGCTTCCGTAGGTCAAAAAGTAACAATAAGTCTTATGTATGGTTGTTCATGATTTCAACTTCAAAATTTTCTAAAGCACTAAGAAGTAATTTGTACAGACCTTCTTGTTTTCCAATAAAGTAACTATCAATCTAAACAAAGGTCTCTTTGAAGACTGTGGATCCCAGAATGTACTTAAACTTGTTTGAATTACATATGGAAGAAGCAAGACTCACAAAAATCTTGCATCCTCTGGTTTTACTTATAGGAGGAATATAGGGGAACCAAATAAGAGCTCAGAGAAAAAAAATTAACAATTAAAAAAAAAAAAACAGGCAACTATAAATCAGAGACATTCTGCAGGTGAGCGGGAGTGAGAGGGATCAAAACAAGGGTGGGAAGAGTGTATGGGACTATGGTGATGGTGCATGGACGACTTGGTGGTGAGAATTCTATGGGGACTACACCTGAGGAAAAAAAGCAAACTTTGTACAAAAATAAACAATGATGTAAAGTATATATAAATTATAATTTAAAAAAATCTTGTATCAACTGAAAAATCTGAAATAGTTCCTATAATAAAGGAGGCTGCTCAGGAATCATAAAGTTAAAAATTGTCCTATCTTCTTCTTGTGGCTTCTAAAATTTCAGGAAAAGCAATTACACGTACATTTAAGTAAAATGAGACAGACCAAGAAAACAGAGTGACTATCCAATAAAATAATAAAAGCCTGTCCAAAAAGACATCTAATTACAAAACTAGAAAAATCACAAAATTTGGAGGTATGAGGCAAAAAAGCCAAGGAAATGCAGATTAGTCTTGATCTCTAGCGACTAATGTTTTATACCAGATGGCAATGGAATAACATATTAAGATATTAAAAAATATGAGGTGTGGGAGCCAAGAAATTTATTAAATCCAGTCAAGCTGGATTTAAGTAAAACTTTAAAGCCAACAAATTGTCATAAAATACAAGAAATCTGGGAATTTTATTCTCATAAGACCTTCTACCATAGAGGTGATTCTACAGCCAGAGCAGAACATCAGAATGCAGGAGGGCTTGCCAAAACACAGGTGGCTAGTCCCCAAGTAGACCGTAGTAAAACAAAGCCAAAACCCCCTGAGAGAAAAATGAAGACCACAGCACACACCAGGGGCAATTGTCGTAAGAAAGACCACAGGGAAAAAACGGGAAGTGGGGCCTCACTGGTGGTGCAGGGCTTAAAGACAGTGCTATCAAGCTATTAGCAGCCACTGCAGCACAAGATCAGCCAGGGAGCAACCCATATGGCACAGCAGACCTCTCCTGTCTTGCCTGCTGCTCTCCTCAGCAGTGTATTTCAGTAGGTCTGCCTGTTCTGCTCCCCCTCTCTCTGGTGAATCCTCTCACCCCCCACACCTCTGGCCTGTACCCCAGTTCTTATATGCATAAATAAATCTATCTTAAAAAAAAAAAAAAGAAAAATGTTAAGTGAATTCTGTTCAGTGACACTGCGGTAGCACAACACATAAGAGAGGGGGGCAGCTGCTGTGCAGAGTCCCTACAGTGGTTGACTAAGATACAACAGGCCAACTGCACTGTATAAGGTGGTGCTTGAGTTGACTCTCAAGATGGAGGATGCACAACTGGAGACCTGCAGGGGTTGGGGGTTCAGAGTGAGGATTTCTGGTTTGAGCTGGACATTCTCAATACAGAACTGCTGATCCTGAATGGGGATAGAGAAGAGGAGCGCCTATGTCTATCACAACTATACTTACTTCTGATAAAATAACTTCCAATTATGATGGGTGAAAAAAAGAGATGGACATTATATTATGACTAAGGGTCTAATACAACAGGAAGAAATAATACTCATAAATACATAGCCAAATGATGGAACATAAAGATACCTTAAGACAATAATAGAATTAGAGATTGACAATACCACAATATTAGGGAACTTTAATACAATAGGTCAACAAAACAATGAATAAACAAGGAAACAATACTTACATGAGGAGCTAAACAAAATGGAATATTTTCAAGCAAAGACTGTATGTTGGGACACAAGTCAACTGTCAATAAAACTACAAAAACTGAAATTATTCCTCTATCTTTGACAATAATGCCAGAAAACCAGAAATTAACTACAAGAAAAACAATGAATATATGGAGTCTAAAAAACAAGCTGCAAAAGTGGATTCAGGGGGAAAATAATCAATACAGCTCCATTATTAAGAAAGAAAAATCCCAAATAAACAACCTATTATCACACCTAAAGCTACTTGAAAAAAGTAGAACAATCAAGATGCAAAGTGAGCAGAAGGAAGGAAATAATAAAAACAAGTCTGGAAATACATGAAAGATATCAAAAAGAATATACAAAAGAATCAATGAAACTATGAGTTGGATTAGTTGGAGGACTGGGGAAAGAAGATGGCAGAATGAAGACACAGGTTCATGTCCTCTTCACTCCAGTGCAGCAGAACAAAGCCAGTAACTCCTGAGGGTAAGACAGAGGACTGCAGTGTACACTGGGACCAATACCTCTCCCACATGCTAACTACCAGTCACCAGCCAGCAACTTTGAGAGTGAGAACCAGATCCAACACCCATTACCAGTAAAAGAACCCAGATTCAACACCCATTACCAGCAAAAGAACCCAGCCTCCAGCAGGCAGCGAAGGGAACCTGCCATTCCAGCCCCCCTGCCACCAGTCAGAAGAGCTTTATCTGCCAGCTTTGTAAGCTGGGCCTCCCTTGGCTTCCAGTTACCAGCTATAAAAGTCCAGCCTTCAACTCTTAGCTTTGTGAACCAAGAGACAGGTGGGTCCTGGCCTACAGCTGTCAGCCATCAAGAGTCCAGTGACCAGCCACCAGCCTCATGAGCTAGAGCAGGGTTCTCCTCAATTTCCAGCTACCAGCTGAATAGGCCTGGCCTCCAGCTAAGATGACCCTACCAATCCTACCTTCCAGTCACCAGCTGTGTGAGCCTAGTTGCCAGCGAGGGAGCCAAGGACCAGGCTGGAAAAATTCCATTCACCACAACCTTTCTCTTCACAGGTGTGTAAGCCATGAGACCCAGAGTCTCCAATAAACTGAGCACCTGCAGTCTGGGTCCTACTTACTGTCCCTCCCTTTCTGTTTTTCCCATGTTTCCAAGTCAGCTTTCCAGCAAGAAGGTCACTTGTGTTTGATGATCAAGAGTTGAACTGGTGGGTGGAAGAACAGGTGCATCTGAAACATGGATTGTGGGTGCCCAGCTGTGCACCCATGAGATGTTTCTGATAATGTCCCTAATAATGCTGATGGAGGAAAGAATAGAAAACCTAAAGGAGACATCACAAGACTAAAACCTGACTCACACAAGGAAGTGGGGGCAGAAGGGGATTAATGTAACCATTAACCTAGCTATAGAAATCAAGATCCTTAGGCCCCAGTCTTTTTTTTTTTTCTTTTTTTCTTTTTAGATTTATTTATTTATTTATACAAGCACTGGGTACAGTCAGAAGCGAGGGAGGGTGAGAGAATTCACCAGAGCCAGAGTGGGGAGCAGAGCAGGCAGAAGGACCGAAGTACACTGCTGAGGGGAGCAGCGGGCGGCAGGAGAGGTATGCGCGCCATGTGGGACCCTCCTCCAGTGGCCGGGGAGCAGCCGGGGATTGAACCACCGCCGCAGAGGCTGCAGGCAGCTTCGCAACCCATTAACCGCTGCGCCACCGGGGAGGCCCAAGGCTCCAGTGTCTTATCACAAGGCATAAGGCCCAAGCAGATACCAGGTGGTGCAGGGAGTGTCCAGAGCACAGAACTGAGGGTAAAGATACAGAGATTTGGCCCTCCTGGAATCTCAGGTCCCTTTCATATTCTCACGGTTATCCAAAATCAGCAGCAAACAGGCCACTCCACAAAGGAGTGAGCCCCTCCCAAAGAGAAAAGGACTATATCAGTGCAGTTTCTGCACTGGTTCGGGGCAGCAGTCGGTCTGCCCACCTGTGACTATGCTATGCAGGTGCTTCTTTTCACCAACTCTCTCCCTATGTAGGGCACCAGCCTTCCTGCCTGCCTGTGACTTGTACTATGCCAGGACTTCTCTTCACTGACCTCCTTCAGCAGATCTCCTCAAGGCTGCTCCCCTGCAACCATGCGGGCCTCTCTCAGCAAACCTGTCCTTCTCAGGGCAGCCCTTTCTGCCTGCTTGTGTCTATGCAAGTGTCTTTCATTCTTCTGTCCCCTTTTCCTAACAAACTTGCTCTTAAAATACAACTAACATCTCTCTCTCGAGAAGAAACTCACCTGGGAAATGCGCCGTGTGCCTCTGAAAGGGGAGCTCTGGTGAAACCTTTCTCAGAGTGAACCCAATGACCCAAACTCCAAAAACCCCAGCAGTGCCAGAGAGACTCACATTGATTAGATTTTGGCCAGAGGTTGGAGAATGCTGAAAGGGCCCTGATCTGCCAGGCTTCCTTAGCTTGAACCTCAGCTTTGCAAAGAGACACCCTAGATCCCAGTTAACTGAATGCATGAGTTAGCTCAATCTTACTGTAATTACCTACTCAATAAAATAAAATGCTGAAGGCTTATAAATGTACAACATGCAGACCTTTTTCAAACCCCAATTAAATCAAACCAACAGAAAGATGTTTTGTTTTGAAATGACTGGAAAACTGAACACAATACCAGATATTAGGAGATAATAAATCTAGAATTATTTTGTGCATGACAATAATAATGGTTATGTTTTAACAATTCCTTTTATCTACTGGAGTATTTCAGGATGAAGAGCGATGACATCTAGAATTCAAAATATTCCAGCAAGTAAAAAGGGAGTGGGGGAAGACAGAAGAATAGCAAAGTATCAATAGTTATTGAAACTACTTGAAGAAATAGCCTCACAGTGATGTTCTATCCATTTTTCTATGTTCAAATTTTCCTTAAAAGTCTGTAAAAATCATCTTCCTGAAACAGAAATCTGAACATATGACTTCCCTCACATTTTTGCTGATTTTTCTGGTGCCCAAACAGTCCAGTTCAAACCCAACTGCAAACAAATTTCTTCTTAATCTGTCACATCCTTGGTTCCCTGCAAATGGTCAGGTTCTATACTTTCCCCAAGCCTGAGGGTTTGTACTCTTATCTTTGTACATGTCCCCTCCTTTGGATCCCCCAAAATACACTACTTAACTAAAGTGAATCCTCTGTAATATGACTTCTATGCTAGCTACTGCATGAAACAAATTAATTCTCTAATTCTGAAAACCCTAAATTATATAAACTCTTCCTCCAGAAGAGTTTCCAAGCTTTGTAACTTTAAAACTGAGCCTCTATACCAACCAGTTGTCGCCTCACTGCTAGAACAATCTGTACCTTCCCTATTGTATGTTTTGCCCATCATCTACCAGTGCTTCCTGCTGTTTGGTGGCTGTTACAGTTGTCACCACAACTGGGTGGCAGTCAAGGAGTTGCAACAACTCTAGAAAAGTAAAGCATAAGCACAGCAAAAGAATTTTGGGGGAAAGTCTCTAATTTGAACTCACACTGTAGAGAGTTTCTTTTACAAAAATTTAAAAGTTCAGAGTACTTTGCTTCAATTTAAAAGCCATACTTATTAAAGGCGGTGTAAATTTAAAAATTGGTGGGTCTCCCTGGTGGCGCAAGGTTTAAGTCTCAGCACTATGAAGCTATCAGCAGCCACTGCAGCAGGAGTTCAGTCCCCGGCCAGGGAGCTGCATCCACATGGAGCAGCAGACCTCTCCTGTCTTGCCTGATGCTCCCCTCAACAATGTATTTCAGTAGATCTGCCTGTTCTGTTCCCCACTCTGTCTCTGATGAATCCTCTCATCCTCCCTCCCCTGCACCTCTGGCCTCCACCCCAGCTCTTGTGTGTGTAAATAAATAAAATAAATCTTAAAAACAAAAACTAAAACAAAAACAACCTGGTAATTCCATTCCTATTACATGGATTTCCAGCTATAGCCCAAAATTTACAATAGTGATTTTGAGTGCAGCTGCCTAGCTCTGTCATTACTAATAAGTGGACTTGAACTAGTTACTTAGCTTAGCTAAACACCAGTTTCTAATCTTATTCCATATAAAGTGCTAACTATTATAATCATAATAGCTAGTAAACAGGAGATGCTTCTATCATTGTTATTATTACACTGTTAACAACCACTACACATGGTCATGAGTGGATCCTAAATACTGTTTTCGCCATTTATTTATATATTTTTTTAAGATTTATTTATTTATTTATACAAGCACTGGGTACAGTCAGAAGTGTGGGAGGGCGAGAGGATTCACCAGAGCCAGAGCGGGGAGCAGGACAGACAGACTGACAAAATACACTGCTAAGGGGAGCAGCGGGTGCAGCAGGAGAGGTCTGCGCACCATGCGGGACCCTCGCCAGCAGCCAGGGATTTTACTGGCTCTGCAGAGGCTGCAGGCAGCCTCGCAGCCCAGCATTCAACCACTGCGCCACCGGGGAGGCCCTGTTCTGGCCATTTACAAAATTTAAGTGTTTTTTAAAATGTGACTGAAATGGAAATTCTAAGGAAAGGTGGGAGAAATATTCAGTTTTTAAAAACTTCAATAAGTAAAAATCTGTTTCTTACGAGAAAAACTCACTATATGAGAAATTTTCACTATTTCATTCTAAATTCAAAAATCTCTACTAGTATTCTAAAAAAAAAAAAAAAGACAATTATTTCTACTATAAAAGAAGACTCTAAGGGTAAAAGCAAGAATTAGAGTTGAATTAGAGTTGGTTCAATACAAACAGAATTTATAAATGAAATATACCTGGAAAAACAAAGTGGAAAATTCTTACAAGATTCACAAATAAAGTCAACTCAATTACTTGTGAATAAGAGAATCAAGGATAAAACAATTAACAACTCTATAGAAGAAAGCCTTTTTTAAAAAGAATTATTACTTTACTGCAAGTAATAATTCTTAATTTTATTTATTTTGCCTAAAAGAACTGGGTGTACACCAAAGGTGTATAGGGTGAGAGGATTCACCAGAGACAGAATGGGGAGCAGAATAAACAGATCTACTGAAATATCCTGCTAAGGCTCCTTAAGAGGAACAGTGGGCGAGACAGAAGAGGTCTGCTGCTCCCTGGTTAGCTCCCTGGCTGCGGCTGAACTCAGGCCATTGTGGTGGCAGTGCTGAGACTTAACCTGTAGGCTACCAGGGAGGCCAAGAAGAAAAACCTTAAATCAAAGTTTCATCAAACTTTTACACATTAGTTTTATAATATCCCATTCTAGCCCACTATCAAATCTTTTCCCAAACTGTTAGTATGTTTGACTTATCTGAGGTTCCCTATGTCTGTATTCTTAACTCAGCCTCAGGAAGAGCCACTAAAAAGCAATAGGTAGCTAAAATTGAAGTGGGAACAGAAGAAAAAACAGTAGTCCCAAATAATCAGACCTGTGGATGATGTTGAAATGTATTATAAAATGAACTACAGATTGTTTCAACTTTAATAAGCAGCAAAATGAGACAGAGGGAATATGTCAAAAATGCAGATTAAATATAAAAGCATGCCCTGTATCTCTTAGAACTAACATTGTGAGTAGCACAAAAATATTCTTGGGGTATACAAAAGTAAGATGCTCACATCAGGGACCAACAAAAAGTTCTGTCATGACTTTTATTCCCCTCCACTGTCATTTATTCTTTTTTTTTTTTTTTTTAAGATTTATTTATTTATACAAGCACTGGGTACAGTCAGAAGCGCGGGAGGGTGAGAGAATTCACCAGAGCCAGAGCGGGGAGCAGAGCAGGCAGAAGGACCGAAGTACACTGCTGAGGGGAACAGTGGGTGGCAGGAGAGGTCTGCGCGCCATGCGGGACCCTCCTCTGGTGGCCGGGGAGCAGCCGGGGATCGAACCCAGCGCTCAACCGCTGCACCATCGGGGAGGCCCCATTGTCATTTATTCTTAATGGAAAATATTATTAACCAAGTCTAAACTTAATAGGTTAGCTACAGAAAGAAGAGTTTGTGAAAAACAAATGAAAGCATTCTGTGAGACTCAAATACTTATACACAATTTACAATAAGAATATTGTATAATTATAATTTGCAAATTCTCTACTGTACATATTAATATTTATGAATTTATGGCAACTGTAATTTTAAAAATATGATAAAACATAATACCTGAATATCTTTCTTGACTGGCTTAGCTTTGTTTTCTGTCATTTTGTTCCTAAACTCGAGAAGAACTTCTTTGCAGTCCTCCAGATGAACCTCGGGTTCCCAGGTGTCATCGTCTGCTGTGTATCCTTTCCATCGAACTTTGTAAAGGATTTTACCATGCTATATAAATTTAAAACAGGAAAAGTACATTAATAACTTGATTGCATTTCCAAAGACATAAAAAAGCTGAAAATACATATGCAAACTTAAAAACTGCTTGTAAATGGAAATTAGTATCTTTATAATATGTTAATCTCCTTAAGCAAGTGATTTAAGATAAAAAAGCATTACTGATTTATTTTTCATGAATTTAACATTGGTCTCTTTTCTGATTACATAGGTAATTGCATAATCTTTGCAAATTAGTGAAAAACAGGAAAAAACAAGTAAAAGTCAACCAGATATCTGATAACCATCCAATCTACTGTGTTTATCAGTTACACTTACAAATATATATTTAATGTAGATTCGTAAAACCAATGGGATAATACTGTCATTTTTCTCTTGCCTTTTCACTTATATCAAATACTTCTTGTTTTAATACTTTTCAAACCATGATTTTTAGTGACTGAAGATTATTTCATCATATAAAATACAATAAAATTTCTTTTTTTGTTAACCAAAGGTTATTTTGATAGTTTCCTAATCTGTTTTCATAAAGCCATAATATATCTGCATATCTGATTAAATTCCCAAGAGAGATCAATGAAGTCAAATAATACAGCCATTTAAAAACTGTTAAAATACACTGTCAAATGGATTCCACCAAAGATGCTCCAATTTGCACTTTCACCACAAACAAGAGCCCATCTCTCTGTATCAGCAAACTACATTGCATCTCTCTATACTGCAAACTACAGCAAGGCCTGCCTCCTATTTTTGCTCAACCCGTGAACTATGAATGGTTTTACATTTTTTTTTTTTATAGAGGCATGTTTATTTATTTATTTGTTTGTTTGTTTTGTTATACATGCACTGGGTACAGTCAGAAGCACGGGAGGGTGAGAGAATTCACCAGAGCCAGAGCGGAGAACAGAGCAGGCAGAAGGAGTCTGCGCACCATGTGGGACCCTCCTCCGGTGGCCGGGGAGCAGCCGGGGATTGAACTGGTGCCGCTGAGGCTGCGGGCAGCTTCGCAACCCAGCGCTCAACCGCTGCGCCACCGGGGAGGCCCTGGTTTTACATTTTTAAGTGGTTCAAAACAAACAAAAGAATTGCATTTATATCAAGTGCCTTACAAATGTATCACGCATTGCCAAAATCCCTGCATTTATTAGCAACATAGCCCCCATGAAGCACCACTACTCTTTTTTTTTTTTAAAAAAGATTTATTTATTTATACAAGCACTGGCAACAGTCAGAAGCACGGGAGGGTCAGAGAATTTACCAGAGCCAGAGCGGGGAGCAGAGCAGGCAGAGTGACAAAATACACTGGTGAGGGGAGCAGCGGGTGCAGCAGGAGAGATCTGTGTGCCATGTGGGACCTTCGCTGGCAGCCGGGGATCAAACTGGCGCTGCAAAGGCTGCAGGCAGCTTCGCAGCCCAGTACTCAACCGCTGCACCACGGGAAGGCCCAACTACTCATTTTATAAATGAGGGAACAAAAGCCTCCACACAGATTAGAGAACTAATGAAAATAACACAGTCCTTCAGCTGAACTTCAAAATCAGGGCCTGGGTTCTTAAACTGCTCCCACATAATAAAAGTTACCCAACACCGTGAGGGCAGTAGGAACAAGTGGCAAAGGCAGAGAGATACAGGTAACACATCTCTAGTGAGTTTCCAAAAGGGAATACCACTATTTGAGAGAAGGGAGAATTTTTAAGAAAATGGAGCCACATTTCTACCATGACAGGAAACTCTAACTTTGAACACCAATTTTGCCCCTTAATCCCACAAAGTCTAAGATATTTACTATTTGGTGATTTATAAAATATGGCCAACACTTAGCAGAGTTAATGTCAAATCATTTACATTTTTTCTTTTAAAATTATCTGTTATGGGGCCTCCCTGGTGGCATAAGGGGTTAAGCACCGCACTACGAAGCTGTCCACAGCCACTGCAGCACGAGTTTGATCCCCAGCTAGCCAGGGAACAACCCACATGGCGCAGCAGACCTCTCCTGTCTAGCCCGCTGCTCCCCTCAGCACTGTATTTCAGTCAGTCTGCCTGTTCTGTTTCCCTACTTTGTCTCTGATGAATCCTCTCATCCCCCGCATCTCTAGCCTATACCCCAGCTCTTGTACGCATAAATAATCTTTAAAAAAGTATCTGTTATGTGCCCTCTTTTACCACTGTGATTCAATATTATACTCTAAGTTCTAGCCAGAAGAATGAAATAAGATGTAAAAGCCACCAAAGTTGGAAAGGAAGAAATACAACTATATTCACAGATGCCATGACTCTCCATATAGAAAATCTTAAAAGAATCTATAAGAAATACCTAGAGCTAATAATGTTAGCAAAGTTGCAAGGTACAAAAATCAGCTTTCTTTTGTACATCAGTGTTTTTATATACCTGGAATACACAATCCCAAAAGGCACAGAAACATTCAAAAGAATAAAATACTTAATACTTAAGAACAAATTTAACCCAGGAGGCAAAAGATTTGTAGACTAAAGAGCATAAAACATTGTGGGAAGAAATAAAAGACACAAACTACTAGAAAGACATTCTGTTCTTAAATAGGAAAACAACATTTTTAAGATGTCAATACTATCCAAAAAGATCTACAAACTTGACAAAAGCCCTATCAAACTTCCAACAGCCCTATTTGCAAAAATAGAAAAAGTAATTCTCCAATTCATATGAAACTGTGAGAGGTCCCAAAGAGCCAAAGCAATCTTGAAAAAGAACAAAATCAGAGGGTTAAACTGTCCTGATTTCAAAACTTACTACAAAGCTACAGTTATCAAATCAGTATAGTACCACCAAGATAAGGGTGATGCTAAGAGTACAAAAATATCCATACATCTATGTACACTCAATAAGGAAACAAATCACACCTGGAAGAGTGGATGTCAACATGCAAAAGAATGAAGGTAGACTCTACCTCACATCACACACAAAAATTAACTCAAAATGGGTAAGAAATCTAAGTTAAAGAACTAAAGACTTAAAATTCTTTGAAGTAAATCTGCAGGATGTCAAATTTGGCAGTGGGTTATTAGATATATCAAAATCACAAACAAACAATAGATGAATGGGACTTCATGAAAATTAAAAACATCTGCGCATCAACAGTGAAAAAGAAACCCATATAATTGGAGGAAATATTTACAAATCACATCTAAAAAGGGCTTAGCATCTAGAATATATAAACAACTCCTACAAGAAGACAAGTCACCTTAAAAGCAGGTAAAGGACTTGAAGACATATTTCCAAAATTATACAAATGGCCAAAAAGTACATGAAAAGATATTCAACATCATTAGTCTTTAGGAAAATGCAAGTCAAAACCATAATGAGACACTGCTTCATACCGACTAGATGGATGCAGTTAAAAAAAAAAAAACAAAATAAACACAGAAAATAACAAATGTTGATGAGGACACGGAAGGAATTAGAGCTTTTTATATGTGGTGGGGATGCAAAGTGGTACCACTACAATGGAAAACAGTTTGGCAATTCCCTAAAAAGTTAATTCTATTCCTAGATATGTATATAGTCCAAAGAATTGCAAAGAACTCAGTAGTTATGCTAGATATCATGTTCAGCAGAGCATTATTTAGAATAGCCACAAAGTGAAGCAACCAAGTGTCCATAATGGGAAGAATGGATAAACCAAATGAGCTATTTTTTACACAAAGGAGTATCATTCAGGCATAAAAAGAAATGAAATTCTGACACACTCTACAACACAGGTAAATCCTGAAAACATGCTAGGTGAAAATAAGCCAAATACAAAAGTATAAATATTTTATCATTTTACCTCTAATATGAGGCACCTAGAACAGAACAGCCAAATTCACAGTGTAGATTAGAGGGTATTAGGAACTATGAGGAACTGGAAATGGGGTTACCACTTAATGATTACATAGTCTCTGGGGTGGTGAAAGGGTTTTAGACATAGTAAAGATGGTTGCACATCATAAATGTAATTAATGCCAGCGAACTATACACTTATAAATGGTTAAAATGACATAAAACCACAATATCTATGATGGGCATAGTGTGGTAGCACATTATCCTTAGAGGTGTGAACCTCAAAAAATCTTTATTGTTTTTGTAAGTGTAACAAATAAAATAAATGGAAACCACAATAAACATTTCTTTATTCTTTTTGTCCATTTTTGCACATTTACACGAAATTTTCTTTTCAGTACTTTATAGCTACTAAATTGTCATATATAACCCGAATTTATGCTCTAGATTTTTTTTTTCTTTTTTCCTTTTTTAAAGATTTATTTATATAAGAATTGGGGTACAGGCCAGATGTGCCTGAGTGCAATAAACTGCTGAGGGGATCAGCGGGCGAGACAGGAGAGGTCTGCCGCGCTATGTGGGTCGCTCGGTGGCCAGCGGGGATTGAACCAGCACTGCAGCGCTGTATTCAACCGCCTGTGTCACCAGGGAGGCCCGCTGCTCTAGATTCATGATTCATCTTTTTCATGAAAATCTAACCTCATTGAGAAGCAAAACTTAGTATTTTACCATCAGTGGAGTGCCATTACAGCTATATACTTAAAACCTGCCTGAATTTATTATATAACCACCAAGGCAATAGAGTTTCTAAGCAGAGTGCCAAGCACTGCACCTTCCCATTTTATCTTTCAATCATTTTCCATCTATAGACAGACAAGGCATCAGCTTACAGCAGGACAAGAAACTAAGATATTATGGAAGAGTTGACACTCAACTTTTAAAAATAATCCTGAAAAATCATTATAATTTTAAATAGCCTTTATCAATATAGTTTTATGGTTCGGCCACTAACAAGGTTGGCTACTCATTCTATCAGTTGAGAATTTATGCACATTCTTTTTTTGTAAAACAGCGTACTGACTCCACGCCACTCCCGCACCCCAACTCTACGTTAGATACATTGTAAGAACTGTGAAGATTTACTTAAAAAAGAAATTAAACAAAGGTGAGACAGTATAGTTATTTAAGAAGTCTGCATGAATGGAGTGGCGAGTAAAGAATTCCTAGTTAAAGAATGCAGTACTGCTTAAAAGACAGCAGCAGCAGGCTTGGTCTTGATCGAAACATCATATGCAGTTATATGATAACTCTGCTAAGTAGAGTTCAGGCATATTAGCATATGGAAACAAAAGATCCTTACTTGTGAGCCACATTATTTCTGGATGTGTAAAAAAATACTGGCAACTGTTACTTAATATAGCTTTTTAAAAAACTATTTATTGTTCAAATGGGTAAAAAAATAGAGAGAAAAAAGAAAGCAAATATTAACAGAAGAATCTGGGCAAAAGATTGAGAGATTTTTTTTTTTAATCATTTATTTATGCATACAAGAACTGGGGTATAGGCCAGAGGTGTGGGGAGTGAGAGGATTCACCAGAGATATCAGAACAGGCAGACTGACTGAAATACACTGCTGAGGGGAGCAACAGGAGACAGGAGAGGTCTGCTGTGCCATGTGGGTTAGTTCCTGGGCCCAGGATTGAACTCAGGCCTTAGGGATGACAGCACTAAAACTTAATCCCTAAGCTACCAGGGAGGTCCAAACCAGATAAATTAAGACTTTGAGAAACACCAAAACAATGATGTGGACAATGGACTCTAATGTGAAGAAAAGCATTATTTCAACAGCACTCCACTTTGTCTGAGGAATAAGGAGGAACAAGTGCAGAACCAGTGGGTGGTGCTCACAGCCAACTCAATGGCAAAAGGGAAAGCTTTCTGGACTCCAGCCCCGTGACTTCCTGAACGGGGTCTGCTGGGAAATCAGGGCACAGGAGCTGTAAGGTTGACCTTAAAAAGACTGAGCACAGGGGCTCCCCTGGTGGCGTAGGCAGTTGAGCGCGGCACTGTGTAGTTGAGCGCAGTGCTGTGGAGCTGTCCGCAGTCTCTGCAGCGCCGGTTTGATGGCCTAGGGTCCCATATGGCGCGGCAGACGTCTCCTGTTGTGCCCACTGCTCCCCTCAGCAGTGTATTTCGTCAGTCTGCCTGTTTACTCCCACTCTGGCTCTGGTGAATCCTCTCACCTTCCCGCGAATCTGGCCTGTACCCCAGTTCTTGTATAAATAAATAAATCTTTAAAAAAAAAAGAAAGACTGAGCACAGGCTAGCTGGTCTTATTTTGGCTTCCACTGGTACCCATCCTGGTCTCTGTTCAGCTGACACTATCTGCTGATGGTACAGAACACATCTTGAGCGTATCTACACTGATACTAAAAAAAAAAAAAAAAAAGACCAGTAAATTAAAGAAAAAAATAAAAGGGGGAAGTTAATGAAAAAGCGAATCTTTCTTGTTAACAAGACAGTGACATTTTGTAAAAAAGCTTATTACTGTGTGGTTCCACTGAAACCAAGGATGATGTGATCCCTGCCTTAGTAGTCACCATGTGCTGGGCAGGATATAGGGTCAGGAGAGTCTCAAAATTCTTCAATATTCTTCTCTCTCTTAGCTTTCTCTTTTCTCACTCCCTTTGTAAATCTGTTTCTGGGTCTTGTCCTATATTGTTAAGTACCTGGGTAAGGACTCACAAACTGGGTCATCCCATTTTCTGGTTGCCCTAAAGCACAACCCTTCCAACTAGTATTTCTTAACATAAAGCATGTTTTTCAGCCAAGTTAGATCACTCACTGTGAACAGCCCACATGTTCTACACTTTGGGCCTGTCTCCTGATGGGATCACATCTGGAAAGCTTGCCTGACCTCCCTTTGTCTAACCAAATCGTAGCTCTTCCATAGGAGGAATTTCAGGTTTCACCTCCTCCACAATGTCTACCATGTCTTTTATATCTTTTACTTGTCTCTCCTCTGAACTCCTACAACATTTATTGCCTGCTGTTATTATTCATAAATTGTTTTGTCCTATCTGTTCATTGCAAAAAAAAAAAAAAAAAGGCTGGAAGACACTCAAATAGCACAAAAATTTAGGTTCAAACAAGGTAAAAAAATCTCAAAAATGATCGAGAGATTACTGTTAAAATCATTTTCTCTCCAATTTCATCCCTATTTTATCAAATAGTACAGCAAAATGCTTTTATAAACTACATCTAACTTAATTTGTTTGATCTATTTTTGCATAAACTCTTCTTCTGCCCATTTTTTGATTGTGTTATTTTTTGTTGAGTTGTATGAGTTCTTTGTAGATCTTCAGTATCAGTCCTATGTCAAACGTATGGTGTGCAAATATTTTCTGTTCAGCAGTGTCCTTCCATTTCAGTAGTTTGTTTCATTGTGCAGACGCTTTCAAGCTTAATGCAGTTGCAGTTGTTTATATTCTCTTTCGTTTTCCTTGCTGTTGGAGATGCTTCGCTAAAGACATCACTAAAGCTTATGTCATGAAGTGTTCTGACTATGTAAAAAATATGGAATTCTTCACAATTTGCATATCATGCTTGTTGAGAGGTCATGCCAATCTTCTCTGTACCATTTCAATTTTAGTATATATGCTACCAAAGTCAGCATTTTTTTTTTTTTTGCATTAACTCATAGGACACAATAACCAAGCATAAGATGTTGGCTTTGTTGGAACTTTCCATAAGACATCTGAATTGAGCTCTCAACATTTGTTCTGTCTAGCAGTCAGGGGCCATGGCATGGAAAGGTCTCACCAGACTCCACTGGCAACATTTGTAGCATTGCTTAAGATTTTCTCTTCTTCATGTTCCCAAGGCTTTTCTCACTGGGGACTCTGCCTGCCAATAGAGATAAGTTTCCCTACTCTTCTGTGAGTCTCTGGAACCCTAAAGACAAGGTGGCAGGCTTTTTTCGTCTTGACTCAGTTCATTCTCAACTCCCAGAAGCAATCTGGTCTCACCTGTGATATTCCAATCAAAATGACAGTAATATAATCATGTTGGCAATTCTCTAAGGAGAAACAAATTAAATTCCTTATTTAAGTTATGCAAAGAGAGATATATTTTCACAAGTGATAAGACTGCCTATTGCCATTTTTACATATTATGATAGTATTAAGGAGAGAAAAAATGTAAACACAAGATAGTTCTGCTCAGAGATATAATTTACCATTGTTGCAAATGAGGAAGCAAAACATAAAATAGTATTTCAAGTAGAAGTCAATGAAAATTATATCCCTGGGGCCTCCCTGGCGGGGCAGGTGGTTGAGGGCAGCACTGTGAAGCTGTCCGTAGCCTCTGCAGTGCCAGTTCCATCCCCGCCGACCTCAGAGCAACCCAAATGGTGAGCAGACCTTTCCTGTCTCGCCTGCTGCTCCCTTCAGCAGTGTATTTCATCAGTCTGCCTATTCTGTTCCCCGCTCTGTCTCTGGTGAATCCTCTCACCCTCCTGCACCTCTGGCCAGTACCCCAGTTCTTGTATGCATAAATAAATAAATCTTAAAAAAATAAATAAATAAAAATTATATCCCTCTTCCATTATCCACTTAGTCCCATGTAGAAAATGTTAGTAATTATTACAAGTCTGTTTTTTTTCATAAGCTCCGCAACTTTTTTATTCTCAGCTTCATGACTATGGAACTATAAACACTATACTAGTATATTTGTCAGAGTCCTCTTTCTGTGAATTTCTCTGAATACAAAGCAAACTACATAATAGCTTCTATAAATGGCAGACTTTAAAATAACAGTAATTAAGACCTGATCATAGGGCCTTCCCAGTGGCGCAGTGGTTGAGCGCTGGGTTGCGAAGCTGCCCGCAGCCTCTGCAGCGACGGTTCGATCCCCGGCCACCGGGGAGGGTCCCACATGGTGTGCAGACCTCTCCTGCCGCCCGCTACTCCCCTCAGCAGTGTACTTTGATCCTTCTGCCTGTTTTGCTCTCCACTCTGGCTCTGGTGAATTCTCTCACCCTCCCCGCACTTCTAACTGTACCCAGTGCATGTATAAATAAATACATAAATAAATCTTAAAAAAAAAAAAGACCTGATCATAACAAAATTGAGAAGGATGTTTGCTCAATTTTGTGTCATACATCATTTTAGACCAATAAGAATGGCCTAGTACTATTATACCTGAAGACACCAGACTTATTAATTCGAATACATGCTAAATAGGTTTAACATTTTTCTCTATGACAATGTTTTCCATGAAGTTTCAGTATTCCCACATTGGCCCAATTCAACTTAATATCCTTTTCCACAAGGAAACAATTTTTTGGGTGTCTTAGAATTCCTTCCAACATCTCCTGTTTTAAAAAATTAATCAAATAATTTAATATTTTACAATTTTGATTTTTAGGGAAGTTTTGTCACAGACTTAAAACATTTCTACAGATTTTTATGAAACATTACTAACTGCCCAAAGTGACGAAGATTTTAAAGAGCACTTCTACTTCTGACAAAGCTCAGCAATGCTGACAGGACTAGATTTCTGTCTAATCAGAAGCCTTAAACCATCAGAGCTTCATATTAAACAGTTTCCCAAAGCTGCGCATTATGTCCCTCTTAGCAGAGGAAAGAAATTAGTTTGGTTTTATAACAGTGTAAACCCCAGGGAAAGGGGAGGTTCCTGGTTGCTCCATTCTAAGGAAGGGTGGTGTTGGGCAGGGAGGTAAAGCTTGTAAAGGCTAGAAAAAGGACTGAAAGAGGAAGACTGGAGGAAAACCAGGAAGAGAAAATGAGAATAACATATGGAGGAGGCATGTCGACCACAGACAAGTGAAGAAACCATGCCTGCTTCTTGCCCTTGGACTTGTACCTTTGTACCTTTACCTGACTTTATTTTTATTTTGTTCTTTTCCTTCCAGACTTGCCAGGCCCCTTCTGCCCCTTTCCTGTGGTTCCTCACCAGAAGGTACCTTAGACTTTGGCAAGCGCTTGGGCCTCCGTGGCCCCACTTTGGGCTAACCCTGTTTGGCTGGGCAAATGCCAAACAGGGTTACCCATGAGGAGATGGGTAACTTTGGGAGTTTAACTGGAAACCATTTTAACTATTGTTTTTCTATTGTACACTAATTATCTATTGCACACTAATTGTGTTAAAGCTCTTTTTCATTGAGGGTCTTATGCACTGGAGAACCGGAATGCCCCTCATTCTGCCCTGTTACAGATTAATGTAGGTACACTACTGATATTAAAGCTGAATTTAAAAAAAAAATCCCTTAAAACAAGCCATTTGATAACATAAAACTATTTTCCTATACTCTTTCAAACCTCCCACAGCTTTTTGTGCCCATTTCCCATTACAAAAATAACCAGTTATTTTGACACTAAAACTTTCTTAACCCTCAAAAAAGGTATGCACTCCCAATATATTTTTTTCCCTAAACACAAATTTCACTTTACTTGCAAGCATAGTTATTCCATCTTTAACAATTTCTTTTTTTTTTCTAAAAATTTATTTATTTATGCATATTAGAGCCAGGGTACAGGCGAGAGATGCGGGGGGGGGGGGGGGGGGAGGGGGTTGGTTGGTGAGAGGATTCACCAGAGACAGAGCGGGGAACAGAACAGGCAGATTGACCGAAGTACACTGCTGACGGGAGCAGCGGGCAAGTCAGGAGAGATCTGCTGCGCCAATGTGGGCTGCTCCCTGGCCGGCTGGGGATTGAACTTGTGCTGCAGAGGCTGCAGATTGCTTCACAGTGCATTGCTTAACCCCTTGCGCCACCAGGGAGGCCCCATCTTTAACAATTTCTGGACTTGTACGATATGATAATAACTATCATACCATCGTTGTAGCGAGTATGTAAACTGTAAACATCACTTGCATCCCTATCCGATCCCAGCCTTTCACAGACGCAGGCTGCACACCTCAGACGCAGGTAGATGCTAATGAAACGCACATCTTTATCAGATACCAGCTCTCCAAGGATGATGACATAATAGGAAGAATGAAAGTAAATATTTTTGTTGTGATAACGAATTTGCAGTGAATATTCTGGTGAAAGATGTAAATATTTATGTGCATATGTTACTGAATATTGGATGTAAATATGTTATTGAAAATGTTGAGAAAAATAAATGCTGTAACCTAGCTTAGAGAAAGTACATAAACTGAGCGATCGCAAAGCACTTGGGCTCCACAAAGCTCAGGACCAGCACAGCACTCTGTGCGACCAGAGGGGTCGCACCCCTTGGAGATCCACCGAAGAAGACCAGGAACAATGTTCGTAGGCTGCGGCCGCCGGTCGTCCCTGCGGAACCCAGACCGAATTCGAGCCTCCGAGTTCAAGAGATTGAACTGGAGCTGCCACGCCCAGGGCGACTGAAAGTGAGGCTGTGGTAAGCTATCGCTTGAGGGACATAGCCATAGGGTAGTGCTAGACATGGTGTTTGACTGTTGTGCGACTTGTGTGAATAAAGCATATTGAAAGGCACTGTTTATGGTCAGAGCTTTACTGGTGACACCTATCCTGAGGAAGCCCACCAAGGTGGTCTGCTTCCCTGCTGGCGACAATTATCCCTTTAGACTGGAATACTTATAAGTAATCTGTCACAATTTCTAAAACATGTTTTAAAATTTTTCTTTTAGGATATGACATAGTTTATTCATTAAATTCTTTGGCTCCCTGTCAATAAGGAACCAAAGGTATATCTAAAGCTTCAGTAATTTTAGACAGAATGATTTAGACAGTCAATGAATTCTCTTTATTAAACTTAGTAAAAGCTTAATTTTGCAAAAGTTAGTTGGGAAACTACTTAATGACTAAAGGAACAAATTTAAAATGGAGTTACTGATTGCAAGTTTTCATTTCTCCTAAGGGTGGAGTTGAAAGCTGCTTAGAGTAGAAAAGTTAAGGATGGAAGTTTCCTGGAACTGGAGGTGGGGTCAGAAAAAAAATCAGAGGTGGGGAAAAAAAAGGATTACAGATGCAGAGAATCAATCTGACCCCAAGGTGAGAAATTCCACACTAATTTCATCAAAGGATAAAATTATATATAAGGGTGCCCTTTGCTCTAGCAAAATGCAGCTCTCTGCCCACCTTTGTCTATGTAGGTGCCTCTCTTTCCTTTTCCTCCTTTCCTTAATAAATTCGCTGTGTGCTGAGAATGGGAACAACTGCTGAATTCTTTCTCAGAGGGACCCATGATGATTGGGATCATCTGAACCACACAAAACCTCCAATTCAATCTAACTGGAATTGCCTGAAACAATCATTTAACCCACTCTTTAACTTGGTTCAAATGCTTCAAGTTACCAAAAGTCTGAGAAACAAATATTCGTTAGCGATTCTTACCATCATTTGCTTAAAGCTCAAGCAAGTTTAGGGCCTCCCCGGTGGCGCAGCGGTTGAGCGCTGGGTTGCGAAGCTGCCCGCGGCCTCTGCGGCGCCGGTTCGATCCCCGGCTGCTCCCCGGCCACCGGAGGAGGGTCCCACATGGCGCGCAGACCTCTCCTGCCGCCCGCTGCTCCCCTCAGCAGTGTACTTCGGTCCTTCTGCCTGCTCTGCTCCCTGCCCTGGCTCTGGTGAATTCTCTCACCCTCCCGCGCTTCTGACTGTACCCAGTGCATGTATAAACAAAAAACAAACAAACAAATAAATAAAACATGCCTCTATTAAAAAAAAAAAAATACTTAAAAAAATTAAAAAAAAAAAAAGCTCAAGCAAGTTTATATTGAGGTTGCCCACAAATGACTCCATTTTGGGGCCGCTTCTTTTGATATTAGCCATAGAACCGTATGAGCTCAATTCAGTTTCTTTTTCTCGTTGGATAAGTTAATTCTGATTTAAACATGGACTAAAACTTTAATGCTCATTATTATAATTCTCAGGCATGAATGCTTTAAATTAAATCACTAATAGTTCTCATTTACCAAAACTCCTACATCTGATTTCTTGAAAAACACTGGGTTAGTTTCTATTATATTAGAATTTATAAAATACTTATAACCCAATTTTAGAATCAATTCTATTACTGCCATCCAGAGATGAAAGACACAAAGGGAAAGACTGACAACAGAAAATGAGACACAGAGATTTCTTAATTTTCTTTTTAAAATTTCAGCCATGTGTACTGATTTTAAGAAAGTTATTTTACCAATATTTCTTAAGACATTGAGAACTTTCATTGATTCAATTTATAAACAGTTCTTAACTAACTCCTTCAGATAAAAAAAAAATCGTTCCTTAAATTTGCGTTTCTAAGAATGGCTCTTTGGTTGCTAAGATGGATGTTGAAAATATGCCTCAGTTTCCTAAGACCTATTGCTTTTTCCTTCTCTAAAATCCTGCATTTTGGATTGGTGGACTTTGGAGTTGTTTCTGGAGTCACACCATAAGTTTGGTAAAGATTCCATTTGTAAGATATGGACAGCTTAATTCCTCAAAGAACTTAGGCTGTACCCTTTATATTAAGTTTAATACATCCATTAGCTACATTTTTCCCAATGTACTTTTCTATTAAAGATGGTAACTAAGATTCTTACATGCTAGAATGTGTCCTATTTAGTGTCCAAGATTAGAACTATTCCAAAAAACCAAAGAAATGCCGTAGTCACCCTGAGGGTTTGCAATAGATATTAAATGAGGTCATGTCTTTGTCGAGCCTAGGGCAGTCCTCTGAAAGTTACGAGAAAACACCTTATTCAATTCTATGATTTATCTTATGAAGGATGGCCATCAGAAGGCCACAAGAGATAGGCTGGGGTATATTTTCAGACTGTTCATAATGTTCATGAACATTCTATCATTCTGTGACCCTAATCAATTCTTACAAAATCTGAGGTTTTGAGTTTAGCGTGTAAAAATACAGTTTTGGAAATTCAAGAATTCTCCAGTGCCCTTGGTAGCCTAAGGGAATATTTGATTTAATGACCCAATTTATTGATGAGATTTTGTAAAACTAGGGCCATAACCAAGGTTTCAAGCCTAATTTGTATTATTTAAAAAAATTTCCCTATGGGGCCTCCCTGGTGGCGCAAGCAGTTAAGATGCAGCACTATGAAGCTATCCACAGCCACTGCAGTGAGTTCAATCCCCAGCCAGGGAGGTGACCCACATGGCGCAGCAGACTGCTTCTGTCTGCTCCCCTCAGCAATGTATTTCAGTTAATCCACCCGTTCTGTTCCCCACTCTGTCTCTAGTGAATCCTCTCACCCCCCCCCCCATATCTCTGGCTTGTATCCCAGTTCTTGTATGCATAAATAAATCTTAAAAAAAAAAGTTCCAATGGATAACCAAAATACTTCTCTGTATTTTCTTCTCTGCAGTTCCCTTGTCTTTACTGACTCAAATTTCTTCCAGTAAGAAATTTAGACTGAGACAATTCGAAGTTTTTTAATACATCCAATAAACAATTTAGAAGTTTTATAACCAGTGGCTGAATCCAAAGACTATTAGAGGTTGTGCCCTCTGGAGGGGGCTGCTGGTGAGAACTGATAGCCCTAGGGAAAATGTGAACAAAGTATGGCATTTTGGGGTGGAGACTGATAAGAAATATATGGGACTGAAGAAACAGCCCCCAGGATTTGGAGTTTAGGATTCAGCATTTTCGGATGTCAGTGATTCCCAAGTCAGCAATTTCTGTCCCCCCACCATGCAGATCTTCCAGGAGGCTGTTGCAGGCCTCTGAAGAAAGTGGAGCGGCTTCCAGCAGTCAATCTCAGAGAGGAAAAGTTCAGAGGCTTTGCAGGTAGCTGAGCAACTGAAACTGTTGCCAGTTTTGCTGACCTTACAGCCTGGCAGGGAAAGCAAAGACCCAGAGTAGGCACCTTACTGAGCTGCATGAGTGTGGCCATTTGTTAGGTAGTTCAGTTGCTGCGGCTGCTGTTTTGAGAGTTTGAGTGTTGCTTGTCTGATGCTGTGCTGAGGCGTCTCATCAGCTCTAGGGAGCATCTCCTCTTGTGTCTTCTGTCGTCTTCATGAATTGGATCATGGCCTATGATCTGGCTGCCACATGCTCCAGGTCTGCAGTGGCAAGAAGATGCCATCTTGGGAGTGTGGCCTATGGTTTGGGAGAGGAGTTCTGTGTCCTCAGTGGTGGAAAAACACCATCTTTGGAGTGTTTGTGTTGAGCACTTCAAAAACACTGGACACTACGTCGGGGGAGGTAAAGGGCCATTTTTGGCCTCAGCAACTCTTTCTTTTTCCCTGGTTTGTTAAATAAATCCCATTATTGTTGTTCTCTCAACCTGAGTAATTTTGCAATTGTGTGCATGGGTGAAGAACTCAATGACCAATAAACCATTTGGGCAGTGTTCTTGGCCAGTTTGAGGGCCCCTTGCTGCCCTGTATCAGTTTGTCCAATTTAACATCTATTTAGCCAACCAAAAAAGCATTTTTTATAGCTTAAAATCCAAAGTAGTTTACTCTGGAGGCACAGTTCCTTTCCCAGACTTGGAAAACATTGGGGAAATGGAACGTCTACCTATGGAACAGAACAGACTGTACCTCAAGGTGGAAAAGACCATGTCTTGAATTGGAACATAAAACAGCACATCGAAACACAGTGCAGGAGATCTCATTTCTCAAAACAAAATATCCCAGAAAGAATAGTTCTTCATTTGAAGACTGAAAATAAGAGTCTCAAGAGGGCACCAAAGGAAAAAGCTAGAAAACAAATAACTTCTTTGGGGAGGCAGCAAAAGTTCTGGGAGAAACAAAAACCAATGGATCAATCAATACAAAGAACAAAAGTTCTTAAAATACTATAGATCACCCAAGAAGCTAGCTTAACTGATATCCAAATCTCACTTTCCAAAAAGGTTTGGACCTACATTACTGAACAGATACCAAGCAACAAGGTTTGTGGGCAAAATCTTAAAAGACAAACAGAAAAGAGAGAAAACAAACACCTTCTTGGGGAAAGCAACCAATATTAAGGTGAAAATTCTTTAAAGCCAAAAGGTTCAATACCAATTATTTGTTTTATCCAGAAATCCTTTTCTCTTATCCATTTAAACAGATTTCACATCATCTCTCGCCTTCGTGCTTCGTGGACAGAGATTCAGGAGTCTGACTTGGTAAGAATTCTTACCTTTTAGTCGGCTCTTGTCAGACATCCAGGATCTCTTTCCAGGGCAGCTTTCAGAATCGAGCGTCCAGCCTGTAAAGTATCTTCTGGCTTGCTCGACAAATTGCCGGGAAGCAAAGGAAATCATCCTGTGCCCCTGTGGGTTCTTCTAGGCTGGGAAATAAGCAAGCAAGCATCAGACAGAGTCATAAGAGCTCTTTCTGGCTTTCCCTCGTCAGTCAGTCTGATGCTTGTTTGATTATATGCCAGCCTAGAAAAACCCACGGGGTAAGGGATGCTTTTCTCTGCCCCCGCTCCCTCTTCCTAGCACCCAGCAATGGCCCAATCATGTACCTTAACACCGGTGACCATGTAAGCCCGTCGCCAACTTCTATACCCTTTTGAGCCTCACACACCTCACCCCAAACTCCTTCACCTCTTCTACTAACAACCCTTTGTAGTAACATGTCCTCACGGCCACAGCCCCAGGGGCGAGTTGAGCGTCCGGCCCAGCCACCGGGTGTCCGCCTGCTCGCCGCTGGCCGCTACCCCCGGCCCACGTAGCGCGCACACGCCGGGTCCCGCCGGGGTCCCGGGAGCCGGAGTCTCCACCCCAGGCGCACGCGGCCTGCGCGCTCCCCCGCCCGCACGTACCGCATCGGTCTTCATGTCCAGGATCTTCTCCACCTCGAACACATCCTCGCCGTCCTCCTCGCTGTCGCCAACGGCCTCCGCCGCCTTCGCGGCTGCGTCCTTCTCTTCGCCCCTCGCTCCTGTCCCCTCTCCGTCCACTTCGGGCGATTCAGCGTTGCCGCTGGCGCCCGAAACAGGCGCTGCAGGCACGCTCGCCCCCTCCGCCGCCATAACGGGAGCCCCACAAACCGCCGAGAAAGTGCGGCGACGACACACAGCCCGGGGCTTCCAGCGCTCGGCGCCCGGCCCGCTTCCACTCGGGCAGCGTGACGCGCCGCGAGGGGAACCTGCCAATGGCTGGGCAGCACTCTGGAGTGTCAGGCGCATGGCCCAATCAGAGCCAAGCGGGCGCTGCCAGGCCGCGCGGAACCTGCGGGAAGTGGGTGGGCGGGCCAACCGGCTCCGGGCGGAAGGGCGGGGCAGGCGGCGCGGTCTGGACGGAGTGGGCGGGGGCGACTACCTGCGGGGAAGGGCGGGGGGGGGGTGCCGGGGAGCCTCCATGAGGCGGGGGAGGGGCCGTGGGGGGCGGAACTTGTTGGGATTGGCCGGAGGAAAGGGCGTGGGTCGGAGCCCAGGACTGATTGGCCGCCGGTGCTGGGGCGCAAACCCGGAAGGGCTGGAGGCTAGCCCTTCGCTCTGGCTCCGAAGCCACCGCTGGTGGGGCAACAGCCTGGCGGCGCGCGGGTAGCGGCGCCACGACTGCTCCCCCCACCGGACGCGCACTGTGGGCCCCGGCCGGAGGCCCTCCGGGAAGACTTTCTAAGAAAAGGACCCGTCTACTGAGGGAGCGGAATGGCCATTGCAAAAACTGTGCCATACACACAGATATTAAATATATACATATATATTAAAGATTTTATTTATACAAGAACCGGGGTACAGGCCAGATGCGCGGGAGGGTGAGAGGATTCACCAGAGACAGAGAGGGGAGCAGAACAGGCAGACGGACCCAAGACAATGCTGAGGGGAGCAGCAGGCCAGACAGGAGAGGTCTGCGGGGCCGTGTGGGTATTTCCCTGGCGGCCGTGAATCCAGCCCGCCCTGCAGAGGCTGCGGAAACTTCACAGTGCTGCGCTCAACCTGCTGCGTCACAGGGGAGGCCCTATACATATATATTTAATCAAACATAATTCAGTGCTGAGACATAGGGCAAGTTAGGGTAATTAGGCCGTTTTAGGGACACTGCAGGAGGGGACCTCGGAGAATCGAGGAAAGCTTCAGAGATAAGGGCAGCAGGAGGAATGTAACTAATTCCACCTGGAAAAACAGACATCCTAGAACCAAGGACAACATTGTTAACGCTGGCTTTGGTTTCCTTCAAGTGGTAAAGGGAGGCAGAGATTGGAGAAATAGAGAATGATTTAATTTATGGACAACTTAAAAGGGCAGCTATTTAACTTCAATGCAGAGATGCTCATCCTGTTAGGGGGAAAGGATGTCCTGAGCTAATCCCATACAGGCTTTGTGGACCCCACCCCCACTCCAGACCAAAGCCATCAAGACATTGGGAAAGACAAATTCCGTCACCACAAAAGGGAAAGTGGCTGGGACCTGAGGGTGGCGTTAAGCAGCCAGGTTGGGTATAAAAACCAAACACGTGGGCCTTGGGGGCTCTCGCTCTGTCGCTGGCCTCCTGGCTTCACTGCTCCTGGCTGGCAGCCAGCTCTCAGAGTGCCATTAGGGATTCCTGATAGGCGGATCAGGTAGGACGCATTTAAAACTTTGTCTCCCACTTTTCTCCCTGAGCTGTACATTTCCTCAGTTCCCCTTCCCTTGTAAATAAACCTTTTATTAACCTTTCACATGTGCCTACAGTAAAGTATTGATAAGTCCCTTTAAGCGCGCAGGTGAGGACCCACAGTCAGGCACCCTGTTTTGTATCGGGGCTGCCCTATAACAGTCCAAGGACTGGGCCATAAAGATAAATAAGTAACAAATGGGGAAAGATAGCTGTTAGATAAGGAATGTGAAGATCCCCTGCTGGTAGCAAATTAAGTAAAACAGCCCAGAACTAACCAATCACAGAGAGACTGGTGGAGCTTTAAAATAATGAGGGAAAGAAGGTATATATTCCCTGAGACACGACTCCAGTTTGGCTTCCTTGCCCCTCCCAGGCCTGGTTTCCTAGCCTGGGAGTCCCACTTTATTTCTGTTCCTTTTCTCCTCAATAAACTTTTTCTTTCTCTAAACAAACCTGCCTCTTCTCGCTTACATGCCTGAGCGTCTGCGAAATTCCTGCTGCGGCTTGGTGAGATACCAACCCGTGGGGGTCTAGTGGCTGGGGCTCAGCGCTGCCCTGCAGCCTGGGATCCGTTCCTGGTATTAGGGGGAAATGATGTCCTGAGTTAATCCCATACAGGCTTTGTGGACCCCACCCCCACTCCAGACCAAAGCCATCAAGACATTGGGAAAGACAAATTCCGTCACCACCAAAGGGAAGGTGGCTGGGACCTGAGGGTGGAGTTGGGCAGCCAGGCTGGATATAAAAACCAAACACGTGGGCCTTGGGGGGCTCACTATCGCTCGCCTCCTGGCTTCATGGCTCCTGGCTGGCGGCCAGCTCTCAGAGCGCCATTTTGGGATTCCTGATCGGCGGATTGGGTAGGACTCATTTAAAACTTTGTCTCCCACTTTTCTCCCAGAGGTGTACATTTCCTCATTTCCCCTTCCCTTGTAAATAAACCTTTTATTAGCCTTTCGCATGTGCCTGCAGTAGAGCATTGATAAGTCCTTTTAAGCGCGCGGGTGAGGACCCACAGTCGGGCACCCCGTTTTGTATCGGGGTTGCTCTACAACACTGGCAGGGAGACTAGGCCTGACAATTCCGGTATCAGTGCTATTATGTTTTAGTTATTGCTTAAAGATAGTTTCTTTTTTTAAAGATTTTATTTATTTATTTATACAAGCACTGGGTACAGTCAGAAGCGCAGGAAGGTGAGAGAATTCACCAGAGCCAGAGCGGGGAGCAGAGCAGGCAGACTGAGGAAGTACACTGCTGAGGGGAGCAGAGGGCGGCAGGAGAGGACTGCACTCCACGTGGGACCCTCGCCTGCCGGCCTTGTTCGAACCAGCGCTGCAGAGGCTGCGGGCAGCTTCGCAACACAGCGCTCAACGGCTGCGCCACTAGGGAGGCCCTAAAGATACAGGTTTTAAAGAAATTATCAAAGTACAAACCTTTTCATGTTCTTTTTCAAATTTTTCTATTGAAAACATCAGAGGATGAGGCCTCCCTGGTGGCGCAGCGGTTGAGCGCTGGGTTGCGAAGCTGCCCGCAGCCTCAGCAGCGCCGGTTCAATCCCCGGCTGCTCCCAGGCCACCGGAGGAGGGTCCCACTGTTGTAGAGCAACCCCGATGCAAAACGGGGTGCCCGACTGTGGGTCCTCACCCGCGCGCTTAAAAGGACTTATCAATGCTCTACTGCAGGCACACGCGAAAGGTTAATAAAAGGTTTATTTACAGGGAAGGGGAAATGAGGAAATGTACAGCTCTGGGAGAAAAGTGGGAGACAAAGTTTTAAATGCGTCCTACCCGATCCCCGATCAGGAATCCCAAAATGGCGCTCTGAGAGCTGGCCGCCAGCCAGGAGCGGTGAAGCCAGGAGGCGAGCGATTGCAAGCCAGCGAGAGCCCAAGGCCCACGTGTTTGGTTTTTATATCCAACCTGGCTGCCCAACTCCACCCTCAGGTCCCAGCCACCCTCCCTTTGGTGGTGATGGGATTTGTCTTTCCCAATGTCTTGATGGCTTTAGTCTGGAGTGGGGGTGGAGTCCACAAAGCCTGTATGGGATTAACTCAGGACATTATTTCCCCCTGATACCGGAATTGTCAGGCCTAGTCTCCCAGCCAGGAACGGATCTCAGGCTGCAGGGCAGCGCTGAGTCCCAGCCACTAGACACCCCAGGGTTGGTGTCTCACGAAGCCGCAGCAGGAACTTCGCAGACGCTCAGGCAAGCAAGCGAGAAAAGGCAGGTTCGTTTATAGAAAGAAAAAGTTTATTGAGGAGGAAAAGAGCAGAAATAAAGTGGGACTCCCAGGCCAGGGAACCAGGCCTGGGAGGGGCAAGGAAGCCAAAGTAGAGTCGTGTCTTAGGGAATATATACCTTTTTTCCCTCATTATTCTAAAGCTGCCCCAGTCTCTTTGTGATTGGTCAGTTCTCGGCTGTCTCACTCAATTTGCTACTGAGTGGGGATCTTCACATTCCTTATCTAACAGCTTTTTCTTTCCCATTTGTTGCATCTTTAAATTTATGGCCCAGTCTTCTGGATGGGCATCCCTGCATTGAAGTTAAACAGCTGCCCTTTTAATGTGACCATAAATTAAACCACTCTCCATTACTCCAATCTCCGCCTCCCTTTACCACCTGAAGGAAACCAGGACCAGCATTAACAATGTTGTCCTTGGTCCTGGCATGTTTGTTTTTCCTAATGGAATTGGTTATATTTCTTTGGTTGTCCTTATCTCTGAAGCCTCCCTAAATTCTTCAGAGGTCCCCTCCTGCACTGTCCCTAAAACTGCCTAATAACCCTAGCTTGCCCTGTCTCACCCCTAATGTAACAGGGTGGTCCCCAGGAAAGGGGGAGGTTCCCTGCCCCACCCAAGGGAGGGTGGAGCTGAGCAGGAAAAAGAGAAGCTGAAGAAAAGACTGAGGAAGGGAGGAGCAGGATGGAGCCAGGAGACCTGGAGGAGGTGCATGGAGCCTAGAGACACATGAAGAAACTGCGCTTGTCTTTTGGTCGTGGACTGGGTGACACAGATGTGGGTGAGACCCGTGGAGAGGTGACCATGGCACCTTTTATCTTGATGTTGATTTTGCTCTTTTCCTTCCGGGCTTGTTTGGTTGTTTGTGATCCTTTTCTGTGGGTCCCCACTGGAAGATGCTTTAGACTTGTGGCAGGCCTTGGGGCCTTGCTCTGGGCCAATCCCATATGGATGGACTTTTACCCACGAGGGGACGGGTAACTTTGGGTGCTTCATTTAGAAACTAGACTCTTTGCCTTACCTGTATTGTTTCCTAGTTTTATTAAAGTTCCTTCCCATTAAAGTCTCATATGTTTTGTGTTGATGCGGCGGATGGCAGAACCCATTTAAAATAGGCAGGTTTGCGGGGCTTGGGCTGCCCCTCTCCCTGTCCTATAACACTAACACCACATGGCGTGCAGACCTCTCCTGCCGCCCACTGCTCCCCTCAGCAGTGTACTTGAGTCGGCCTGCTTTGCTCCCCGCTCTGGCTCTGGTGAATTCTCTCGCCCTCCTGCGCTTCTGACTGTACCCCGTCCTTGTATAAATAAATAAAAATAAATCTTAAAAAAAAAAATCGGAGGATGTGATAAAAGGATTTTGTCCAGGTTACGAATGATTGCAAAGATCGTTATCCTAAGTTGCTAGGAAAATCCACTTAAGGTGAAAATATTTTTTTCACTTTGAATTGAAAATAAGCAAATAAAATCCTTATGGCAGATAGCTTTTAAGTTTTCTTTTTATTTGGTGGACTTTATTGACAAGATTAACTGTTGCAAGTAAATTCTCTGTGAAAGGAAACTGCTAAGCAAATAAAAGCTTTACTGTTTCCTGCTAAAGAGTAGGCCTGGTGCAGTAAATAATGCAAAGTAAGTGTAAATAACAAGTTTGCTTCCTTAATTAGCATATCTAAACAAGGTAACAGTTTAACAAGGTCTGACAGCTGTCCAGGCTGATTGATCTCCCAGGCCATCCTGGAATATCTGCATCTTTTCCCCCTTTTGTCAAGAATTTTTATGCTAACTGATGTTATCAATGTAAGATGGTTATGTATTAAAAAAAACCCTTTGTCTCTAGAGGGGTGCTCAGACCTTACAAGACTACCCAGGTCTGACACCTCATGCATGAGTAATAAAGCTGCTCCTTACCTCACCATTCCTGAAGTACCACTTGTTCTTCCCTTGACTGGATAAAAGGCTACAATTTATTTCTGCAAGATCTGATGTTAATTAAAGAATAATTACGATCTGGCAGATCCCTTGAGAGGATCACAATTGATTAGTTTGGCTTACTAAATTCAGCCTGTGCTTACATAACTATACCAGCCATTAGAATACAAAAATTAATAGGTCATAGTCTCTATCTTCCAGGGACTTCACAGTCTATAAAGGAAGACATGGGACAATTCTTTTTTTTTTTTTTTAAAGATTCATTTATTTTTATACAAGAGCTGGGGTAGGCCAGAGGTGCGGGAGGGTGAGAGGATTAGCCAGAGACAGAGCAGGGAGCAGAACAGGCAGATGCCGGAAATACACCGCTGAGGGGAGCAGCGGGCGCAACAGGAGAGGTCTGCCATGCCATATGGGAATCTCCCTGGCAGGCCGGGAATTGAACCTGCGCTGCAGAGGCCGAAGACACCTTCACAGCACTGCACTCAAACTGCTGTGCCACTGGGGAGGCCCAACATGGGACAATTTAATTATTATATATATATATATTTAGATCATATGCTCAGTATTTAATTACATATTGATACTGGAATTGTCAGGCCTAGTCTCTCAGGAGACTAGGAGACTAGTCAGGAACGGATCCCAGGCTGCAGGGCAGCACTGAGCCCTGGCCACTAGACCCCCACGGGTTGGTGTCTCACGAAGCCACAGCAGGAACTTCGCAGACGCTCAGGCAAGCAAGCGAGAAGAGGCAGGTTTGTTTAGAGAAAGAAAAAGTTTATTGAGGAGAAAAGGAACAGAAATAAAGTGGGACTCCCAGGCCAGGGAACCAGGCCTGGGAGGGGCAAGGAAGCCAAACTGGAGTGTGTCTCAGGGAATATATACCTTCTTTCCCTAATTATTCTATTTTTTTTTTTTTAATAGAGGCATGCTTTATTTATTTGTTTGCTGGTTTGTTGTTTGTTTTTGTTTATACATGCACTGGGTACAGTCAGAAGCGCGGGAGGGTGAGAGAATTCACCAGAGCCAGAGCGGGGAGCAGAGCAGCCAGAAGGACGGAAGGACACTGCTGAGGGGAGCAGCGGGCGGCAGGAGAGGTCTGCGCGCCATGTGGGACCCTCCTCGGGTGGCCGGGGAGCAGCCGGGATCGAACCGGCGCCGCAGAGGCCGCGGGCAGCTTCGCAACCCAGCGCTCAACCGCTGCGCCACCGGGGAGGCCCCCTAATTATTCTAAAGCTCCACCAGTCTCTTTGTGATTGGTTAGTTCTGGCTGTCTCACTTAATTTGCTACTGAGTGGGGGATCTTCACATTCCTTATCTAACAGGTTTGTCTTTCCCCATTTGTTATGCTTATCGCTTTATCTTTATGGCCTAGTCCTCTGGGTGAGCATCTCTACATTGAAATTAAACAGATGCTCTTCTAAGTTGTCCATAAATTAAACCACTCTCCATTTCTCTAGTCTCTACTTCCCTTTATCACCTGAAGAAAACCAGGTGACCATCGTTAACAATATTGTCCGTGGTCCTGGGATGTTTGTTTTTCCTAGTGGAATTGGTTACATTCCCTTGGTTGTCCTTATCTCTGAAGCCTCCCTAAGTTCTTCAGAGATCCCCTCCTGCACTGTCCCTAAAACTGCCTAATTTCTAGCTTGCCCTGTGTCTCATTATGAGACTGCCAAATTTTTCAATCTTAATTGTACCATTTTATACTCCCACCAGCAGTGTATTGAGTTTAAGTTGTTCCATATCCTTAGCAACATTAAACAGCAACAGTCTTAGTAATTATAACCACCTAATCTTTGTGTTAATAGTATCTTATTGTGGTTTCAATTTGTACTTCCTCACCAATTAAAACTATTGAGCATCTTTTTGTATGCATATTGGTCACTTGTGTGTCTTCTTTTGGGAAGTTTTTGTTCAATATTTTTGTCTATTTTTACTGGGTTGTCTTTTTCTATTTTTAAAAGATTTATTTCATTTATTTATGCAAACTAGAGCTGGGGTGTAGGTCAGAGGTGTGTGGTGGTGAGATGATTCTGCAGAGACAGAGTGGGGAGCAGAGCAGGTGGTTCTACTGAAATATATTGCTAAGAGGAAACAGGAGAGGTCTGCTGCTCCATATGTGGGTTAGTTTCCTGGCCAGGGATTGAACTCAAGTCATAGCCCATAGCAGTGATATCACTGAGACTTAACACCTAGGCCACCAGGGAAGCCCTATTTGTAAGAGTTCTTTATGTAGTCTAGATAAAATTCCTTTCTCAGATACACACACATCTATATAAAATGAATATTTTTTCTTAGTTTGTAGCCTACAGTTTCACACTTTAATATTATCTTTTGAAGAACAGAATTTTAAAATTTTGTTTGTTTTTATTTTTATTTTATTTTTTTTAAAGGTTAACAAAAGGTTTATTTACAAGGGAAGGGGAATGAGGAAATGTACAACTCAGGGAGAAAAGAAGGAGATAAATACTTAAATGTGTCCTACCCATTCCATCAGCCTGGAATCCCAAGTGACCCGCCGAGACCAAACCTGCCTGGCCAAGAGCAAGACCCAAGAGTGCCTGACCCCATTAATGTGGCTGGTTTTTATTTACAAATAGAGAAAATGGCTGCTTAACTTTGCCCTTAGGTCCTCGCAACTTCCCTTTGGGGATCCTGGGATTTGTAGTTCCTAGTGTTTTGATGGAGTGGGGGTGGCATCCACAAAGCCTGTATGGAATTAGCTCAGGACATCCTTTCCCCCTAACAGTTCCCCTCTTTCACTTTTTGCCACCATTTCCATAGTGTTGAAGATCAAATGTATGGATGCTGGGGTACAGTCTCAGATGAAAATTTTTCTCAGGGTTCCCATTGGAAAGCAAACCAGTCTCTCTGGGTATTGTCCATTATGGAAAGCAAAAGTCCTCCATGTTTGGGAAATAGTTTCAGTCCAAGTAGAAAAAAAAAAAAAACCAACAAAAAACAAAACACCTGGAGGCATTAGCCAAAACAAGACAGCAAAGATACCAAATCACAGGGAAAATATTAAAATTGATTCAACTTATGCAAAAACAATCTCTCAATCTTGATCCCAAATTGTCTCAACAGTGTAGCAAAAGTTTGCAAACCAAATCTACTTTTAAACCATATTACCTATTTTTGCATAAAATCACAGCGCAGAATAACCAAACAGTAATTGTTAGCTGGCTTTGTTGAATACTCCATAAAGGATTAGAGCAAACTCTTGACATCCAGTCCACGTAGGCTTCAAGAATAAAGTTAGTCTCATCAGACTCCACCTGGGCTTTCCTCTTCTCAAGGGTGCCAGGGCTTTTTCTTTTTCCATGTTGTCAGTCCTGCCCATGAAGGCAGCTTCCTCACCTCCTTGGGGGTCTCTGGAGCCTACGGAGAAAGCAACAGGTTCTCCACTTCTTGGTTCAGCTCTGTTTCAAGGTCCTGGAAGATTCCACTCACAGCCACACAATGAAACTCATGTCCAATTGTTTTAGTTTAAGCTGACAAAATCCCTATGGAAGTTATGCAAAAACAGACTCTGAGATAAGTAGTAAAAAAATTACTACCACTATTTGCTGCACCTCCCCCTGCAGTGACCTTTAGGGCTAACCGTCCCTAGGTCCGGCTGGGCAACCAGCGCACAGGGGGAGAACAGCACAACACCCTGAAGCAGAGGAAGTACAGTGGAAGTTCCCTGAAAAGGCAGAAGCTTATCAAAAGATAACGACCACCAGGAACCACTACAAGAATGCTAAAAATCTTATCCCTTCTTTCCAGAACTACAAACTTTAATCCCTTATTTGTCTTTCTAAACTTCCTTCTTTCTTCTATAATGGTCATTGCTTGTTATGTAGATCACCTCCCTGATGGTGATAGACTGAGCCCATGAGCAAGCTAATTTCATTGATATTCATTCCTGTGCTTTTGGAAAACATATATATACTGGTCACAAACTCAAAGAAAATTACACTCAGATTTTCACTCTTGAAGTGTGTCTGTTTGTCATTTCTTTCACCGACACCCTGACCACCC
The DNA here is from genome assembly GCF_964194135.1 of Talpa europaea. NCBI lineage: Eukaryota > Metazoa > Chordata > Mammalia > Eulipotyphla > Talpidae > Talpa > Talpa europaea. The sequence goes on along the minus strand of NC_140072.1, from coordinate 73,671,189 downwards.
TGCACGCTTCTCTCAACCCTGAGGTGGCCTCATCGTCTACTGCTGTGCTGGTCCCCGGCAACTATTTTCATGCTGTGTCGGTATCAAGGGGAGAGAAAATGTGAACACAAGTTAGCTTTGCTGGAAAAAAAAATACAACATTGCTGCAGATCCTGGTCACTCAAAACAAGAAAACATTGTGGATTCAGAACAAAATGCAAAAAAAAAAAAAATTATCAGTATTATGTCAAAGAAAACTTAGTAATAATCAGGTATATTTCCAGGTCTATTTATTACAGGGCAGCCCTGATACAAAACGGGGTGCCTGACTGTGGGTCCTCACCCACGTGCTTAAAAGGACTTATCAATACTCTACTGCAGGCACACACGAAAGGTTAATAAAAGGTTTATTTACAAGGAAAGGGCAAATGAGGAAATGTACAACTCAGGGAGAAAAGTGGGAGACAAAGTTTTAAATGTGTCCTACCTGATCTGCCAATCTGGAATCCAAAATGGCACTCTGAGAGCTGGCCATGAGCCAGGAGCCGTGAAGCCAGGAGGTGAGTGAGAAAGCGCAAGAGCGAGACCCCCCATGGCCCACGTGTTTGGTTTTTATACCAAACCTGGCTGCTGAACTCCACCCTCAGGTCCCAGCCACCTTCCCTTTAGTGGTGACTGGATTCGTCTTTCCCAGTGTCTTGATGGCTTTGGTCTGGAGTGGGGGTGGAGTCCACAAGGCCTGCATGGAATTAGCTCATCCTTTCCCCCTAACAATTCCCCCCTTTCACTTTTTGCCACCATTTCCGTGGTGATGAATATCAAATATATGGATGCTGGGATATTGTCTCAGATGAAAATTTTCCAGGGTTCCAGTGTGATAGAAAACCAGTCCCTCCAGGTATTGTCCATTGTGGAAAGCAAAAGCCCTCCATTCCTGGAAAAACAGTTCATCAGTCCAAGCCAAAAACAAAAACAACAACAAAAAAATCTGGAGGCATTAGCCAAAACAAGACAGCAAATATGTCAATATCACAGGAAAAAAAATCTTAAAATGGTTCAACTTATATAAAAACAAATTCTCTCAACCTTGATCCCAAATTTATTGAACAGCATAGCAAAAGTTGCAAACTAAAGGTGCTTTTAAGCCATATTACCTATTTTTGCATAAAATCACAGGGCAGAATAACTAAACAGCAATTTTAGCTGGCTTTGTTGGAATACTCCAAGAGTGAACTGTTGACATCTGGTTCATGTAGACTTCAGGAACAAAGTTGGTCTCATCAAACTCCACCTGGGCTTTCCTCTTCTCGAGGGTATCAGGGACTTTTTCGTTAGCCGGGTTGTCCAGTCCTGCCAATGGAGGCAAGCTTCCTCACCTTCTTTGGAGGTCTCTGGAACCCTACGAACAAAGCAAACAGGTTCTCCTCTTCTTGGTTCAGCTCTGTTTCAACTTTCTGGAAGAACTCCACTCAAAGCCACACAATGAAACTGATGACCAATTTTAGTTTAAGCACACAAAATCCCTATGGAAGTTATGCAAAAACAGACTCTGAGATAAGTAGTAAAATATTACTATCAATGGGCCTCCCCGGTGGCGCAGCAGTTTAGCGCTGGGCTGCGAAGCTGCCCGCAGTCTCTGCAGCGCCAGTTCGATACCTGCCTGTCGGCGAGGGTCCCACATGGTGTGCAGACCTCTCCTGCCACACCCGCTGCTCCCCTCAGCAGTGTACTTCGTCAGTCTGCCTGTTCTGCTCCCTGCTCTGGCTCCGGTGAATCCTCTCACCCTCCCGCACTTCTGACTGTACCCAGTGCTTGCATAAATAAATAAAAAGAAAAAAAATTAAAAAAAAAAATTACTATCAGTATTTTTATCCTGTGTTGGTATCAAGGCGAGAGAAAATGCAAACACAAGTTAGATTTGCTGGAAAAAAAATTGCAATCTTGCTGCAGATCCTGGTAACCAAAACAAGAAAACTTTGTGGATTCAGAACAAAATGCAAAAAAAAATCACCAGTATTATGTCAAAGAAAACTTAGTAAATACCAGGTGTATTTCCAAGTCTATTCAGTCCTTTGTAGGAAAGTTTTACTCTCAACAGTTCCATCAATAGGAATCTCTTGAGACCTTTTCTCCCTATATTTCCAGAAACAATTTCTGTAGATATTAAACAATTGAAGTATACAATATTACAAGGCGACAATCACCATTGACAACTTACATACATATCAGGTCAAGGCATTACCCATTTTCCCAAGTGACAATGCTTCCCTTCTAGTTTTACTCTACTAGGTGAGCCAAATAGAACAAATTTATCTAATGCCTTTCCCAAGAGGAAACGGAGAAACTTTGTGGAGTGTCTCAGGAGCTCAGCTGAGGTTCCACAAAATTTCCTTGCATCAGCCAAACGACAGGCCACCAAATTTGTATTTGAATTTAGATTTCTGGGAAGTTTTCCATAAATATCAGAAAAATAACAGAAACAACAATATTCAATCTCTATGAAGGCACCGGCTTAGTTCAGTAGTACAATGTTGACACTGAAACCATAACGTTTGTGTTTCCTCATAACTGGAGACCTTTTTTTTTTTCAACGTCTATGGGCACCATGTATACCAATTTGTCAATCACTGGAGGCCCAGACAAGGACACAAGGAAAGGACATACAGACATACAACATATAGACACAAAGAGCTCTTCAGTTACCATTTATCATGCGTGGGATATCTCATACAACTGCAGTTTCACTCATAGGTCAAAGTAACAAAAACAAGCAGAGAAAAGAAAAAAAATCACAAAGTTAAAAACAAAAAGTTAAAAGGAAATACCAAAATCAAGATTGAAAGCCTTTCTGTGTAAAAAAAAAAAAAAATACTGGCAGCATATGCGTGATCCTAGATGTTGTTTCACGTCTCCTAAACTTTGAAAGGAAGAAGATTGGTTAGAGCATGTTAGTTTTCTCAGGGTTTCTTCAGAAAAAGTGAGTCCTTGGGTATCCTGCAACAATAACTGGAAAAGAAGTCAGTAACATTCAAGTTTTTGTCTGTTTCTTAAACAATTATCTCAAGTCCTCAATGGGTTCACAAGACCAATGGTGCTGCACCTCCCCCTGCAGTGACCCTCAGGGCTAATGGCTCTTGCCACGGTCCCTGAGGTCCGGCGTGGGCAAGGAACCATGCGTGCAGGGGGAGAACAGCAAACTCCCTAAGATGCAGAGAAGCCGAATGCCTGCCAAGAGATAACGACCACCAGAAGCTGTCACAAAGATGATTAAAAGAAATGCTGACCACCTGGAACCTTATCTCGCTTTCTCAAGGCCCACAAACTTTATTCTGCTACAACTGTCTCTCTAAAATCTTTCCTTTTTCTGGTCATTGATTGCTAATTAAAAAACATACGTAATTTAATAATTAGGCTAATGCAAATGAAACATTACTAAACACTGTGTTATAATAGAATTGTTGGTTTAATAATCTTTCTGTTATGTGCTTGACTTTAGTGCCTTTGATATTAACTGCATTATAATGTAAATTCACCCATGACAATTAATTATGAGTAAACATGAGTAGGTAGTAGTAGTAGTAGTAAGTACAACAAGAATATAATTATGTAGAACAAGAATATAAAGAGTTAATAGCCTGTCTACTTAGGAATACGGCTAGGTCCAGATGTATTTTGGACATAAATCACTGCCCTGTCAATGATAAGCTAAACCTATGAGCAAGCTGATTTCTTTGATGTTCACTGTTCTATGCTTTTAGAAAACATATATATACTGACCACTGACTCAAATAAAGTTGCACTCAGATTTACACTTTCTTGAAGTGTGTCTGTTTGTCATTTCTTTAACCGAATCCCTGACCACCCTGCGCAGTCTCTCAACCCTGAGATGGCCTCATCGTCTACTGCTGTGCTGGTCCGTGGCAGGTGGCGCCCGAACGTGGGGCCCGACTTCAAATTTTGCTGAGTTGTCCACCTAAACAAAGAGGTGAGTAACGAAGAGGTTGCGTTGGGTAAGCTATCTCCTTCTTAGTGTGAGTGTGTGAGTGAATTTTTTCACTTAAAAATACCCTCTTTTAAAAGTCAGGGATAGGATCCTCACTGGGGCGTCCGGAGCTCGCTGATAAAGGGTGATCAGTTTGAGACAGTGAGAAGTTCTTCTAAGTGTAAATATTCTCGTGGTGCTGAGTGTGTAAGAGAGTGCATGAATACGGCTCCACGGCCTTAGGGCTACGGAGTCTGAGTGGGCTGCACCCACGGTTCCCGTGGAGGACGTCATAAGGCATAACGGTCATCTGCTCCTTGGAGCAGCCTGGTCCGGGGTTTATACGGACAGACCTTAGCTAAGACGCCTCCGCAAGTTCCCGCAAGGGACACGGGCCGGACAGCACAGTTGAAATAAAGATCTTGGGTGAGTGAACAAAGCACCACGAGGCCATGGGTCAAGCACAGACCAAAAACAGAGATCTTTTTCTTTCTATACTGAAAAACATGATTGAAGCACACGGTATTAAAGTAAATAAAAAAGCTTTGTTGCAACTTTATGAATTCATAATGCGGGTATGCCCGGGGTTTCCTGAAGAAGGCAGTTTATCACTAGAAACCTGGAAAAAAGTAGGAAAAGAAGTAGAAGAATTCTATGACCTTCATGGACCATCTCAGGTCCCGGCACAGACTTTGTCCTTGTGGGTACAAATTAGAGATTTGTTGATTGATGACACGGAGGCAGAATTGTGGGACAGTCAACAGGGAGAGGTTCAGGATAATCCTAAAGACAACAAAAACCTAGAAACAACACCATTACTTGCTCAAGCCTCTGCTCCTATATTAAAGGAATCCCTTTCCCATTTGGAGGATGAGCCTAATGATCATGAATATGCTGAAATGCTAGATAAATTAACTTTCAAAAATGACAAACCCTCCCACCCAGTTACCACTCTTTTTCCAGTCGTTACTAAACCTACAACTGCATCACATAAAAATCTTGTTCATGAAAGTTCCCTTAAATGCTTCCCCCGCGGCACTAGATCAAGGGTCTAAATTAAAGAAAATAAATAAAAAACTCAAAAACTTATGGCTGTCTGTATCCCTAAATAACATCAAAGAGGACTCAGCTGACAGCCCCATATTAATAAAACAATTGCCTGAACAGATAGGTCGTTTTTTGCCTGGCTGGAGGCAAAATGAAAGATGCAAAACAAAAGGTAAAGAAAAAATAGCCTGCAGTATTAGAAAAAGTGATCAGGATTATTGGGATAGTGAAATTGTTTTTCAAAAGCCAAAAGTTAATTCTAGAGCCAATACTGACCTCTTTGCAGAGGCATCGGCTCCCAATTATGAGACCATTCCAAAATCCAGCCCATATTTCCAGCTCGAACTTGGCTAAAATTGTTGAGATAAAAATAAAAACTCAAAAACAAATAAGAGATAATGTGTCATAATCTTAAATAAAACAAACAAACAAACAAAAAAAAATGCTCCAATCTTTTCCTGTTAATTATTTGGGGAGGAGGCTAGGTTCCCCCTGGTGGTGTTTTGCCATTTGTTTCTTTAAAAATAAATAAATAAATAAACGAATGAATAAATAAATAAATAAGACCTTTATAAATAATAGTATTCAAAGTTCATTCACAATTGTTAAAGTGATAAAAAAATGGTTAAATATGAGTGTATAAGACTATATGACTATAATATGAATAAAATGTTTTTATTAAAATAATATAAACCCACTGCAGTGGGCTGGTGGGGGCTGCCCTTGATCTCAACAAGCAGCTGCCTGGACTTTTTCTCCAGTGTTGGGATCACTGACAGGTCTCTACTGCCTTCCTGCTGTGGGGGACTAAACTTTTCTATTATCCACCTTAAATAACTATTTTGGTTCATTCTACAAAAAAGTTCCATTTCCCTGTGTTTCTCTGATTTTAAAGTCTAAATTGTCTTAGACAAAAACTGCTGAGTTACTTTTGACTTGCTAACAAGCTATACAGAATGCTTATTGGTTGAATAAAAGCTTTTAATTTTACTTATTGGACCTGTAAAACATTAAGTTTCTTGTTAAAACAAACTAACCTGGTAAAACATAAAGTGATAATACAAACATTTTTGAGCTAAATTCTAAACCTCAAATTTTACAGGCAAACTGTTCTCTAGATAACAGTGTTCTTTTATGTTTTAAAATATGACCATTCCCTGTGACATAATGTGTTAACAACCTAAAGCCAAAGAATCATTTCTTAAAAATGTATACTCCAAAAATATTTTCTTATCAAAAAAGTTAGTAAAAACTGCCGTGACTGCTGTGGTCTCGAGCCCAAGGTCTTTGGTAATAATGAAAATTAGACACTTATTCTGTGTACAGATTTTAGCTGTTAACTCATTAAAAACCTCAGTATCTTCACACATATTGGTAAAATAACTATGTTTCAAAATATATGCACATGACCAAAATTTTAAATGTATATCAAGAGATCTCTGTATCTGTTTGTCTTTCTTTGTGTTTGTTTTGTTTTTTACCTCCGGAGGACTAATTATAGATGGCGCCTTTATAAATTATCATAAAACAAATCTTGACATCTTGATCAAACAATTTTTTAATAAACAAAAACTAGTTTAAATTTTATAATATAATTCAAAGCATATATGCCTTACAGTTATGTTAAGTATTAATACTTTGTTTAAATGTGTTTATTTCAAAAGAAATTTCTGGTATAAAAGGTACTTTTGTCTTTCCCACTGAGTCACATGTATGTAAAAAATGTACATAGTATCTATATGGTGCTCTGATTTTTTTTTGTTTTTATTGATTTGCCTAATTGCTTCTTTATTAGCCAGCCTAGAAAAACCTAGGTATGCGCCATTATGTTATTAACAGCCATGCAAAATGCAATTCCAGTCATAACAGAAACTAAAGCTACAACTAAACTTTCAGGTTTACTTTTTGCACCTATTTGTGAAGGCTAAAAATTCTAATGTCATATTACCTTGTGTGTTCACATTTAAGTCATCTAGTGCAAAGAGATGACAGTATTATAATGTATTATAATGCCTTACTGCTAATGAAAGATGTGACAATCCTAAATCCATGTAATGTGAAATGTGTGTTTACAAAGAAAAACATATATTAAAAATAGATATTTTAATGGTCTTAAAAGTAAAGTGATAAGTGTTAAAGCAAATGTTGAAGGTCTAAAACAATTAAAAGTAACAAAGCTAAGTAAAGTGTTGAACATCTGAAAAAGGAATTTTAGGAAAACAAATTTTGTATACTCAAATGATTTATATTATTTTAGTGTTTTGGGAACACATTAGCTGAAATAATTTTTGGTTAATAGTTACTGAGTTATAATCTAATGGGTTGTTTCAAATCATGTACTTATACACTAGTATTGGGTATAATCTTGGCCCTTGTCTAGGTTAATGATGTTGGGTACATAATGTCTTTTAGTGTCTGAAGAACTAAGGTTTTTGAGATGACAATTAAAGGTTATGATTTGATTATACGTATTATACGTAGGGCTAGAATTTTTACAGAGATTAAATGAGGTTGTTTTTGCTGTTTTCTAGTATTTATGACACAGCTTTCCAAAAATCTAAATTAAAGTAAAATTTGGTAGCCTGTCATTTAATCAATTAAAGGAGATTTTGTGGAACCTCAGCAGAGCTTTAGAGACACTCCACAAACTTTCTCCCTTTCCTCCTGGGAAGGACATTAGACAAATTTATCTTATCTGATTTACCTGGTAAAGTTACACTACAAGGGAAGCACTGTCACTTGGGAAAATGGAAAAACTCTAATATGTACAAAAATGTTAACATTGGTTTTCTTAAACAAAATCTTTCAATACCTGATATGTATGTAAATTGTCGATGATAATTGTTGCCTTGCAATATTATATACTTCAATGGTTTAATGTCTGCAGGACTTGTTTCTACACACACACACACACACACACACACAAAAAAAGGCCTCAATTGATTCAAAATGATAAACTTTTGAGAGTAAAAATCTTTCTACAAAGGACTGTATAGACTGTTGGAAATACACCTGATTTTTACTGTTTTGTTTGGCATAACATTGAAAATGTTTTTTTACATTTTGCCTTGATTCAACAAAGTTTTCTTGTTTTGACTGACCAGACTCTACAACAATGTTATAGATATATATATTTTTTAATTTTTCTAGCAGAGCTAACCTTTTGTGTGGCTTTGAGTACAATTCTTCCAGGAAGTTGACATAGAGCTAAACTAAAATGTGGAGAAACTGCTGCTTTGTTCGTAGGGTTCCAGAAATCTCTGAAAATGATGACAAAGCTTGCCTCCATTGGCAGGACTGAATAACCCAGTTCCCTGGACAGAAAGCTCTGTCATAAAGCCTGAACTTTTTCATCTCTTCGCTGCCTTTGATGATGTACATTTCAGACAACCTGGACAGGACACCGCTAAGATCCCAGTGCGTGCCTGCGTTGGATACCCCTTCGCTCTACTTCTGGGAAATGCCACAGCTACACGCATTCAATTGCGTGGGACTTCTTACTCTGTACATTGTTCTGGCTGTGTTATTACTAATTGTATTACCCCCTCTCTTGCTCGGATATATCCTGTGGTGGTCTTACTTAAAAGACCCCCCTATGTTATGTTACCTGTTGATTTACATGATATGCCTTGGTATGATAATACTGCATGCAAGTTTGAGATGAAGTACATGCTCTTCTTCGTCCTAAACGTTTTATTGTTACCCTTATTCTAGGCATTGCTGCCTTGATTTCCTTAGTTACCTCCTTGGCTGCTTCCTCTGTTGCTTTAGTTCAGGAAGCTAAGATAGCTTCTTTTGTAAATGACCTTACCAAAAACGTGTCCATGGCACTCTCTACACAGCGGGACATTGACTACAAGTTAGAAAAAAAAGTTAAATGCTCTGGAAGAAATTGTTATTGCTATTAGCTATGAGGTTCAACTTCTCAAACAACAACTGTCTACTTGTTGCCACGTTCAGTTTCGTTTCATTTGTGTTACACCTTTACGTTATAATTCTTCCCTGCATTGGAATCTTACTAAACACCACCTATTGGGCATCTGGCATGACAATGACCTTTCTCATGACCTCTCGTCCCTTCAATCTGAAATCTCTGCTATCGGTAAATCTCATCTGGATACTTCAGTCTCTTCCTTTGCCCATTCTCTGGCTTCCACTCTCCAGTCTTTAACTCCTGCTCACTGGTATCATCTTCTCCTCTCCTTCACTGTTCTTTCCCTATTCGTCCTGCTCCTTTGTTTGTTTGTTCCCCTCTGTGTCCGCTCACTTCACAGGTCCATCTACCGCATCTGGTGTGACATGTATGCTTACCAACTTCGTTCTAAAAACAAAGGGGGGCCTGCTGCACCTCCCCCTGCAGTGACCCTCAGGGCTAATGGCTCTTGCCATGGTCCCTGAGGTCCGGCGTGGGCAAGGAACCATGCGTGCAGGGGGAGAACAGCAAACTCCCTAAGATGCAGAGAAGCCGAATGCCTGCCAAGAGATAACGACCACCAGAAGCTGTCACAAAGATGATTAAAAGAAATGCTGACCACCTGGAACCTTATCTCGCTTTCTCAAGGCCCACAAACTTTATTCTGCTACAACTGTCTCTCTAAAATCTTTCCTTTTTCTGGTCATTGATTGCTAATTAAAAAACATACGTAATTTAATAATTAGGCTAATGCAAATGAAACATTACTAAACACTGTGTTATAATAGAATTGTTGGTTTAATAATCTTTCTGTTATGTGCTTGACTTTAGTGCCTTTGATATTAACTGCATTATAATGTAAATTCACCCATGACAATTAATTATGAGTAAACATGAGTAGGTAGTAGTAGTAGTAGTAAGTACAACAAGAATATAATTATGTAGAACAAGAATATAAAGAGTTAATAGCCTGTCTACTTAGGAATACGGCTAGGTCCAGATGTATTTTGTTTTTTTTTGTTTTTTTAATACATTTTTTAAAAGATTTATTTATTTATTTATTTATACAAGCACTGGGTACAGTCAGAAGCACGGGAGGGTGAGAGAATTCACCAGAGCCAGAGCGGGGAGCAGAACAGGCAGAAGGACCGAAGTACACTGCCGAGGGGAGCAGCGGGCGGCAGGAGAGGTCTGCGTGCCATGTGGGACCCTCCTCTGGTGGCCGTGGAGCAGCCGGGGATCGAATTGGAGTTGCAGAGGCTGCAGGCAGCTTCGCAACCCAGCGCTCAACCACTGCGCCACTGGGGAGGCCCCCAGATGTATTTTGGACATAAATCACTGCCCTGTCAATGATAAGCTAAACCTATGAGCAAGCTGATTTCTTTGATGTTCACTGTTCTATGCTTTTAGAAAACATATATATCCTGACCACTGACTCAAATAAAGTTGCACTCAGATTTACACTTTCTTGAAGTGTGTCTGTTTGTCATTTCTTTAACCGAATCCCTGACCACCCTGCGCAGTCTCTCAACCCTGAGACGGCCTCATCGTCTACTGCTGTGCTGGTCCGCGGCAAATGGGACTTCGTCTCTGGGTCAGTTCCTTCTGGGGCTTTCTTAACTCTTGAATGATGTACCCAGGTTTTATGCCTGCAAGTTTCAGAGAAGTATGTGTGCTCAGCAAAACATCATAGGGACCAGTCCATTTTTCTGACAGCTGGTTTTGGCATCCCCACTCTGCCAAGTATTTAGTAAGACCTGATCTCCAGGTCTGAAGGAATGCAGTGGTTGATCAGGAGGCATAGAGATCCTCAAGGTTGCAAAGTTATGAATTACTGCCAGAACCTCCTGGATGTGTTTCACATATTGTGTGATCCGGCAATCTTGTGCTATTTCTGGACTGGCTTTCAGAACTGAGGCCTGGAAGGGTCTTCCAAACATAATCTCAAAGGGGCTTAATTGTAGCCCACTTCTAGGTGCCACTCTTATCCGGAGGAGGGCAAGGGATAGTACCTGGTCCCAACGAAGTTGTGTTTCTTGGCACAGGTTTTCTTCAAGGTGTGGTTTGCCAAGGTTTTCTTCAAGGTGTGGTTCATCTTTTCTGTTTGCCCAGAAGACTGTGGTCTCCATGCAGCATGCAATTTCCAGGTGATCTGTAACGCACTGCTTACTGCATAAGTAACGTCAGAGATGAATGCTGGCCCGTTATTACTCTGGATGAAGTCGGCAACCCAAAGAGAGGGATTATCTCTTTCAGCAGCTGTTTTGCAACCTGGGAAGCTTTTTCTGTCTTTGTGGGAAATGCTTCCACCCATCCCGAGAACGTGTCCACAAAACCAATAGATATTTGAAATTGCCTGTTGTTCTAGGCATTTGTGTAAAGTCCACCTGCCAGTCCTCAAAAGGGCACTTGCCCTGATATTGAACCCCAATGGCTTTAGGGTGGGAGTCAGTCTTGGGGTTATTCCTGGCACATAATTCTCAACCTCGGGTGATTCGTTGTGCTATTTTATGTAAATACGGGCCCTTCAAATATGGGCGCACTGTTTCTAATAAGGCATCTCTCCCATAGTGAGATCCTTCATGAAGATGTTTTAGCACCGGATATACCAGGGCCTCTGGGAGGAGTATCATACCATGGGAGTTTACTCTCCAAGTAGAGCTGGGGTCAAACTCAGTAAATCCCCATGCACGAGCTCTCTCCTCATCCCGCTCGGTGTATTCAGGAGCACACTGAGTTAGGTCCACAAGAGGTATGAGTGCACCCTGGAGGGCAGAACGGGCAGCGGCCTTAGCCACCCGATCAGCTGCCCTGTTGCCCTTTGCCATGTCAGACCCACCCTTTTGGTGGCCAGGACAATGCATCATGGCAACAGCTGATGGTAAAGCTACTGCCTTTAACAAGGCCAGGATTTCTAAAGGGTGTTTCACATCCTTGTTACCAGCGGTAAGAAGTCCCCGCTCCTTCCAAATGGCCCCATGCATGTGGAGAATCATAAAAGAGTACTTGGAGTCAGTAAATATATTGACTCTTTTACCTTTCAAGAGTTCCAATGCACGGGTCAGGGCTATTAATTTGGCTTTTTGCGCTGATGTACCTGCTGGGAGAGCCTTGGCTTCCACAGTGTTCTGGAGGCTATCCTCTACCACTGCGTATCCCGCACATCAACAGCCTTGGTCCATGAAGCTGCTGCCATTTGTAAATAGCTCCCACTCTGGATCTGGCAGAGGCTGGTCAGTCAGATCTGGTCGGCTGGCATACACTGTATCTATGGTTTCTAAACAGTTGTGGATTAAAGTGTCATCCTCAGGTCCATCTGCATTGCTTGGAAGCAGTGTGGCAGGATTCAGGGAATTAGAAACCTGCAGCTTCACATTAGGATTGTCCAACAGAGCTGCTTGATATTTTCCCATTCACCCAGCAGTCAACCAAGGTCTACCCTTCTGCTCCAGCAATGTCAAGACCTGATGTGGCACACACACAGTGATGGGCTGACCCAATGTAAACTTCTCTGCCTCGTGTAGGAGGTCACAAGTGGCAGCTACAGCACGCAAACATGGAGGCCATCCCTTAGTGGCATGGCCCAATTGTTTGGACCATTGGCCCAATTGTTTGGACTAGGAGTCCTAGTCCAACCCCCTGTCTCTCATGTACATAAAGTCTGAATGGCTTCCTAAGATCTGGAAACCCTAATGCTGGTGCTGAGATCAACTTTACTTTTATTTCATCAAGGGCCTTTTGACATTCTGGGGTCCAAGACAAAGGTTCAGAGTCCAGGCCTTTGAGAACATCATATAAGGGTTTTGCTATTAATCCAAAGTTAGGAATCCAAATCCTGCAAAACTCAGCCATACCCAAAAATCCGCGCAACTGTCACCGGTTGCTGGAGACTTTAAGGGCTGAAATTACCTGTTTCCTTTCTGTCATCAGGCTCCATCTGCCTTTCTTAATTTCAAACCCCAAATATGTCACTGTTTGTTTATATATCTGTGCCTTTTAAGCTGACACCTTATAGCCACATTCTGCCAAGGTGGTTCAGTACCACTATGGTATTTTCCAGACAAGATTTGTAGTCTGGACTTGCAATCAATAAATCATCTACGTACTGTGACAAGACGCCCTGGTTTAATTGAATCTTCCTGAGATCCCTGGCCAGTATTTCCCCAAAAATAGTTGGGGAGTTCTTAAACCCCTGTGGAAGCACAGTCCAGCAATACTGGAGAGTGCTCTTGGACTTAGGGTCTTGCCACTCAAAGGCAAAAAGCGGTTGATGCTGGACATCTATTGGGATACAGAAAAAGGCATCCTTAAGATCTGATACTGAAAACCACCTGAAGTCACCAGGTATGGCAGTTAATAAAGTGTAGGGATTAGGCATGGTGGGATGTAAATCCTGAACAATGTCATTAATGGCCCGTAAGTCTTGGACAAAACGGTACTCGCCTGTATGGGGTTTCTTCACTAGCAGAATCGGAGTGTTGTACGGGGAGCGGCAGGGCTGAATGAGTCCAGATTGAAGGAACCTTTTCAATACTGGCTCAATTCCCCTCAAGGCCTCCTCCTTAAAGGGGTATTGCTTCCTCCTCGGGGTTCTGCTCCCCTCTATCACTTCTATCTTTACAGGCTCTGCATTTTTCGCATGTCCTGGGGTTCCATCAGCCCATACCCATTTACTTACTCTTTCAACAATTTCTGGAGGTAAAATTTCACCTTTTGGTGGAACATCTTGAGTAAGTAACATCTGGAATCGCAGAGCATGCTCTGGAGGTACATGTAGGTGAAGCCTCCGATGTTTTGGTGAGAATATAATTCGTGCGTTGAGCTTACTTAAAAGGTCGCGACCAAGTAGAGGGATTGGACACTCTTCCATGTATAGGAAGCTATGCTGGAGCTGTGTGGTGCCCAGCTGGCACTCCAAAGGTTGTAAGAAGGCTTTCTGTTGTGGCCTTCCCGTAATCCCAGTGACTGCTACAGTCTCTTTGCTCATTTTAGTTAATTTTGAATTCAAAACTGAGTATGTCGCTCCAGTGTCCACCAAGAAATCAATGAGATAATCCCCCACAGCAAGTGTTACCTGGGGCTCTGAGGGGGTTATTCTAATGGGCTTCTCTAGATCTAGTGGAGCCCCCGCGCACCCCTATTCTGCATCTGAACTTTCTCCATGAACTATTATCATTTGTCTCCTTTCCTCTGCACTGGGCTCCCGATTCCTTCTCTGTCTGTATTCCCTGTCATCATCTGAGCCTCTACTCTGTGCTAACATTTGTCTTCTTTACTCTCTCCTTGGTTCCTGGTTCTGTGTACTCCTTCTATATTCCCTCCTGCAACCCCTGCGTGAATCATCATATCGTGGTGTTCTCTGTCTTCTATCCTGCCTTCTGTAATTATTGCGTCTGCCGCTTCCCTGTAATCTGGCACAACTGTACTTCCAATGTCCCTCTTCCCTACAAAAAGCACACTGATTTCTTCCTAGGGGTTCACGTCTCTGTCCATTACTGTTTCCCTGAAACCCTGTTCTGTGATCTCTTTGTAAAAAAACAGTGGCAGGTTTCGGTCTCCTGTCCTCTCTATTATTATAAACCCTAAATGCTAAGTCCACTACCTGGATGGACTCATCTCTGTGATGCCATCCACCTTAGCTAACTTTTTCTTTATGTCTGGGGCACTATGGGTAATGAACACCATAGTGATCAGACGAACATTTTCTGGGGCATCTGGGTTTATATCCATGTGGTTAGTGTAAGTTTGAATAATCCTCTCAAGGAACTCTGATGGATCCTCATTAGCTCCTTGTTCGAGTTGCAATATTTTGTTAAAGTTTTTTTGTTTGGGGATTCCCTGCTGCAGTCCTACCAATAAACATTTTTTATACAGATCCAACATTGCCGTTCCTCCATTGTTAGGGTCCCATCCAGGATCTTTCTCTGGGACAACAACCTCTGGCTCTGGGGACTGCCTATCCTGTTGGTGGAGACGGTCAGCCTCCTCCCTGGCTTTTCTGAATACCATCCTCTGCTCATCCAGAGTTAATAAAGTATGGAGCATGGACTGTATATCTGCCCAGTTAGGGCGGTGGGAGACCAAGATTCAGGCCAACAAGTTTGCCATCCTCTTAGGAGCCTGCTGGTACGAGGGAACAGAGCTCCTCCAAAAGTACCCAACAGGTCGCCCATGTTCATTCAAGCCACCCATTGGTATCTGGCAAAGGGGAAACTGTCCTGCCTCAGGATGATCCTTCCTGCCAAAATGGGTGCTGCGTCTAGTGTGGGGAGGAGACACCATTTTAGTTTCCTCCCCAGAGGCCAGTGGAGGCTGTGCAGCCTCAGGAGTCTGAACGGGAGGGGCCTTGTCACATGGAAGAGGATTTTGTCCTGATGTATTTAAAGTATTTAAAATATGATGCTCCTCCTCTTCTAACTCAGCTGGCTGGCAGTCCTCATGGGAAGAGGAAGGTTTATCCTTTCTCTGTGCCATAAGCCGAGCCTGCGCCATATCCAATTTATGGAGGGCAATCTCTATCTGGTCCTGCATACTTTTAAAAGCTTAATCTTGTATGCTTTTGTAAACTGACTCAAAGATGTTACGGTTCTCATCCCTCATGCACTTAATAGTTAAAGGCCTGATTTTGTTGTTATATGGCCACGTTAAAAGCCTGAATTTGTTGTTGCATGGCTAAGTTAAGAGCCTGAATGTGTTGTTGCACATTCTCAGTCTGTGAAGTAGAACATCTACCTCTCATAGAAACAAGAATGTAGCAAATGGCGCTTACACGTATTACCAAAAAAAAAAAACACCCAGAAGCACAGATTGTAAAGGGATGGCTTGTAAACCACCCATATATGTATACAGTAGTAAAATCATGTGCCATACACCAGGCTTCATCAAATTATTTACACTAATGAAACTGGTGGTAATATTTAATGGAAGAAGGCTACTTAAATTCAAGGCCGGAAGGAAACTGAAAGAACTCAAGCTAGGATGAAACTGTATGAGCTCATGGTTGAGGCCATATTTGAGTCAAAAACACACCCACAAGAGCTGTATGCACAGGTAAAAAACAGACTTTTCAGGACTTGAGACAAAGATTACACTGCGAGTCCTGCAGAACTAGTGCGCTTATGGTGACCAACGCAAGGAATGTTACTTTGGGCTGGTCAACCGCGGGTGTAACTTGGAAACCACGCTGGGTGCCAAACTGTTACAGGGCAGCCCTGATACAAAACGAGTTGCCTGACTGTGAGTCCTCACCCAAGCACTTAAAAGGACTTATCAATTCTCTACTGCAGGCACACAGGAAAGGTTAATAAAAGGTTTATTTACAAGGGAAGGGCAAATGAGGAAATGTACAACTCAGGGAGAAAAGTGGGAGACAAAGTTTTAAATGTGTCCTACCCGATCCGCCGATCTGGAATCCCAAATGGCACTCTGAGAACTGGCCACAAGCCAGGAGCCGTGAAGCCAGGAGGTGAATGAGAGAGCGAGAGAGTGAGCCTCACAAGGCCCATGTGTTTGGGTTTTATACCCAACCTGGCTGCTTAACGCCACCCTCAGGTCCCAGCCACCTTCCCTTTGGTGGTGACGGATTTGTCTTCCAATGTCTTGATGGCTTTGGTCTGGAGTGGGGGTGGAGTCTACAAAGCCTGCATCGAATTAGCTCATCCTTTCCCCCTAACATATTCATTTCTTTGTAGGACATTTTTACTCTCAATAGTTCCATCAATAGGAATCTGTTGAGGCCTTTTCTCCCTATTTTCTCCAGAAACAATTTCTGTACTATAAAATATTGCAAGGCAACAATCACCATTGACAATTTACATACATATCAGGTATTGAGAGTTTGTATACAAGTTTTAGAAAATCAATGTGAACATTTCTGTATATATCAAAGTGTTAACCTTTTCCCAAGTGACAATGCTTCTTGTCTAGTTTTACTTTACTAGGTAGGCCAAATAGGACAAATTCATCTAATGCCTTTCCCAAGAGGAAAGGGAGAAATCTTATGGAGTATCTCAGGAGCTCTTCTGAGGTTCCACAAAATTTCCTTCTATCAACCAAATGGCGGATCGGGTAGGACACATTTAAACAGCAGAAACAACAACATTCAATCTCTATGAAGGCACCAGCTTAGTTCAGTATTACAATGTTGACAATCAAAACATAAATCTTTAAATTTTTTTGTTTTTCTTTTGGGCTTGACTTTTTTTTTTTCATCTTTTTTTAAAATTAAAAAAAAATTTACATCGTTGTTCATTTTTAAACAATATTTGCTTCCTCCCACCCCTTCAGGTGTAGTCCCCATAGAATTTCCTTCATCAGTGCACCCGTGCACCATCACCTTAGTCCCCAGTGCTCCTCCCTCCCTCCCTCTGATCCCTCTCCTTCCTCCTCACCTGCAGGATGTCTCTGATTTATAATGGTCTGATTTTGCTTTATTGTGTTTTGTACTATTATTTTTTTACAATGATGTCTTATTGGGTTCCCCTATATTCCTGTTATAAGTAAAACCATCTGATATTTTTCTTTTTCCTTCTGGCTTATTTCACTGAGCATAATTCCTTCTTGCTCCATCCACGTTGCTGTGAATGGTATGAGTTTATCTTTTTTGATTGCTGAATAATATTCCATTGTGTATATATGCCACATCCTCTTGATCCAGTCATCTATTTTCGGGCATTGGGTTGTTTCCAGGTTTTACCTATTGTAGATAGTGCTGCAATAAACATAGGGGTACAGGTGTTCTTTTGAATCAACATTTTGTGTCCCTGGGGTAGATCCCTAGCAGTGGAATTGCTGGGCCGTACGGTAGCTCCATTTTTAGTAGGGTGAGGAACCTCCAGTCAACTTTCCATAATGGTTGGACCCGTTTGCACTCCCACCAGCAATGTAGGAGAGTTCCTTTTTCACCATATCCTCGCCAACATTTGTTGTTGCTTGTTTTTTTTGATATGTGCCATTCTTACTGGTGTAAGGTGGTATCTCAATGTGGTTTTAACTTGCATTTCCCTGATTATCAGGGATGTTGAACATATTTTCATATGCCTGTTGGCTATTTGCATTTCCTCTTTGAAGAAAGGTCTTCTAAGTTCTTCTGCCCATTACTTAACTGGATTGTTTATTTTGTTTTTGTTGAGTCCTCCTGTGAGTTCTTTGTATATCTTTGTGATCAGTCCCTTATCAGTTGACTGGAGTGCAAAGATTTTTTCCCAGTCAGCGGGGTATCTCTCTGTTTTGGTTAATGTCTCTTGTGCTTTGCGGCAGCTTTTCAGTTTGATGTTTAATCCTGCTGTTTATATTTTCCTTGACTTTCTTTGCTTTGGGTGATGAGTCTTTAAAGATTATTTTTAAAGATTTATTTTATACAAGAACTGGGGTACAGGCCAGATGCATGGAGGGTGAGAGGATTTACCAGAGACAGAGCGGGGAACAGAACAGGCAGACTGGCGAAATACACTGCTGAGGGGAGCAGCGGGTGCGACAGGAGAGGTCTACCACGCCATGTGGGACCCTCGCCGGCTGGCCGGGATTGAACCCATGCTGCAGAGGCTGCTGACAGCTTCAAAGCGTGGCGATCAACCACCTGCACCACCAGGGGAGGCCCCTTTAAAGATGTTATTGTGATGAATGTCTTGCAGTGTTTTACCAATATTTTCTTCTATATATTTTATGGTTTTAAAGAACTATGTTTAGTTCTTTAATAATTTTGATTGGTTTTTGTGCATGGTGTGAGGAAGTAGTCAAGCTTCATTCTTTGGCATGTAGCAGCCCAGGTTTCCCAGCACCATTTATTGAACAAATTTTCTCTGCTCCATTGCATATTCTTTCCTCCTTTGTCAAAGATTAGTTGACTGTAAATCTGTGGGTTTATTTCTGGGTTTTCTATTCGGTTCCATTGGTGTGTCTGTTCTTGGTCCAGTGCCATGCAGTTTTGATTATTATGGCTTTGTAGTATAGTTTGAAATCTAGAAGTGTGATACTCCCATTCCCTTCTTTTTTTTTTTTTTTTTTTTTCCAGGAGAGCATTGGCTATTCAGGATTTTTGGTGGCTCCATATGAATTTCATCAATATTTGTTCTATTTCTTTGAAGAATATCATTGAAATTTTTATTGGAATAGCATTGAATCTGTAAATTGCTTTTGGTAGGATGGCCATTTTGACAGTTAATTCTTCCAATCCATAAGCAAGGGATGTCTTTCCATTTCTTTGTGTCTTCTCTTATTTCTTTTAACATTGTTTTATATTTGTATAGGTCCTTTACCTCTTTTGTTAGGTTTATAACCAAGTATTTGATTTTTTTGTTTCAATAATAAAAGGGATGGTTTTCTTGATTTCTTCTTCTTGATTTATTGTTTGTATGTAGGAAAGCTGATTTTGTGTGTTGATTTTGTATACTGCTACTTTACTAAACTGGTTGATTAGTTTGATTAGTTTTTCTGTGGGTGATTTTTTTTTTAAACCAGTGGATGTTTCTAAGAAAGAAACTCTTTCTTATGGCTTATTATCAGTCTTTTGAATCAACCTAATAAACTAAGAAAAGACAAATTAGCAAGACAGAGTCCCAGAATTGACTGATTTGGCCAATAAAGATGCAAAAAATATTTTAGATTTAGATGGTTTGATAAATAAACAGCAAAAGGAAGAGAAGTCGAGCCTCCCTTGTGGCACGAGGGGTTAAGCACCACACTATGAAGCAATCTGCAGACTCTGCAGCATGAGTTCGATCCCCTGGCAGGCCAGGAAGCAACCAATATGGCTTAGCAGACCTCTTCTGTCTTGCCTGCTGCTCCCCTCAGCAGTGTATTTCAGTCAATCTGCCTGTTCTGCTCCCCACTCTGTCCCTGGTGAATCCTCTCACCCTCCACACATCTGACCTGTACTCCAGTTCTTGTATGCATAAATAAATTTATCTTTTTTCCCCCAAAGATTCATTTATTTATGCAAGCACTGGGGTACAGTTCAGAGTCGCAGGAGGGTGAGAGAATTCACCAGAGACAGAGCAGGGAGCAGAACAGGCAGAAGTAGACTGCTGAGGGGAGCATCAGGCTAAACAGGAGAAGTATGCCTCGCAACGTGGGAATCTCCCTGGCTGGCCGGGAATCGAACCTGCACTGCAGAGGCAGCAGACAGTTTCATAGTGCAGCGCTCAACCCGCTGCGCCACTGGGGAGGCCCTAAATAAATCTTTAAAAAAAAAAAAAAAAGGAAGAGTAGTCAAAGACACTAGCTCCCCATAGTCCTTGTCCAATACACCAAAAGAAACTATATAAGTGCAGTGTGAGTTGTGGACAGCATCATTTTTGAGGAGTCAATTATAGATGCAACAGGAAGATTTATAGTCTGCAGCTGTTTCTAAGCCTTATACCTCATCAGAACTGGGAGGTGATGTGAAATGGTCTCATGATAGCCTCCTAAAGGATGCAAGGATACAGGTGGAAGAAGACCGGGTAGCAGCTTATCACAAGCTTCCCATTCTCTAGAGTACCATAAGAGCACAAGGCCTTCTACCAACACTGTGGTTCAAGCTCAAGGAATGAGGATGGTCATAGAATATTGCAAGTTACTTAAAATTAAGGCAATATGAGTAGTAGAAAGTAAAATCTTGAACCATGTGAATGGGGGGAGGCAATGGGCACTTGATGAATGGCAGCAATGAGTACAGGCAGTATATAGCCAAAATGGATCTCAAAGAAACTGGGGCTTCACAGAAAGGTGGAAATGTAATGGCATGCAAGTGGCAATGTGGACAAAAGTGGATAGTGACCTTACATCTTTTATAAAAAATAACTCAAAATGGATCACAGACCTGAAAGTAAAAGGCAAAACTATAAAAATTCTAGGAGATAATACAGAAGAAAACCTATATTATGACTTTGGGTTTGAAGATGAAATTTTAGATTAACAGCAAAAACAAGATCAATGACCGGCTGCTCCCTGGCCACTGGAGGAGGGTCCCACATGGCGTGCAGACCTCTCCTGCCGTCCGCTGCTCCCCTCGCAGTGTATTTCAGTCCTTCTGCCTGCTCTGCTCCCTGCTCTGGCTCTGGTGAATTCTCTTACCCTCCCGCGCTTCTGACTGTACCCAGTGCTTGTATAAATCAATCAATGAATCAATCAATCTTATATAAATAAATAAATAAATAAATCTTTAAAAAAAAAAAAAAACCAAGATCAATGAAAGAATTGCTAGGGACACCTAGTTTCTCTAAGTAATAATAAGTATATTAAAGGATTGCAAACTAGTAATCACACTAAGAAGTATGCATATTGAGGCCAAAATCTAGCTATCCAGGGCCCAGGAAAAAGATTACAGGCTGGGAACGCTCACACTGTCCAAAGGCCTTGTTTGTTTCAGCTTGTTTAATACTATTATCCCAATTCTCTATGAGATAGGAGAAGGAATGAGTCTCCAGGACCATCAAGGTGTGTCTCTCATTGCCTTAAAATATTTAAACACAAAAAATCTGTTATCATCAATTTTATTTTATTGCTTCTTAGGTCATTAGAACAATTCTGCTTCCATTTAGTTTTAAAGTGATTGCTACGTTGAATAAAATCATAATTAAATCTCATTATAGGTAGCTTTTAATAGTTGAGTATTTTGTACATAGAAGCATGAAAAAATTTTAAGAAAAAAATAATTTGATTCAGCCTTGACTTTAATTAATAACTCTGTGAAGAGGAGAAGTGGTGTTTATGGGTTGGATTCCCAATAGCTGCTTAGTGGCCGTATCCCAATCATTACCCAATTCAAGCCGTTGGCAGATAGACGTATACTGTCCTTCAGTTCTTCTTACCCATTCACTTGCTTTCTTTATTTTCTCAAAATTCCAGGGAATATTCCTAGATTAAAAAAATAGTTTTCCATCAACTTCAAAATATAAATATATTATATCAAATCAAACATATTATATCAAACTAATTCCATCAAAAATTAAGATATTTTAAAAAACCATTCCTCTGATATTTTATTAAAGTTCTTCTACCAGTCTGGCATGATGCTTTCACTTACTCAACACATTTTCAAGTATATTACACGCATTACTTTCTAGCTTTCACTAAACCTCACAGGCTTCTTTGCTGTCTCTAGGACATCTCAAGCTTTTTCTAGCCTCTTCAAATGTTTACTGTCATCTCCTTTCCTTTCTTCTTGATCTAAATCCTGTCCATTTCAAGTACAAACTCGAGTACTGTTTTACAAATTAGGGTCCCACAGGCGGATGAATCACTTGCAGAGGACCTGAGAGTCACCATCAAGCTAGTTGTTCGAAGTCTATTTCTTGATATTTATTTAAATTTCCAACTTTCTCAAGTAATTTTTTTTGCAAACTGATGATATGTTGCTTTTTCCAAAATGGAGAAAGAGATTGCATAAAGTGAAATGCTCAATTAATGAATTTCTGAGTTTCTATTTTAGGTTTGATGCTGTTGGGAATACAGCATTTAATCAGTCTTTGTGAAAGGGTAAAAACAGGTCTACTAATTTATTTTAATTTCAACTGTAAATATGTATCTTTGTAATATGTATCTCTAAGGGATAAGAACTTTTTCTTCAATAAGACACTTAAAAATACTTATAAATGATTCTTTAATATCACAAAATATTCAGGTAGTATTTAATCTTCCCTAATTCTCTTTTTATTTTATTTTTTTTAAAGAGGCATGTATTTTTATTTATTTGTTTGTTTGTTTATACATGCACTGGATACAGTCAGAAGTGCAGGAGGGTGAGAGAATTCACCAGAGCCAGAGCGGGGAGCAGCGCAGGCAGAAGGACCGAAGTACACTGCTGAGGGGAGCAGCGGGCGGCAGGAGAGGTCTGCACGCCATGTGGGACCCTCCTCTGGTGGCCTGGGAGCAGCTGGGGATCGAACCGGCGCCGTAGAGGCTGCGGGCAGCTTTGCAACCCAACGCTCAACCGCTGCGCCACCAAAGAGGCCCAATTCTCTCTCTTTTTAAAATACATCCTGTTTTGTTCAGAGCAGAATCCAAATAGTATCTACACATTGCCTTTGGTTGGTATGTCCTCTAATTTATAGGTTCTACTTCTCCCTTCTTTTTTCCCTTGCTCACATTTCAGATGTTACTCTTTGCATTCCCAAGGCATAATTTAACATGGTTAATCTCTAGTCTCTGATATTTGGTTTTTATTATGTAAAATATTTACATAACTCCAAGTTAAAATCACAAAACAAGGAACATAGGAAAAATCTAGCTTCCATCCTTATTTCCTCCTCCTGTAGATAATAATTTTATTTCTTCTTATGCCTTTAAAAAATAACCAAATTACATACATATATTTGTATACGTATATATAGTAAGTCATCACTTAACATTGTTGATAGGTTACTAGAAACTGCGCTTTGGACTTCGAGCAAAATGACAACAAAACCAATTTGGTGACAGACTAATTGATAATAACAAGAGTTAAGTTCCTACAGCATATTTCTAATTCCAGAAACATCAACAAACTTCTAAATAATGACTGTACCCAGTGCTTGTCTAAATAAATAAATAAATAAATAAATAAATAAATCTTTTAAAAAAAAAAGAAGTGGTTGACCATATAAGTGAGTTGCTTAATTTTGTAGTTAAAGTTACCTGGAAATGGAAGTTTCATCCAATCTCATCAGTGATTTTATTACTATTCCTTCTTGTTCCAACTGGGTGTGAAGAAATTGTAGGACCAGAAAGGTGGCGATCAGGTCCAAAAGACATTCTCTTCCTTTTTTACCTAGAAGTGAGAAACTCTGTTAGGTCTAGTGGAAACTCTCCATCATCTCAAACTGTGCCCATTCATATAAGGTCTGTTAAAAAATTATAATACAATTAAACCACAATACATTAACATGTAAAACTGTAACCATTTTCAAGGCTCATAACTAGCCTGCTGTTTAAATAAAATGACTGGCCCATGAGCCTATCCAATTATCCTGATGGTTTTTAGGAAAATGATTTATATCTAAATCATTGCCATCAGATATGCACAAAGAATGCTGAAAGGAATTCAGTTTCTAGGCTCCAGCTACAAATAGCTCAGAAGAATAAGCCTAAATATACAAATTAACAACTTGCAAGCAACTGATATGATTGTTGACACCAGAGTTTCAAATTACTTGTGATCAGTACCCTTGAAATAAATATCCAGGCTTAAGATGCTTCAACCTGGGTGTCATGTCAGCAACTGAAACTAAGTAACTTTCCTGATCTTGTAAATGCTCTGTTTGACCAGAAATGCTATTGTATCCAGTCTTCCAATCTCCAAACACCACGCCAACCCTGGGCTCTAACCTTATTTCCTTGTTCCTTGATCTTTCAGTTATAAATAGGGTTAAATATGCTACCCTTGTCAATGCACTTAAGTCTAGTACAGATCTTTCTTTACTTATGATGGGGTTACAGCCTAATAAACAGTATTTGTCATTTTTATCAATCTTTTGAAAAACCTGGCCCTGTTTATATTTTCTCTCTTTTGTAGTTCCATTGGGGTTTTGTAGTTCTTTTGGGGTTGTGCTTATTCTAAGAAAAATGTCATTGGAATTTTTGGTAATTACTTAGATGGTAATTACTTAGAATCCGCAGACTGCTTTGGGTATTTCGGACACTAACATTCTAAATCGATGAACACAGAATATCTTTCCATTTTTTTGTGTCTTCTTCAATTTCTTTTATCAATGTCTGAGTTTTCCGTGTGTCTTTCACATCCTTGGTCAAATTTCCTCCAAAGTGTTTTATTCTTTATGATACAGTTGTAAATGGAACTGTTTTCTTAATTTTTCTGATAGTTCATTAATGTACAGAAATGCAGCTGTATTTTGTATGTTGAGTTTGTATCCTGCAACTTAATTGAATTCATAGTTCTAACAGGTTTTTTTTGTGGAGTTGTTAGGGTTTTCTATACATATTATGTCATCCACAAATAGTGACCAATTTCACTTCTCCCTTCCCAATTTGTATGCCTTTTCTTTCTTTTTCTTGCCTAATTGCTCTAAGACTTCTAATACTATGTTGAAGAAAAGTAGTGAGAAGGCATCCTTGTCTTGCACCTGATCGCAGAGAAAAAGTATTCAGTTTTTCACCAATGAGTGTGATTTAAAGCTTATGGGCCTATCATACATATTCTTTATTATGTGAGGTATCTTTTCACTATACCCACTTTGTTGAGTTTTTATCATAAATGGATGTTGGACTTTATCAAATGCTTATTCTCAGATGATCACATGATTTCATTGTTAATGTGGTAGATATCACACTAACCAATTTGTGGATGCTGGACCATCCTTGTATCCCTGCAATATATTTCACTTGCTAATGGTATATTATCTTTTTGATGTATTGAAATTTGGCTTGCTAATATTTGGTTGAAGATTTTTGCATCTATATTTCTGAGAGATATTAGTCCATAGTTTCTCTTCTATAATGCCTTTCCTTGGTCTTGGTATTTGGGTAATGCTGGTCTCACAAAATGAATTAGGAGGTATTCCCTCTGCTTCTATCCTCTGAAAGATACTATAGAGAACTGGTATAATATCTTCCTTAAATGTTTGATAAAATTCACCAGTGAAGTCATCTTGGCCTAGTGCTTTCTGTTTTGGAAGGTTAATTACTGATTCAACTCTTTAATAAATATAGGCCTAATCATGTTATCTATTTCATCATGTCTTTTAAGGAATCTGTCCCTTTATCTAGGTTATCAAATTCGTGATCATTTTGGGGAGAAGTGACATCTAATATTATGTAATTTTCAAATCCCAATACATTGGAAAATGTTACCTTTTATTTAGATCTTCCAAAAGTTCTTTCAATGATTGTTCATGGTTTTCATTTTAGAATCTACATCTAAAGCCAGAGCCACAGCGGGGAACAGAACAAACATACAGATGAAGTACACTGCTGAGGGGAGCAGCGGGCATGGCAGGAGAGGTCTGTTGCGCCATGTGGGACCCTTGCTGGCGGCCGGGGCCCAAACCTGCACTGTAGAGGCTGCGGGTAGCTTTGCAGCCCGGTGCTCAACCACTGTGCCACCAGGGGAGGCCCTTGATATTTTTAATACAACTATAAACAGTATGTTAAAATTTAAAATTTATGCATTTTGTAAGATAAATATTGGATGGTTTCACTTATATGTGGAATAAAGACAAACTGAACAAAGAGTCAAGATAAAGATAAAACCTCAATCTGATCACAGAGCTGAAGCACCCAAATGAGGAGGGAGGGAGAGGGATTAAAACAGGGGAGGAGAGAGCACAAGGGTCTGTGGTGATGGATAATGGGTGTTATGGTGGTGGGAGAACTATAAGGACAACACCTTAGGGGAGAATTCAAATACCGTTCAAAGATGGAAGAAAATAAATAAATTTAATTAAAAAAGAAAAAACTATATTCTCTTATTTGTAGGGAGTATACGAAATTGAAATTGATTTTTGCATTTTATTATTTTTTCCCCCAACACAACATGTATTGTAATGACAATCTCTACTTGTTTGGTTCAATTTTTAGGGGGAAATATCACATAACCTAAGGAAGTCAATTCTTATCAAAATATATTCTCAAATGGATGTTGTAAATAAATATCCCTGCTAACTTTCTAATTTCTTTATTTTTTAAAAAATATTTATTTATACATACAAGAACTGGGGTACAGGCCCAAGGCATGGCGGGTGAGAAGATTCACCAGAGACAGAGGGGGGAGTATACCAGGTGGATTGACTGAAATACTCTGCTGAGGGGAGCATAGGGATCGAACTCTTGCAGCAGTGGCTACCAATAGCTTCACAGTGCTGCGACTGTGACTTCATAGCCCTTGCGCCAGCAGGGAGGCCCCTCTAATTTCTTTATTATAGGATAAACAAAACATTCATTGTCACATAGACAGTAAGGTATAGTCTTTCCCATAATTTATGTGGAAATTCTTTCCACTTATGGTACTCTATGATATTTTTGCTGATGTGGAAATACATCATAGAAAGACGCAGGTTAGGTGAGAACTGGCTTACCAACAGACCATTTTAGAGATAGGTAGAATTTTATGAAGTTAAAGATCTGGATATACATCCCTTTAAAAGTCATGTTTTTTTTTTTTTTAATTATTAGTTTAGTCCCCCAATTGTAGTATGCACATTCAATATAAATCATTCTCTGATATGCTCCTCACTTAAGGATGCTTAATTTTCCCTTACCCTCCTAATTCCTCTCCCCTATTTTTAAGATACCAACTTGTCACTGGTAAGGTTGAATTAACCTAACACTCACAGATGCCTTAACCCCTTTTGTTCCACACAGCTGTTCAAATCTGGGATACAAATATAAAAAAAATTCAAGGTTTATTTTACATAGACAAGTTTACTCCTTCTTGAAAAGACTGTGCTCCACACTAAGTACTCCTTATAAAGTAATTACAGTCTCTATGACAACCCCCACTCTATCTAACCACAGCTACACTCAGACATGCTATATAAAGTATAATTTCCATTTTACTCTCTCCAGAGAAGTTTTTTTTCAGTCCTTAAGGATTGAGCTCCTTTACATGGGCTTTGGAGGAGGTCATGGGTGAGCAATTCCTCACCACCTGATGTAACTGGCAGAACTCACCAAACAATGTGGTTTCACATAGAACTTGGAAAGCGTGTGGGCGTAAAAGATGCTTGTATGGGACATGTCCCCCATGGTTGTCAACTGTATTTTTTTTTTTTTAAGATTTTATTTATACAAGAACCGTGGTTCTGGCCAGATATGCAGGAGGGTGAGAGGATTCACCAGAGATAGAGCGGGGAACAGAACAGGCAGACTGAAGAAATACACTGCTAAGGGGAGCAGCAGGCAAGAACAGGAAAGGTCTGCAGTGCCGTGTGTGCCCCTCGCCGGCCGCCCAGGATCAAACCGACGCTGCAGAGGCTGCGGACAGCTTCAAAGCGCTGCGTTCAACCGCCTGCACCACCAGGGGAGGCCCTGTATTTGGTTTTGAATGATGATTTCTTAATTGCTTGGCCCTTGGGCATGCATTCCCCTAACGGTGCACCTGACTGTGGCCCTTTTTAGAATGACCATTATTCCTTTTTTTCTTGGTCATCCTGGAAGCAAGGACCTGCGTGAACAATTTTTGTATTTTAATTTTGCATCTTTTAACCAACTATTTACTTTTTATGTGTCTGGTTCTGCTAATTTCCTTAATTTTTAAAAGACTTTTTTTCTGGCTATATAAGTCTTAGTTTAGAGGTTTTTCTTTTCCATTTCAGTATTTTAGAGATATTCCATTAACGTTGACTCCATTACTTCTCATATGAAGTACTTTAAAATTCTTACAGATGTTCTCCTGAATTTAATGTGTCCTTTTTCTCTGGCTGCTTTTAAGACCCATCTGTGGTCGTCAGGAGTTTGACCTGGTGTTCAACTGAGTTTCTTGGATATATACAACATCAACTCTGGGATCTCAACTACACAAGTTTAAATCTTTTGGTGGTGTTCCACAGGTCTTTCTTCATTCTGCTGTATTTTTTTTCTGTGCTTTTGTTTGGGTAATTTTCATTCAACACTTTATATTACTATAATTTGAGTTAAATGACCTTTTTTTCTGTTTTGTCCATCCTGTTGTTAAGCTCATCCAATGATCTTTTCATTTTAGACACTGCATTTTATAGACTTCATTTCGTTCTTATAGTCTCTGTCTACTTACTGAAATTCTGCCATTTGTTCTTTCATTCCTTTCTTCTCTTGTGGCAAATCATTTAATAATTTTATAAAAGCAGTTTTAAAGTCCTTGTCTGGGGCCTCCCCTGGTGGCGTAGCTGTTGAGCGCTGGGCTGCGAAGCTGCCTGCAGCCTCTGTAGTGCCGGTTCGATCCCCGGGTGCCAGCGAGGGTCCCACATGGCGCATAGACCTCTCCTGCGGCGCCCGCTGCTCCCCTCAGCAGTGTACTTTGTCAGTCTGCCTGTTCTGCTCCCTGCTCTGGCTCTGGTGATTTCTCTCACCCTCCCACGCTTCTGGCTGTACCCAGTGCTTGTATAAATAAATAAATAAATCTTTAAAGAAAAAGGAAAAAAAAAGTCCTTGTCTGCTAATAACAATATCTGGGCCATCTGTAGATTAGTATCTATTGATCATCTTTTTCCCTTGATTATAATTCATATTTTCCTTTTTCTTCATATGTTATTATGAAGACCATTTATAATAGACCATTATAAATGGTCTTCATATGTTATTCATTCTACACTATATATTAAAAATGATGCCTTATAGTGACTGGATTTTGTCATCTTATACCAAAGAATAATGAGTTTTATTCTGGTGGATCCTCTGAAGGTTTTGTCAAGGCGAGTTTATCTTGGTTTTCTCTTTGTCAAATGATATAGACTTTGATCATGAAATGTGGTCTATATGATATGGTCCTTATGACCCTTTTTTGGGTCTTAGTGGAAAGCCTGAGACATTTACCAGCTCTCAATGATTTCGATTGAAACATCACACTCTGTCTTCCAACATTAGGCAGCGATATCTTTCAGCAATTCAACTTACCAGCTTTTGCTTTTTTTTTAATTCTTTCAAGTCACACTGTGTGTGTCTATACATGGGGAGAGCCATGGATCTGAGAGAATTTGTATGCAGATTTCAGAGTTGCCTACTGTGTGGCTACCTTCTTTCTATGATTCTCACCTGTAATTTCCTGTAATTTTGGCATCCTCAAACTCTGGCCCTATGTCATCATCCCATTAAGACTCACTATTTCAATTCTAACCTCCCATTGTCTCATGAATTCAGAGAATCTAGATAAATATGGAGGTCATCTATTTGCTTCCCTTCTTTCAAGGACAGTTTCTGGCTGTATTTAATTGCTTCCTAGGCCTTCAGAGAGTAGTTTTAAAATTTTTGTTCAATAACTGCTGCTGATGGTAGAATTAGTCAGATACAACCTTTTATATTATTCCAGGAATAAGAACCCTCTCCTAATGCAAATCTTCATAATTACTTGTAAGTCAAGTGAAAACCAAACAGACCAAGAATCTAGTAGCCCACCTAGCCTGGTGTACGAAAACTGATATTTTAGAGTTGATGGCAGTGGAGTTGGATACTGCTATTAAATAAATAATGGCTACTTGTCTAATAATGTTTATTTTGCCTAAAGCAAAGTAATCTAAACCTAGGGCCAGGATTTGCCCTTCAAACCACTCACTAATTTGATGATGTCCAGGACCTCTTCCTCCATCACCTTCATTGTCATAATAAGAAACAGGTCTGGGGACATTGAACAACTTGCTCTGGCAGAAACTCACTGGATGCTTATCAAAATTATTCTCTCCTTGAGGGAAAAAACCCAAGTACATTTTCCAATAATCTTTGACTGCATGGGATTCTATCATTAGTTCCCATATTTTCTCTTTCCCTCCTATTCACAAGGTAGATGATACCAGGGTAATCTTTTCTCTTTTTTCTTTTCGTGATGGTACTTTTATTTATTTATTTACTTTTCATTATGATAATTTTAAAAACATGTGTTGACGTTAGTAGTGCCACAATATGAAAGAAGCCTGGGTCTCTAAAGATTAGATGAAATAGAACTTCTGTTGGGCCTCCCTGGTGGCGCAAGGGGTTAGGCACTGCACTATGGAGCAGTCTGCAGCCTCTGTAGCATGAGTTCAATCCCCGGCCAGCCAGGGAGCAACCCACATGGTGAGACAGACCTCTCCTGTCTTGCCCGCTGCTCCCCTCAGCAGTGTATTTCAGTCAGTCTGCCTGTTCTGCTCCCCGCTCTGTCTCTGGTGAATCCTCTTACCCTCCCGCATCTCTGGCCAATACCCCAGCTCTTGCATGCATAAATAAATAAATCTAAAAAAAAAAAAAAAGAACTTCTCTACTGATCAATATTTTTCTGTGTTCTGTACAAGAAAGTAAGCTTCAATTGTGTTAAGCTACTGAGATTTTTTTTTTTTATAGCAGTTATTGCTACTTACGTTAATAAGTTTGTATAGAAAGCACCCTAATTAATAGGAGAGGCATGATTGGAAAGTAATTCCTGTTTTTCTTTGGCTAACAAGTATTTTATTCATATGTAACTAACATAATTATTAGCATACAGGTTTACAAAAAAAATTATAACAATTAAAAACATGCCATTTAATAAATAGAAAAGTAGTGACTTACCTAGAGATTGAATGCCCTTTTGTTCCAGAAAGTCATTTAAAATATTTGTATTAAGTTTTAATATAAATCCCAGTTCTGGTGTAAGTTTCCAGCAACCATCCTATGAAATTAAGAAAACAAATATAAACCACATTATTGAAATTTCATTACATCATTATATGATGAGTAATATAAGTTCCTAATTATTTCAATTCAGTGTTAAACATTTCTAAAATTTCTATTACTGTAAAGTCAAAGTTCTTCATATACTAGTACACAATGTTGTTGAGAATCTCATGAATACTAAGGACACTAAGTATCTAGTGGCATTTATAAATGGTCTGGAAAGAGGCTTGTGTGTAGACATTTTTAAAAAAATGTATTTACACTTTTTTTCCTAATGATGCTTTTATTTTGGCCTAGAAGAACTGGGGTGTAGGTCAGAGGTGCAGGGAGGGTTGGGTGGTGGTGAGAGGATTCAACAGACAAAGCAGGGAGCAAAACAGGTGGATCTACTGGAATACACTGCTAAGGGGAGCAGTGGGCAAGACCGGAGAGGTCTGCTGCACCTTATATGGGTTAGTTCCTGGCTGGAGATTGAACTGAGGCCACGGAGGTGATGGTGCTAAGACTTAACCCCTAGGTCACCAGGGAGGTCCCTCCTAATGATACTTTGAACAGAAGTTTTTCAAACTTTTGAACAGCATGGTTCCCTTCGTTCAATATTTAAGTGTGCCCTTATGTTCCCTATTTATCCTAGCTAGTAGTCCCTGCTTATTTAAGCTGACCTTTATCACAAGCTTTGAGAGCATGTTAAGTACCTTTTTTTCAGGCAAGGAAAGCTGGGGTGCTGTATTATCTTGTTTAAAACTCAAAAACACTCTGTGAGGTAGACACTATTATTATTTCCATTATAGGGATGAGGAAACTGAGGCCCAGAAAGGTTATCTGACTTGTCCCAAATCGAAAAGTGGTAGAGCTGGTGCACAAACTCAAGTTTATTAAGTGGAGTTGCTTTTCCACTTTACTAAAGTACTTTCTATCAAAACAAAAACTACAGATGTGGGGCCTCCTTGGTGGTGCAAGGGTTAAGTCTCTTCACTATGAAGTTGTCCGTAGCCACTGCAGCATGAGTTTGATCCCCTGGCCAGGGAGATTACCCATATGGCACAGCAGACCTCTCCTGTCTTGCCTGCTGCTCCCCTTAGTAGTGTATTTCAGTAGATCTGTCTGTTCTGCTCCCTGCTCTGTCTCTGGTCAATGCTTTCAACCCCTGCACCTCTGGCCTGCACCCCAACTCTTACATACATAAATAAATAAATCTTTCAAAAAAAAAAAAAACCCCTACAGATGTGAGATTGGCTTAGTGCAGGAACTCAATTTTTAGGGTGTTTATTAGCTTCATAAATGGAATGATAAGCTCTAGCACAACCTTACAAGCTGATATTAAAATTTTTTACATGAAAATATTTAGAGTATACTTATAGTGCTTGTTCTTTATTCCACAGTAGGAAATTTAAATGAATTGCAATTCATCACTTCCAGGACCTAGGAAATTAAGGTCTTACCACATGACCCATTCAGAGATACTAAATCTCAACTGAAGAATAGTTAACATTCACAGCATGATATTCTGGCTAATAGTTAAAAATAAACCCCAGTCACCATCAAGAATACCATTCTGTTCAATTGACTTCTTTTTTTTTTTTAAGCAAGATGTTCTCAGTGAAGGAAGCAGTGCATAGGTTTATATTCTGGCAGAAGTTTCTTATATCTCTATGGCAATAAACAGTTTGATAACCAACTACCTACTTTGAATGTTAAACCATGAAGCTAAGTAACCATAATGTAGGTTATGAGACTAATACTAGAAATAAGACTAATACCTCAGTTTGTAGACTGAAGAGTTTGGTCCAAGGCAGTAAATTCCTCTGGCTTTGGAGTTTTTCATCCTTGTCTTTTTGTGCCTGATGACTTATAATGAAGTCGCTTCTTGTATCAGATTTTGCCATCTTTTTGAAGAATCTAGAGGCTCTGTAACATACTTGTTTAGACCTTTTTTCCATTTTGGATGAATTTTGAAGATTTGTGACACTCTGAAGATCATCTTGGGGAAAATCTAGTGATGAAGCCGTGGCAGAAATATTTGATGGGCGAGAAACCTCTGACTGATCTTTGTGAAGCACAAGTGGATCTGGTGGCAGATTGTAACTAGTATTCAAAGGAATTGGGGAGTTTTGAAAATGAAGAGGAGCAGCACCAAAAAGATGGACAGGGGGACCACAACAAGGAAGGATAAGACCTTCAACTGGAGGAGGGGGAGCAGGACTAGGAGGAGTGGAGAAAAAACTCTGCTTCAGGGGAGAATTCAATGCAGGAGGAGGACCAGCAAAACCCAGGGTTGGACTGTCTTGATGAATTTCAGGTAGCTCAGACTGTTTGGGGCTAGGAGAGGCATATAAACCAGCACTTCCTAGTAAAGGAGGGGGAGGGGGAATGGGGAAAGGAGCTCCTGGTAAAGGAGGGGGAGGAGGGGGAGGGAGAATAAGACTTCCTGGAAGAGCAGGGGAAGGAGGAGAGAGACCAGATGCTCCTGGTAAAGGAGGGGGAGGTGGGGGAGGAGGAAGCTGACAACTACTTCCTGGAAGAGGAGGGGGAGGAGGAGGGTGACCAAAACCTCCTGGAAGAGGAGGGGGAGGTGGGGGAGGAGGAAGCTGACAACTACCTCCTGGAAGGGGAGGGGGAGGTGGGGGAGGAGGAAGCTGACAACTACTTCCAGGAAGAGGAGGGGGAGGAGGAGGCTGACCAAAAGCTCCTGGTAAAGGAGGGGGAGCAAGGTGACAAGTACTTCCTGGAAGAGGAGGGAGAGGTGGAGGGAGACCAGCAGCTCTTGCTAAAACAGGGGCAGGAGGAAGTGGACATGAAAAAGCAGGACTAGCACAAGATCCAAAAGGTAGGATCTGGGGAGATGAAAGATAATGAGACTTGAGGGGTAGGTCAGTATAACCTCTAGTCTTGGGGCCTTGGTTAGATGGGGGACTAGCAACAGAGCCAAAGAGACTGCTGTGAGGAGGTAAGGGGGTAGTAGGAGGGGGAGCAGAAGAATCACCAGAGATTTTTAGGAAAGGGAATGAACACGGGGCAGCCATTTTCCTTGGAATGCCTTTCCTCAATACTAGTCTCTGTCTTATTGGCTTCAATGAATCCATTTCAGATAAATCCAGTAGTTTTTCCACATTTTCAATTGCAAAACTGAGTGGTTGGGAATCTAATTTAGTCAATTCTGAATATTCAGAAACTTCCAGGTTAGAAAACTGAGGTTCTTCTTCAGACAAACCGTCAAGCTGCAAGTCTTCATTACACTTAGTGGAAGCTGAAAGAGGCTACCCAGAAGGGAAAATTATAATATAAAAAAAAAAAAGAAGAAGAATAAAATGAACAATCAAACAAACAGCCTTCTTCATCCTTCACTTCCCAGTATTCAAGCAATTGAGTATCCCAGAACACTGAAGAAGAAACTTTCAAGATCATTTAAGCACAATGCTCACATTTTATAGATACAGAATCTGAGAATATAAGCAACACATACATCAAAGATCTTAATCTCTTTCTGTGCTTAGAATCACAGAATTTCATTCACCCTTGTTGTTGCATGTATTGTATTAATAACTCCTTTGTTCTGCTGAGTAATATTTCATTGTGTGGCTATATCACAATTTGTTTATTCATTAATCTGCTACTGGTTGTTTGCACCTTCCAGTTTCTACAGATAAAGCCACATTGAACACTTACGTACAACTCTATGTGAACATGCACCTTCATCTCATTTGACTTGAACAAATGGTAGGTGTATGTCTAGCTTTTAAGAAACTGTCAGTTTTCTAAAAGGTCAGACCATTTTATATTCCAGCCAGCAGCACATTAAGAGTTAAGAGTTAAAGTTGCTTAACAGGTGGGCTGCAAAGCTGCCCGCAGCCTCTGCAGCGCTGGTTCGATCCCCAGCTGCCAGGGAGGGTCCCACATGGCACGCAGACCTTTCCTGCTGCCCGCTGCTCCCCTCAGCAGTGTACTTCAGTCCTTCTGCCTGTTCTGCTCCCCGCTCTGGCTCTGGTGAATTCTCTCACCTCCCGCGCTTCTGACTATACCCAGTGCTTGTATAAATAAATAAATAAATCCTAAAATAAATAAATAAATAAAGTTGCTCAACATCATGGTTGTAACTACTATGATCAGTCCCTAAATTTAGGCCATTCTGGTGGGTGTGTAGAGGTATGTCACTATGGTTCCAATTTGCATTTCCTCATGTGACTAGTATAATGTTGAGCATCTTTTCATATGTTTGTTTGTATCTACTTATCTTCTTAGGTAAAGTGGCTGTTCAAGATTCATTATTTTACTGGATTGCTTCCTTATATTGAATTGTAAGATTCTTTATATATTTTAGGTAAGTATTTTTTTTTTAAGATTTATTTATTTTTGCATACAAGAACTGGAGTACAGGTCAGAGATATGGGGGGGTGAGAGGATTCACCAGAGACAAAGTAGGGAACAGAACAGGCAGACTGACTGAAATACACTGCTGAGAGGAGCAGCAGGCGAGTCAGGAGAGGTCTGCTGCACCATGTGGGCAGCTCCCTGGAGGGCAGGGAATCAAACTGAACTCGTGCTGCGGTGGCTGAGGACAGAACCCCTTGCGCCACCAAGCAGGCCCTAATTTAGGTAAGTATTTGTCAGTATACTTACCTAATTTTGGTAAGTATTTGCAAATATTTTCTCCCAGTCTCTATTCTCCCTTTCATTTTCTTAACAGTGTCTTCTTTAGAGCAAACGATTTTTATATTAATGCAGTCCAACTCATCAATTATTCTCTCTTAGTTTTTTTTAATTTAAGAAATCATTGTTCAAATCTAATTCACTAAGATTCTCTGTTTCTCCCAAGCAGTCCAGCTTCAGTTGTTACATTCAAGTTTATAATCCATTTTTGAATCAATTTTTGTATATGGTTATATGGTGGGGACTAAGGAGGGTAGAATTTCTTGAAATATCATAAATACAAATACATACACATGCAATTGTTCCAGAAACATTTGTTGAAAAGATGATCATTTCTCCCTTATATTGCTTTGCCACCAAAGTAGAAAATCAGCTGATTCTATATATACATGGTTATGATTCTGGACTTTATTCTGTTCCAATAGTCTATTATATACATTTTACAGCAATGCCACACTCTCCTGTTATGCCTTTTGAGTCTTGAAATCAGATCGTACATGGCCTCCGTCCTATTCTTACTTTTCATTTATTTTGGCTAAGATTCTTAATATTTACATATGAAAGTTAGAATCAGTGTGTCCATTTCTAAAACAAAACCAAACTTGTGGGACTTTGACTTTTTTTTAGTTTTATAGAGTCATGTTTTATTTATTTGTTTGTTTTGTTTATACAAGCACTGTGTACAGTCAGAAGCGCGGGAGGGTGAGAGAATTCACCAGAGCCAGAGTGGGGAGCAGAGCAGGCAGAAGGACCGAAGTACACTGCTGAGGGGAGCAGCGGGCGGCAGGAGAGGTCTGCACACCATGTGGGACCCTCCTCTGGTGGCCAGGGAGCAGCCGGGGATTGAACCGGTGCCGCAGAGGCCGCGGGCAGCTTCGCAACCCAGCGCTCAACCGCTGCGCCACAGGGGAGGCCCGGGACTTTGACCTTTTGATTGAACTGTATGGGTAGATTGATTTGAGAAGAACCAATATCCTAACAATTTTGAATTGTCCAATTTAAGAACATTTATTTTAGTCTTCAGTGGCAATTTTCTCAGTGCTATTTTTTAACTTGTAGTGCATATATTTTTGCAAAATTGATTCTATTTAGTCCATATGTTTTATGTTATTATAAGTGGTATTGCTTTTTTAATTTGTGATAATTTCTTGTTAGTATATAGAAATACAATTGATTTCTTACATTAACCCTATATCCTGCAAACTTACAAACTCACTTATTTGTTCTAGTGGTCCTTTTATCTTTAAATTTTTCTACAGAGACAATCAGGTTATTTATGAATAAAGAAAGCCTTATTTCTTCCTTTCTAATATGTATGTTTTAAATATCTTTTCTTGCCTTATGTACCAGCTAAAGCCTTCTGTACAATGTTGAAGAGAAATGGTGACATCCTTGCCTTTATTCTCAACTTTAGGAGAAAAATATTTCACCATTAAATAGATATTAACTTCAGGTTTTTAATAGGTGCTATTTATCAGGTGGCCGAGAGGTTTTCGTTTTGTTAGTTAATTTTATTTTTGTGTAATAGACCTTTATATTATTTACATTTTTAATCATGTAAACCTGATACTCCTCACGATACAAAATTATATCATTACATACTGTGTGCTTCACGTGCCCCAAAACATACAGTAATAATACTAGAGATGAGGTCTGTAATTACAAACCAAAGTTATAACAATACAATATTACTACAGTAAGAATAGTCTTTAGAGTATTTTTTTAATGTTGTAGAAAATAAAAAGGTACAGTTACAAACAATTGTTACAAACCATAGTTTTTATAATTGCCTATTTATCTTTTTTGAGATCTTTATTTCTCCACATGGCTTTGAGTTAATGTCTAGTCTTTTTTCATATCACTTTGCAGTATTGAGCAAGGTCTAGTGATCACAAACTCCCTCACTGATTTTATTTATCTAAGTGTGTCTTAATTTCTTCCTTACTTTTGAAGGACAGTTTTACCAGATACAGGATTATTCAAACTTTTTTTTTGTCTTTTAGCACTTTGGATATATCAGTCTATTGTCTTCTGGCCTGCAAAATTTCTGATGAGAAATTTGTAGAAAATTTTATTGGGATCATTTGTATGTGATGTTTCACTTTTCTCTTGCGGCTTTTAAACATTTATCTTTGTCATTTGAAAGTTTAATTATGCATCACAGAATGAGTCTCTTTGAATTCCTCCTACTTGGAGTTCATTAAACTTCCTGAATGTGTGTGTATGCTTTAATGTCATACTTTTTTCTTACATCATTGTTAATTGTAGGACAATATATGATTTCTCCCCTCAGGTGTGGTCACTGTAGTTCACCCACCACCAAAGCATACCTAGTCCATCACTATAGTCCCTTGTGCTCTTCCCGTCTCCCCCAATTTTTACCCACCCCCTTTTCCCTCTCCTCCTGTATGCCTCATATTTCAAGGTCTTTGTCTAACCCTTTGGTTTTTCTAGAGCTCACATATAAATGAAACCTGTATTTATCTTTTCCCTTCTGATCACTAAGTAGTTTAGTATTCATGTGTATATATAGCACATCTTCTTGATCCACTCATCTGTTCTGGGGCATTTAGGTTGTTTCCATATCTTGGCTATTGTAAATAGTGCTTTAATAAACATGGAGGGCAGGTTTCCTTTCAAAATAGTGTTTCTGTGGCCTTTAGGGAGATTCCTAGGAGTGGAATAGCTGGGTTGCTTGGTAAATTCATTTTTAGTGTTTTGAGGAACCATCACACAGCTTTCCCTAATGGCTGTACCAGTTTACATTCCTACCAACAGTGTAAGAGGGTTCCTTTTTTTTTTTTTACCACATCCTCACCAGCACTAGTTTTGGGGGTATTTTAATATGGGCCATTCTCACAGGTGTGAGGTGGTATCCCATTGTGGTTTTGAAATATACTAATATTTTCTTCATATGCCTTTGGTTGTTCACTTGTACTTCTTCTTTGGAGAAGTGTCTATTTAGCTTTCCTGCCCATTTTTTTTTACTGGGTTGTTTGCTTTGTTTTTGTTGAGTCATGTGAGCTCTTTGTAGATATTTGATTTCAGTTCCTTATTGGTGTGCAAATACATTTTGGCTGCTGTCTCTCTTGCTGTACAGTGGCTTTTTAGTTTGATGTAGTCCAGTTGTTTATCTTCTCCTTTGTTTCCCTGCTTGTGAAGACAAGTTCTCAAAGGTGTTTCTGAAGCTTATGTCATGGAGTGTTTTGCCTATATTTTCTTCTATACATTTTATGGTTTCAGTTCTTACACCACGCCTTTTATCTATCTTGAGTTGATTTTTGGGCATGGTGTGATATAGTAATCTAGTTTCATTCTTTTGCATGTGGCAGTCCAATTGTCCCACCATCATCTGTTGAAGAGACTTTACTTGTTCCAGTGTATATTCTTTGCTCCTTTGTCATAAATTAGTAGACCATATATGTGTGGTTTTATTTCTGGACCTTCAATTTTATTCCATTGGTCTGTGTACCTGTTTTTGTTCCAGTACCATACTGTTTTTATTATTATGGTTTTGTAGTATAGTTTGAAGTCTGGAAGTTGAATACCCCCATTCTCCTTTTAGTCAGGAGAGCTTTGGCTATGCAGGGTTTTGTTCTCAAAAGAATATTTTTCCATTTCTTTGAAGAATGCCATTGAAATTTTTATTGGAATTGCATTGAATCTATAAATTGCTTTGGGCACAGTGGCCAATTGGATGATGTTGATTTTTCCAGTCCATGAGCAGTGAATATCATTTCATTTATTTGTGTCTTCTATTTATTTTAACAATGTTTTATAAATTTCATGTATAGTCTTTCACCTTCTTTGTTTGGGTTAATCCTAGGTATTTATTTATTTTTTGGTATGACTGCAAATAGTATGGTTTTCTTAATTTTTTCCTTTCAGGATGATTGCATATAAAAAGGCAACTGATCTTTGTGCATTGACTTTGTAACCTGCCACTTTACCGAACTGGTTTATTATTTGAAATTTTCCAAGGATTTTTTAGTGTTCCCTATATATTATTATATCATCTGCAAATAATGATAGCTTTACTGCTTCTTTCCTAATTTGCCTTTCTCTTGCCTAATTGCTAAGCTTCCTGAGTGTTTATATTCATGTCTTTTATCAATTTGGTATGTTTTCAGCTATTATTTTATGTTCTTTCTGCCCCTTTTCCTCTCTTATCTCCCCTTGAGACAGTCATAATCCATATGTTGTTCCTGTTGATGGTGTCCCACAGGTCCCTTAGACTCCCTGTTTGCTTTTATTCTGTCTTTTATGTTTATGTTCTTTGGTCTCTATAATTTCTACTATCCTACTTTCCAATTCAGTGATTCTTCTGTTTGCTGAAATCTGCATTTGAATTTCTCTAGAGAACTTTTCTTTCAGTTATTGTATTTTTCAGTTCCAGAATTCTTTGTTCTTAATTTTTTTCTCTTCATTGATATTTTCATTTGTTCACTTTTTTTTGACACATTTGAGTATCTTGTATATAGTTGTTTCATATAATATATCTGCTGCTAGTTCTATATTAGGAACAGGTTCCTGTTAACTTAGCTTTTCCTGTTCCTGCATACACTTTGTGAGTTTTTTGTTGAACAGTGGACATTTGAATCTAAAAATCACTCTGGAAATGAGATTCTGCCCCTTCCCCAGGATCTGTATCTTATCTCTGCCAAAGATCTGTCTGAAGCACAAACGTAAAATCTTCTTAGATCTCTTCTGAGCCTTTTCTTGTTTCTGTGCAGTCAGTTGATAATTTTTCCTGTATATGTAGTTGCTTTCAGTATCTTCAAGTCTTGCTTCCAAAAGGAGAATAAAAAATGTTGGTGCACTTGGACCTGTAATTCACTTTATCCAGAGAGGAACTAAACAATGAGGAAAGGTGCAACAACAATGGCTGCCCATCTCTTTGTCTACACTGCAGTGAGAAGAAACAATAATCAGTGATCAGAGCACAGGCCTCTCAATATTTGGAGGATGGAGTCCTTTTTACTAGCCCTTACTCCCTCAATCTGTGCACAGGCTTCTCCAGAAATAGCTGTCTGCCATAGAGCTGCCACTGGGAAGTGGGTAACAGTGCTAAGAGCTGAGATGGACTGAAATTAAGTGCAGCTCATTATCCTAGATTTCTTTTTTTTTTTTAATTTTTAAAAAGATTTATTTATTAATACAAGAGTTGGGGTACAGGCCAGAGGTGCAGAAGGGTGAGAGAATTCACCAGAGACAGAGCAGGGAGCAGAATGGGTAGACAGACCAAAAGCACTGCTGAGGGGAGCAGCAGGTGAGACAGGAGAGGTCTGCCGCACCATGTGCATTATCTCCCCAGCTGGCCAGGAATGGAAACTGCACTGCAGCGGCTGCGGACAGCTTCACAGCGCTACGTTCAACCCGTGG
Organism: Talpa europaea; assembly: GCF_964194135.1. NCBI lineage: Eukaryota > Metazoa > Chordata > Mammalia > Eulipotyphla > Talpidae > Talpa > Talpa europaea. The sequence goes on along the minus strand of NC_140072.1, from coordinate 73,630,006 downwards.
TGCCACCAGGGAGGCCCATATCCTAAATTTCTCTTGGATGATACAAGTCTTCAAAAAATTCCAGAGTTCCAAAGTAGTTAGAGAATATTGACTCTGCCTGTGCAATGATGGTCTTGGTGGTAAGACAGATTTCTGCCGCAAATTTTTTTGGCTGTCCTCCTCTTGGGACTTGTAATTGCTTGACAAACAATTTCACAATGTTGTCCACAGTTCACTGATTCTCTGTATAAACTTTTCCCCTTTATATTTCACTTTGGATAATTTCTAGTTGCTTTAAGATTTTTTTATTTGTTCTTCAGTGTCTGGGTACATTTATATATAGAACTCTATTTAAATGAGGATGGGAAGTTAGACATTGTTCACACATGTACAAATCAGCAAATTATAAGACTCAACCTGTCTTGCATCTTCCACTATTTCCCTTGCTGAGAAGCTGGTTCTCCAGAAGTTATATATAGAAGGTTGTTAGTCTTGGATTCAGGGTGATACAATTGGGTCTCACAATGAAAGTATAGCTGATCTGCCAATTTTGTTGTCTATGATTGCCTTTTTTTTTTTTTTTTTTTTGAGGCCTAATCAGCTGTGAGTTACAGCCATGGATTTTTTCATTTCAGACATTGTATTTTTCATCTTCAGACAACCAATCTTTTGGTTGTCTGTTTTTGTATCTTCATCTCTCTAGTTAACATGCCCAATAATACCTCTACCTTCTTGAACATACAGGATATACTTATAATAACTGATTAAATATCTTTATCTACTACTTCCATTATATCTTAATTTCCAGGTCTGCTTTTATTGACTGGTTTTCCTACTTACTAGGTTCATGTTCCTATTATTTGCCTGCATGGTAAGCTTTAAATGAAAAGCTAGATATATCAATTTTACATAGTTGTAAATTTTTTTAAAAGATTTATTTATTTATGCATACAAGAACTGGGTTCTAGGCCAGTGGTGTGGGGGCTGAGAGGATTCACCAGAGACAGAGTAGGGAACAGAACAGGCAGGTCTACTGAAATATACTGCTGAGGGGAGCAGCGGGTGAGACAGATGAGGTCTGCTGCACCTTGTGGGTTAGGTCCCTGGCCAGGGATTGAACTCAGGCTGTAGTGGCTGGAGATAGCTTGATAGTGCTGAGACTTTAATCCCTGCGCCACCAGGGAGGCCCCTACTTGTAAAATTTTTTTTTTTAAGTTCCTGTACATAGTTTGGAGGTTTGTTCTGGGACATAGTTCAGTTATTAGTAAATAATTTGGGCCATTTGAGTCTTGCATTTTAGATTGTTAAGTGGGATGACAATAGCTTAGTCAAGATCTTTTAGTATAGCACTTAGTCTGGAGCAACAGGCTTCTGGGCACTCTATCATACCCCATCTATTAGCACATATTTCCACTCAAGCTGTGGAAATGCAAACTATTTCTGACCCTTTGTGAGTTTCAGGGATTTTTCCACCCACTCCTTTCTGGTGATATTTTCTCTGGTCTCAGGTTATTTTTCTCACACACATACCTGTCAGTATGTAGACAAAGTCCAGGAAGGACTCCTACTTCCTTAACTCAGAGATATCATCAGGGTTTCTTTGGGTCTACCATCCTTGAGCTATTGTTTGGAAACTTCCAGCAGTAAGCTAGAACAACGTAATACTCACTCAGTTGTTTTCTTCTTCAAGGGATTGCTATTTTGCACTGTCATCCAATGACTGAGAATCATTCTTTTACATATTTTTTCTATGAAACATTTTTTTGTTATCTATTTTTCAGTTGTTTAAGGTAGAAGAATAAATCCAGTTCCCAAATGCATGATGTTATTCCATCATGGTCAGTAGCAAAGTATTTAAAATTTAAAATGTACATATCCTCTGTTAGTCTACTTCTAGAAATATATCTTACAAATATACTGCTATCCATGGGAAATAACACATGTACAGGTTATACGCTGTAGCACTATTTGTTACAGACAGAAATAAACTTATTATCCATCAATAAAAGACTTGGCTTAATAAATTCTAGTATTTAAATGTTATAATGCTATTCAGTCATAAAAATAAAGAAGCTTTTCTTTAATACATTTCCAAAATATAAAGAAAAGCAGTGTAGAGAACAGTCTGTAGAGTGTACAGTGTGTCTAGTATATATCTGTAGACAGATGGGAAATGCAGTTTTAGTTAATTGAAACACATGCTATTTCTGGAAAGATATCTCAAGGAACCCATGAGACTGGATGCATTTAGGGAGGGGAACTAACTGAATAAGTAGGCTGGGGAGGAGTCACTGTCTCATTCTTTGTACAGTTTGATTTTGAACTGTATGATTATCCAAGAAAGAATTTTATTAAATAAACAAACAAAAAAACCTCACACTTCCTAGCATGACTCTTCTATTTACCAAAATTACCTTCCTTCTTTTCCCCTTCAACTTCATGCTCTCTAATTATGTTTTACATCAACATCTACTGGGGGACAGTACAGGCTCTCAGAAAAGAGAAAGGCTGAAATAGAGTGCAGGAAGGGTTCTAATCTCAGTCATAGAACTTAATTTGTTTCAGGTTCTTCCCTGGTGGTGCAGGCAGTTGAGTGCAGCACAGTGCTGTGAAGCTGCCCGCAGCCTCTGCAGCATGGGTTCGATCCCTGCCAGTCAGGGAGATTCCCACATGGGGTGGCAGACCTCTCCTGCCTCCCCTACTGCTCCCCTCAGCAGTGTATTTCAGTAGATCTGCCTGTTCTGCTCCCCGCTCTGTCTCTGGTGAATCCTCTCACCCTCCCATGCATCTGGCCTGTACCCTGGTTCTTATATGCATGAATAAATAAATAAATCTTTAAAAAAAAAGAACTTAATTTGTTTCAAATAACAAAATATTAGATTTTAAAAATAATTTACTTTAAAAATTAGATCAGAAGCTAGTTTTTTTATTATTTTTTTTTCTTTCAGCACTTTTTTTTAAAGATTTTATTTATTTATACAAGCACTAGGTACAGTCAGAAGCACGGGAGAGTAAGAGAATTCACCAGAGCCAGAGTGGAGAGCAGAGCAGAGCAGGCAGACTGATGAAGTACACTGCTGAGGGGAACAGCGGGTGGCAGGAGAGGTCTGCGCGCCATGTTGGACCCTCAGCCGGTGGCCAGGGATCTAACCAGCGTTGCAGAGGCTGCGGGCAGCTTCGCAACCCAGCGCTCAACCGCCGCTGTACCACTGGGGAGGCCCCAGAAACTAGTTTTATAAAACCTTTGCCTCTTAATTATTTTCACTATGCTTTCATGAGTTGAAGGGAAAGGAGTTGACCAGTGTGAATGCTTGGAGAGTTGTTCCCAGAGCTAGGGCTGCTCAGCATGTGAACACCATCCATCATTATGATTATAGCAGAAAAGATGCTGAACACCAGTGATGGTCTCAGGTAATAAGAAAACTGTGACTGTCTTGAATCAAAGCACAGTGACCCTTGAACAACACAGGTTTGAAGAACATGGGTCCACTTGCATGTAGATTTTCTTGTAAACATATAATGTAAACTTAGGATTTGATACATATAGCACAGCATGTAAATACCGTCTCTTCCTTATGATTTTCTTAATAACATTTCCTTTTCTCTAGCTTACTTACTTTATTTATTATTATTTTTTAAAGATTTATTCATTTATACAAGAACTGGGGTACAGGCCAGAGGTGCAGGAGGGTGAGAGAATTCACCAGAGACAGAGTGGGGAGCAGAACAGGCAGACAGACCAAGGACACTGCTGAAGGGAGCAGCGGGCAAGGCAGGAGAGGTCTGCAGCACCATGTGGGTTGCTCCCTGGCCAGCCGGAATCAAACCAGTGCTGCAGAGGCTGTGGACAGCTACACAGCGCTGCGCTCAACCCACTGCGCCACAGGGGAGTCCCTCTAGCTTACTTTATTATAAGAATACAATATATTATTCATTTAACATACAAAATATGTATTAATCAACTGTTTATGTTCTCCACAAGGTTTCCAGGCAACTGCAGGTCATTAGCAAGTTAGTTTTAGGGAAATCATAGTTATATTCAGATTTTCAACTTCATTAGGGGTCAGGGAGGTGCCCCTAAATGCCTTTGCTGTTCAAGGATCAACTGTAATTCCAAATGTAGTTCTTTACTTGTCACATTTTGGTAAGCAAAATAAATCCTAAGGGAAAGTAACAGAGACTAATATTTCTGCTAAAGTAGATGATTCATTCAGCAAATTTATTGTAGCTAAAATAAACTATGAAGTCATTCATTTAATGTGTGATTGTGTAATCTTTCATCTTACAGGTAAGGATTTGGAAGTATTAAAATTCAAAGTATTTGTAAAAATGGTATGACATAATTATCACACTACAGTAAAATCCAAATTAATTTAGAATAAATTTAAACATTTTATAAACAATACACATACACAATAAGAAAATTAGAAAACATAGAATGCACAAGGAAGAAAATAAAAATCACAGAATCTCAATCTGTTTGGCATATATCTTTTCAGAGCTTATGTGAATGTTGGATACAAACATGAAATACATTTTGACAATAAGGCTGTTTTGTTTCAAGGACAACAGTTGATTATAAATTGTTAAATTAGAGATTGTTCCCTAAAACATAGTATTCAAACAGCCCTGTTGTGGGAGTAACAGAGCAGAGGGTCCTCTTCCTTTCCTTTAACATTCCTTAAGCCAGAGTCCCTGAATCTGAAGGGATCTTGAAGTCCCAAAATGACTGGTCCCACGACAATGGTGTCAACACACTGCAACGGCCAGTTAAAGTGGGGAGTGGGATGGGAACCCATGCAGTCTGCAGCCTCCGTATTCTCAACCACTATTTTATTTACTTTCAATTATCTACATCTTATGATTTTTGATAATCTGACAGATAAAAAGATAGTCTCACTGCAGTTGTGTGTGTGAGTGTGATTCCAGTTGGTTTCTTTTTTTAACTGAGGTAACTAATTTACAATACTGTATAGATCTCAGGTGTGTATAGTTTCTCACCTTAGCAGCTGTACAAATCACACCATGCTCACCACCAAATGTCCATACTTTTTTCCTCCCTCTGCCTTTTCTCCCTCTGGTAACCACCATCTTGTTGTCAGAGACTAAGGGCTTGTTTTTGTTTGTTCATTCTTGGGCCTACCCGTCCTACTCACTGTAGGGTTTTTTAAATGATTTTTAAAAAATATTTATTTATTTATGCATACAAGAACTGGGGTAGAGGCCAGAGGTGTGGGAGGTGAGAGGATTCACCAGAGACAGAGCGGGGAACAGAACAGGCAGATAGACTGAAGTACACTGCTGAGGGGAGCAGCGGGTGAGTCAAGAGAGGTCTGCTGCACCATGTGGGTAGCTTCATGGCTGGGGATTGAACTCACACTGCAAAGGCTGCGTGCGAACAGCTTCACAGTGCTGCGCTCAAGCCCGTGTGCCACCAGGGAGGCCCCTCACTGTAGTTTTAATTTGCATTTCTCTTAGCAACAATGAGGTTGAACACCTTTTTCTACGTTAAAAAGCCATACTATTTTCTTACTTATGATTTAAACCTCTGTCCATTCTTCACTTGGATTAACAGTCTTTTTATTTTTAAATTCATAGGAGTTCTTGAACTATTAAAGAAAATCAATCTGTCTCTGTTGCAAATATTTTTTCACCTACTTCGTCATTGTCTTTAGATTTTATCATACGCCTAAATCTCTGTATTTTTGGAAACATCATTCAAATATTTCCTTAATGTTAACGTTTCAATATAGTTCTGGCTCTTTTATGCCTTGGATCATTCTAGAAGAGGGGATGAGGGATGCCTCATTACACCAGAGTCACTCTCCCAGCTTGGCCACAGTAGTTCAATGGCAGCTATGATTTCTCTTCTATCCAACAGGAGCTAGGTGACTAGGGAAGTGATCCCAGAAAGGGAATGGAAATACAATTTCCTGAAGTTATTATCCCCCTCTCTTTTCTATAAGAAACATCAATAAAACTCTGCAAGAAGGATTTGAAGAAACATTCACTTTTTCATTTTGTGGTGGTTGTTATTTACCATTTCAAAACATAGTAAACATAATTTTATCAGCAAAGCAAATATCTAATGTGGTTTTATATTCTTAACTATATAACTTTGAAATGGATAAAAAAATGAAAGCTGCATATTTTATATTTTCTGAAATTCCTCTCCTCACAAACTTATTTCCCTAGTTTCTAATTCCTAAATTTTGGCAATTTTACATCTCTAACCTGGACTCTCAAGAGTCCTATTAGCACTATTTTGTTCCTCTACTGTTGAATATGCCTTCCAATTTTTATTTAAATTATGTTTCACAATTTCTATTCTGCTTCTGGCTATGAGGGTCACAGTATAAACATACACAGATAAAGTGTATCTATATACTAAGAAATGCCAGTGATTTTACATCATTATATAGAACTTTAGTTTCTATATGACAGTTCAACTGTCTATGAAAGAAGCAGAACCACAGTTCCCTTTTTGCACTTTACAGATACATTTATGTATGATGACTTTCTCAGTAGTGTAAGCAGCATTTTTATAAATGCGCAAATATTTTCCATCATTAGGGAGACAACAGTTTTTGTATATACAAATTATAAGGGTGCTATTTTAGCAAAAGTTTCCCTTCACATCATAAAAATGTGAAAAACATATTATCAATCTACTTTGTAATTAACATTTACCTGTGACATGCTGGCATCTGATTCCTCCTCCTGCCAGCTCATGTATGGCAGAAGATCTACATCTTCTTTGGCAATAAGTTCCAAAATATTTGGAATATTAGAAGACAGTAACTCATTGCCATCCTACATTGAATCACAGGTAAAAACAAAACAGAGATCATGTTAATTGATTACTAAACATTCTAAAGCCTTGTGAATGTTTGTTTTGGGCTGTATTTGGGGGTAAGATGTGATTATGTATCCTAGGCCACAGAGTAAGAGGAGAGGAAACAGTTATGGTTCTCCTTTTAAACTTCTGAAGGCGAATGGGCCTTGGCGAGGGCAAAGGAAGTCCAGGCTTGGATTAATAAGAGATGCAAAATGCCAAAAATGTAACAAAATTGTACATCTCTTAAAAAAAGCACATGTAGCTAATAAATAACTATAACATTAAAAACAGTAACACATTTAACTCATTTTGAGATCCTTGAGTCCTAATGCTGAGGCTAGAGCCATGGCTGACTAGCCTCTCGACCCCACTCTTTATGAGTCTCAAGTGTGGGTAAGAGTAATTTTCTTAGTATGTAAATATAAATAAGGTAACAGTGAATTGACAATAATACATACCCTTTTCTCAACAGCCACAAAGCTTGTAAATTGTGTTATGAGAGAGTTTTCTTTACTGAGTTCAATGATCAGAGATTTTAAAATCTGCTTTTTCATCTAGGAGAGAATAAAATAAATGAAGTCATGCCCTGCTTTATTTTTTCACTGTTTACTAACTGTGACCAATTAAACAAGTGTTAAATCATCTAAAAAATATTTTTATAAAAAGAAAATCATTTTGTTTTTCAAACTAAATATTGACGTTGGTGGCCCTCTTAAGCATCTTGAGTAGGAAACTCAACAATCCTTGCTAAATGGGACCAACTGACAAACTACTTTGTAGATAGAATAATTCATACGTACATAGCTCTTCATAGTTGACAAAGAACTCTCAAATCTCAAGGGTTTTGGCAATGTTTTAATGATGAAGAACCTGAGGCAGTGAGAGGTGACAAGTACTGGTGCCCTTGGAGATTAAAGGGTCTCAAGCAAAACAGAACATGACAGAAGCTAATCCAAGGGTGGTGAAGGAGAAGAGTGAAAGCACAGGCCATTTACCACAGCATCGTGTCAATGACTGCATGCTATAGGGTACCTTCTTTTTGGTAGGGCTCTGAGTACTCATGTCCCTCTGACCCTAGGCTTGGTGAGGATCCTCTGTCAGGGGCCTCAAGGCTTTGGCTCTGCTATGTCTTTTCAGGAAGGTCACCCACCTGTCCTACACCTGAGCTTCTTCAGCAGTGGCAGGGAATACAAATGCCTACAACATATGAGATCTGAAGTCACGTCTATCACAGATACCCAGCAAAGGTTCTCTGAGCCCACATATAGTATCTCCCTGATGGGTAAATTATCACAGATTTCTCTAGAAGCTACTCACATTTCTGTTTCTGCTAATTCATTCAACAAACATTTAAGGAGCACCCTGTGCCCCAGACACAGAAAACACAGATACAGACATGAGCGCCCCTGACTGCCACAGCCTGCTTCTTCATCCAGCTCTCCTCACATTGTTTCTATGGATTAATCAATTTTAAGAAGGAATAAAAACAACATGCAATGTTTTTGCTATGAAAAGAACTGACCTCGTGATTTGTTTCATCTTCATGGAGAATGCCTTCTTCATAGTCTCTGATCAGGGCTCGTGCTGTCAGCTTATGAATCATCTGTGTTGAAGCAGCAAAGGAAAAATATTCATAAAGATTTTTAAAAAAAATTTTATTTATACAATAGCTGGGGTACAGGACGGAGGCGCAGAAGGGTGAGAGGATTCACCAGAGACAGAGTGGGGAGCAGAACAGGCAGATGGACCCAAGACAATGCTGAGGGAAGCAGCAGGCGAGACAGGAGAGGTCTGCCGCGCCATGTGGGAATCTTTCTGGACAGCCAGGAATCGAACCTGCACTGCAGAGCCTGCGGACAGCTTCACAGTGCTGCGCTCAACCTGCTGCACCATGGGGGAGGCCCCGGAAATATTTTCAAATGCTTCTCATTAAGTCTTACATGGAAAACCACTATCTAAATTGAGGTATACTTTACATACAGCAAAATTCACCCTTCTGAAGTGTGAAATTTGATGAGAGCTAAGGAATATGTACAGTTGTGTGATTATCACTGAAATCAACACACAGCAGTGCCCTCACTTTATAACGTTCCCACACATTCCCCCGCAGCCCCCAACCAATAGCATCTATTTTCTGTCCCTACAGTTTACCTTTTACGGATGACGGAACCCTGTGGTCCCAAATGCATGCCTGATGGCGGGCACCTGGAGTAGGGTGTGGGCATAGGTAGATGGGATTCACCTGGGCTAAGACTGGGCTTTTAAGGATGGTGTCATGGGGACGCCAGAGAAGAAGCCAAGACAGAAGTAGAAGCCGAGAGAAGAGAAGCAGTAGAAGCAGAAGCAGAACCACAAGAGAGCAGAGCAGCAGAGATCACCAGAGAGCCCAGACAGAGTGAAGACTTGCTGGGGGCTGGAAGGCCTGCCAGCCTCTCGGCCCCCAGAACCCTTGCCTGGTTGTAAAGTCAGGAACAGGGCACAGTGCAGGTTTTTTCATCTCATGCAGACCAGGTAAAGGAGGAGTCAGAGTCCTCAGTGGTTTTTTGCAGGTCTTTTATTGGGGTTCACCAGGCATATGGCAGGCAGCGGTGCTGGCTGGGGGGCTGGGAGGCTGGCAGGCCTCCCAGCCCTCAGCAAGTCTTCACTCTATCTGGGCTCTCTGGCGTTCCTTCTGCTGCTTCTTGGCTTCTCTTTTGGCTTCTGCTGGCGTCCCCGTGACACCGCCCTTAAAAAGCACAATCTTAGCTCAGTTGAATCTCATCTACCTATGCCCACAACCTACTCCAGGTGCCCGCCATCAGGCATGCATTCAGGATAAGGATCCATCATCTATCCTGATGGCGGGAGGGCAGAAAAGCCTAACATTTTCTTCACCCTACACTGGTAAATCCCAATAAAAGCCTGAAAAGCCACCGAAGTCTCCAGGACTCTCCTCTCCTCCTTTACCCAGTGTAGGGTAAGGAAAAAATCAGGCTTTTCTGCCCTTCCGCTATCAGGATAGATGAATGATCCTTGCAGTCCGGAATGCATGCCTGATGGCAGGCACCTGGAATAGGGTGTGGGCATAAGTAGATGGGATTCACCTGGGCTGAAACTGGGCTTTTAAGGTCGGCGTTACGGGGACGCCAGCAGAAGCCAAAAGAGAAGCCGAGAACGAACAGAAGCTGAGAGAGAAGGCCAGAGAGCCCAGATAGAGTGAAGACCTGCTGGGGGCTGGGAGGCCTGCCAGCCTACCAGCCCCCCAGCGCCCCTGCCTGCCGTGTACCTGGTAATCCCAATAAAAGCCTGCAAAAAACCACTGAGGACTCTGACTCCGCCTTTACCTGGTCTGCTGGATCATAGAAAACCTGCACCGTGTCCATCCTGCCTGTACAATTGGCATAAGTCGGCAAGATGATCCATGCAGACGGGTATAGAGCCCTCCAAAGACCTGTAGGGACTAAGGAATAGCAGACTGAGCCTGTGCCCGTGCTGGAGGCGTCATGGCAGCACAGAAGGTGGGTAAGTTCCGGGAGCTATGGGATAAGACCTCGCCCGGAGGAGGAGGAGACGCCAGAGAGGACCAGCCAAAGACCCCCGAGGCAGCAAGAATTGTCGGAAGAGAGAACCACAATTCGGAGCTCGCCAGTGCTGATGCAGGGAGAGGCCAACAGACTTGGACTAATGGACTTGGACTGACAGTCCTGCCAGAAGGAGGTGGACCTTGGCAGGTTATGTTTTTTTGAGAATCTGGGGGTGGCTGGTGGGCCTTGATGGCCAAAAGCAGCCTGTGTATGCCCAGCAGCTAGGCAGAGGAGAAAAGCCAACTGAAGGCAAAAGCTGGTGCTGATGCTAAGTTTGGGAAGCCCTGAGCGGCTGTTAAGCACTAAGTAAGCTGAGGAAGGACAGTGAGTCTCGTAAAATCACCTGTGGGTGATGCCCTGCTCATTGTCGAGTGAGGGTGAGGAGCTGAGGAACCCGTCCTTGGGGGACGGGTGGGGAACGTGGCTTGGGGTGGAGCCCAAGCCGAATGCAGAGTTTGGATCCCCGGCCTGTGTGCTTGTGCAGTGGGTTGGCCTGAGTGCAGGGGTCTGCGAGTCGCATTGGTGGCTTTGAAAGCCGAACGTTGGAGCGACTGCAGACAGAAACCCTGAGGGTTGGCGATTAACCCCAACAGTATAGAATTGCCAATCCCAGAGTGAGTGCCTCCTGGGGGTGGATGCGGTGTGTGGCTTGTAGCCAAGACTACAGCCAGAGAAGGCCAGGAAGCCTGACGGCTCCTGGTGTGTTACAGTAGATGCCGTGAGTGGTTCCCCTCCCTCGTATGAGCAGTGCCTTCGGCAGCAGATGTGGTGGCTCATCTGCTGGTACCAATAATTGTCTTTTTATTTATTTATTTTTTAATAGAGGCATGCTTTATTTATTTGTTTGCTGGTTTGTTTGTTTTGTTTATACAAGCACTGGGTACAGTCAGAAGCGTGGGAGGGTGAGAGAATTCACCAGAGCCAGAGCAGGGAGCAGAGCAGGCAGAAGGACCAAAGTACACTGCTGAGGGGAGCAGCGGGCGGCAGGAGGGGTCTGCGCGCCATGTGGGACCCTCATCCGGTGGCCGGGGAGCAGCCGGGGTTCGAACCGGCGCCACAGAGGCCGCGGGCAGCTTCGCAACCCAGCGCTCAACCGCTGCGTCACCGGGGAGGCCCCAATAATTGTCTTTTGCCACTAGGTTGGGGCCCTGCCTGGACTTATTTGTGTTCTGTTGTATTTTGTTGTTATATTGTAATGTATTTGCTTTTGTGGGCCATGGCTGCATTGTTTATGTTTGCCAAGAAAATTGTATATATGAAGACTATATGGCAGAAAACCCTGAGGGGGTGGAATGTACGATAAGGAAAATGTCAGGCTTTTCCACCCTCCTGCCATCAGGATAGATGATGGATCCTTGCGGTCCTGAATGCATGCCTGATGGCGGGCACCTGGAATAAGGTGTGGGCATAGGTAGATGGGATTCACTTGGGCTGAGACTGGGCTTTTAAGGGCGGCGTCACAGGGACGCCAGCAGAAGCCGAAAGAGAAGCCGAGAACGAACAGAAGCCGGGAGAGAAGACCTGCTGGGGGCTGGGAGGCCTGCCAGCCTACTGGGCCCCCAGCGCCCCCGCCTGCCGTGTTCCTGGTAATCCCAACAAAAGCCTGCAAAAAACCTCTGACGACTCCTTTACCCGGTCTGCTGGATCATAGAAAACCTGCACCATGGGGCCTCCCCGGTGGCGCAGCGGTTGAGCGCTGGGTTGCGAAGCTGCGCGTGGCCTCTGCGGCGCCGGTTCGATCCCCGGCTGCTCCCCGGCCACGGGAGGAGGGTCCCACATGGCGCGCAGACCTCTCCTGCCGCCCGCTGCTCCCCTCAGCAGTGTACTTCGGTCCTTCTGCCTGCTCTGCTCCCCGCTCTGGCTCTGGTGAATTCTCTCACCCTCCCTCCCGCACTTCTGACTGTACCCAGTGCATGTATAAACAAAACAAACAAACAAACCAGCAAACAAATAAATAAAGCATGCCTCTATTAAAAAAAAAAAAAAAAAAAAGAAAACCTGCACCATGTCCATCCTGCCCCTACACCCGGTCTGCTGGATTAGAAAACCTGCACTGTGTCCTTCCTGCCCTTACACTTTCCTAGAAAGACCACTTTGCCAATTCAACTATTTCAAACATGGTAAACTGCCTTCAACTGTAGTAAGAGCCAGCTTCATGCTGGGATGCCCAGAGTGGGGGTGTCCTCTATGAGAGGCAAGAGCACAGGGCTCCGGGTTTCCCTTCTTTTCACTCTAATGAAACAGAACAGATCTTAACTAGCCATGTGTGCTTTCCAATAATTCCAGTTCTGCAGTTTGTTATTGATAGAGCCACAGAGGAAGTACAACTTCAAAAACTAATTTTATTGACAAATACCTCTTTCCAGGTAAAATCATGTTACTTTACTCCATCTATTTAAGCTTTAAACTAATATGGAGATTCCCTTAAGTTATAGATATGTCACTAGCAAGTAAATAGTAAAAATTATTGATTCAGCGCCAAAACTTAAGCCATATTTTATTTAAAATAAAAAGGTGGTGTAGGGTAAGTAAAGTATCAGGCTTTCCTGCCCTCCAGCCATTAGGATTGATGATGGAACCCTGGGGTCCTGAATGCATGCCTGATAGCAGGCACCTGGAGGAGGGTGTGGGCATACATAGGGGGTACACCTGGGCTGAGAGACTGAGCGAGCTTATAAGGGCGGCAGCATGGGGACGCTGGCAGAGAATGGAACAGCAGAACCACGGGAAGAGTGAAAGACCAGAAGGAGAACAGAACCAGCAGAGAAGCAGAAGCCACGACAGATTGCCAGAGAGGCCAGAAAGAGTGAAGATTCGGGCCTCCCTGGTGGCGTAGGCGGTTGAGTGCAGCGCTGTGAAGCTGTCTGCAGCCTCTGCAGTGCCAGTTCGATCCCCACCGGCCGTGCAGATACCCACATGGCGTGGCAGACCTCTCCTGTCTCACCTGCTGCTCCCCTCAGCAGTGTATTTCAGTCAGTCTGCCTGTTACGTTCCCTACTCTGTCTTTGGTGAATCCTCTCACCCTCCCACACATCTGGCCTGTACCCTGGTTCTTGTATAAATAAATCTTAAAAAAAACAGGGCCTCCCCAGTGGCGCAGCGGGTTGAGTGCCATGCTGTGAAGCTGTCCGTAGCCTCTGCGGCACAGGTTTGATTCCCGGATGGCCAGGGAGAAACCCACATGGCGTGGCCGACCTCTCCTGCCTCGCCCGCTGCTTCCCTCAGCAGTGTCTTTGGTCCGTCTGCCTGTTCTGCTCCCCACTCTGTCTATGGTGAATTCTCTCACCCTCCTGCACCTCTGACCTGTGCCCCAGCTCGTGCATAAATAAAATCTTAAAAACAAAACCGTAGAACAATGTTGCTCTTCACAAAAAAAAAAAAAAAAAAAAAAAGTGAAGATTCCCCAGGGGCTGGGAGGACTGCCAGCCTCCTGGCCCCCATGCCTGCCATGTTCCTGTTAAACTCAGTAAAAGCCTGAAAAAGCCACCGAGGGCTCCTAGGACTCTCCTTTAACCCGGTTCCTCAGGTCATAAAGATCCTGCACTGTGCCCTTCCTGCCTCTACAGGTAGCAATGTCTGATAATGGTTTATCTGCTTATACAAATACTCCTATGAATAGTAAGCTACACATACAGCAAGTGAGGGTGGTGGTTGTGATTGGAGGGTTGGAACTTCTTGTCTCACTTTCCTTAGGGGTGAGAGGTGATGGAGTGGGAGGTTACATTCACTTGCTAAAGGTCAGTGATTTAATCAATCATGTCTGGGTAAGAACCCACAGGAACCCAAAGAGGAAGGCAATTGAGTATCTCCCTAAAAATTTTTCACGCATAAAATACTATATTTAATTGCAATTATTCATACCCAACATGCCCAAATGATATACCTAGATGCAAGAACCCCAAAAGAAGAGTGCTACATTATGAAACTGAAAACTGAGAGAAAATCCTCCATATAATATCACTGTAAGGAACATGGGACACTCAGGCTCTTTTTCCCCTCCTGTTGCCAGCCTCTACAGTCGCCACCTGTGGCCTTGCTTTCTACCCAGGTTTCATTACCCACACATGGTATCATGTGATTGCAAAAGGTGCTTGGGAGTGTGAGTGTGGGGAATGCACACACATGATCAGGGACAACAGGATGGAGAAGCCAGTGAGCATGGGCATGTACATATGTAAATATGGACAGGGCCTCCCAGGTGGTGCAGCAGGATGAGCGCAGCACTGTGAAGCAGTCCACAGCTTCTGCAGTGTGGGTTTAATTCCCGGCCAGCCAGGGAGATACCCACATGGCATGGCAGACCTCTCCTGTCTCACCCACTGCTCCCCTCAGCAACGTGTTTCAGTTGTTATGCCTGTTTTGTTCCCCACTCTGTCTCTGGGGAATCCTCTCACCCTCCCGTGCTTCTGGCCTGTACCCCAGTTCTTGGAGAAAAAATAAATAAATATGGACATCTGGGCGAGAAGCTAGGGATAAAGGGGAAATTCAGGGGGCTAGGGAGCTCAGTTGCTGCCTCCCTGCCTGCTAGTCTGCCTGTGTGTCTGGTTCCGATTCAGCATTAAAGGCATGTTAGAGATACCAAAGTTTCCAAAATTCTCTTTTCATCTACCTGAATCAACAATGAACCTGTGTGGTATGGGATGGCTGCATCACAATGGTGTTCTGAAATATCAACACAGAAAAGCCACCACAACAAAGCAAGTACATGAAGCACTATATATGAAAATATTATTATAACCATCCAACAATGATTCCATAGTTTAAGTGTCGATTCTTACAGTTCCTGTTGTCTTCTGAAGCTCAGTTGTCGATACCATTGTAGAAAATTCTTTCTCTTGGACTAATGCACATAAAGTTGCCTGAAATGGGAAAAAAAAAATCCCTATTAACTTTTCTGTTTCACAGCATGTAGATTAGTTTAACAAACTCAGTGATTTCCTCTTTTTAAAATTAAAAGTTTCCACATGTAGAGTAAGTAAAGTATCAGGTTTTTCTGCCCTCCCACCATTAGGATTGATGATGGATCCTTGTGGTCCTGAATGCATGCCTGATGGCGGGTACCTGGAGTAGGGTATGGGCATGCGTAGGTGGGTACACCTGGGCTGAGAGACTGGGCTCATAAAGGAGGTGTGACGGGACACCAGTGGAATGGAAACACCAGAAGAGAGAAGAGAACAAGGCCAGAATGAAAGAGAACCAGCAGAAGAGAGAGAACAAGACCACGAGAGAACGCCAGAGAGCCCAGAAAGAGTGAAGATTCGCTGGGGGCTAGGAGGCCTGCCAGCCGTGTACCTGGTAAAATGGCAATAAAAGCCTGAAAAGCCACCGAGGGCTCCTAGAATTCCTCCTTCACCTGTCTGTGTAGGATCATAAGAGATCCTGCTCTATGCTCATCCTACTACTATACCATAGAACCCCTGACTAATCATCCAGCCACATTCCAAAGATAAAATTTGTCAGCAGATTATGATTTGGAGGGGAGGAGTGAGGGGAACAAAAAAAGGAAAGAAAATAATTAGCAAAATACATTGCTCTTTCCTAGGAAAGCAAATTGTGTCCTCCTTACCTGGGTGCAGTGAGGAATCAGTCCATAGACCAGGAGCCGGTCATTGTGGAACAGGGACCGCACCTGGACCGGGGCCTGCAGGGGCTCGGGGGCATCTGTGCTTAGCTGTTGCCATTTGATGGAGACAGAGTGACAACTTGGAGATCGTAACCTAGTTATTTGGTCTTCTATCTATTTATAAAAAGGGAATGATTTTTTTAAAATGTTATATACAGAAAATAATTACTTAACACTTAAACTGTATATTCTATCCTATCTATCTGTAACTTTTTTTCTTCCTTCTTGCTAGAAGATATTTTTCCAAAAAAGATTTAAAATAGAAAATTTAGTAGCACTACCACAAAATGTAGATTTAGAAAACATCCTAAAATTATTCCACAGTAGCTAATTACTAATTCCTGCTTTGGTATGGAGTAGGTTCTAGTTGTAAAAATTAATCCTACCAAGGATTTGAATAGATACCTCTCCAAACAAGATAAATAGCCAACGTGTACTTGAAAAGAAGCTCAATATCATTAGCAACTAGAGAAATGCAAATCAAAACCCAAAGAAATACAATTTCACTCCCATTAAATGTGAGGTATAATTTACATACAAAAGTGATAAACAACATGTGGCATATACATTAAAAAGGAAGAAATTTCTGATATATGCTACAACATGGATACACCTTGAAAATATTATGTCAGGTGAAATACGACAGGCACAAATGGACAGATACTGTATAATTCCACTGATAAGAGGTATCTAAGGTAGTCGAACTCATAGACACAGAAAGTAGAATGGTGGCTGCTGGGGCTGGAGGGAAGGAAAAGTGGAGGGGAAGGGGATGCTGGGGGGGAAGAGAATATTGGGGGGAGGGTAATATACAGTTGTGAACTGGATACAAATTTCTGTCTGGGATGATAATAAAGTTCTGGAGATGGACAGTGGTGATGGTAGTTCAACGTTGTGAATGTGTTTAATGACATGAAATTGTACACTTAAAAAGGGGTAAAATTTATGTATATTTTGCCACATTAAAAAACTAATCCTGTAAGACACGTGTTATCCTTCACTTTAATCAATATGACGCTTTATAAAGTAGAAATCAAATAACTATAAAAATGACCCAATTGAGTATGTACTGTGTTCTTGCTAGGTGCAAGATAAACGGTACCTAAGGGCTGGAGGGATGCACACTTTTAGTACCTTTTGCCTCTTTCTAGTTTTCTTGCTCATTAATTAAAATCACAGAAATGACTATATTTGTAAGAAGATAATATTTCCACATGTAAACATTAAAGACTAGAAATAAGATATTTGATAAATGTACCTGTTTTTTCCAACTGTGTTTGGATTTTGAGTTAAAATATTCAAATACTCCAGCACCACACTGGGACAATGTCCTTAAGATGTGATGATTTGCTGTAGAACTGATCACATTTCACATATTTAAATTTTCAAGAAATTTTAGAAACATTTCTGAAACAGTGACATGAAGTTAATATTGGCACAACTCAAACTCAATAGAAAAGACATTACATGAAGAAGAATTTATTCTTCCACAGAGTTGTGAAAGAAATAAAACTTATGATAGGTAGTATGAATGTTTGGGGAATTTAAGCTCCCACATATAAGAGGACTTATTTCTATTTTATAATAGAAAAGAGCAGAAATTCTTAGCTTTCTGTTTATCAAAGGAGAGAGTAGATGATTCTGAAAAACTCCAAAAAGGCATAAGAATACTGATAAAGATATCAAGCCACTTTTAGTCAGTCACCCAAATCTGATCCTAAAGGTCAAGAACTGGCAAGTGAGTTAGTTAATAAAATCCACATTTTCAAATTTGATAAACATTTAGATAGCAAAAGTTACAAAGAAGTAATTTTCACTCCAGTAAATGTTATCTCTGATATTTAACTGACAATGTCCTATTAAATTTCTTTGGCCTCCCTGGTGGCTCAGGGTTAAGACAGCACTATCAAGCTATGGCCAGCCACTGTAGCACGAGTTCTATGGCCGGCTGGCCAGGAAGTTGACCCATATGGCGCAGCAGACCTTTCCTGCCTCGCCTGCTGCTCCCCTCAGCAGTGCATTTCAGCAGCTCTGCCTGTTCTGCTCCCCACTCTCTCTGGTGAGTCTTCCGACCCCTCCCCCGTCCACAGTACTGGCCTACACCCCAGCTCTTGTATGCATAAATAAATAAATCTTTAAAAAAATAAATTTCTCTCAAAAATTCTACAGTTGTTAAGAATGCCTTTCTTAGAGTTTCTTCCTTAAAAATGAAAGAAATCACTCCTTCACTTTGTCCTCCACCTGAGGCAGCTGCAACCTGAAGTCTAGTGAGCTGAGCAACATCAGCTTCAAGCAGGGTGGGGTGGGAGGTTAGATGGGAGGGATGGAGTGGAGGTTGGGGGCAGTTTCTGGGGCAGAGGGGACAGGTTACTGGGGGTGGGGTGGGGCAGGTGGCTGCCCTCAGAAGACCATCAAATCATCTCCCCCAGATGCCTGGCAACATAACAGACAGGGCTTGTGGCCAGTGTGTATCCTCCATCACATGCTGACCTTGGCAAAGCTGCCAGAGAGATTTTCAACAAAGGATTTGGTTCAGGGTTGGTAAATGGGATGTGAAAACCAAGTGATGCAGTGGGATGGAACTCTCAACATGTAGTTCATAAGTTACTGGGACCTTGGAGACCAAATATAAATGGTGAGTCTGTTCAAAAATCAAATGCGGTAACACTTGGAACAGAATTTTCAACTGAAGACCAGAATTGTCAAGGTTTGAAACCAACATTGTCACCAAACACAGGGAAGAAAAAACAGTAAAATCAAGTCTTCTTATAAAAGGGAGTCTATAAATTTTGGTAGTGATGCTTTTACTGAACCAGCAATCCATGGCTCAGATGGCTTTGGCATGAGGGCTGGTTTGCTGGTACCAGCTGACCTTTGATAGTACTCACTCAAAGCTGACAAAGACTAACTTTGCAGTGGGCTATAGGACTGGGGACTTCCAACTACATACTAATGTCAATGATGGGACAGAATTTGGAGCAGCAAGTTATTAGAAAGTATGTGAAGATCTTGACATTTCAGTAAACCTTGCTTGGACCTCAAGTACCAACTGCACTTGCTTTGGTATTGCAGCTAAATATCAGTTGGATCCCACTTCCATTTCATTTCTGTGATTTTAAATTAGAGTTCACAGCTCTAATTTAATTGGCATGGACTACACTTAGACTCTGAGGCCTGGTGTGACTTACACTGTCTGCTCTGGTAGATAGGAAGAGCATGAATGTTGGAGCTCACAAACCTGCCCTGGAGTTAGTTATCTACCTAGATACCAGCACCAAAGTTGTGTATATCACCCACACATTATTTAAATGTATTTAAGTATTAAAAACACTAGATACCAATAATGAAATAGACCTTTATGAAAATTATGCAATTGTGTGACTGCTTTTATGTTCCTTTTAACACTGAATATTGCCATTGAATGAGATAGAGCTTTGAATATTTTTAGATGAGGTTAATTTTTTTTTGTTAAATTCAAGCATCATTAGAATTACTTTAGGTATCCCCCAAAATTATAAATTATGAACAAAACAAGGGTATATAATTTAAAAAAGAATGAATTAAGTTTTCAAAAAATAAATTTATTTCTGAAATGCTTTTGGTTTGTTAGATTGGATTCATCTTGAATTCTCAAAATTAACTGCCAATGATTACAATACTGATTAGAAAATCCTGAAGGCAGAGTTGATTTGTATGTTAGAGATCTCATTGGTCAGTGAGACCATGTGGATCTCAGGGGACAACCTCTAAGGCAGGATGAACAGTCTCTATTGGAGAATTCATGACATCTTGCTAGAGTTCATAAATACAAATGACTACGTGTAAAATGGGGCAGGAACATTTAGAAAGATCTTAAAACCTTGACAGAATATTTGTAACAACTTCACCTGCCTCTGGCTGAGTCAATAGTCACCTCCCACCAAACCCTGTCACTTCCTTCACAGGAACCCCTTAATTTCCTCCCTGGACTTGGGCAAGCCCAGCCCTACCCAATATTGCTGTACATCTGTCTCCCCAGCAACACTGTCCCATGAGAGGCCCTCAGCAAAGAAGGATCAACAGGGGCCTATCCTATGCAGAGATGTGAACCCTAATCTGGCACAGCAGGCCCAGCACATGATAGAGGCATGGGAGAGAGGGAATGTCCCCAAGACAGGCTGAGGGTAGGTTACCCCATGGCATGTTCAAGTTAACCAGGTAAAGTCTTCTTAGGGATAATTCCTGAGGGATCCTATCATGGATTGGATAAACTCCTGGTTGGTCTGTGATGCCCAGATAAGCCTCACATTACAGAAAACATAGGACCTGTGACTGAAGACAAAGGGGAAAGAGAAAAGAATCCTCTGGGCAAGCAGGGTCCTCAAGGCCCTCTCCCCAGTCCAGCTCCTGGGACTAATAACCAAGGCCTGAGGAGGTTCATCAGCTGGCCTATGAACATAGCCTCTACTCAGCTTATGAATATGTTGATGGCAGGCTCCTGCCTTGCCTCAAACAGGGATGTCATTCGCTGGGATAATGACTGTGTGGGGGATTGCACAGAGAGTCTCGAGGACAGGGATGCTTTATTCAAAGACCAACCTGGCCCTTTCTGTTAAGTGTTTTCTTCATATTTTCACCTCAGTTCAATCCAAAAAAGTTAACTAAAATTGGAGAAGGGGCTAATTCCAACAATCATAGCATCTCAGTCTTCCTAAAGAAGGATTCTACATAGATCACAGAGATTGAAATGCAAATGCTCCCAGCATCCAGAAAGGTTATGAAGGAGCAAAGCAACCTGGGTAGAGATGCCTTAAAGTGGCAAGAACTCCTTAGTCCCTATCAAAATACATATTGTATATGTGTGTAGCACTGCCAGAACTTCAGGCTCCTCAGGATAAGTTGGAAACCTGTATTTTTTTTTTTTTAAAGATTTACTTATTTATGCATATAAGAACTGTGGTACAGGTCAGAGATGGGGGTGGTGAGAGGATTCACTAGACACAGAATGAGGAAGAGAACAGGCAGACTGAAATACATTGCTGAGGGAAGCAGTGGGTGAGACAGAAGTTTGCTGCATCATGTGGGTAGCTCCCTGGCCAGCAGATGGATCGAATTCATGCTGCAGAGGCTGCAGATAGCTTCACAGT
This sequence comes from Talpa europaea, assembly GCF_964194135.1. NCBI lineage: Eukaryota > Metazoa > Chordata > Mammalia > Eulipotyphla > Talpidae > Talpa > Talpa europaea. Next base: position 73,608,877 of record NC_140072.1, on the reverse strand, counting down.
GCTGTGCTTAACCCCTTGCGCCACCAGGGGGCCCAGAAACCTGTATTTTTATGCACAATAATAATATCTAATACTGATTTGGTGCTTTCCTTGTGCCAGTTGTATTCTAAATGTTTTCTGCATATGAACTCATTTAATTCTCACAGAAAACCTACAAGGTTGGTATTTTCATTATCATCTTCATTTTACTGAAAAAAGGTTACACAACTTGTTTGAGGTCATAAGTGGTCAACTCAGGTTCTGAGACCCATGTGGTTTGGTCCAGAGCCCAGAACTTTGCATTTCTGCTCTAAATAGCTTTGATGGCGGGGAGGGGCTGGGAGAGGAAGCACTAGGGTCAAAATAAGGGGGGGTGCAATTGTATGGGGAATATAACCAAAATGAAAATGCATACATTGTGCAAAAATGAAAAATGATGTATGAATTATATAAAATAAAATATTAAAAAAAATAGCTTTGAAATACTAATATTGTATTGAAGCTTCCATGTTTCCTGAGCAGGGTCTTCACTGGTGGCACACTTACCCAGTGCCACAGCAGAACAGCCTGGTGTGGTGCACGTTTCTCCTCACGAGCTGCAGGCTCAGGCCCATGTTCTGCAGGTGCCCATCGGATATAAGGAGGATGTTTCGAAACCCTTGAGAGGGGTACAGTAAGTTCAAATATCGGAGTGTTTTCCAGAAGTCTGTATTCCCCATGGTAGGTGTAGCTGACTGGAGGAAAAAAGAAAAAAATTATTTACTACAATCCTTTCCAGGTATATTCACCAGTAACTGTAATTGCTTACCAAAGCAACTCCTTTATGAGGGTTTAGAGAGAGCAGCATGAAAAGATATTTTTTCCTAATTATAACTTTGTGGAGCAACTATATCCTTTTAGTTTATTTCACATCATATGGTAACTTAACATTATCAGTAGGCACTTCTTTGCTTTTCTATGTTTTGCTTTTGCTTTTTAGTGGTTTTCAAAAGAACATCAAAATGTTCCTGGGTTTGCCATCCTGTGGTGGACTGAGGTGGAAAATAGTCCTCTCATCTTGCTCCATTTTAGCAAAAAAGAAAAGAGAAGGAGCAGAAGAAAACATTTCCAAATTATTAATGCTGGTTGTTTATGGTGGTAGTATGGTGGTGATTCTTTCTGCTCTTTTTAATTTCCAATTTTCTTTAATGAGTTTCAATTGCTACTATTAAAGAAATAAAAAGCTAGCCCACCAACATTCAAAAATGGAATGACTAGGGGGTCTGATGCTGATTTTGGGGAAGTCCTAGGAAGCACCACTAAAACTTGATAGGTAAAGACTTAGGAGACAAAGGAAAGTTCTCTTACTCACCATAATGAACTCAGCTGGTATATTATTGCTTGTGATGTACTTAGGATATGAAAATAACTCCTTGTAACCTGTGTAATAAGATTGGCATGAAGTGTTGTTATAAACTATTCACTTTATTGGCCACTAACAAAGTTTGATAATTTTGACATAAAAAATTCATCACAGTATTGCTTTATGTAGTACTTCTGAGTGCATTCAAAGTAAGCAATTTACTGTGCAAAATGTTCTGTGTCAGATGATGGTGTAGACTGTTGTTCTGTAGTAGGTGCCTCACGCAAAATAAGATGTGAACATCACAATAATACAACAGCCTAGTCGCAGGAAGAGTACATTCTCCTTCAAGTCCTTTGCACTCATGCTTATTGGACCTCTGCTCCCAGCAGCAGATCCTAGCTTCTAAGAGGCTGGGCCTCCTGCTGAATGGCAGAGAATCAACAGGACGTGATAGTCAACTCAATCCACTCTGGTCCTTGTCTCATTTCTTCCTTCTAGAGTCTCAGCTGTCCCTGGGCCTCCTCCTGGAGGATGGCATTATCTTTCTTCTAAAGGGGCTACTCTGATGCACCTGAGACCATTTCTTTCTTTTTTTTTTTAAAGATTTATTCATTTATTTATACAAGCACTGGGTACAGTCAGAAGCACGGGAGGGTGAAAGAACTCACCAGAGCCAGAACAGAGAGCGGAGCAGGCAGACTGACTAAGTACACTGCTGAGGGCAGCAGCAGGCATGGCAGGAGAGGTCTGTGCACCATCTGGGACCCTCACCCAGTGGCCAGGGATCGAACCGGCGCTGCAGAGGCTGCAGGCAGCTTTGCAACCCAGCGCTCAACCACTGTGCCACTGGGGAGGTCCACCTGAAACCCATTCTTACAGGTATTCTACAACCATTCTGATTTCAAATGTTTTGTCCTTCTATTTGGAACTCTCACACTCATCAGACCAAGGGTTTGGTTCCGTTGATAATAAAAACATAGTATTTATATCACACATACTATGTAACAGACACAATTTTAAGTCCTTTACATAAATTACTGCAATCCTTACAGCAACGCTGTAAGAAAACTGAAGGATGAAAAGTTCTAGTAACTCGCTGTAGGATAAGTGATTATCAGGCTTTTCTGCCTTCTCGCCATTAGTATTAATGACGGATCCCTGTGGTCCTGAATGCATGCCTGATGGCGGGCACCTGGAGTGAGGTGTGTGCCTACGTAGGTGGGTATACCTGGGCTGAGAATGAGCTTATAAGGGTGGTGTCCCAAGGAACAGAATGAGCAGAAGGACAATGAGAAGAAAGAGAAGCAGAAGAGAAAGAACAAGACCATGAGAGAACACCAGAGAGCCCAGAAAGAGTGAAGATTCGCTGGGGGCTAGGAGGACTGCCAGCCTCCTGACCCCCCGGAGCCCCTGCCTGCCTTGTACCTGGTAAAATGGCAATAAAAGCCTGAAAAGCCACCGAGGACTCCAGGTCCTCCCTTTACTTGTCTGCTAAGATCATAGAGATCCTGCTGCTCTGTGTCCTTTCTGCCCTATATTGCCCAAGGTAACACCTAGAATTAGGATTTGTTCCAAGATCTATCTCCAGAGCTCTTGTTCTTAAACTCCATGCTATGACCTCTCACTCCACAGATGAGGTCAAGGGTACTGGTGGCCAGCAGTTCTACTCATGAGTGTATTAAGAAGGAAGCATGCTCACCTGTGCCAAACTTGACAATGTTTATCTTCTCTTTCTTACCCACCAATGACAGTGCATGTAAGGCAATTCTCTTAGCTTGCAAGAACGTCACACCCTCCATTGAATTGGAGCAATCAAGACAAATAATCACTTCATTCTGCTCTACCACATCAGGGAGCATGACATCAAGATCTGGTTGAAAGACAAGCATGCAGGCCTGAAAAAGGAAAAAAGGTGCTGGATTTGTGTCCTCATAACTTAAGCTGGTCTAGTTTTTTTTTTTTTTTTGTACTATTTTATATGCTAAGAGATTGCAAATTTCTATCCCCAAATCTATCACACAATCTTTCCAAACACTGGACACATAATTAGGATAGAGTAACAGAATGAAGAGTAGCCCACTAAAAACTGATGAAAACCTCCTGGGTTCAGGCATACAGTTCTCACTAGATCTCAGAATGACTGGCCAAATAAATCTTATAAGCCTCAAAAATGGGAGAGACATAAACACACCAATGAACATATGCGTGTACTTCATTTAAAGCATACCCAATATACAGAAATCCAAGTTTACAGAAAAGGTGAATTTAAACGAGCTTATTCCTGATACTAAAAGGGTCCATCAGTGTACTATATAATCAATCTCACTTATATGTAGTATCTCAGAAAAGCTGAGCCCACAGAGAGAGAATTATAGTTGCCAGGAATGGGGGGTAAGGGTGTAGAATAAAGATATGTTGGTCATGCCTCCCTGGTGGCGCAGGCGGTTGAGCGCAGTACTGTGAAGCTGTCTGCAGCCTCTGCAGTGCGGGTTTGATCCCAGCCAGCTGTAGGAGATACCTACATGGCGTGGCAGACCTCCCTGTCTTGCCCACTGCTCCCCCCAACAGTGTATTTCTGTCAGTCTGCCTGCTCTGTTCCCTGCTCTGTCTCTTGTGAATCCTCTCACCCTTTTGCACATCTGGCCTGTACCCCAGTTCTTGAATGTATAAAAAAAAATCTTAAAAAAAAAAGAGATGTGGGCCTCCCCGGTGGCGCAGCGGTTGAGCGCTGGGTTGCGAAGCTGCCCGCAGCCTCTGCAGCGCCAGTTCGATCCCCGGCTGCTCCCCGGCCACCGGAGGAGGGTCCCACATGGTGCGCAGACCTCTCCTGCCGCCCGCTGCTCCCCTCAGCAGTGTACTTCGGTCCTTCTGCCTGCTCTGCTCCCCGCTCTGGCTCTGGTGAATTCTCTCACCCTCCCACGCTTCTGACTGTACCCAGTGCATGTATAAACCAACCAACCAACCAAATAAATAAATAAATAAAGCATGCCTCTATTAAAAAAAAAAAAAAAAAAAGAGATGTAAAAAGGTTATATGCTTTGACAATGTTCTTCTAAATACTATGTTCTTGGGCCTCCCCGGCGGCGCAGTGGTTGAGCGCTGGGTTGCGAAGCTGCCCGCGGCCTCTGTGGCACCGGTTTGATCCCCGGCTGCTCCCCGGCCACCAAAGGAGGGTCCCACATGGCGCGCAGACCTCTCCTGCCGCCCGCTTCTCCCCTCAGCAGTGTACTTCGGTCCTTCTGCCTGCTCTGCTCCCTGCTCTGGCTCTGGTGAATTCTCTCACCCTCCAGCGCTTCTGACTGTACCCAGTGCATGTATAAACAAAACAAACAAACAAATAAATAAATCAATAAAACATGCCTCTATTAAAAATAAATAAATAAATAAATAAATAAATACTATGTTCTTCCAAATACTGTGCTCAGTGGTAGCACTTGAAAGTTGACTTCTTTTATATAAAACTAAGAGTTCAGTCATCCTTCTAAGGTATAAAGTGAGATATACACATAGCTAGGATTTCAGAATTTGGCATAAATGTGTAATTTTTTATTGGAAAGGATCTACTTGTAAAATTAAAACTGTTTAGTTAGGTAAAATAATTCTATAAACAGAAAGAATAGATGGATTTAACAATGAAATGGTATACAGGATTTTTTAAAAAAGCAGAATATCATAACTGGAATTTCCAATGTATAGGCCATAAACCACTGAAAGATCCAGAATAAATACAGAATTAAAAAGTCTGAAAATTTTTATGGTATCAACATTGTCTGCTGAATGAATACTATGCCTTTTTCTCACATATATGCAACAACACTACTTTAAAAGGAATACAGATGCTATTGTGATAACTCAACTATATATTCTCATCTTTTTTTTTTTTTATTTGTTTGTTTGTTTATACATGCACTGGGTACAGTCAGAAGTGCGGGAGGGTGAGAGAATTCACCAGAGCCAGAGTGGGGAGCAGAGCAGGCAGAAGGACCGAAGCGGGCGGCAGGAGAGGTCTGCGCACCATGTGGGACCCTCCTCCGGTGGCCGGGGAGCAGCCGGGGATCGAACCGGCGCCACAGAGGCCGCGGGCTGCTTCACAACCCAGCGCTCAACCGCTGCGCCACCAGGGAGGCCCTATATTCTCATCTTTTATCAACAAATAATTAAAGTATAACTATCATGTTTCAATTTAAATTCCCAGTTTTATTGATATGCAATTTATATGTAATACTTGATATACATATGTATCAAATATATGTAATATTTGATACACATATATATGAACAGATTTCCAGAATAAGGTTAAGGAGCACATTTATTACCTTACAAACTATTATTTTTCTGTAGTGAGAACATGTAAGATCTACTCTTTGGTAATCTTCAAGTACATAATATTGTTAACTACAGTCATTTTAGAAGTGGAGGTTACACCCTTTGACTAACATCTCTCTGCTATACACACTTAGCCCACATTCCTGGCAACCATTATTCTCTCTCTGTTTTTGTGAGCTCAACTTTTCTGAGATACTACATATAAGTGAAATTATATAGTACTTATCTTTCTTGGTTCAACTTAACTAACTTAGCACAATACTTAGTTGTTGCAAATGGCAGGATTTCCTTCTTGTTTTGCAGCTAAATAATATGTCACTGTGTGTGTATGTGTCATATTTGCGTTATCTCTTCATCCGTCAATAGACACTTAGGTTGTTTTCATGCCCTGATTATTATGAATATCCGGGGTGTGGATATCTAAGACAGTGATTTCATGTTCTGTGGAGATATATATAAATATATAAATATATATATATACATATATATCTGAAGATATATATCTGGAGATACATACACACACATACATATACCCAGCAGTGGGACTACTGGATCATATGGTAGTTTTACTTATAGTCTCACCAACAGTATACAAGTTACCAGGTGTACAGATATGTCTGGCTCCCACTTGGTCCTGGAAAAGTTCCTGCCGGGTCGCTGGATAGGTCTGTTGGTTTGTGGGTGGGCAGGATTGGCCCTTGACTGTGGTTGAGTGGAGATGGAACTGAGCCCAAGGCTGCTTCAGGGTCTATAGCCAAGATTCAGGTCTGCAGATATGGCTCTGGAGACACACACATGTCCTCCCTAGGTCGCTGGTTAGTGGCTGGTCCCCTGATAATGGTTGGAGCAGATTATGGGAACTTCTCTGGATATACTGACATACAGACATGAATATCTCCTACCAGGTCCTTGCACTCACTAGCCTGCACACAGACTGCAGCTAGGAGGAGCAAGGGCTAAGCATACAGCCCTTTCAGAATCTCTAGGGTTATAGACAGGTGTGTCTTCTGCTGGGTTCCTAAACTGTGGCTTTGAGGGGGCAGGAACCAAGCCCTTTCAGGATCTCTGGGAATTCTGAGCCAGCAGGGCTCTTCATGCACTGTAGTTGGGACTGGTTGGAGTCAAGTTATAGTACCCTTTTAGCATCTATAGTCTGACTGAGTTTGGTGGGCTTACTTGCAGAGCTCACAGAAAGAGCCAAGAACTTTGGCCAAGAGGGATTAGAACTGGTTCTTGGGCCACTTTTGGGTCAGAGTGATAACCAAGTTTTGTATACCTATTACCTGGTACACAGGTGTGTCTGAGTCCTCCTAAGTTCTTGGCATATGCTGTTGATTATAGGACCAAGCTTGATGGGGCCATTGGCAAGTTCTCAGGGGTACGGGACTATGTCTATTTCTGCCACCAGAACCCTGACAAGCAAGTCAGGTGCCTAGGTGTGAGCCTGCCTTCTCAAAACAGCTCTTCTCAGTCCTCTATTGTTCTGAGTTTTTAGAATTTCCTAACTGGATCACAAAGCTCCATAAAGGTATTTTTGTCCATGGGCAAATGCCAAATAATAATTGTTGAGCAAGTGATATGTGGGACATCTTACTCATCTTGCTGAATTCACTATCAGTTCTAAAAGAGAGAATGATCATACACACAAAGTGGTCTTATAGCTTTAAATAACATTATATCAATTTTTATAGTATAGTTTATAAAGTGTATAGATTAACCACTGTAATGTCTGAAGGTGGATTTTATTTTTGATGGGGGTTAAGGTCAAAACTATAATCTTTATAGAGAAATATGGTATATTGAGATTTTGGTTGAGGCCTCAGAAGTCTGTCAAATCTAGCTATCACAAGTATTTTCAATTGTAGAATCTTGAGTTGGTGAGAGGTCATTCTGAAATGCTAGTTTTTCAGGACAACCAATAATTTCCAAATTTAATATAATTTGGAAATAACCTATTCTAAAATTTTTTCAGAAGTGTCTTGTACTTTTAAAAAGGGCTGTACCTCACTTTCTTTATCTGGATGTTTTTCAACCCACATTCTTGGGAGATAGGCATCACACAAACCGATTGAGAGAGAAAATCCACTGCTGTCTAAGCAGCTACCATCCACAGTGCTGATGACAGCCTTGCAGTCTGTTCTCTACAAAACAAACAATGGTGACAATGAAGCAAATAATGGAGCAATAGTATATTATCAATTTGCATTTACCTGTTGAGTAGCAAATCCTTGCATAACTTACCTAACTTGAATAAGAATCAATAACATACTAATGAAATTATGAACTGGAGTTTTTAGAAGTGTGACCATTCTCATATCAGTTACCCTCCTAAAATTCTAAGGTTAATATATACAGTGTAATTTAGATAAGTTTGAGGCAATCTCAAATTGTATCTAAAAATTATACATCTATGTGTTTAGTTAGAATTATCTGGATTAGTAGAAAATAACTCAGAATATTTAATAAAAAATCTATACCTTATTTAAAATTGTATACCTTATTTAAAAATTGAATCTTCATAAATACAACTTCTAAAAATGTAGGTGATAAGCTTGAAAACAATAGCGGCAATGTGGTACATTGTATAATGGCCACAAAGGCTTTCCATTCCTGTGTGACACCCCTTTGCAATGACTTTCAGCTCCTTCCGTCAGGAATCGGTATTTGCTTTTCTGTCCCTGAATCTATAGCTGGCTATGTGACTTGCCTTGGCCAATGGGCTACTGACAGATATAATGCATCCTGGGGTTTAAAAGTGTGCAATGGGGTTTAAAAGTGTGCAGTGGGGTTTAAAAGTGTACAATGGGGTTTGCCCTCCAAATTGCTATGGACAACTCTTCCACCACTATGAGTAAACCTGATACAACTGCTAGATAATAAGAGATGTGTGGCCATCACGCCAGTTGACACCAGGCCAACAGTCACATATGTGAGTGAGACCATCCTCAACCACCTTAGCCAGCCCAGGCCAGAAATGCTCAATATACAAAGCTGTGATAAACAGCAAATAATGATTTTAAACCACAAAGTTTGGGGGTTATTATACAGCAACAGCTATTTGATGCAGAGGGCCTCTTGCTTAGAATGCATTACATACATTTGTTTATTTCTATTCCCTAGCAAAATCCTAAAAGACCCTGCAAAAAAAATGGGGGGGGGTAATAAATCCATAAAGACATTGGGAATAGGAACAAAACAAATGACAGAAGTAAACAAATTTTTAAAAGATACAAAGTTGATAGAGACAAGGTAAGTAACATAGCCAGAGTGGGGGAAGTCACTACCTGAGTTCTATGGAGGAAAAAAGACACCAGCAGGAGGCTCATTAGTCCTACAGAAAGTGGGAAGGCTCTACATGAGTATTTATAGGAGACTGCAGTACTATTAATCGTGTAGCAAGCTGTCAACACTCCTTGCTCCCTCCCTGCCCTAACTAGCCAAGCTAGCACCAATAGCTAACACCTGGTTCTCTCATTAAAGGAAATAGAAACTTAGTTACTTAGAGGAATTCAACCAAATAGACTGCAGATTTGGGAATTTTAGGAATAAAGAAGTATAGGTGCACAGGACTGCAAACAGGTGAAAGAAATGAAAGTCAGCATCCTAAAATGTAAGGTTCTTAACCTCACTCCCCAGTCATCCTTTAAGGATGCCTCAGAGGTTTTCTGAATAACCATAGAAGGGATAAAGCATGACCATGAGACTTCCAGAAATAGCCAGTTGCCTGCAGTCACCTCTAGTGCAGGACTCAGGCCCCTGGCCCCATTCACCTCAGAGCATCTAGATAGCTTTCTTGTGTCCTACCAAAAGATGAACACAGGTGCTGAAGTAATTTGCTCCTTAAAAAGAAAAACAGACTATGAACACAGATCACCTGACATGAAATATGGAGAACAAAAGAGTCAGAAGAAAAAAAAGAACTCAAATAAAGGGGATACAACACACAGAACAGAAGAAAAAATATACTATGAATATTTTCTGAGTATAACAGAGAGAAGATAGTACATCTACGAAACACACAAAGATGCCATTAAAAAAGTAATACTCATAGATCAGAAGAGTGTTTACAAACAAAAACCATGAGAACTGACCAAAAAATTCAGGATGGTTGAAATGTAAAATTGACAAAATCAGCCAGAAAACAGAACAAAAAGACAGTAAGATGGGCAAAAAGAGAGAAAATGCATAACCAAAAGCTAAATACAAAGGACACGTGATTGAAAACATTCCAGACAGTAAAGGAGAGAGAAATAGCTTATTTAAAAAAAAAAAACACAAAATTTCCCAGAACTAAAGACTACCAGTTACATATAATGAGCAAATATGACATAATTATGACATTCTAAATACCAGGATAAAGGGAAGATCTGAAATTCTTATAGAATTTAAAAATAAAACATAACAAAAATTACATACAAAGGATGGTGGATAAGAATATTATTTAATTTTCAAAAGCAACACTAAACACTAGAAGAGAAGGTTTTCAATATTCCTGAGAGGCTCTCTCAGGATCTTTCAGACATTGCTGTCCAGACCCTCTTACTCAGAATCTTAATGGAGGTTGTACTCTGCCAATGGAGGGAATAAAACAATAATGAGAATGAAGAGAAAAAGCTGTGAAAGGAGAAAAGAAAAGGGAGGTCCAGGGTTAACGCTGCTTCAGTCCCCAAGGGCATATTAGAGTGGAGAGACAGGAGGAAAGACAGTGACCTCAGGAAAAAATGATGTATTAGAGAAAGCATTCAACAGTGTGAAAAAAGTATTGAGAAGGGTTTTAATTGAAGTGTTAGTGGATATGAAGAGAAATATTCTAGAAAACAAAGAAAATGGAAAAGGCAATTTAAAGGAGAGGGCGGAGCAACATGGCGGCGAGGAGACACTGCGAGTAAGATCTCCCATTAAAAAAAGTTAATAGGGAGGAAAAGCGGCAGGTCCCAGTGAGAACTGGGACACGGAAGATAAACGGACGACTCCAGCAAACTACCCGAAGAAGAAAGTGGCCATAAAAGAGGACTAGATGGGAGGAAAGCGCAGAACCCTGCTCCCCTCCCCCACCCACAGAGTCGGCACTCTCCGACCAGCAGAAAGGAGGAAAAAAACAAACTAAAACGACCAACAAGAACAAACTAGGCATCAAGCGGGACTGGGAGTGGAAAGGAACTATTGCAGCCACCACACCCCGTGAACTGGAGCTGTGGAGAACCCTGCAGGATTCGCCGCGGCGGTGAGCGAACGGCTCCTGGTGCCATTAGAGAACAAAGAGACTCTGGAGGAGATCCGCACTCAGCCCCGGGCCGGCCGGTAAGCTTGTGCGGAAAAGCGGCGCGCTTGGCGCACTTGAAAAGCAAACGCGGATCGGGATCGTGGCTGCCCAGGTCCCCGCGCCTGCGACCTAGGCTTGCGGGGAGACGCCCGGGGGCCCTCACTGAGGTGAAAGTCCCTCACTCAGTAATCAGAAACCAGGCGCCCAGACAAGGGAGCCGGGTGCAAAAGGCGCCATTGCTGCAGCCACTGAATGGGGCTACAGCCCGCATCCTGGACCTGAGGGCTTTGTAACTGAGACGCGGGACACGAAATTCGGAGCGTGGGTCCTCCACGTCGGTGGGGCACAAGCCAGACACAGCACCCCAAAGCCGTTGAGATTTCCCCTACCGTTCCCGCTCTGTTCCCTGTCCCACGGGGTGAAGAAAAACAGCCCCCCACGGACTAGGAGAGATCTCTGGCGCCACCTGGCAACCAGAAAAAAAGTCACTAACACCCAGGGACCTTTCTTGAAACCTGCAGAAGGGTCCTGAAGGAACCCCTGGCCAGCTGGGAAGTTAGCCCACCCCAGGCCCCTTCAGACCAGCAGTCTGAGCCCACAGGGGGAGCGGACACCCACAGCCAGGGCAGACCAGGTGCACAGAAGAGTGTGCCTGAAACCTGACGTGCAGGGAGTGCGTCCCACATCACCATTTTAGAACAGGGATATTTCTTCAGGAAAGACTGCCTGCAGAAGGCTCCCACAGGAGCCAGAGGTGAGCGGGGAAGCTCGCCCACGCCAGGCCACTTCGGGCCTGCAGTCCAAACCCAGAGGGGGAGCGGGAACCCACCGCCGGGGCAGACCAAGCGCACAGGGGTGTGTGTCCCCACATCGGCATTTTAGAACAGGGACCTTTCTTCAGTAAAGACTGCTTGAAACTGACAGATGGCTCCTGGAGGAGCTAGAGGGGAGCAGAGAAGTTCACCCAAGATGCCGGCCAGTCCCAGCAACACAGTGTCCCAATGCATACAACAAATTAGAAAACAGACAGTAGGGAGTAGAAGAACCACATGCAACCTAACAACTCCTCAGGAAAAAAGCACAACACAAAAAGAAAACCACCCCCCAGATTGCAACGACAGTAACTTGGAAGAACTTCTGAGCCTTCCAGAAAGAGAATTTAAAATTGCCATGATTAAAAAAATGACAGAACTCATAAAGGAGAACAATGATCAGAAGAAGGAAATTGAGTCCCTAAAGAGGGAAAACAATGGTCAGAAGAATGAAATTGAGTCCCTAAAGAGGGAAGTAAAAGAAACGCAGGAGATCAAAGAATTAATGGAAGAACTAAAGAACTCTGGGAAAAGCAATGAAAGCAGAATAGATGAAATGGAAGAACGAATAAGTACTCTAGAAGACACAGAAATAAAAAGAACCAAAACAGAAAAGGAAAGAAGTACGAAGGAAAAAGAATGAAGAAAGACTTCGGGAACTATCTGACTCCATGAGGAGAGGAAATATAAGAGTTATAGGAATACCAGAAGGAGAGGAGAGAGATGTAGGAACAGAGAAAATATTCCAGGAGATAATTGAAGAGAACTTCCCAAATGTGAAGAAGGAGCTGAAAATTGATATACAAGAAGCAAGAAGAACACCAAACATCCACGACGAAAGGAAAAATACAGAAAGACACATAATAGTAAAGCTCCCAAGAATCCAGGACAAGGAAAAAATAATGAAGCTGACAAGAAGGAAGTAACAGATAACATTCAAAGGAAAACCAATTAGGCTGACATCAGACTTCTCTGAAGAAACACTATGGGCAAGGAGAGAGTGGAGAGACATAGTCAACAGACTCCAAGAAAACAGATGCCAACCAAGAATACTCTATCCCACAAAGCTCTCCTTCCTATGAAGAAAGAATAAGGACCTTCCCAGACAAACAGAAACTCTGGAATTTCATTACGACTAAACCCCCACTCCAAAAAATACTACAAGGAACCCTAAAGCCAGAACCTCAGAGGGACGAATAACAACGAAAGAAGGCCAAAAAAAAAAAAAGTTATTAAAAGAATAAATAAATAAAATCAAAGGAAAGACAAACACAATGGCAAATACAGATACTAACATATCAATATTAACTCTAAATGTAAATGGACTAAACTCTTCAATAAAAAGACACAGAGTCGCAGGATGGATTAAGAAACAAATCCCAACCTTTTGTTGTCTCCAGGAAACACATTTAGCTACAAAAGATAAAAATAGGCTCAAAGTTAAAGGATGGAAAACAATCCTACAAGCAAATGGACCAAAAAAGAAAGCAGGAACAGCTATACTTATATCAGATAAAACAGACTTCAAACTCAAAAAAATAAAAAGAGACCCCAACGGTCACTACATTATGAAAAAGGGGACAATACTTCAAGAAGAAATAACACTCAATAACATATACTTACCAAACGAAGGAGCACCAAAATATATCAGACAACTGTTGTCCTCTCTGAAAACAGACATCAGAGAAAACACATACGTAGTGGGAGACTTCAACACACCACTATCAACAATGGATAGATCAACAAGACAAAAAATAAGTAAAGAAACTAAAGCTCTAAATAAGGACCTAGAGCATTTGGGCTTAACAGACATCTATAGAACACTAAACCCTAAAAAAACAGAGTACACATTTTTCTCAAGCGCACACGCATCATTCTCCAGGATCGATCACATACTGGGACACCAGACAAACATCAACAGATACACCAAGATTGAAATCATACCAACCATCTTTTCTGACCATGAAGGCATCAAACTAGAAATAAACCATAAAAAGAAGGCAAGGAACTCTCCTACCTCATGGAGATTGAAAACCACACTACTTGAAGACCACTGGACTAATGAGGAGATCAAAGAAGAAATTAAAAAATTCTTTGAATTGAACGACAAGGAGGACACCAATATCCTAAATGTATGGGATGCAGCAAAAGCAGTAATAAGAGGAAAATATATAGCAATAGAAGCAATAGAAACAAGAAAGAACTCAAAAGAAACAACCTAATCTCGAAGCTCAAAGATCTAGAAAAAGAACAACAAAAAAACCCCAAAACCAGTAGAAGAAAAGAAATAATAAAAACCAAAGCAGAAATGAAATTGAAACTAAAAAAACAATCCAAAAGATCAATGAAAGCAAGAGCTGGTTCTTTGCAAAAATCAATAAAATAGACAAACCCCTAGCCAGGCTCACAAAGGAAAAAAGGGAGAAAGCACAAATAAACAGGATCATAAATGAAAGAGGAGAAATCACAACGGACACAGCAGAAATCAAAAGAATAATCAGTAACTACTATGAACAGTTATATGGAAACAAGTTCAACAATCTAGAGGAGATGGACAAATTCCTACAACTCTACAATCACCCAAAGCTAAATAAAGAAGAAATAGAACACCTAAACAGACCAATTACAAGCAGCAAAATTGAAATGGTAATCAAAAACCTCCCCAAAAACAAAAGCCCAGGACCTGATGGATTTATAAATGAATTCTACCAAACATTCAGAGACGAATTAGTGCCTGTCCTTCACAAACTCTTCCAAAAAATTGAGAAGGAAGGGACAATACCAAACACATTCTCTGAAGCCAACATTACACTAATACCAAAACCAAACAAGGACAACACAAAAAAGGAAAACTACAGGCCAATCTCCCTAATGAACACTGATGCAAAAATCCTCAATAAAATTTTAGCTATCAGAATCCAACAATGTATCCATAAGATAATTCACCACGACCAAGTAGGATTCATTCCAGGGACACAAGGATGGTTTAATATCCGAAAATCAATCAACGTTATCCAACACATCAACAAAAAGAAATATAAAAACCGTATGATAATAGATGCTGAGAAAGCTTTCGACAAAGTGCAACACCCATTCATGATAAAAGACCTTGAAATTCTTGGGATACAAGGAACATAACTCAACATCATAAAGGCCATATATGACAAGCCAACAGCCAGTATCATTCTCAATGGTGAAAAGCTGAAAGCAATTCCATTAAGATCTGGAACAAAACAAGGATGTCCACTTTCACCACTGCTTTTCAGTATAATACTGGAAGTCCTAGCCAGAGCAATAAGACAAGAGAAAGACATACAAGGAATCCAAATAGGAAAAGAAGAAGTCAAACTATCACTCTTTGCAGATGATATGATAATATACATAGAGAACCCCAAAAACTCCACAGAAAAACTAATTCAACTCATCAATCAGTTCAGTAAAGTGGCAGGATACAAAATCAACACGCAAAAGTCAGTAGCCTTCCTATACACAAACAATAAATCTGAAGAAGAAGAAATCAAAAAAACCATCCCTTTTATTATTGAAACAAAAAAAAATCAAATATTTGGGAATAAATCTAACAAAAGAGGTAAAGGACCTATACAAAGAAAACTATAAAACACTGTTAAAAGAAATAGAAGAAGACACAAAGAAATGGAAAAACATCCCCTGCTCATGGATTGGGAGAATAAACATTATTAAAATGGCCATCCTACCAAAAGCAATATACCGATTCAATGCTATTCCAATCAAAATTTCAATGTCATTTTTCAAAGAAATAGAACAATTATTGATGAAATTCATATGGAATCACAAAAAACCCCGAATAGCCAAAGCTCTCCTGAAAAAAAAAGAAGGGAATGGAGGCATCACACTCCCAGACTTCAAACTCTACTACAAAGCCATAATCATCAAAACTGCATGGTATTGGAACAAGAAGAGACATACAGACCAATGGAATAGAATAGAAAATCCAGAAATAAACCCACAGATTTATGGTCAACTAATATTTGACAAAGGAGCAAAGACTATGTATTAGAGCAAAGAAAGTTTGTTCAATAAATGGTGCTGGGAAAACTGGGTCGCTACATGCAAAAGAATGAAGCTTGACCACTACCTCACACCATATACAAAAATCAACTCAAAATGGATTAAAGAACTAGACATAAGACCTGAAACCATAAAATACATAGAAGGAAATATAGGCGAAACACTATGTGATTTGCACATCAAAGACATCTTTACAGACACATCACCCAAAGCAGTGATAGTGAAGGCAAAGATCAACAGCTGGGACTACATCAAATTAAAGAGCTTCTGCACAGTAAAAGAGACAATAACAAAAACAAAGGGAAACCCCACCAAATGGGAGAACACTTTTGCACACAACACTAATGATAAAGGACTGATCACAAAAATCTGCAAAGAGCTGATGAGACTCAACAACAACAAAGAAAATAATCCAGTCAAAAAATGGACAGAGGAGCTAAAAAGAAACTTCTCTGAAGAGGAAATGCGAATGGCCAACAGGCATATGAAAAAATGTTCAACATCACTTGCAATCAGGGAAATGCAAATCAAAACTACCATGAGATACCATCTTACACCAGTGAGAATGGCACATATTAAAAAAACTAGCAACAACTAATGTTGGCGAGGGTGTGGAGAAAAAGGAACTCTTCTGCACTGTTGGTGGGAGTGCAAACTGGTCCAACCACTATGGAGAGCTGTGTGGAGATTTCTGGACCTCTAAACATAGAGCTTCTATATGATCCAGCAATTCCACTCCTAGGTATTTACCCAAAGGACACAGAAACATCAATTTCAAAGAACACCTACACCCCTATGTTGATAGCAGCACTGTTTACAATAGCTAAGCTTTGGAAACAGCCCAAATGCCCAAAAATAGATGACTGGATCAAGAAGATGTGGTACATATATACCATGGAATATTACTCAGCATTCAAAAACTATAAACACATGCAATTTGCAGCAACATGGATGGCGCTGGAAGGGCTCATGCTCAGTGAAATAAGCCAAAAAGAAAAAGAAAAATACCAGATGGTCTCACTCATAGCAGGAATCTAGAATACTTAAATAAGGAACCAGGAAAATGAATAACTATAAGAATGTGAAAATCAAAATCAACAAAAAACTATGAATCAGAGACACTTTTTGGGGGGTGGGGGCGGGAGGGGAGGGATTGGGGTCAGAATGGGGGGATTGCAATTGTATGGGGAATATAAAAATAAAATTTATTAATTAAAAAAAATAAAAAATAAAACCATAAAAAAAAAAAAAGAAAAGGCAATTTAAGGAAATATTATACAAAAAGGTTACAAAAAAAGGAAAGAGCATGTCATAGTAACACATTTCTGGGTTCAATGGTAATAATTTAAACACTGACTAGTAATCTAATCAGACATTGTAATGTATGTTTTCAAATGAAGGGGAGAGAAAAAGTTGGGAGAGGTCAGTGAGGGGATACGTCAATCAAATTTTCATCTACCGTAATAGGAAGTCAAAGGATAATTTCTAAAATAGATGACTCAAGGCGAAAGATTAAAAAAAAAGTATTATTTAAAACTTTGCAGTAGAAAATAATTAAAATACTTAATGTGGTTCACCATCTCCAGACTCTGGCTTGGGGGGGCGTCAAGGTGAAACAAAGATGTTATTATTAATATTATTTAACATTTTAAACCCTGTACATGTATTGATTTGATAAAATAAAATTAGTGTTAAAATAAGAATTCAAGAGAAAGGCAAATATTTACTAACCTTTTGCTTCAGTTCATGTGTATCACTAGAAATGAATTCAATCATATATGGCATCTCAATAGACATGCTCAAAGAGAAGCTATCAAAAATGAAGAGAAAGTTGTCTTAGTCTAGTATCTTAAATTTTAAACAACCACTTGTAATTTTTCATATAATTTTAAATGAAAATTAAACTATATGTCTAAATAACCATTGAATTATTGACTTTTTTATATTTTTTATATTTCCCATACTAACCTTTGCTCTTTTCCTATTTCCTTTATACAAATCTTCTCTACTGTATCCTGTTAAAAGAGAAATATATATTATAATTAAGTACCCATTAAGTTTCACATAGAAACTGTAGGCTGAATGCAATGTCACCAAGGCCAGTGCCTACAGGAGCAACAAGACAACTGGGTTAGTTGAGAGTAGTGAGGTATAGAGCTTTTGTTCATGAAATGACAGTAACATATAAAAGGTCTTCCTGGTGGCGCAAGGGGTTAAGCACTGCACTATGAAGCAATCTGCAGTCTCTGCAGCACGAGTACGATCCCCGGCCGGCCAGAGAAAAACCCACATGGCACAGCAGACCTCTCCTGACTCACCCGCTGCTCCCCTCAGCAATGTACTTAGGTCAATCTGCCTGTTTTGCTCCCCACTCTGTCTCTGGTGAATCCTCTCACCTCCCGCATCTCTGGCCTGTACCCCAGCTCTTGTATGTATAAATAAATAAATCTTTAAAAAATATATAAAAGGTGTATACATATACATACACATATATACACATATGACACACACACACAATTTGTATAAATACATGCAAAGTAGAAAATCTCAAAGAATATACACCAAAGTATCAGCATAGCTTTGGGTTACTATATCTAGTGATGGAATTAAGGATGGTTTCAATATCCCTCTTAGACTTAATTGCCTTCTTTACCTTTATGTAAATTATGCATGATGACTATGCAGTATAGACACAATTTTTAAAAAATAAAATATTTAGAAGTGTCATAACAGAATAAAAAATACCCATTGAACCTACCTGTCTTTGTTCATTTCACAAACATTATTATATGTGTCTACATATGGCAGTAAAATCAACTTTTTAAAAAAGATTATTTTAGATAGCTTTTCTTCCCCATGCACAAATAACACACACAAAAAGCTTCTTTAAATCTTTTCTTAAACATACAAACCTGAAGATTTTCATTCAAAGCTTTATCCTGTTGCCAGGGCGCTACCGTGGCTGGCATGAAGAAGACAGCAACAGTGCCTCGCATGCTGAGTTCTGTGATGTAGGTGATTTTGATAAGAACCTTTGCCTTGGGGGGTAAGTTTCCAACACTTACAGTAAAAACGTCCTGCAAGAAACATATTACTTAGCTTTTCACTCAAAAGCATATACATCCCATGGTAGTTTATCTCTCTTATGACATAAACCATTTGAAACACATTCTGTCAGCCACTCCCATTTAGCGGGGATGATGTCAGTCAGCGAAGACACAGGGAGAGAAGGCCCCTAGCAGTAGGACCCTGCTCTGGGGGAATGTCACTATGGCATCTCCCCACCAGAAGCTGGGGCTCTGCCACTAGGACAACCTCCACATGGTCCCCTTTGGAAGACCCTTTCTGACCTCTGTAGCAACCAACACTGATTCCGCCAGAACTGTTCAGCTATAGCACACTTCACTAAGCTTAGCTTTGCACTCTATAGTGGATTCAGCATTTTGTTTTCAAAAAGGTATTTTGTTTCTTTTATTCATTTTTTTTAAAGATTTATTTATTTATGTACACAAAAACTGGGGTACAGGCCAGAGGTGTGGGAGGGTGAGAGGATTCACCAGAGACAGCTGGGCGCAGAGCAGGCAGAGAGACTGAAAACACTGCTGAGGGGAGCAGTGGGTGAGACAGGAGAGGTCTGCTGCTCCATGTGGGTATCTCCCTGGCCGGCTGGAGATGGAACCGGTGCTGCAGAGGCTGCAGACGGCTTCACAGTGCTGTGCCCAACCCCCTGTGCCACTAGGGAGGCCCTATTTTGTTTCTTTTAATGAGGTACTGAGGATTGCATAAGTGACCTTAAAGACTACATGGCAGGAAAGGGCCTCCTTTGTGGTGCAAGGGGTTTACTCTCAGCACTATAAAGCTATCTGCAGCTACTGCCACAAGTTGGATCCCTGGCTGGAAGGTCACCCACATGTTGCAGCAGACTCAGTGGATCTGTCTGTTTTGCTCCCCACTCTGTTTCTGGTGAATCCTCTCACCCTCACCCTGCACCTCTGGCTCCGGTATGCATAAATAAAATAAATGTCAAAAAAAGATTATGGCAGGAAAAAAGAGGTGGAGGCTAGATGTACTTTTCCTAATACAAAGAAATTCTCATAGCATCGACAATCATATTGACCATTCTATATAACCAGGCTGCTACGAAAAGTTAATACGTGCAGATTAGGAGTGCAGAGTACTAATGATACATATAGGTGTAAGGGGTAAATGATTGCTCTTGAGATCACAAATAACTATTTGCACAGTTGTAACCTTTTCCTCAAGTGTATAAAGGGTTCATTTAAGAGACTGCAATTGAATAGGATAGGGCTGCAGTTGTTTCTTTGCTGGATATAGACAGATACAATATAATGTTACTTCCCCTGTAGCAAGTTGGATAATCTACAAAATCATAACTTGACTTGAACTTGTCAGAACGCTGTGTTGTAAGGCAACCAAGTGAACTGAATTCCAAGACAAACCCCTCTGAAGACAAACGGGATAAGGAAACTGCGTGGATTTCTACAGGCTGAGAGTGGGCTAGAACTTCAGTTCAGGATGCGGGGACCCCTGACACAGGAGGGTTGGCACTCACACAGAATATTTTCTCCAGATGCCATGCACTCTGTCCAGCCTGGGTTTTGGCAGTAATATTTTCTCTTTATTTTCCCATTAACTCTTTAACCTTTTCTGTCTCTTACCTGCTTAAATATTGGGTTTATAAGCTCAATCTCTATCTTTACAAATATTAATTAAGAGTTACAGGACAGATATGTATTGGTTGCCATGACAGTCAAAGGCAATGGCACCAGCCTTTCCTGAGGGATGGTGGGAAAAGTGTTAGTTTTTTTCTTGAATGCAGAGATACTCAAGCTGAGATTTAAAAAAGAATTTTTTTTAAAAATCAAGCAAGCAAACGAAATTAGACTATCCCAACTAGAAGAACAAATGGTATTGTCTTGGGGAAAGAATAGTATGATGAGATTGAAAAAGCAACCACGCTAGGTCCTATAGGGTCTTCCACACCTTATTAAAGAGCCAGGGCATAATGATGGACCCTCAATTGAAGCAGTGGTTTCAGGAAAGGTGATGACATGCGTAGATTCCACAGATAGATAGCAGGAAACTTCAACAGACCATTAGCAGGATACGTGCAACAGAGGAGAGAGAAAGGAAATGAAGGATGCCTCCCAGATTTGCTACTTGGCTGACTGGGTAAATGTTGATGCCATTATTGAGATAAAGGCCACAGGAGGAGGAAGCAGTTTGTAGGGGAAGGAAATGAGGTAAATTTTAGACTTATTACCTAATAAGTATTGTGCTTTATTTTTTGTAGTTATGCTTTAAATTATTATTTAAATGAACACCTTGTCTTGTTCCTTTTAACCTGACTTCAAAATGTATTAAAAATTAGTTTATGTATTTACTCAAGTGAACAAATCATAAATTTGAGTTTATTATTCTAGGCAAAAACTTTTATTTACCTCAAAAAAAAAAAAAAAACCTAATTCTTTATTGTGTCTTAACCCAAGCAATCTTAGGGAAAAGTCTACATAATCTTAAAGTGCTTTTTTAAATCTTTTTTTAAAAGGTTTATTTATTTATACAAGAACTGGGGTACAGGCCAGAGGTGTGGGAGGATGAGAGAATTCACCAGAGATAGAGCAGGGAGCAGAACAGGCAGACGACCAAAAACAATGATGAGGGGAGCAGCGGGCGAGACAGGAGAGGTCTGTCGCACCATGTGTATATCTCCCTGGCTGGTCAGGAATCTAACCGGCGCTGCAGAGGCTGTGGACAGCTTCACAGCACTGTACTCAATGTGCTGCGCCATGGGGGAGGCCCAAGGCTACATAATTTTAAATTAGACTTAAATTTTCTTAGTGTGTTAGGCTGCTTTCCCTAGGAATAGCAGCTCATTCTTTCCTTCATCCTGCTTTTCATCCAACACTTCAAGGTGAGTGTTCGAGAGATTCATCCTTAGACAATGTCTCCATGACATCTTAGAGAAACCCATGATGATTCCAACATTTCATATCCAATGTATTCCTCTCTCCTGTGCTCCTGACCACATATCCAACTGCCTCAGAAGCCTGTGCCCACAGTGTTTCATCAGTCTGTTAAACCTCTTATGTCCTCCTGCTCTCACTATTTCCATGCCTGCATGGAATCTGCTCCTTTCAAATCCCTAATTTGATAACTGCTCCCACACCAGAATTGTCCAAGTATTATTTTTGACAACTGTATCTGCCATACCTCCACACCCTCTCTTTAACCACAGTTGTACAATCCACCCTGATATCTGTTGCATCCTCTCCATTTTCATTATGACTACCTTAGTTGAGGTCCTCATTATACCTCTTTCCAAGATACCACGAGTCACCAAAATAGTGCTGCTATGTGTCCCCTCAGAATTCAAACTTAAAATATTGAAACCGTAACACCCAATGGGAGAGTGTCAGGATGCAGGGCCTTTGGGAAGTAACTGGAGATGGGAAGTTGGAGCTCTCATGCTAGGGATCATGTCTATACGGGAAGCAAAAGAGACTAGTGTTCCCTCTTTCCACTGTTAGGAACCAGAAAAGGTTCTCACCAAAACTCACCCTGATCTTGGATTTACCAGGCTCTATCAGATTGCTGGAAAAGTCATGATGTATTTTTTATGTTTTTCAAAGATTTTTTTTATATAAAGAACAAAGATCAATCTATGATATATTGCTTGTTTTATTCAATAACCTTTTGCCATCTTTAAATGAACTTCATAATTCCTTGTTCATAGAAGGACCTGTGTTTATTGGCGAAAAACTGAACAAGGTGCTGATTTACAGCCTCATCTGAATTGAAAGTTATATTTCGCAAAGAGTTTTGAAGAGAGTAAAACAGGTGGAAGTCTGATGGGGCAAGGTCAGGTAAGCAATGTGGATGTGGCAACACATCCCATCCAAGCTCCAATAATTTTTTTAAAAGATTTTTTGTGCAACACCCATTCATGATAAAAGCCCTTGAAATTCTTGGGATACAAGGAACGTACCTCAACATCATAAAGGCCATATATGACAAGCCAACAGCCAGTATCATTCTCAATGGTGAAAAGCTGAAAGCAATTCCATTAAGATCTGGAACAAGACAAGGATGTCCACTTTCACCACTGCTTTTCAATATAATACTGGAAGTCCTAGCCAGAGCAATAAGACAAGAGAAAGACATCCAAGTAATCCAAATAGGAAAAGAAGAAGTCAAACTATCACTCTTTGCAGATGATATGATAATATACATAGAGAACCCCAAAAACTCCACAGAAAAACTAATTCAACTCATCAATCAGTTCAGTAAAGTGGCAGGATACAAAATCAACACGCAAAAGTCAGTAGCCTTCCTATACACAAACAATAAATCTGAAGAAGAAGAAATCAAAAAAACCATCCCTTTTATTATTGAAACAAAAAAAAATCAAATATTTGGGAATAAATCTAACAAAAGAGGTAAAGGACCTATACAAAGAAAACTATAAAACACTGTTAAAAGAAATAGAAGAAGACACAAAGAAATGGAAAAACATCCCCTGCTCATGGATTGGGAGAATAAACATTATTAAAATGGCCATCCTACCAAAAGCAATATACCGATTCAATGCTATTCCAATCAAAATTTCAATGTCATTCTTCAAAGAAATAGAACAATTATTGATGAAATTCATATGGAATCACAAAAAACCCCGAATAGCCAAAGCTCTCCTGAAAAAAAAAGAAGGGAATGGAGGCATCACACTCCCAGACTTCAAACTCTACTACAAAGCCATAATCATCAAAACTGCATGGTATTGGAACAAGAAGAGACATACAGACCAATGGAATAGAATAGAAAATCCAGAAATAAACCCACAGATTTATGGTCAACTAATATTTGACAAAGGAGCAAAGACTATGTATTAGAGCAAAGAAAGTTTGTTCAATAAATGGTGCTGGGAAAACTGGGTCGCTACATGCAAAAGAATGAAGCTTGACCACTACCTCACACCATATACAAAAATCAACTCAAAATGGATTAAAGAACTAGACATAAGACCTGAAACCATAAAATACATAGAAGGAAATATAGGCGAAACACTATGTGATTTGCACATCAAAGACATCTTTACAGACACATCACCCAAAGCAGTGATAGTGAAGGCAAAGATCAACAGCTGGGACTACATTAAATTAAAGAGCTTCTGCACAGCAAAAGAGACAATAACAAAAACAAAGAGAAACCCCACCAAATGGGAGAACATTTTTGCACACAACACTAATGGTAAAGGACTGATCACAAAAATCTGCAAAGAGCTGATGAGACTCAACAACAACAAAGAAAATAATCCAGTCAAAAAATGGACAGAGGAGCTAAAAAGAAACTTCTCTGAAGAGGAAATGCGAATGGCCAACAGGCATATGAAAAAATGTTCAACATCACTTGCAATCAGGGAAATGCAAATCAAAACTACCATGAGATACCATCTTACACCAGTGAGAATGGCACATATTAAAAAAACTAGCAACAACTAATGTTGGCGAGGGTGTGGAGAAAAAGGAACTCTTCTGCACTGTTGGTGGGAGTGCAAACTGGTCCAACCACTATGGAGAGCTGTGTGGAGATTTCTGGAACTACTAAACATAGAGCTTCCACAGGATCCAGCAATTCCACTCCTAGGTATTTACCCAAAGAACACAGAAACATCAATTCCAAAGAACACCTGCACCCCTATGTTTATAGCAGCACTATTTACAATAGCTAAGCTTTGGAAACAACCCAAATGCCCAAAAATAGATGACTGGATCAAGAAGATGTGGTATATATATACCATGGAATATTACTCAGCATTCAAAAAAGATAAACACATGCAATTTGCAGCAACATGGATGGCGCTGGAAGGGATCATGCTCAGTGAAATAAGCCAAAAAGAAAAAGAAAAATACCGGATGGTCTCACTCATAGCAGGAATCTAGAATACTTAAATAAGGGACCAGGAAAATGAATAACTATAAGAAAGTGAAAATCAAAATCAACAAAAACTATGAACCAGAGACAGTTTTTGGGGGGTGGGTGCAGGAGGGGAGGGATTAGGGTCAGAATGGGGGGATTGCAATTGTATGGGGACTATAAAAATAAAATTTATTCATTAAAAAAAAAAGATTTTTTTATTTATGCATACAAGAGCTGGGGTACAGGCCAGAGATGCAGGGGGTGAGAGGATTCATCAGAGACAGTGGGGAACAGAACAGGCAGATTGACTGAAATACATTGCTGAGGGGAGCAGTGGGCGAGTCAAGAGGGGTCTGCTGCACCATGTGGATTGCTCCCTGCCTGGCCGGGGATTGAACTCATGCTGCAGAGGCTGCGGATTGCTTCATAGTGCAGTGCTTAACCCCTTGTGCCACCACGGAGGCCCTCCAATAATTTTTGATGGGTGATCAAACCTGCGTGTGGTCTCATGTTGTCATGATGGAACACAACTCCTTTAAGATTAACATGTTCTGGACATTTCTGGACGATGGATTCATTCAAACTGTCCAATTGACAACAGTACACATTAGAATTGATTGGTTGGGGCCTCCCCGGTGGCGCAGCGGTTGAGCGCTGGGTTGCGAAGCTGCCCACGGCCTTTGCGGCGCCGGTTCATTCCCCGGCTGCTCCCCGGCCACTGGAGGAGGGTCCCACATGGCGCGCAGACCTCTCCTGCCGCCCGCTGCTCCCCTCAGCAGTGTACTTCGGTCCTTCTGCCTGCTCTGCTGCCCGCTCTGGCTCTGGTGAATTCTCCCACCCTCCCACGCTTCTGACTGTACCCAGTGCATGTATAAAAAAAAAACAAACAAACAAATAAATAATAAATAAATAAAAAACATGCCTCTATAAAAAAAAAATTAAAAAAAAAAAAAGAATTGATTGGTTGGTTCCTTGGTAGGAACTTGAAAAACATGACACCTTTAAAATACCACCACACTGAGAGCACAGCCTTCCTCTGATGAATGTCTTCTTTTGATGTTGTTTGAGGCAAACCATCACATCACATCAGGACCAAGACCATTTGTGCACCATTGTAAACAATCCACTTCTCATCACCAGCTTTTAGTCCCTTCAAAAAGGGATAATTTTCCTCATGTTTATTTTTTTTTGAAACATTTCATTGGCTATTTATTAAGTTACATTCTTTGAGGATCATAATTAGGCATAATGTACTGAAACTGAGGTGTTGGAGGCTAAGTAAAGAGAGAAAAGGTTTGGAGGTACGTAAAGCTCTTAAGAGTCCATACCAAAGGTTTCCAGCATCTCAAAAGAGTTAGCAATGACTCTTAGTACTCAAGGATTAATCAGTCTATGAAAATAGTTCACCTAATAAATAACGACACAATGACTAACAATTAAATTCTTTATCATTTTGGAGGGGAAAAAATAGGGGAAAAGTCACATGTCAATAATCAACGATGCCAAGCTTCCAAGACATAAAAATTTCCCTGTTTTAGAAGAGATGTCTTCCTCAGTTTCTGTTTAATCAATATGAATAAAAAGCAGCTGCTCCTTTACCAGCAAAAAACTGACCCATGTCTGGGAAGACAATCTGTACTCAGAAACTAACCCAAGGCTGGAAGACCAATCAATTCAAGTGTGAAGAGCTGAAGCTTCCAAACACAGCCACTGTTTTCTGCCATGCATCTTCATCTCAGTGATGACATGGCCACTGCCCAAGTGATGACATGGCAGGGATCCCAGCATGAAGCAGCAGCAAAAGTCTATGAACACCGTATAGTGACAGTGGCTCACAGCCTCCAGACTCATAGCTCG
Source organism: Talpa europaea (assembly GCF_964194135.1). NCBI lineage: Eukaryota > Metazoa > Chordata > Mammalia > Eulipotyphla > Talpidae > Talpa > Talpa europaea. The sequence goes on along the minus strand of NC_140072.1, from coordinate 73,582,308 downwards.
GTGTGGTGGGCTTCTGCTTTCAAAAATTCACTGGGCTTCAGGAAGATGCCTTCCATAGCTTTCCAATAGTTGTTCTGACTTGGCTGGGCCATGCCATGCACCTCTTTTTGTTCACTGATGGATCGACCATGTTCTCCCATGGTCAGCAGACAGCAGAACCTCAGTGGAGGAATGCTTGAACCGCACTTCTCCATCTCTCACCCAGTAGGGCCCATTACAGAGCACTGTCCAGTCATCCAGATAATCACCTTCTCCTTCCTCACCAAAAGCACTCACTTCCTGGTTTCCAGAAAGAGGTGAGGCAAAGTGGTGACTATGGAGATTTAGGCCAGTGTTGACGTGTCAGCCTGATGGGCTGGCCACTTTTGATGGGGGTTCCCCTTTCACATATTGTGGCAGTCTTCCCCTGTATCCTCCAGTAAACTATTGCTGTCATCCACAGAGGTTACATCTGTCACTGATTGTTGCCCACTATCTGACCCATAGCACATGTCTTGCGAGCGCAGTCGCACGTTGTGGCGCATATTTGAGAAGCTTCACCACAGAGTCGCACGTAACCACAGCCACACTGGATGCTCCTGTAACACTCCATAACCCCCCGAACAACAGTAACGGCACCACAGCCATCCCGGCAGAGCATACTGCAGATATTTATACTGTGCCATCAAATGAACTTTTTTGAGCTCATGAGGAACCTAAATATCGAGCTTGTTTACCTAGCCAAGCTTTTTCAGGTGGTTGTGAATGCTTGAATGATGGATGTTCAATGTTTCTGCAATCTCTCATGTCTGTAGCGTGGGTTTACTCGATCAATGCCTTTATCAATGCCTTTTGTCGTCATCAACCTTCTTGGGCCTCCCTGACCAAGTAGTATGGTTGAGATCAAACTCACCAGCACAGAATTTCATGAGCCATCATTGGCACTGACATTCTTGTAGAGCATGTAACTGTAAACTTTAGGCAAATTTTCACAAGCTTGATGCACATTCTTCCCTTTATGGAAGTAAAACAGTAAAATATGGTGAAAATGCAGTTTGGTCTTCCATCTTCAACTTGTAAAATCTCCAAAACTCAACCCAATCACTCAGGTTTTTTTTTTTTTTTTTTTTTTAATGAATTTGGAACTGTCAACGGTCAAATGACTAGCAATAACAGATACAAATGACTATAGTACTTCCAAAAGTGCCATTTGTTGCAAAAATGAGTCATTACTTTTCTGACAACCCAACAGAACTTCAAGAAAGAAATGTTTGCCCTTCAAAGTGTAGAGGCAGGATGGCCACAGGACAGAATCTCTATGACTGGGCAGATGAGTGACAGGTGAAGGAGAGTCCTGGAGCCTTTGGTGGCTCTTGCAGGCTTTATTGGGATTTTACTGGGTACACAGCAGGCAGGGGTATCGGGGGGCAGAAGGCTGGCAGGCTGGGAGGCCTGCCAGCCTCCCAGCCCCCAGCAAGTCTTCACTTTCTGGGCTCTTCGACATTCTCTCGTGGCCTTTGCTTCTCTGCACCTTTCACTCTGCTCTGGTTTCTACTCTTCCATTCTTTCGTTCTCTTTTGCTCTGCTGTTCTGCTGGTGTCCCCGTGACGCCATTCTTATAAGCCCTGTCTCTCAGCCCAGGTGTATCCCATCTACATATGCTCACACCCTACTCCAGGTGTCCACCATCAGGCATGCATTCAGGATCACAGGGATCCATCATTAATCTTAATGGTGGGAGGGCAGAAAAGCCTGATACTTTTACTTACCCTACACAAAGCCATCTAGTCAATGGCATTCTTATTATAGCAGCCTGAATGGCTGACCCAAGTTGTCCCTCAGGTCAGGCCAACTTTCTCATTACCACATAACTGCTCTTTCTCAAAATTAAGTCTTATCAGTGTTACTCCAAACAGGTTAAAATACCTCTGTTTTGGGCCTCCCCGGTGGCGCAGCGGTTGAGTGCTGGGTTGCAAAGCTGCCCGCAGCCTCTGCAGCGCCAGTTCAATCCCTGGCTGCTGGGTGAAGGTCCCTCATGGCGCACAGACCTCTCCTGCTGCCCACTGCTCCCCTCAGCAGTGTACTTTGTCAGTCTGCCTGTTCTGCTCTCCGCTCTGGCTCTGGTGGATTCTCTCACCCTCCCACGCTTCTGACTGTACCCAGTGCTTGTATAAATAAATAAAATAAATATTTTAAATAAATAAATAAATAAATAAATACCTCTGTTTCCCCAAGGAACTGTGTCTTTTCAGGTCTTGACAGCTTACATGTGGTGTGTCCTTTGCTTACAAGACCCTTACTTCTTCCTCTGTGGAATTCTTACTTACCTTCTAAGACTTAGCTTGAGGGCCTTTGTCTCTGCGAAGCTTTCTCTGTCCACTGTCAATGTACCACTACTACATTAAACACCTATCTCTATGGATATACTTGGTAACACATCACAATGACTGTTAAATTTGCTTTCTAAACTAGATTCCAAGCTCCTTGTGGAACCATCTGTAAATTTTCAACCGCTACCATCTGGCATAGGTACTAATGTTGGTTTATTGGAGAAAGGGAGAGTTAACAAATCAAGCTGCAGGAGTAGATTATCAAGGAGGAAAAGGAGTGGCTGTTTTTTGGCATTTTGGAGGTAGCAGAGGAACCTCAGTGGGAATATTTTGGTGATCTAAGTGAGCAATAAAAGGTTACGTTTCCTGCTGAAGAAAAAGAAAGCAGGTGGGTGGTTGAAGGAGAAGCAGATGTAAAGGGAGGGTACACTTTATTTTTTAGGGTAGATAGAGCAAGAAGAAATGCAAGTGGAGAGGGTGATACTGGAAATATAGATGAGAATAAATGGTGGATCAAGTCCTAGGAAAAATTTATACAAGATCAGTGTAGGGTAAATAACTGTCAGGCTTTTCTGCCATCCCGCCATTAGGATTGATGATGGATCCCTGCGGTCCTGAATACATGCCTGATGGCGGACACCTGGAATAGGGCGTGGGCCTATGTAGATGGGATTCACCTGGGCTGAGACTGGGTTTATAAGGGCACCATCACAGGGACATCAGCAGAGCGAAAGAGAACAATGGGAAGGAAGAACAAGCGAGAGAGCTAAAGAGAAGCAGAGACCACGCGAGAATGCCGGAGAGCCCAGAAGAGTGAAGACTTGCCAGCATCCCAGCCTCCCAGCGCCCCTGCCTGCCTTGTACCTGGTAAATACCAATAAAAGCCTGAAAAAGCCACTGAGGGCTCCAGGACTCTGTCCTTCACCCATCTGCCATGTCACAGAGATCCTGCCCTGTGGCCTTCCTGCCCCTACAATCAGAAAAAAGTATAGAAAAGAAGGGATTAGCATTAGAAATAATCAGGAAGGAAAGAACAGATAAAGCTGAAGATATAACTTCTGAATTGGAAGGGAAGAAGGCTAAAGGGATTTGTAAATAAAGATAAGGTTACTAGTTTAAGGAAAAAGGTAAGGGATTGGGTGAGCTGCTGCTGAGAATGGAGCAAAGAAATAAATGGGGGAAGAAGGCTATGAAATAGCAATGTGTGAGCAGTATGAGAGCACTATTGTTGTTCTCCACTACAAGACATGCTTCCTCTAATGTTATCCCATTTTCTTATATAAAGAGGTTTTAATCTTAACAAATCTCTGTTCAACATTTGAACCACAAATTATTTTTATTTGACTCCCTTGCATCCAAGGGATTCTAAAGTCAGTCTGCTAGTGTTCTGATAGTTGGGAATATTTTATATGTGCATATATTAAAATAATATTCTTTTGGATGACTACTACATATATTATTATATTATATATGTTGTCTATAAATATTCTACATTTGTGTATAATGTTACCAACTACCAGAAGACTAAGAAATACATTATATCTATAATGATGTAATATATTACAGTGTTAGACCATTACAGTCACTAGATGGCAAAAAACTTTCTGAGAGACCCAAAGCCTTCAGTTAGCAACAGTTCTCACCAGACTTTACCCATAAGTAATATCCCTTGTGAAGACTGTTTTCCTGTGGATCATATTCCTAGGAAAATATGGTAGAATCAAGGAGGAAACATGCAGACCAATTCACTTATGACAATAACCCCACTCTGTTAAATGGCAGTCTGTCAAATGAATCCTGGGCCTTCAGATGTACACTGTCTGGTCAGGGGGTATATTTACAACTGTCTAACAATCCCTTCTTTCTTGCTTATTCCCATTGTGCAAAAGGATATCTTAGGTGTTTGTTGCATCGGCAACACACTGTCAAAGAAATGAAAGTGGTGGAGCAGGCTGTACAATGCAGGATGCTGCTAAAAGAGTAAGAGTCTGGACTTTTAATTGATAGAATAATCAGACAGAATCAATAAGTGGGGATAGGAGAATAAAGAAAATGGGTGTGTAAAACTAAAAATGTGCTTATGTCATCTAGGGCTCAGGAGAGTCTGCTGACCAGGTATTTTTTATCTGCTTGATGACACATACTGCAATGGAAACCATACCGCAGTCCCCCACCCATGGTTCCAATCTTATCAACAAGGTGTTCAGATGATCTTCTCTGGGAGGCAAAGTCATACATTCCCCCTCCACTCAGTTCCCATCATACCTCCTGATGTATACCCACTGACCCAGGGCCTTCAAGCATCCTGCTCTTATTTAACTTGAAAGGAGCCTTGTAGGGCCTGATATATTGCAATTTTTTTAAAGATTTATTTATTTTTACAAAAGAGCTGGGGTACTGGCCAGAGGTGCAGGAGGGTGAAAGGATTCACCAGAGACAGAGCTGGGCGCAGAACAGGCAGATGAGGAGAGCAGCGGGCGTGACAGGAGAGATCTGCTGCACCATGTAGGAATTTCCCTGGCCGGCTGGGAATTGAACCCCCACTGCAGAGGCTGTGGACAGCTTCACAGTGCTGCACTGAACCCACTGCGCCACTGGGGAAGCCCTATATTGCAATTTTTTAGGTCAGATAACAGATTGACCAGGTTGATCTGACTTTTTATTGGAATGCAGAACTACAAGTAACCAAAATGACAGGCTGAATAGGCCATTTAAGTCTAGCAGACCCACAGATGTCAAAAGTAATCATTTATCCCTTACATCTATAGAAAATTTTAATAATTCCCTTTCTAAATATCAAGCAGTCACAATGCTATGACAGTGTGCCATCATTAGAGGGGCTAGCTGAATATATGGTCCTGTCTTTAAAAACAACAAATAAGACCACGGACACAGGGAAGTGCCCTTCCAACTCACTATTTTAGAATAGGGATCTTTGCTTCCACTGACACTGCTTGGAACTGGGAAAGGGCTGCCTCCACAGCCAGAGGCAAACTTAAAAGCCCCACACACCAGGCCCTGTCTGGCCATCCGTCTGAGCCAAGAGGGGGAGCTGGCCATCACCAGGGCAGTCCATGGGCACAGGGAAAAGCCCTTCTGACTTGCCATTTTAGAATAGGATCTTGTGTCCTCAGAGACGGCTTGGAACTGGGAAAGGGATGCCCCCACAGCCAGAAGTGAAGTGAAAAGCCCCCACACGCCAGGCCCCGTTTAGAAGGGAGTTGGAGCCCAGCTAGCAATCCAGCCACACCATCTCCGCAGCAGTCGGTGGGACCTCAAGACACATCATGGAATTAAAAAAATACAGCGACCATTAGCATATTCATAGTACCAATGCCCTACTGGACTTCTGGCATTACAGTATTTGACTCGATTGGACCACCAGTTTCCGAAATCCCAGAAAGAGCACACCAAAAAGAAGCTGGCCAGTACCAGCAACACATAGGACAAATTAGAAAACAAGCAGCAGGGAGAAGAAAAACTACAAGCAACTAAGCAAGTCCTCAGGGAAAAGACACACCACAAAAAGAAAATCACCCATAAGATAACACAACAGTGACTTGGAAGAACTTCTGAGCCTTCCAGAAAGAGAATTTAAAATTGCCATGATTAAAAAACTGACAGAAGTCAAAAAGGAAAACAACAATAAGGGAAAAATAATCAGACGATCAGAAGAATGAAATTGAGTCTCTAAAAAGGGAAGTGAAAGAAATGCAGGAGATCAAAGGATTAATGGAGGAGCTAAAGAACTCTGGAATAAGCAGTGAAAGCAGAATAGATGAAATGGAAGAATGAATAAGTACTCTCAAAGACAAAGAAATAAAAAGAACCAAAACAGAAAAGGAAAGAGAAGTACAAATGAAAAAGAATGAAGAAGGACATCAGGAACTATCTGACTCCATGAAGAAAGGAAATATTCAAGGAAATAATTGAAGAGAACTTCCCAAATATGAACAAGGAGCTGAAAATAGACATACAAGAAGCAAGAAGAACATCAAACTTACATGAGGATAGGAAAAATACAGCAGGACACATAACAGTAGAGCTCCCCAGAATCTAAGACAAGGAAAAAATAATGAAGCTCACATCAAGAGGGAAGAAACAGATAACAGAAAGGAAAACCAATGAGGCTGACATCAGACTTCTCCGAAGAAACACTACAGGCAAGGAGAGAATGGAGGGACATAGTCAACAGACTCCAAGAAAACAAATGCCAACCAAGAATACTCTATCCCACAAAGATTTCCTTCCTCTATAAAGAAAGAATAAGGACCTTCCCAGACAAACAGAAAGTCAGGAATTTCATTACGACTAAACCCCCACTCCAAAAAATACTACGAGGAGTCCTAAAGTCAGAACCAACAGAGGGATGAATAAGAAAGAAACAAGATAAATAAATAAATAAATTCAAAATAAATAAATAAATAAAACCAGAGAAAAGACAAAGAAAATTGCAAATACAGACGCTAACATATCAATATTAACTCTAAATGTAAATGGACTCAACTCTTCAATAAAAAGACACAGAGTTGCACCTGGATTAAGAAACAACACTAATGATAAAGGACTGATCACAAAAATCTACAAAAAGCTGATGAGACTCAACAACAACAAAAAAATAATCCAGTCCAAAAATAGGCAGATGAGCTAAAAAGAAACTTCTCTGAGGAGGAAATGCAAATGGCCAACAGGCATATGAAAAAATGTTCAACATCACTTGTAATCAGGGAAATGCAAATCAAAACTACCATGAGATACCATCTTACACCAGTGAGAATGGCACATATTAAAAAAACTAGCAACAACAAATGTTGGCGAGGATGTGGAGAAAAAGGAACTCTCCTGCACTGTTGGTGGGAATGCAAACTGGTCCAACCACTATGGAGAACTGTGTGGAGATTTCTGGACCTACTAAACATAGAGCTTCCAGCAATTCCACTCCTAGGTATTTACCCAGAGGACACAGAAACAGACACAGAAACATCAATTCCAAAGAGCACCTGCACCCCTATGTTTATAGCAGCACTGTTTACAATAGCTAAGCTTTGGATACAACCCAAATGCCCAAAAATAAATGACTGGATCAAGAAGATGTGGTACATATACACCATGGAATATTACTCAACATTCAAAAAAGATAAACACATGCAATTTGCAGCAACATGGATGGCACTGGAAGGGACCATGTTCAGCGAAATAAGCCAGAAAGAAAAAGAAAAATACGGGATGGTCTCACTCATAGCAGGAACCTAGAAAACTTAAATAAGGGACCAGGAAAAAGAATAACTATAAGAAAGAAAATATCAAAGTCAACAAACAAATATGAACAAGAGACACTCTATGGGGGTTGGGGAGCGGGGAAAGGAAGGATTGTGGTCAAAATAAGGGGGTTGTAATTGTATGGGGAATATAAAAATAAAATTTAAATTAAAAAAATAAAAAAAAAAGAAACAAAACCCAGCCTTTTGCTGTCTCCAGGAAACACATTTAACTACAAAAGATAAAAACAGACTGAAAGTAAAAGGATGGACAACAATCCTATAACAAATGGACCAAAAAAGAAGGCAGGAACAGCTATACTTATATGAGATAAAACAGATTTCAAACTCAAAAAGATAAAAAGAGATCCTGATGGTCACTACATTATGATCAAGGGGACAATACTTCAGGAAGAAATAACACTCATTAACATATACTCACCAAATGAAGCACCAAAATACATCAGACAACTATCATCATCTCTGAAAACAGACATCAGAGAAAACACATATGTAGTAGGAGACTTCAAAACACCACAATCAACAATGGATAGATCAACGAGACAAAAAAATAAGTAAGGACATTAAAGTTCTAAATAAGGATCTAGACCTCATGGGCTTAACAGATATCTATTGAACACCAAACCCCAAAAAATCTGAGTACCCCAAAAAATCTGAGTACACATTTTTTTCAAGCGCAAACAGATCATTCTCCAGGATTGATCACATACTGGGACACAAGACAATCATTAACAGATACACCAAGATTGAAAGCATACCAACCATCTTCTCTGACCATGAAGGCATCCAACTAGAAATAAATCATAAAAAGAAGACAAATAACCCTCCCACCTCATGGAAGACCACTGGATTAATGAGGAGATCAAGAAAGAAATTAAAAAATACTTTGAGTTGAATAATAAAGAGGACACCAAGTTCCTAAATGTATGGGGTGCAGCAAAAGCAGCAACAAGTGGAAAATATAGAGCAATACAGGCTCACGTCAAGAAATAAGAAAGAACTCAAGAAACAACCTAATCTCAAAGCTCAAAGAACTAGAAAAAGAACAACAAAAAACCCCAAAACCAGTAGAAGAAAGGAAATAATAAAAATCAAAGAAGAAATAAATGAAATAGAAACTAAAAAACAATCCAAACGATCAATGAAACCAAAAGTTGGTTTTTCAAAAAATAAATAAAATAGACAAACTCCTAGCCAGGCTCATAAAGGAAAAATGGGAGAGCACAAATAAATAGGACCACAAATGAAAGAGGAAAAATCACAACAGACACAGCAGAAATCAAAAGAATAATCAGAAACTACTATGAACAGTTACATGCAATCAAGTTCAACAATCTAGAAGAGATGGACAAATCCCTACAACTTTACAATCACCAAAGCTAAATACAGAATACCTAAACAGACCAATTACAAGCAGTGAACTTGAAATGGTCATCAAAACCCTCCCCAAGAGAGCGTCTTGCATCGCCATTTTAGACAGGGACATTTCTTCAGTAAAGACTGCCTGAAATCAGCAGAAGGCTCCCGGAGGAGCCAGAGGTGAGCTGGGAAGTTCGCCCATGCCAGGCCCCTTCTGGCCTAGAGTCCCAGCCCAGAGGGGGAGCGGGAACCCACTGCCGGGGCAGACCGGGTGCGCAGGGAGTGCGTCCCACATCGCCATTTTAGAACAGGGACATTTTTTCAGTAAAGACTGCTTGAAACCGACAGATGGCTCCTGGAGGAGCCAGAGAGGAAGGGAGAAGTTCACCCAAGATGCCGGCCAGTCCCAGCAACACAGTGTCCCAATGTAAATGGCAAATTAGAAAACAGACAGTAGGGAGTAGAAGAACCACATGCAACCTAGCAACTCCTCCGGAAAACAGCACACCACAATAAGAAAATCACCCCCCAGATTGCAACGACAGTAACTTGGAAGAACTTCTGAGCCTTCCAGAAAGAGAATTTAAAATTGCCATGATTAAAAAACTGACAGAAGTCATAAAGGACAACAATGATAAGGGAAAAATAATCAATGATCAGAAGAATGAAATTGAGTCCCTAAAGAGGTAAGTAAAAGAAATGCAGGAGATCAAAGAATTAATGGAGGCACTAAAGAACTCTGGGAAAAGCAATGAAAGCAGAATAGATGAAATGGAAGAATGAATAAGTACTCTTGAAGACACAGAAATAAAAAGAACCAAAACAGAAAAGGAAAGAGAAGTAAGAAGGAAAAAGACCGAAGAAAGACTTCAGGAACTATCTGACTCCATGAGGAAAGGAAATATAAGAGTTATAGGAATTCCAGAAGGAGAGGAGAGAGATGTAGGAACAGAGAAAATATTCAAGAAGATAATTGAAGAGAACTTCCCAAACATGAAGAAGAGCTGAAAATTGATATACAAGAAGCAAGAAGAACACCAAACTTCCATGACGAAAGGAAAAACACAGCAAGACACATAATAGTAAAGCTCCCAAGAATCCAGGACAAAGAAAAAATAATGAAGCTGACAAGAGGGAAGAAACAGATAACATTCAAAGGAAAACCAATCAGGCTGACATCAGACTTCTCCGAAGAAACACTACGGGCAAGGAGAGAGTGGAGAGACATAGTCAACAGACTCCAAGAAAACAGATGCCAACCAAGAATACTCTATCCCACAAAGCTCTCCTTCCTCTATGAAGAAAGAATAAGGACCTTCCCAGATAAACAGAAACTCTGGAATTTCATTACGACTAAACCCCCACTCCAAAAAGTACTACAAGGAGTCCTAAAGCCAGAACCTCAGAGGGATGAATAACAATGAAAGAAGGCCAAAAAAAAAAAAGTTATTAAAAGAATAAATAAATAAAATCAAAGGAAACACAAACACAATGGCAAATACAGATGCTAACATATCAATATTAACTCTAAATGTAAATGGACTCAACTCTTCAATAAAAAGACACAGAGTTGCAGGATGGATTAAGAAACAAATCCCAACCTTTTGCTGTCTCCAGGAAACACATTTAGCTACAAAAGATAAAAATAGACTCAAAGTTAAAGGATGGAAAACAATCCTACAAGCAAATGGACCAAAAAAGAAAGCAGGAACAGCTATACTTATATCAGATAAAACAGATTTCAAACTCAAAAAGATAAAAAGAGACCCCAATGGTCACTACATTATGATCAAGGGGACAATACTTCAAGAAAATATAACACTCATTAACATATATTCACCAAACGAAGGAGCACCAAATTATATCAGACAACTATTGTCATCTCTGAAAACAGACATCAGAGAAAACACATACGTAGTGGGAGACTTCAACACACCACTATCAACAATGGATAGATCAAGAGACAAAAAAAAAAGTAAAGACTCTAAAGCTCTAAATAAGGACCTAGAGCGCTTAGGCTTAACAGACATCTATAGAATACTAAACCCAAAAAAATTGGAGTACACATTTTTCTCAAGTGCACACGGATCATTTTCCAGGATCGATGACATACTGGGAAACCAGACAAACATCAACAGATACACCAAGATTGAAATCATACCAACCATCTTTTCTGACCATGAAGGCATCAAACTAGAAATAAACCATAAAAAGAAGGCAAGGAACTCTCCTACCTCATGGAGATTGAAAACCACACTACTGGAAGACCACTGGACTAATGAGGAGATCAAAGACGAAATTAAAAAATTCTTTGAATTGAATGACAAGGAGGACACCAATTTCCTAAATGTATGGGATGCAGCAAAAGCAGTAATAAGAGGAAAATATATAGCAATAGAGGCTCACATCAAGAAACAAGAAAGAACTCAAAGAAATTTCCTAATCTTGAAACTCAAAGATCTAGAAAAAGAACAACAAAAAACACCAAAACCAGTAGAAGAAAAGAAATAATAAAAACTAAAGAGGAAATAAATGAAATTGAAATTAAAGAAACAATCCAAAAGATCAATGAAACCAAGAGCTGGTTCTTCGAAAAAATCAATAAAATAGACAAACCCCTAGCCAGGCTCACAAAGGAAAAAAGGGAGAAAGCACAAATAAACAGGATCGTAAATGAAAGAGGAGAAATCACAACGGACACAGCAGAAATCAAAAAAATAATCACTAACTACTATGAACAGTTATATGGAAACAAGTTCAACAATCTAGAGGAGATGGACAAATTCCTACATCTCTACAATCACCCAAAGCTAGATAAAGAAGAAATAGAACACCTAAACAGACCAATTACAAGCAGCGAAATTGAAATGGTAATCAAAAACCTCCCCAAAAACAAAAGCCCAGGACCTGATGGATTTATAAATGAATTCTACCAAACATTCAGAGACGAATTAGTGCCTGTCCTTCACAAACTCTTCCAAAAAATTGAGAAGGAAGGGACAATACCAAACACGTTCTCTGAAGCCAACATTACACTAATACCAAAACCGAACAAGGACAACACAAAAAAGGAAAACTACAGGGCAATCTCCCTAATGAACACTGATGCAAAAATCCTCAATAAAATTTTAGCTATCAGAATCCAACAATGTATCCATAAGATAATTCACCACGACCAAGTAGGATTCATGCCAGGGACACAAGGATGGTTCAACATCCAAAAATCAATCAACATTATCCAACATATCAACAAAAAGAAATATAAAAACCATATTATAGTATCAATAGATGCTGAGAAAGTTTTTGACAAAATGCAACACCCATTCATGATAAAAGACCTTGAAATTCTTGGGATACAAGGAACATAACTCAACATCATAAAGGCCATATATGACAAGCCAGCAGCCAGTATCGTTCTCAATGGTGAAATGCAGAAAGCATTTCCATCAATATCTGGAACAAGACAAGGATGTCCACTCTCACCACTGCTTTTCAATATAATACTGGAAGTCCTAGCCAGAGCAATAAGACAAGAGAAAGACATACAAGGAATCCAAATAGGAAAAGAAGTCGAACTATCACTATTTGCAGATGATATGATAATATACATAGAGAACCCCAAAAACTCCACAGGAAAACTAATCAAACTAATCAATCAGTTCAGTAAAGTGGCAGGATACAAAATCAACATGCAAAAGTCAGTAGCCTTCCTATACACAAACAATAAATCTGAAGAAGAAGAAATAAAAAAAACCATTCCTTTTATTATCAATACAAAAAAACTCAAATACTTGGGAATAAATCTAACAAAAGGTAAAGGTCCTATACAAAGAAAACTATAAAACACTGTTAAAAGAAATAGAAGAAGACACAAAGAAATGGAAAGACATCCCCTGCTCATGGATTGGAAGAATAAACATTATTAAAATGGCCATCCTACCAGAAGCAATATACAGATTCAATGCTATTCCAATAAAAATTTCAATGTCATTCTTCAAAGAAATAGAACAATTATTGATGAAATTCATATGGAATCACAAAAAACCCCAAATAGCCAAAGCTCTCCTGAAAAAAAATGAAGGGAATGGAGGCATCTCACTCCCAGACTTCAAACTATACTACAAAGCCATAACCATCAAAACTCATGGTATTGGAACAAGAACAGACACACAGACCAATGGAATTGAACAGAAAATCCAGAAATAAACACACAGATATATGGTCAACTAATCTTTGACAAAGGAGGAAAGACTATGCATTGGAGCAAAGAAAGTTTGTTCAATGAATGGTGCTGGAAAAACTGGGTCGCTACATGCAAAAGAATGAAGCTTGATCACTACCTCACACCATACACAAAAATCAACTCAAAATGGATTAAAGAACTAGACATAAGACCTGAAACCATAAAATACATAGAAGGAAATATAGGCGAAACACTGCGTGATATGAACATCAAGGACATCTTTACAGACACATCACCCAAAGCAGTGATAGTGAAGGCAAAGATAAACAGCTGGGACTACATCAAATTAAAGAGCTTCTGCACAGCAAAAGACACAATAACAAAAACAAAGAGAAACCCCACCGACTGGGAGAATATTTTTGCACACAACACTAATGGTAAAGGACTGATCATAAAAATCTGCAAAGAGCTGATGAGACTCAACAACAACAAAGAAAATAATCCAGTCCAAAAATGGGCAGAAGAGCTAAAAAGAAACTTCTCTGAAGAGGAAATGCAAATGGCCAACAGGCATATGAAAAAATGTTCAACATCACTTGTCATCAGGGAAATGCAAATCAAAACTACCATGAGATACCATCTTACACCAGTGAGAATGGCACATATTAAAAAAACTAGCAACAACAAATGTTGGCGAGGATGTGGAGAAAAAGGAACTCTCTTGCACTGTTGGTGGGAGTGCATACTGGTCCAACCACTATGGAGAGCTGTGTGGAGATTTCTCGACCTCTAAACATAGAGCTTCCATATGATCCAGCAATTCCACTCCTAGGTATTTACCCAGAGGACACAGAAACATCAATTCCAAAGAGCACCTGCACCCCTATGTTTATAGCAGCACTGTTTACAAAAGCTAAGTTTTGGAAACAACCCAAATGCCCAAAAATAGATGACTGGATCAAGAAGATGTGGTACATATACACCATGGAATATTACTCAGCATTCAAAAACTATAAACAAATGCAATTTGCAGCAACATGGATGGAGCTGGAAGGGATCATGTTCAGTGAAATAAGCCAGAAAGTAAAAGAAAAATACCAGATGGTCTCACTCATAGCAGGAATCTAGAAAACTTAAATAAGGGACCTGGAAATGAAAGAGAAAATCAAAGGGACCTGGAAAATGAATAACTATAAGAAAGTGAAAATCAAAATCAACAAAAAACTATGAACCAGAGACACTCTATGGGAGGTGGGGCGCGGGGAGGGGAGGGATTGGGGTCAAAATAAGGGGGTTGCAATTGTATGGGGAATATAAAAATAAAATTTATTTAAAAAAAAATAACCCTCACCAAAACAAAATTCCAGGACCAGATGGATTTACAAATGAATTCTATCAAACATTCATAAATGAATTAGTGCCTATCCTTTATAAACTCTTTCAATAAATTGAGAAGGAAGGGATAATACCAAACACGTTCTACGAAGTCAACATTATACAAATACCAAAACACAACAAGGACAACACAAAAAAAGAAAACTACTGGCCAATCTCTCTAACGAACAGTGATGCAGAAATCCTCAATAAAAATTTTAGCAAGGACCTTCCCAGTGGTGCAGCGGGTTGAGCGCCATGCTGTGAACCTGTCCACAGCTTCTGCATCGCCAGTTTGATTTGCAGCCGGCCAGGGAGATACCCACATGGTGCAGTAGATCTCCTGTCTTGCCTGTTGCTCCCCTCAGCAGTGCTCTTGGTCCGTCTGTCTGTTCTGCTCCCCGCTCTGTCTCTGGTAAATCCTCTCACCCTCCCGCCACTCTGGCCTGTACCCCAGCTCTTGTACAAATAAAAATGAATCTTTTAAAAAAAAAGGGAAAAAAATGCAAGCTATCAGAATCCAACAATGTATCCATAAGATAATTCACCACAACCAAGTAGGATTTATTACAGGGACATAAGGATGGTGCAACATCTGAAAATCAATCAATGTAATCCAATACATCAACAAAAAGAAATATAAAAACCATATGATAATATCAATAGATAATGAGAAAATTTTCGACAATGTACAGCACCCATTTATGATAAATGCACTTGAAATTCTCAGGATACAAGGAACATACCTCAACATCATAAAGGCCATGACATATGACATATGACAAGCCCATAGGCAATGTCATTCTCAATGGTAAAAAGTTGTAAGCATTTCCATTAAGATCTGGAATAAAACAAGGACATCCACTCTCACCACTAGTTTTCAATTTAATACTGGAAGTCCTAGCCAGAGCAGTAAGACAAGAGAAAGACATACAAGGAATCCAAATAGGGAAGGAAGAAATCAAACCTTCCCTATTCACAGATCATATGATAATATACATAGAGAACCCCAAAAACTCCACAGGAAAACTAATCAAACTAATCAATCAGTTTAGTAAAGTAGCAGGATACAAAATCAACACACAAAAATCAGTAGCCTTCCTACACACAAACAATATGAAGAAGAAGAAATCAAGAAAACCATACCTTTTATTAGAAACAAAAAAAAAATGAAATACTTGGGAATAAACTTAACAAAGGAGGTAAAGGACCTACACAAAGAAAACTATAAAACACTGTTAAAAGAAATAGAAGAAGACACAAAGAAATGAAAAGACATCCCCTGCTCATGGACTGGAAGAATTAACATTATAAAAATGGCCTTCCCACCAAAAGCAATTTACAGCTTAATGCTATTCCAATAAAAATTTCAATGACATTCTTGAAAGAAATAGAACAGAAATTGATAAAATTCATATGGAGCCACCAAAAACCCCGAATAGCCAAAGCTCTCCTGAAAAAAAAAAAGAAGGGAATGGAGGCATTACAAGCCCAGATTTCAAACTATACTACAAAGCCATAGTAATCAAACTGCATGGTATTGGAACAAGAACAGACACACAGACCAATGGAACAAAATAGAAAATCCAGAAATAAACCCACGGATTTATAGTCAATTAATTGACAAAGGAGCAAAGAATATGCAATGGAACAAAGAAAGTTTGTTCAATAAATGGTGCTGGGAAAACTAGGTCACTACATGCAAAAGAATGAAGCTTGACTTCATTCTTCAAGCTTGACTTCACACCATGCATAACAACCAACTCAAAATGTATTAAAAAGCTAGACATAAGACCTGAAACCATACAATACATAGAAGGAAATAAAGGCGAAATACTACATGACATATACCTCAGTAACATCTTTAAAGACTCATCACTAAAGCAGTGATAGTGAAGGCAAAGATAAACAGCTGGGACTACATCAAATTAAAGAGCTTCTGCACAACAAAACAGACAGTAACCAAAATAAACAGACACCCCACAGACTGGGAGAAAATTTTCCCACACAACACTAATGATAAGGGACTGATAACAAAAATCTACAAAGAGCTGAAGAGTCTCAACAAAAAAAAGTAAATAATCCAGTCAAAAAATGGGCAGAAGAGCTAAAAAGGAACTTCTCCAAAGAGGGAATGTGAATGGCCAACAGGCATATGAAAATATGTTCAGCATCACGTGCAATCAGGGAAATGCAAATCAATGAAAATCAAAACTACAATGAGATTCCATCTCACACTAGTAAGAATGACACATATTGAAAAAACTAGCAACAACAAATGTTGGCAAGGATATGGAGAAAAAGGAACTCTCCTGCACTGCTGTTGGGAGTGCAAAATGGTCCAACCACTATGGAAAGCTGTGTGGAGATTCCTCAACCTGCTAAAGATGGAGCTTCCATATTACCCAGCAATTCCACTCCTAGGTATTTACCCAAAGGACACAGAAACATTAATTCCAAAGGGTACCTGCACCCCTATTTTTATAGCAGCACTATTTTAATAGGTAAGCTATGGAAACAACCCAAATGCCCAAAAATAGATGACTGGATCAAGAAGATGTGGTCCATATACACAATGGAATAGTACTCAGCAATCAAAAAAGATAAACTCATGTAATTTGCAGCAACATGGATGGAGCTGGAAGCAATCATGCTCAGTGAAATAAGCCATAAAGAAAAAGAAAAATACCGGATGGTCTCGCTCATAGCAGGAATTTAGAAAACCTAAATAAGGGATCAGGTAAAAGACTAATTATAATAAAGTAAAATCAAAATCAACAAGCAACTATAAGACAGAGACACACCTGGGGGGGCAGGAGGTGGGGTAGGAGGGATTATGGTCAAAATTATGGGGGTGGGAATTGTATGGGGACTATTACCAAGATGAAAAAGCATACATTGTGCAAAAATGAAAAATGATGTAAAAAATATATAAAATTAAAAAAAAAAAACAATGGGGCGGAGCAACATGGCGGCGAGGAGACACTGCGAGTAAGATCTCCCATTAAAAAAAGTTAATAGGGAGGAAAAGCGGCAGGTCCCAGTGAGAACTGGGACACGGAAGATAAACGGGTGACTCCAGCAAACTACCCGAAGAAGAAAGTGGCCATAAAAGAGGACGAGAAGGGAGGGAAGCACAGAACCCTGCTCCCCTCCCCCGCCCACAGAGGCGGCACTCTCCGACCGGCAGAGAGGAGGAAAACAACAAACCAAAACGGCCAACAAGAACAAACGACGCAGCAAGCGGGACTGTGAGTGGAAAGGAACTATTGCAGCCACCACACCCCGTGAACGGGAGCTGAGGCGAACCCTGCAGGATTCGCCGCGGCGGTGAGCGAACGGCTCCGGGCGCCATTAGAGAAGAACAAAGACCCCGGGAGACACGCACACAGCCCGGGCTGCCGGTAAGCTGGCGCGAAAAGCGGCGCGCTTGAAAAGCAAGTGCAGATCGCGGCTGCCCAGGTCCCCGCGCCTGCGACCTAGGCTTGTGGGGAGACGACCTAGGCTTGCGGGGAGACGCGCGAAGGTCCTCACTGAGGTGAAGGTCCCTCCCTGAGTAAGCAGGAACCAGGCGCCCAGGCACGGGAGCGGGGTGCAAAAGGCGCCATTCCCGCGCCACTGAACTGGGCTACAGCCCACGTCCTGGAACTGAGGGCTTTGAACTGAGACCCGGGGCACAAAAATTCGGGGCGTGGGTTCTCCACGACGGTGGAGCACAAGGCAGACACAGCACCCCAAAGCTGTTGAGGTGTACCCTACCATTCCCGCTCTGTTCCCTGTCCCACGGGGTGGGGGGAGGTGAAAAACAGCCCCCCAAGGACAATAGGAGAGATCTCTGGCGCCACCTAGCGACCAGGAAAAAAAAGTCACTAACACCCCATAGAACAGGAAATTTCTTAAGACTGCTTGAAAAGGGCAGAAGGCTTCTGGAGGACCCAGTGGCCAGCCGGGAAGTTATTCCACACCAGGCCCCTTCCGACCAGCAGTCTGAGCCCACAGAGGGAACAGGCACCCATGTCCGGGGCAGACCGGGTGCGCAGAAGAGTGTGCCTGAAACCGGAGGCGCAGGGACTGCATCGCGCTTCGCCATTTGAGAACAGGAACATTTCTTCAGTAAAAACTGCCTAAAACCAGCAGAAAGCTCCCCCAGAAGACAGAGATGGCTCCTGGAAGAGCCAGAGGGGAGCGGAGAAGTTCACCCAAGATGCCAGTCAGTCCGAGCAACACAGTGTCCCAACGCATACGACAAATTAGAAAACAGACAGTAGGGAGTAGAAGAACCACACGCAACCTAACAACTCCTCAGGAAAGAAGCACACCACAAAAAGAAAACCGCTCCCCAGATTGCAACGACAGCAACTTGGAAGAACTTCTGAGCCTTCCAGAAAGAGAATTTAAAATTGCCATGATTAAAAAAGTGATAGATCAGAAGAAGGAAATTGAGTCCCTAAAGAGGGAAAACAATGGTCAGAAGAATGAAATTGAGTCCCTAAAGAGGGAAGTAAAAGAAATGCAGGAGATCAAAGAATTAATGGAGGAACTAAAGAACTCCGGGAAAAGCAAGGAAAGCAGAATAGATGAAATGGAAGAACGAATAAGTTCTCTTGAAGACACAGAAATAAAAAGAACCAAAACAGAAAAGAAAAGAGAAGTACGAAGGAAAAAGAATGAAGAAAGACTTCGGGAACTATCTGACTCCATGAGGAAAGGAAATATAAGAGTTATAGGAATTCCAGAAGGAGAGGAGAGAGATGTAGGAACAGAGAAAATATTCCAGGAGATAATTGAAGAGAACTTCCCAAATGTGAAGAAGGAGCTGAAAATCGATATACAAGAAGCAAGAAGAACACCAAACTTCCACGACGAAAGGAAAAACACAGCAAGACACATAATAGTAAAGCTCCCAAGAATCCAGGACAAGGAAAAAATAATGAAGCTGACAAGAGGGAAGAAACAGATAACATTCAAAGGAAAACCAATCAGGCTGACATCAGACTTCTCTGAAGAAACACTACGGGCAAGGAGAGAGTGGAGGGACATAGTCAACAGACTCCAAGAAAACAGATGCCAACCAAGAATACTCTATCCCGCAAAGCTCTCTTTCCTCCATGAAGAAAGAATATGGACCTTCCCAGACAAAGAGAAACTCCGGAATATCATTACGACTAAACCCCAACTCCAAAAAATACTACAAGGAATCCTAAAACCAGAACCTGAGAGGGACGAATAACAACGAAAGAAGACCAAAAAAAAAAAAAAAAGTTATTAAAAGAATAAATAAATAAAATCAAAGGAAAGACAAACATAATGGCAAATACAGATGCTAACATATCAATATTAACTCTAAATGTAAATGGACTAAACTCTTCAATAAAAAGACACAGAGTTGCAGCCTGGATTAAGAAACAAAACCCAACCTTTTGCTGTCTCCAGGAAACACATTTAGCTACAAAAGATAAAAATAGGCTCAAAGTCAAAGGATGGAAAACAATCCTACAAGCAAATGGGCCAAAAAAGAAAGCAGGAACAGCTATACTTATATCAGATAAAACAGACTTCAAACTCAAAAAAATAAAAAGAGACCCCAATGGTCACTACATTATGATTAAGGGGACAATACGTCAAGAAGAAATAACACTCATTAACATATACTCACCAAATGAAAGAGCACCAAAATATATCAGACAACTGTTGTCCTCTCTGAAAACAGACATCAGAGAAAACACATACGTAGTGGGAGACTTCAACACACCACTATCAACAAGACAAAAAATAAGTAAAGAAACTAAAGCTCTAAATAAGGACCTAGAGCATTTGGGCTTAACAGACATCTATATAACACTAAACCCAAAAAAAACGGAGTACACATTTTTCTCAAGCGCACACGGATCATTCTCCAGGATCGATCACTTACTGGGGCACAAGACAAACATCAACAGATACACCAAGATTGAAATCATACCAACCATCTTTTCTGACCACGAAGGCATCAAACTAGAAATAAACCATAAAAAGAAGGCAAGGAACTATCCTACCTCATGGAGATTAAAAGCCACACTACTGGAAGACCACTGGACTAACGAGGAGATCAAAGAAGAAATTAAAAAATTCTTTGAATTGAACGACAAGGAGGACACCAATATCCTAAATGTATGGGATGCAGCAAAAGCAGTAATAAGAGGAAAATATATAGCAATAGAAGCTCACATCAAAAAACAAGAAAGAACTCAAAGAAACAACCTAATCTCGAAGCTCAAAGATCTAGAAAAAGAACAACAAAAAAACCCCAAAACCAGTAGAAGAAAAGAAATAATAAAAACCAAAGCAGAAATAAATGAAATTGAAACTAAAAAAACAATCCAAAAGATCAATGAAACCAAGAGCTGGTTCTTTGAAAAAATAAATAAAATAGACAAACCCCTAGCCAGGCTCACAAAGGAAAAAAGGGAGAAAGCACAAATACACAGGATCATAAATGAAAGAGGAGAAATCACAACGGACACACCAGAAATCAAAAGAATAATCAGTAACTACTATGAACAGTTATATGGAAACAAGTTCAACAATCTAGAGGAGATGGACAAATTCCTACAACTCTACAATCACCCAAAGCTAGATAAAGAAGAAATAGAACACCTAAACAGACCAATTACAAGCAGCGAAATTGAAATGGTAATCAAAAACCTCCCCAAAAACAAAAGCCCAGGACCTGATGGATTTACAAATGAATTCTACCAAACATTCAGAGACGAATTAGTGCCTATCCTTCACAAACTCTTCCAAAAAATTGAGAAGGAAGGGACAATACCAAACACATTCTATGAAGCCAATATTACACTAATACCAAAACCGAACAAGGACAACACAAAAAAGGAAAACTATAGGCCAATCTCCCTAATGAACACTGATGCAAAAATCCTCAATAAAATTTTAGCTATCAGAATCCAACAATGTATCCATAGATAATTCACCACGACCAAGTTGGATTCATTCCAGGGGCACAAGGATGGTTTAACATCCGAAAATCAATCAATGTTATCCAACACATCAACAAAAAGAAATATAAAAACCATATGATAATATCAATAGATGCTGAGAAAGCTTTCGACAAAGTGCAACACCCATTCATGATAAAAGCCCTTGAAATTCTTGGGATACAAGGAACATACCTCAACATCATAAAGGCCATCTATGACAAGCCAACAGCCAGTATCATTCTCAATGGTGAAAAGCTGAAAGCAATTCCATTGAGATCTGGAACAAGACAAGGATGTCCACTCTCACCACTGCTTTTCAATATAATACTGGAAGTCCTAGCCAGAGCAATAAGACAAGAGAAAGACATCCAAGTAATCCAAATAGGAAAAGAAGAAGTCAAACTATCACTATTTGCAGATGATATGATACTATACATAGAGAACCCCAAAATCTCCACAGAAAAACTAATTCAACTCATCAATCAATTCAGTAAAGTGGCAGGATACAAAATCAACACGCAAAAGTCAGTAGCCTCCCTATACACAAACAATAAATCTGAAGAAGAAGAAATCAAAAAAACCACCCCTTTTATTATCGAAACAAAAAAAATCAAATATTTGGGAATAAATCTAACAAAAGAGGTAAAGGACCTATACAAAGAAAACTATAAAACACTGTTAAAAGAAATAGAAGAAGACACAAAGAAATGGAAAGACATCCCCTGCTCATGGATTGGAAGAATAAACATTATTAAAATGGCCTTCCTACCAAAAGCAATATACAGATTCAATGCTATTCCAATCAAAATCTCAATGGCATTCTTCAAAGAAATAGAACAATTATTGATGAAATTCATATGGAATCACCAAAAACCCCGAATAGCCAAAGCTCTACTGAAAAAAAAAGAAGGAAATGGAGGCATCACACTCCCAGACTTCAAACTCTACTACAAAGCCATAATCATCAAAACTGCATGGTATTGGAACAAGAACAGACATACAGACCAATGGAATCGAATAGAAAATCCAGAAATAAACCCACAGATTTATGGTCAACTAATCTTTGACAAAGGAGCAAAGACTATGCATTGGAGCAAAGAAAGTTTGTTCAATAAATGGTGCTGGGAAAACTGGGTCGCTACATGCAAAAGAATGAAGCTTGACTACTACCTCACACCATACACAAAAACCAACTCAAAATGGATTAAAGAACTAGACATAAGACCTGAAACCATAAAATATATAGAAGGAAATATAGGCGAAACACTACGGGATTTGCACATCAAAGACATCTTTACAGACACATCACCCAAAGCAGTGATAGTGAAGGCAAAGATCAACAGCTGGGACTACATCAAATTAAAGGGCTTCTGCACAGCAAAAGAGACAATAACAAAAACAAAGAGAAACCCCACCAACTGGGAGAACATTTTTGCACACAACACTAATGATAAAGGACTGATCACAAAAATCTGCAAAGAGCTGATGAGACTCAGCAACAACAAAGAAAATAATCCAGTCAAAAAATGGGCAGAAGAGCTAAAAAGAAACTTCTCTGAAGAGGAAATGCAAATGGCCAACAGACATATGAAAAAATGTTCAACATCACTTGTAATCAGGGAAATGCAAATCAAAACTACCATGAGATACCATCTCACACCAGTGAGAATGGCACATATTAAAAAAACTAGCAACAACAAATGTTGGCGAGGGTGTGGAGAAAAAGGAACTCTTCTGCACTGTTGGTGGGAGTGCAAACTGGTCCAACCACTATGGAGAGCTGTGTGGAGATTTCTGGAACTACTAAACATAGAGCTTCCACAGGATCCAGCAATTCCACTCCTAGGTATTTACCCAAAGGACACAGAAACATCAATTCCAAAGAGCACCTGCACCCCTATGTTTATAGCAGCACTGTTTACAATAGCTAAGCTTTGGAAACAACCCAAATGCCCAAAAATAGATGACTGGATCAAGAAGATGTGGTACATATATACCATGGAATATTACTCAGCATTCAAAAAAGATAAACACATGCAATTTGCAGCAACATGGATGGCGCTGGAAGGGATCATGCTCAGCGAAATAAGCCAAAAAGAAAAAGAAAAATACCGGATGGTCTCACTCATAGCAGGAATCTAGAATACTTAAATAAGGGACCAGGAAAATGAATATAAGAAAGTGAAAATCAAAATCAACAAAAAACTATGAACCAGAGACACTTTTTGGGGGGTGGGGGACGGGAGGGGAAGGATTGGGGTCAGAATGGGGCGTTTGCAATTGTATGGGGGAATATAAAAATAAAATTTAATATTTAAAAAAAAAAAAACAATGAATATACGTACACTATAGATACTGGTTAGAAACTGACCACTGCCAAAGATACACTGAAAACATCTTACATTTTAAAAAAGAAACCTATTGATTATGACAGTTGTTCCTTACTCCAGATTCTCCATATTCCATCTTTATTGAAGCTAAGGAATCTAAACCTATCTTAGGACATTGCAGAAATGCCTACCTGAGCTATGAATTGGTGAAAATTAGGTAAACTGCTAGGAAATCTTAGTTCTAGGGGAAATGTAAGTATATTATACTTTGTCAGCAGATGATAAGTATGTGCCCCAAATGTTTTCTTTTTATGTTCTCAAAAAACTCATTTTCCAACAACAGAAAGAGCTCTCCTTATTTGTTTGGTAATACTGATCTACTTCCAACTTGATTTAAATAAGCCAGACAGGGCTGGTCAGCTTGACATCTTTTGCCTAATTAGCAAGCAAAACTCAAGAACTTAAAATAACGTAAGTTATCTTAGCTTTCAGTAAGAATTTCATTTTTCAAATTATTTCTAACTCTTTTCCCCCCTCTAGTAAGTAAGCTAAGCTAGTGTATCAAAATCAAGTCCTACCGGTACATCCTGATCCATCAAGTATGCACCATGGCCTTGACTGATTGCTTGTTGGTATTCTCGCTGGGCTTCTTCCTTCTCTTTAATCTGGAAAAAATGATTTTTATACCAGTCATAAGTGATTTCAGACATTAATAAGGACAATTTCATCAATGTTTATTAAAAGCTTGACAAAAATAAAAGACAAAATAAGACTTTCTCATAATCATTGATTATATAATAATTAGATAAGTCATGTAACAGAATTTGAATTAGAGAAGGCCAACTAAAGAGAATTATCCTTAAGTGGGACCAAACTATTTCAGAGTCAATAGTGAAAAAAAAGTCTAGGACTTTATATAGAGCAAAAATAATTAGAGATTAAGTTTATCTTAAATTTAGTAAGATATGAGCTAAAGTCTTAACATGAAATGCTGCATGAGGGCTAAACCTTAGAATAAACAGAGACTAAACCAATTGTTAATTTTGTTGGTATAATTTTTCTTAAAAAGTTACAATAACTTCAGTTTGCTTCTGTAACAGCGTGCAGAGCATCAGTTTTTGCAAAAATATATAAGGGTTTCCACTCTGTCTTACACTTTTGATATAAAATTCACTAATTTTTTACTGATGGAGACAAGGCAAGTAGGCACAGAAACAAGTTCATCAGGGAGTAATGTCTGAAAGGAGGATAATTGTATAAGTGCTTGGTTATTCAAAGAAAATTTTTGTTTTGTGAAAAGGCCACTGCTCAGATAATGAGTTTGGGCAATTATGAAATTGACTTTGAAACCAAAGAGCAATCACAATGCATTTTCTCCTCTTACCTCTCCTACTACATGCTTCCCATTGATGAATGCTTCAAAACCACACACAGCTGCCTTGTCATCCAAAGGAAAAATATATTTTGCCTCAATGGGTATGTGACTGTGATTTGTGTATGTCTGAAAAACAATGACCTGAAGAAAAAAATTCCATATAATAACGAAACCATATGGGGCAACATTAATAGGGACAACTACTAATAAAACAATTACATTTTCTTAAAATCCATTAAATTTTTATCATGTCCCTCAAATTCCAAGAGGTAATTTTAGTGGCTGGAGACTTCTACCATTGCAATGTGAGTCCTGTCACATGATAAAATGCACAAGTGCTACTTAGGCAGTTCACACATGACTAGTTGGAACAATTTAAGAGTTGTTAGAAGAATTACAAATACAAGTTTAAAAGAAGATTGAAGATTTCATTTAAAAGGCAGAAATTAAGATACTTTTATGTGTGGGTCTTGATGACTCCTTGGTATTATATGGATCCTGATACCATTCAAGAATTATTTTTTTTCCTTTTTTTTATTTTTGAACAATATTTACTTCCCCCCAACCCCTCACATTGAGTCCCCATAGAATTTCCTTCCCCAAAGCAACTGTGCACCATCACCACAGTCCCCTGTGCTTCTTCCTCCCTCCCTCTGATCCCTCTCCCTCCTCCTCCCCTGCAGTATGCCTCTGATTTATAATTGTCTGTTTTTGCTTTGTTGTATTTGTACTGTTATTATTTTTTTTACACTGATGCCTTATTTGGTTCCCCTATATTCTTGTTATAAGTGAAACCATCCAATATTTTTCTGATTCCTTCTGGCTTATTTCACTGAGCATAATTCCTTCTAGCTCCATCCACATTGCTGCGAATGGCATGAGTTTATCTTTTTTGATTGCTGAATAATATTCCATTGTGTATATATATATATATATATATATATATACCACATCTTCTTGATCCAGTCATCTATTTTGGGGCATTTGGGTTGTTTCCAGGTTTTACCTATTATAAATAGTGCTGCAATAAACATAGGTGTACAGGTGTTCTTTCGAATGAATGTTTTTGTGTCCTTTGGGTAGATCCCTAGTCAAGAAATATTCTTATAGCCAATCTGTATTCAGGTCTTGGCATTTCCTCCTTTGCCTCTTTGCACATAGCCCTCTAGTGGCTTCTCTCATTTATCCTTCTCGCTCCCATGTAATCCACTCTTGAATCAAGCCTTTCTATTCCTGTCTGCTATCTCTATTGTTATTGGATTAATTTTTCTAAACAAACTGTTCATCACATATCACTTGCTCAGAAAAATGGTAGAGTCTTTAAATATTTGAAAAAAAAACTTTAGACATACAATAAACAGTAAAAACATAAACACATGGCAACAACAAAGCAAAAATATTGAACCATTTATAATCAGTAACATCTGAGAAAAGACCAAAATGAAAAATAAAAATCTAACATTCCAAATGCTATTCACAACTGGATTTACTGTAAGACAGGTGGCCCCTAGTGTGTGGGGGGCACCCGGCAATACTTTTGAGAGGCGTCTGTCTATGTAAACAATCTGAGGGCCTCCCCTGGTGGCGCAGCAGTTGAGCGCTGGGCTGTGAAGCTGCCCGCAGCCTCTGCAGTGCCGGTTCGATCTCTGGCTGCCGGTGAGGGTCCCACATGGCGTGACAGACCTCTCCTGTCTTGCCTGCTGCTCCTCTTAGCAGTGTATTTCATCAAGTCTGCCTGTTCTGTTCCCGGCTCTGGCTCTGGTGAATTCTCTCACCCTCCTGCGCTTCTGACTGTACCCACTGTTTATATAAATAAATAAATAAATAAAGTCTTTAAAAAAACAAAAACAAAAACAATCTGAGTCAGCAAACAATCAGCTGACAATCAGCAGGTCAGCATCCTCCCCTGGACCAGACCTCCTACACTTCTACCAATGAAGGCCTCACTGTTCTGTGGCAGGAATTAGTCACAAGGCAGCTCCCCTGGAACTGTGGCCTGGCATGGCACAGATGATCCCACAGGTTTGAGTCCAGAGTTTTCCTGGGTTTCCAAGTAACCTGAGCAATAAGTCAAAGAACACCTGGCAGGGTGACTGACTGGGAGGACATCACGAGCTTTCCCATTGTGCACAAACTCCCTCTATTCCTCTCGGATATTTCTATCAAACCCCTCAAAGGCACATATGTTCAAGCTGTAACTGACTAGGATCACCAACTCATTGCATCTTGGTTTAGATTATTTTCAGCCTACTCTGTAGGTATCCTGCCTATATCCATTTAGTGGCCTCTCTTTAGGCCTATGAGTTCCCAGAGGTCAGTCCTATGTCAGCTATATTCTCTTTGTACATCAAATTATGTGACTGGACACTCACAAACTAAATCATTTCAGATAATGATGACAAAGTATTTTTACTAAGACTGGGAACAGCAACTAATACTGTAAAAATTTTTAGTATCTTTATTTTCCTCTTTTGGATGACACCATTATATAACGCAACTAAAAATACTAAGCTCATTCAAAGAGTCAAATGTATGAGCCGCAAACACACAGGTGCTGCTGGGCATCTGCCTAGATAACAAACTACAACTGGCTTACCACACAACTGTGGAAACTTCACTGCTAAATCCTGAGTTATTTTTTGAGTAATCATCCCCATCGAAAAAAAGTCTCACCAGGTGTGAAATATCAAATGGTTTAAGCTGTGTAATCCAAAGGAATATATAGAGGAGTATGTTTTTCAGGCCCAAACAAACATCATTTGCTTTGTATCTACTGTATATGAACACATTCATTATATCTAATAGGCAGATTATTATTTTTAATATTTTGCAGATACTATTATTTCCATTTTATACATGAGGAAAATTTCTTGAGCACAAAGAAATTAAATAATTTCCCTAGGGTCACAACACTAGAAAAGAATAGGTAAGGAAAAAAGTTAAGCCTTTTAAACTTCAAATCCTTTACCCTGTAGAACCATAGGAGGTCACACAGTAGTTAAAAGCCTGGACTCTAACATCAGAATGGTCTGACCTCAAACTTGTGTTTTATCATACAGTTTAAATGTCTCTGAGCATCAGTTCCCCCATCTAAATAAGCAGCATAATTATAGTGCTTTTTCCATAATTTGGAAGAGAATTATATAAGACAAATGAAAAATTCAACTTGAGGTCTGACTCATAAGAAGTGATAACCAGGTGGTTACACCATTAAGTGGCTAGCAAGAGATTAGCACATACAGAACATTTCCCACAAGTCCACATCTGGACCTTCCCAAGTCTATAATAGTTCCCTGAGTTATTTTAGGGATATGGGTATGGATCCAAATGGGTCCAGGGGTTAGTGGTCAGATATATCTGACCAGGTATCAATATCATGGAGACCATGATCCTTCCTCCCCCCGTCCCATTTCCCAGTTTAAACTGATCACTAAAATTAACCCGATTTCCTTCTGATTTCATCTAATCCTTAGCCTGGTTTCTCCATATTCTATACATCAGTGACACCATCTGGTATTTCTCTTTCTCCTTTCATTTGCTTTCTTTTTTTTTTTTTTTAAAGATTTATTTATTTATGCATACAAGAGCTGGAGTACAGGCCAGAAATGCAGGGGGTGAGAGGATTCACCAGAGACAGTGGGGAACAGAACAGGCAGACTGACTGAATTACACTGCTGAGGGGAGTAGCGGGCAAGTCAGGAGAGGTCTGCTGCGCCATGTGGTTGCTCCCTGGATGGCTGGGGATCGAACTCGTCCTGCAGAGGCTACAGATTGCTTCATAGTGCGGTGCTTACCCCCTTCTGCCACCAGGAAGGCCCTCCATTGGCTTTCTTCTGGAGGGACAGGAGCTACCACAATCCTGGACTCAGGTGTTCTTATTTTCCTAAGGTGTCTTTATAGCTGTTCAATGCAGTCTTTAGTGTCAAGAGAGCCAATTTGAGGCCAAATCTTAAAAGACAAATTCAATTTAAGAAAACTGGGAACACTCCAAGCTGGACCACCACATCTGACCATCTATTTGCTCATGTGCCCATGAACTTATTAATCTCTGTCCTGTGTTCACGGACAAATCAGCTGCAAGCCAACCCATGGCCACCCACTGTACCTAATGATTAGTTGGCATCTTCTCCTACCTACAAGAAGATGGATTTCCAGCAACTTTCCCCTCTCATGGATCATCAGTTTTTCTCCCCTGTACTGACTCACATACATGCTTTGATTTCTTAGATTTTGAAAGAAAAACACAAAATGCTCTGACCCAACTTCTCTACAGGTACTATCCCACTGTCTCTCCTGTGTTTCCAAATTCTTTCCTCCTGTCTCTATTGAACTCACATTAGTTAAGCTTTCACCCCCACCATTCCATGGACAAGGTGATTGTCTCTCTCTCCCTACATGTCTATGCTCAGATTTCACTTTTTCATGAGATTTTAACTAGCCATTGTATCAACAAGTTCAAACACCTTTCTCTTATGCAGTTCTTATCTCTTACTGCTTCTAGAACCAATAACCATCTAATGTATTCTGTATTTTATTTATCATTTTTATTGCCTAGTTATCAAACACAATGCATCCTCTATGAGAGCAGAGTTTTCTTGTTTGTTGCTGAGAGCCTAGAACCGAGAGCCTAGAACAGTGCCTGGCCTAGAGTAGGTGCTCAAAGAATAAACAAATTTTAGAAATGCATGTTTTTTTTAGTTTATGTATCTGTAATCAAATTCTCACTTATGATTTATATCTGTTCAGTTTAAGTACTGAGAAGTGACAAAGAGCATACCTGGGCTACAAAGTCTATTATTTTTCCCTTGATGTGAACATCCTCAAGAGGAACCAAGTTCCCAGAAGTGTCCCGAAGGCCGGCCTTAATGTCGCTGTCAGGTTTGCTGTCTGATAACTGATAATCTACATATTAAAAATATCAATGTTAGCTTTTAAATCTATCCATGTACAGTATGTTTTTGTTACTATAATACAAAGGAGAGAATAACTCCTTCCTTTTGTACGTTTTATTTTAGGAAAAATGGGAAAAAACATAATACGGTTTTTAGTAGTCAACTCTGAAAAGTAAGTAAACCCAAGTAACTATCAACAAACACTCTGCTTTTTTTTTTTTTAATTTTATAGAGGCATGTTTATTTATTTATTTGTTTGTTTGTTTGTTTTGTTTATACATGCACTGGGTACAGTCAGAAGCGCGGGAGGGTGAGAGAATTCACCAGAGCCAGAGCGGGGAGCAGAGCAGGCAGAAGGACCGAAGTACACTGCTGAGGGGAGCAGCGGGCCGCAGGAGAGGTCTGCGTGCCAAGTGGGACCCTCCTCCGGTGGCCGGGGAGCAGCCGGGGATCGAACCGGCGCTGCAGAGGCCACGGGCAGCTTCGCAACCCAGCACTCAACTGCTGCGCCACCGGGGAGGCCCAAACACTCTGCTTTTTTAATTGAGAGACTGGGGGCATCATCTTGAAAGCTGAGAGTCATGCTGTTACTTGAAAGACATATTTTAATATATATTCAGGTACATTAAAGTCTCGAGAAAATCTAAATAAATATAGCTTAAGTATGGATCTAGGTATCTGCATCCCCTGATTTTTTTCATTTTTAATTGATTGGTTATTACTATTTATTGTGTCACAAACACACTGTTTGAACAACATAAGACTCACTAGACTTTCAATCCAAGAAAGACTAAGCTAAAATCCTAATGTAGCATCTGGAAGAATGTTCACATACTATACTGAGGGATATAAAAATACAGACATGGTGAGAATTATAAATATATACCTTCCTGCTATACATTTCATTTAATAACACCCAGAGGGAAAAAAAGAGTCACCTTGAACATACATGAAGTAATGCATTTTTGATAAAAATAATGCAATCACAGTTGAAATCATTAATGTATTTTTACAATGTTATTGACTTATTTTTGATTCATTCACTTATATTATTTTTACTCATCTGATTTTCCGAGAAGAAATTACCTATCATCCTCTCAGATATTTGTACTACTACATTATTACAATTTTGGGACTTCTTTCACTTATTACAGATATTGACATCATCTCATCTGAGAAAAGCTGAAACCTGGAAAAGATATATACATCTGTTCAAGATTGCAAAGCCTAGTAAGTGCCATTGACACGTGCACTAAACTTCATTCTAAAGCTGTATCTTCTGTTGATACTGCCAACTTCCATTTTATTTTCTGCATTTGACATCTCAAATTGGCTTAGTGAGTTTTATTGTTGGATATCATGAGGTGGACGAGTTCAACTTAGGTGTGTTAATGAAGTAATATGTAATTTTGAGCTCATTTAACCTCACTTAAGCACACTAGTTTTAATTTTTACAAAATAAAAAAATGAAATATATATAAGACAAAATAGTTACCAAATATGAATATAAATTCCATGGAAAATATAATATTTGAGTTCAACTAATATGATAAAAGACAAAATTCAAGAAAATTGTCTTACCTTCAACCTCTGAAAAACTTGAAGACTCAGGTCTGTATTCTTCTAATTCAGTATTATTACAAGGATCAAAGTACTTTATTTCATCTCCAGGTACACAAAATTTAACTATATATTTGATTTTAACCTGATTAGTTTTATATACAACAAATTCATCATCCTAGAACAAAGAGAAATTAATAGGTGGCAAATAAAAACAACCACACTTTTTTGGCAAATGGTTTCATAAAAGGAGAATTTCATATTTGCTAATTTAGAAAGTACGGAATTCAGAAAGTGTATATACAGTGATTATTTAAACTAAAGCTATTAAATAAAAACAGGAGTATCTCTGCCCGTTTCTTGATAGTAATACCTCAAAGTCTGTGGTGATTGTGGCTGTTCCTCGAACCCCATGCACACTGTCATAACCCAGGGGTGCTTCTATCAAGGAAATGTCTTTCTTGTGTAAGTCCATGCACTTCCCGAGGCTTACATCACAGATGACCAAGAGTCTACTGCCATCTATCTCTCCTGGGTGTGAGTACTTAATACTTGCACTGCATGTAAAAGAAAATAAGCACATATTTATAATTTATATTTACATAGCAATATGATTTCATTACATACATATGAAATATTGTATAAAAGATTTTGTGGGTGCATTGTTCTGAAATTTTCTGTTACTAAAATATCTCTGAAGATTTGATTTAGAGTTTTTTTTTTTTTTTTTTTTTTTTTTTGTGGGACTCTCGCTGGTGGCCGGGGATCAAACTGGCGCTGCAGAGGCTGTGGGCAGCCTCGCAACCCAGCACTCAACCGCTGCACCACCAGGGGAGGCCCCTTGATTTGGAAATTTATTATTCATTCATTTATTTAAAAATTTTATGTAAGAACACTATACAAATGATCCTTGAAAAACACAGGGGTTATAGGTGCTGACTTGCCATGCAGTTGAAAATCTGTATAAACTTTTGACTCCCCCAAAACTTTACTATATAGTCTGCTGTTGTCCAAAACCTTGTTGATAACATAAACAGTCAATTAATACATATTTTATACATCATATATATCATATACGTATTTTTACAATGAAGTAAGCTAGAGAAAAGAAACTGTTATAAAGAAAATCGTAAGAGTTTCACATATACCACAAAGCTATAGTAATAAAAACAGTATGGTTATTGCAATGAAAATAGACACATGGAACAATGGAATAGAATTGACAGTTCAGAAATAAACCCACCTTTATATTTCCAATTAATCTATAACAAAGGAGCCAAGAGTGTACCATGGAGAAAGGAATGTCCCTTCAACAAATGGCATTGGGAAAACTGGACAGTTACAGGAAAAAAATTAAACTAGACTACTCTAACACCATACACAAAAATTAACTCAAAATATGTTAGAGACCTGGATATAAGACTGGAAATCACAGAAGAAAACCACTGAAACATGTACTGGGGAACTTGACTCAAAAAGGAAGAGAAACAAAAGCAAAAATAAACAAATGGGACTACATCAAAATTTAAAAAGCTTCTGCATGACAAAAGAAACTATCATTAAAATAAAGAGATACCACACCAAATATGGGAAAAATATTTGCATATCATTCATCCAAAAAGGGGTTAATATCTAGAAAGAACTCATAAAACTAAATAAAAGGAGAAAAATCACCCAATCAAAAAATGGGCAGAACTAAAGACACTTCTCCAAAAAAGACATTCAGATGGCCAACAGGCACATAAAAATTGCTCACCATCATTTAACATCAGGGAAACACAAATCAAAACCACAATGAGATACCACCAAAAAGACCAGAAATAAGTGCTAGTGAAGGTGTAGAGAAAAAAGTCTACACTATATAGATTAGTCCAGCCCTTATAGAAAACAGTATGAAGGTTCCTCAAAATACTAAAAATGGATTTATCATACAATCCAGCAATTTCACTCCTCAGTATCTAGCCAAAGAATGGAAAAACACTAATCTGAAAGGATTTTTGCACTGCTGTGCTCACTGCAGCACATCATACATCCTTGGCTATTTACAATAGCCAAGTTACGGAAACAATCCAAGTGCCCAACAAAAGATGAATGGATTAAGAAGATAATGTATATAACACAATGGAATCCTACTTAGCTATAAAAAATAAGATGAAACCTTGCCATTTGTGACAACATGGATAGAAGTGGATGAGAGCACAAATAGGCCTCTTGTAAAACCTGCACAAACAGGCACCAGGGAACCTGAGATAAATTGAATCAGAGATAAAGTTGACAAGAGTAAACAACTCCAGCAGACCCCCTCCAGCAGAAGACACCCTTTCATGCACACCAAAAATTGCAGCAGTCGCCTAATACTATGAAGACCCGCTCTCCCCATTTTGGGGCATGACTCTTGGCCTTCAGAGAGTTGTCCCTCATGGACTTTCAATAAAGTCTGATACTCTTGGCCTCCTTTCTTTTCTAACAGTGGAGGAGCTTATGCTGAGTGATACAACTAAGTAGGAGATAAATAGTGGATTATTTTGCTCATATGTGGAACATAAATAAATACATAAAGAGCAATCAAAAGCAAACCAATACAAACTCCAGAAATCTGACTATATATCTGAAGCTACTGGGTTGGGGGGTATTCTGGAAATTAAAAAAAAGAGGGGAAGGGGCCCCATGGACTATGGTGAAGAATTATAGGTGCTCAAGTATGAACCTATTTCCCTAAATTATATATATTGCTATAAGTTGTTACCTCAATAAAAAATGATACAACTGAAAAACAACTAAATATTAAAAAAAAAGCAAGTCATGGGCCTCCCTGGTGGTGCAGGGATTAAAGATACAGCGCTATCAAGCTATCTGTAGCCACTCCTGTTTGAGTATGTTGCCCGCCAGCCAGGGAGCTAACACACATGGTGCAGCAGACCTCTCCTGTCTCCCCAGCTGTTCCCCTCAACAGTATATTTCAGTAGATCCGCCTGTATTGTTCCCTGCTCTCTGGTGAATCCTCTTACCGCCCCCCTCCCCACACCTCTGGCCTGTACCCCAGTTCTTGTATGCATAAATAAATCTTTAAAAAAAAAAGCAAGTCGTGAGAAAGATAAAATTCATTTACATTAATACAATGTATTTATCAATACCATAAGTTTATGCCATCTGTTTATAAGAATATTCAAGTATAAATGGACCCATGCAGTTCAAAACCTTGTTTTCAAGGGTCCATTGTATTGCCCTTCTATTGTGCTAGATAGTGCTCAAAGCACTTTGCTCCCAGGAAGGTATGAATTCCCAGGAAGGTATATACATTTATTTATAACTATATATATGTACATACAATGAATTGTTTAGAATGGATGTGGAAAAGGACAAATAGTTACAAAAATATACACACATTGTTATGGTAAACACCAAAGTGGGGAAAGAGAAGGAAAAAAAAAACCCACTTTATTTTTTTTTTTTTTTTTTTTTTTTTTTTTTTTTTTTTTTAAATAAATTTTATTGTTATATTCCCCATACAATTGCAGCCCCCCCATTCTGACCCCAATCCCTCCCCTCCCGCCCCCCTAAAAGTGTCTCTGGTTCATAGTTTTTTGTTGATTTTGATTTTCACTATCTTATAGTTATTCATTTTCCTGGTCCCTTATTTAAGTTTTCTAGATTCCTGCTATGAGTGAGACCATCCGGTATTTTTCTTTTTCTTTTTGGCTTATTTCGCTGAGCATGATCCCTTCCAGCGCCATCCATGTTGCTGCAAATTGCATGTGTTTATCTTTTTTGAATGCTGAGTAATATTCCATGGTATATATGTACCACATCTTCTTGATCCAGTCATCTATTTTTGGGCATTTGGGTTGTTTCCAAAGCTTAGCTATTGTAAACAGTGCTGCTATAAACATAGGGGTGCAGGTGTTCTTTGGAATTGATGTTTCTGTGTCCTTTGGGTAAATACCTAGGAGTGGAATTGCTGGATCATATGGAAGCTCTATGTTTAGTAGGTCCAGAAATCTCCACACAGCTTTCCACAGTGGTTGGACCAGTTTGCACTCCCACCAACAGTGCAGAAGAGTTCCTTTTTCTCCACACCCTCGCCAACATTTGTTGTTGCTAGTTTTTTTAATATGTGCCATTCTCACTGGTGTAAGATGGTATCTCATGGTAGTTTTGATTTGCATTTCCCTGATGACAAGTGATGTTGAACATTTTTTCATATGCCTGTTGGCCATTTGCATTTCCTCTTCAGAGAAGTTTCTTTTAAGCTCTTCTGCCCATTTTTTGACTGGATTATTTTCTTTGTTGTTGTTGAGTCTCATCAGCTCTTTGCAGATTTTTGTGATCAGTCCTTTATCATTAGTGTTGGGTGCAAAAATGTTCTCCCAGTTGGTGGGGTTTCTCTTTGTTTTTGTTATTGTCTCTTTTGCTGTGCAAAAGCTCTTTAATTTGATGTAGTCCCAGCTGTTTATCTTTGCCTTCACTATCACTGCTTTGAAAACCCACTTTATTAACTAGGAAAAGGTATTGAATAAATTTAATTTTTGGCATTAAAGTTCAGAAAAACAAAAAAAAAACATAACTTTTCCAACAAATGTGCTGGATAACGCAAATCACTACATGCAAAAGAATGAAGATATACTTCTTATAACAGACACAAAAAATAATTCAAAATTGATCATAAACTAAATGTAAAAGGACACTAAAACTGATGGAAAAAGCAGAAGTAAATTTGTTGATAACATTGATTGTGGCAAACTTTTCCTATTACACTTCTAAAACCACAACTGACAAAAGAAAAAAAAAAAACAGATAAATTGGGTCTCATCAAAAATAAATTGTACTCCAAAGAAAGTGAAAAGGGCAGTTCACAGAATGAGAACAAAATACTTGTAAATCACATAGTAATAAGGCATGTATATCCTGAATATGTAAAAACCTCTTACAATTCACTGATAAAAAGACAAATGATCCACTTTAAAAATAAAATAAAATAAAATAAAGTTCAGAAAAACAGCAAATACCAAGTCAGTAAGACCTGGTCAAAGGAAACAACATGTATTGTCATGAAGCCTTCTGAATCCAAATGGAAAGCCAAAAATTTCAAATGACACCCAAATGAGAGATTTTGTTTCAACTTTCTGCAGGAATCAGCAGCTTTAATAACTTGCTATTAGGAGTATATGATGGGACATCTTTGGAAGCAACATTCTGGGGTCATGTTATCTATTTTTCCTAAGATCCAGACCAAAATGCAAGTGTTGCCTGCCAATTCCTTGTTCTGTCCCCCTGTTTCTATGTTCTCCTACTCCTGTGTTCCCCTTCTGTGAGCTCTTTCCCTGTAACCTACAAACATTCTTAATTCCTCTCCATCAAGTCTTTTTTTTTTTAACAACATTTTTTAAAAAAAGATTTATTTATTTATTTACACAAGCACTGGGTACAGTCAGAAGTGCGGGAGGGTGAGAGAATTCACAAGAGCTAGAGCGGGGAACAGAACAGGCAAACCGATGAAATATACTGCTGAGGGGAGCAGTGGGCGCAGCAGGAGAGGTCTGCACGCCATGTGGGACCTTCGCCAGTGGCCGGGGGTTGAACCTGCGCTGCTGAGGCTGTGGGCAGCTTTGCAGCCCAGAGCTCAACCGCTGCACCATCGGGCAGGCCCCCCCATCAAGTCTTGATCCTTGAACTTTGCCCTCTGGCCTTCTCCTTCTATGTCTCACCACACTGCCCACAGAGTCCAATGACTCCCTGAAACACTCTTGAAAGCACTGTTAAAAAAACTTCAATTTGGTTAAATTCAACTGAATTCAATTCAGTTAAAAAATATTTGAATGTTTAAAAATTTTTACCTTGAAATATGTTGTGCATAGGAAAAAGTTTAAGAAATAGAAGATGATCAATATTTCTATATCCTTTCATCACACCTTCCTTACCATCCAGAAGTAATCTAAGCATTATTTTCTTTCTTTTATAGTATTGACACATGGTATCTGTCCCTCAACAATATGTTTAGTTTTACTTATTTTTGAACTTTGCACATTGAGAAAGACAAACAGTAATTTTTGCTCCATGCTATGTTCCTATACCTCATCCACTTAACATATGTAACCCTTGTGCATTTTTTAAACTGCCACACAGGACTTCCTGTAGTACTGCAGCAAAATGTATTGGTTATTCCTCTGTAAATGTCAGTGGCCAGAGAGCCGGAGGGTGAATTCACCAGAGACAGAGCAGAACAGGCAGACGACCAAAAACACTGCTGAGAGGAGCAGTGGGAGAGACAGGTGAGGTCTGCTGCGCCATGTTGCTATGTCCTTGACCGGCTGGGAATCAAATCCACACTGCAAAGGCTGCGGGCAGCTTCATAGTGCTGCACTCAACTTGCGGCGCCACTGGGGAGGCCCCATCATTTACAGTGTTCTTTTTACTAGTATTCTCAGCAATTCCTGTACATGGTCTATATAATGCTAGAGTTTTTCTAAGGCAATGATTCTTGATCTCAGTAGCATATTATAATCATCCAGAGAGCCTAAAAATTATAGATAACTAAGCCTCACCCCTAGATATACTGATTTAATTGATGTGGGGTGATATCAGCACTGGTAGTGTTTAAAACTGTCCCAGATAATTAAATGTGCAGCCAGCTGACACAACTGAAGGAGTCTGGTTGGGCACCCCCAAGTGTCCCTGAAAGCTCCCCACGAGCTGGGCATTTCACCATAGCCAGGATGGTGGGTGGTTTCACTTTCTTCCTTTTTGCCTTTCCCACAAAAAAAAAAAGGAAAGAAAGAAAGAAAAGAAAATATAATGACAGCCAAGACTGAGAACCACTGCTTCCTGGTTCACAGGCTAATTAATCACAGGACTCCTAAATCCTACTATCAACTGTGTTCTTCATACCAGATAATGCCATACTTTTTTAAGAAGGTTTATCAATCTATACACTTACCAACAGTGTTTGAGAGTTCAGATTGTTCTAGAGACTTAGCAACACTTAAGTATGTTAAACTGTTTTTTGTTAATATGATAGGTGTAAAATGGTATCATTATAGTTTGATTTGTATGTTTTTAATTACTAATCTTTTCAAATGGTATTGTCCATACATGTTTCCTCTTCCATTAGGATCCTATTCATGGCTTTTTCCCACTTGCTTATTAGGTTATCTTTTTCTTACTTATTTGTAGGAATTCTTTGAATAACCTAGATAATTATCATTGGTCCTGGGGCCTGAACCAAGGTTACTTAGCTTCATGAGACTTTTTCTTTTCACAAAATGAAATTGTAAGGTTTACCAATTGTGAGGTTTATAGACAATATACATTTATTTATAACTACATATGTACATATAATAAATTGTTTAGAATGGATGTGGAAAAGGACAAATAACTAGTGTGACACTAGACAATATATATTCATGGTCTTTTGGTGTTATCTGTGATATGAGAAAACAACAGGACTTATCTCAGGAGGTTGTTGTAAGGATTTAGTGGGTATATATGTAAAAGCTCTTAAGATAGCAAAATATGCAATTTCAAATATAATTTTCCCAAATATCCACCACAAAAAACAAGCTTTTATAGCATACTGACCAAACTTTCAATGATCTGTTTCTTGGGTGAGGAATCACTCACTAAGCAAAAACAGGAAAACACAAAGTACTCAATAATGATTCCTGGATTTTGGGTATGAGTAACATGAGTAAGAATATGACATACAAACCTGAATGAATCACTGAAATACATTCCACTCCCAAGATTTCCAATGTCTGTTCTTTTCACACCATGATCTTCAACTGTTTTGGGTAAAAGCAACCCACTAAAAAGAAAAGGCCATTATAATCATTTGCTAGGAAAAAGGGACTTATATTACAGCCTCATAATTTTAACAGGACAGGTGCCATTTAAGGAAATTAAGCTACATGAAAAAAGCTAGATACTAAAAGACAAACACTGTATGACCTGACTTACACATAGAATCTAAAAAAGTCAAAAAGGTAGTTTCTAGATACTAGGGAGATGTTGGTCAAAGGGTACTAAATTTTCAGCTATAAGATAAATAAGCTCTGGAACTTATTTATTATTAGAGTTCTGGAGCTCTAATGAACAACATAATGATTGTAGTCAATAATACTGTATCATATACTTGAAATTTGCTAAGAGGATAGATTTTGTATTCTCATCACAAGTGCTGTAACTCTGTGCAGTGGTGGATGTGTTCATTAACTTGATTGTGGTGATCATTTCACAATGTATCTATCACATCTTTAACAAAATCAGTTTTACAACGTAAACATACAATTTTTGTCAATCAAATCCCAATGAAGCTGCAAAAAATAAATATACCAACTAAAGAAATAAATAAATAGCATGAAATGAAAAGAAAAATGTATTTCAAAGTAGTCAACAGAAGGAGTTCCAGGTGCCATTTAGTACTTAGTACTAAATGTAGGTATACAGCAGGTTTCTCATCACTGTCTTGACATGCCCTGGGCAGCCTGCCAATTTTCCTGCCTCAAGGCGCATCTGCCTCCTTTAGGCAGAAGCCACCTGTACCCAGAGGAACAATCTTTAAGCTCAATACTGGCTGTATTTCTCCCCTGCTCAAAAACTTATGCAGGTTCCACTGGTCTTCCAGCATTAAAAGAATCTCCCACAGAGTTAAACATGTTTATCTCTATGAAGGCAGTAAAGGGAGACTTCTGTATTTTGTTACATAAACATATAGTTTGAATTTTGTATTATGAGATGAAATTAATTTTGTGTATTGGCTTTCAGTTTTAGTTCTGCTTAGAAATGGCATTCCTACGCAAACATTGTTTTTAAAAAATTCTCCCATTTTCATTTAGTACATTTATATTTTTATTTTAATATTTATGAATCTCTGTTGCAGGTGGGGTTTATTTATTTTTATTTTATTATCTATAATTCTTACATCATTTTTCATTTTTGCACAATGTATGCATTTTCATCTTGGTTATAGTCCCCATATTATTCCCACCACCCCCCCTTGGAACCATAGTGTATCCTCCTCCCTCTTCCCCCTGCCCCCCGCAGTGTATCTCTGGTTTATAGTTGCTTGTTGATTTTGATTATTACTTTAATATAGTCTTTTTCCTAGTCCCTTATTTAATTTTCTAAATTCCTGCTATGAGTGAGACCATCTGGTATTTTTCTTTTTCTTTCTGGCTTATTTTGCTGAGCGTGATCCCATCCAGCTCCATTCATGTAGCTGCAAATGGCATGAGTTTATCTTTTTTGATTGCTGAGTACTATTCCATTGTGTATACGGACCATATCTTATTGATCCAGGAATCCATTTTTGGGCATTTGGATTGTTTCCATAGTTTAGCTATTGTAAATGGTGCTGCTATAAACATAGGGCGCAGGTACCCTTTCGAATTAATGTTTCTGTGTCCTTTGGGTAAAATCTTTTAGATTTTTGTGATCAGTCCTTTATCATTAGTGTTGTGTGCAAAAATTTTCTCCTAGTCAGTGGGGTTTCCCTTTGTTTTGGTTATTATCTCTTATGCTGTAAAGAAGCTCTTTAATTTGATGTATCTTTTCCTTCACTATCACTGCTTTGGTGATGTGTCTGTAAAGATGATTTTGAGGTGCATGTCATGTAGTGTTTCACCTATATTTTCTTCTACATATTTTATGGCTTCAGGTCTTATGTCTAGTTATTTAATACATTTTGAGTTGGTTTTTGTGCATGGTGTGAGGTAGTAGTCAAGCTTCATTCTTTTGTATGTAGCAACCCAGTTTACCTAGCACCATTTATTGAACAAACTTTCTTTGTTTCATTGCATATTCTTTGCTCCATTGTCAAAGATTAGCTGACTGTAAATCTGTGGGTTTATTTCTGGATTTCCCATTCGGTTCCATTGGTCTGTGTGTCTGTTTTTGTTCCAATACCATGCAGTTTTGATTATTATGCCTTTGTAGTATAGTTTGAAATCTGGGAGTGTGATGCCTCCATTCCCTTCTTTTTTCTTCAG
Organism: Talpa europaea; assembly: GCF_964194135.1. Classification (NCBI taxonomy): domain Eukaryota; kingdom Metazoa; phylum Chordata; class Mammalia; order Eulipotyphla; family Talpidae; genus Talpa; species Talpa europaea. The sequence goes on along the minus strand of NC_140072.1, from coordinate 73,540,687 downwards.
GAGAGCTTTGGCTACTCGGGGTTTTTGGTGGCTCCATATGACTTTCATCAATTTCTGTTCTATTTTTTTAAAGAATGTCATTGAAATTGTTATTGGAATAGCATTGAATCTGTAAATTGTTTTTGGTGGGAAGGCCATTTTGAAGTTAATTCTTCCAATCCATGAGCAAGGGATGCCTTTCCATTTCTTTTTTTTTTTTTAAATAATAAATTTTATTTTTATATTCCCCATACAATTGCAGCCCCCCCATTCTGACCCCAATCCCTCCCCTCCCGCCCCCGCACCCCTAAAAGTGTCTCTGGTTCATAGTTTTTTGTTGATTTTGATTTTCACTTTCTTATAGTTATTCATTTTCCTGGTCCCTTATTTACGTTTTCTAGATTCCTGCTATGAGTGAGACCATCCGGTATTTTTCTTTTTCTTTTTGGCTTATTTTGCTGAGCATGATCCCTTCCAGCGCCATCCATGTTGCTGCAAATTGCATGTGTTTATCTTTTTTGAATGCTGAGTAATATTCCATGGTATATATGTACCACATCATCTTGATCCAGTCATCTATTTTTGGGCATTTGGGCTGTTTCCAAAGCTTAGCTATTGTAAACAGTGCTGCTATAAACATAGGGGTGCAGGTGTTCTTTGGAATTGATGTTTCTGTGTTCTTTGGGTAAATACCTAGGAGTGGAATTGCTGGATCCTGTGGAAGCTCTATGTTTAGTAGGTCCAGAAATCTCCACACAGCTCTCCACAGTGGTTGGACCAGTTTGCACTCCCACCAACAGTGCAGGAGAGTTCCTTTTTCTCCACAACCTCGCCAACATTTGTTGTTGCTAGTTTTTTTAATATGTGCCATTCTCACTGGTGTAAGATGGTATCTCATGGTAGTTTTGATTTGCATTTCCCTGATTGCAAGTGATGTTGAACATTTTTTCATATGCCTGTTGGTCATTTGCATTTCCTCTTCAGAGAAGTTTCTTTTTAGCTCTTCTGCCCATTTTTTGCCTGGATTATTTTCTTTGTTGTTGTTGAGTCTCATCAGCTCTTTGCAGATTTTTGTGATCAGTCCTTTATCATCAGTGTTGTGTGCAAAAATGTTCTCCCAGTTGGTGGGGTTTCTCTCTGTTTTTGTTATTGTCTCTTTTGCTGTGCAGAAGCTCTTTAATTTGATGTAGTCCCAGCTGTTGATCTTTGCCTTCACTATCACTGCTTTGGTTGATGTGTCTGAAAAGATGTCTTTGATGTGCAAATCACATAGTGTTTCGCCTATATTTCCTTCTATGTATTTTATGGTTTCAGGTCTTATGTCTAGTTCTTTAATCCATTTTGAGTTGATTTTTGTGTATGGTGTGAGGTAGTGGTCAAGCTTCATTCTTTTGCATGTAGCGACCCAGTTTTCCCAGCACCATTTATTGAACAAACTTTCTTTGCTCCAATGCATAGTCGTTGCTCCTTTGTCAAAGATTAGTTGACCATAAATCTGTGGGTTTATTTCTGGATTTTCTATTCGATTCCATTGGTCTGTATGTCTGTTCTTGTTCCAATACCATGCAGTTTTGATGATTATGGCTTTGTAGTAGAGTTTGAAGTCTGGAAGTGTGATGCCTCCATTCCCTTCTTTTTTTTTTCAGGAGAGCTTTGGCTATTCGGGGTTTTTTGTGATTCCATATGAATTTCATCAATAATTGTTCTATTTCTTTGAAGAATGACATTGAAATTTTGATTGGAATAGCATTGAATCTGTATATTGCTTTTGGAAGGATGGCTATTTTAATAATGTTTATTCTTCCAATCCATGAGCAGGGGATGTCTTTCCATTTCTTTGTGTCTTCTTCTATTTCTTTTAACAGTGTTTTATAGTTTTCTTTGTATGGGTCCTTTACCTCTTTTGTTAGGTTTATTCCCAAGTATTTGACTTTTTTTCTTTTAATAATAAAAGGGATGGTTTTCTTGATTTCTTCTTCTTCAGATTGATTGTGTGTAGGAAGGTTACTGATATTTGTGTGTTGATTTTGTATCCTGTTACTCTAATAAACTGATTGATTAGTTTGATTATATTTCCTGTGGAGTTTTTGGGGTTCTCTATGTATATTATCATATCGTCTGCAAATAGTGATAGTTTGACTTCTTTCTCCCCTCTTTGGATTCCTTGTATGTCTTTCTCTTGTCTTATTGCTCTGGCTAGGACTTCCACTATTATATTGAAAAGCAGTGGTGAGAGTGGGTATCCTTGTCTTGTTCTAGATCTTAATGGAAATGCTTTCAACTTTTCACCATTGAGAATGACATTAGCTGTGGGCTTGTCATATATGGCCTTTATGATGTTGAGGTATGTTCCTGAGATTTCAATGTCCTTTATCATAAATGGGTGTTGTGCTTTGTCAAAAGCTTTCTCAGCATCTATTGATTTTATCATATGGTTTTTTATATTTTTTTGTTGATGTGTTGGATTATACTGATTGACTTTCGCATGTTGAACCATCCTTATGTCCCTGGAATAAATCCTACCTGGTTGAGGTGAATTATCTTATGAATACATTGTTGGATTCTGATAGCTAAAATTTTATTGAGGATTTTTGCATCAATGTTCATTAGAGAGACTGGCCTGTAGTTTTCCTTTTTTGTGTTGTCCTTGTTCGGTATTGATATTAGTGTAATGCTGGCTTCATAGAACATGTTTGGTATTATTCCTTCCTTCTCAATTTTTTGAAAGAGTTTGTGAAGGATAGGCACTAGTTTGTTTCTGAATGTTTGATAGAATTCATTTGTAAATACATCTGGTCCTGGGCTTTTGTTTAGGGGGAGGGTTTTGATGACCATTTCAAGTTCACTGCTTGTAACTGGTCTGTTTAGGTGTTCTATTTCTTCTTTATCTAGCTTTGGGTGATTGTAGAGTTTTAGGAATTTGTCCATCTCTTCTAGATTGTTGAACTTGGTTGCATGTAACTGTTCATAGTAGTTTCTGATTATTCTTTTGATTTCTGCTGTGTCTGTTGTGATTTCTCCTCTTTCATTTGTGATCCTAGTTATCTGTGCTTTCTCCTTTTTTTCCTTTGTGAGCCTGGCTGGGGGATTGTCTATTTTATTTGTTTATTCGAAGAACCAACTTTTGTTTTCATTGATTTTTTAGATTGTGTTTTTAATTTTGATTTGATTTATTTCTGCTTTGACTTTTATCATTTCTTTTCTTCTACTGGTTTGAGGGATTTTTTGTTGTTCTTTTTCTAGTTCTTTGAGCTGTGAGATTAGGTTGTTTGAGTTCCCGCTTGTTTCTTTTTTCTTTCTTTTTTTTTTTTTTTCCAGCTTGAAACTTTTATTTATTTATTTTTTACAGATTTATTTATTTATTTATACAAGCAATGGGTACAGTCAGAAGCGCGGGAGGGTGAGAGAATTCACCAGAGCCAGAGCGGGGAGCAGAGCAGGCAGAAGGACCGAAGTACACTGCTGAGGGGAGCAGCGGGCGGCAGGAGAGGTCTGCGCGCCATGTGGGACCCTCCTCCGGTGGCCGGCGAGCGGCCGGGGATTGAACTGGCGCTGCAGAGGCTGCGGGCAGCTTCGCAACCCAGCGCTCAACCGCTGCGCCACCGGGGAGGCCCATCCGCTTGTTTCTTGATGTGAGCTTGTATTGCTATATACTTTCCTCTTATTACTGCTTCTGCTGCATCCCATACATTTAGGAAAATGGTATCCTTTGTCATTCAACTCGAAGTATTTTTTAATTTCTTCTTTGATCTCACTGGTCCAGTGATCTTCCAGTAGTGTGGGTTTCAATCTCCTTGAGGTAATAGAGTTCCTTGCCTTCTTTTTATGGTTTATTTCTAGTCTGATGCCTTCATGGTCAGAGAAGATGGCTGGTATGATTTCAATATTGGTGTATCTGTTGATGTTTGTCCTGTGTCCCAGTATGTGATCAATCCTGGAGAATGATCTGTGTGTGCTTGAGAAAAATGTATACTCAGATTTTTGGGAGTTTAGGGTTCTATAGATGTCTGTTAGCCCAAGAGGTCTAGATCCTTATTTAGAGCTTTAGTGTCCTTACTTATTTTTTGTCTCATTGATCTATCCATTGTTGATAGTGGTGTGTTGAAGTCTCCTACTACATATGTGTTTTCTCAGATGTCTGTTTTCAGAGATGATGATAGTTGTCTGATGTATTTTGGTGCTCCTTCATTTGGTGAATATATGTTAATGAGTGTTATTTCTTCTTGAAGTATTTCCCCTTGATCATAATGTAGTGACCGTCAGGATCTCTTTTTACCTTTTTGAGTTTGAAATCTGTTTTATCTGATATAAGTATAGCTGTTTCTGCCTTCTTTTTTGATCGATTTGTTGTAGGATTGTTGTCCATCCTTTTACTTTCAGTCTGTTTTTATCTTTTGTAGTTAAATGTGTTTCCTGGAGACAGCAAAAGGTTGGGTTTTGTTTCTTAATGCAGGCTGCGACTCATTGTCTTTTTATTGAAGAGTTGAGTCCATTTACATTTAGAGTTAATATTGATATGTTAGCGTATGTATTTGCCATTGTTTGTCTTTTCTCTGGTTTTATTTATTTATTTAGATTTATTTATTTATTAGTTTGTTTGTTTGTTTGTTTGTTTGTTTATTTATTTGTCTTGTTTCTTTCTTATTCATCCCTCTGTTGGTTCTGGCTTTAGGACTCCTCGTAGTATTTTTTGGAGTGGGGGTTTAGTCGTCATGAAATCCCTGACTTTCTGTTTGTCTGGGAAGGCCCTTATTCTTTCTTCATAGAGGAAGGAAATCTTTGAGGATAGAGTATTCTTGGTTGGCATTTGTTTTCTTGGAGTCTGTTGATTATGTCTCTCCACTCCCTCCTTGCCCGTAGTGTTTCTTCGGAGAAGTCTGATGTCAGCCTCATTGGTTTTCCTTTCTGTTATCTGTTTCTTCCCTCTTGATGTGAGCTTCATTATTTTTTCCTTGTCTTAGATTCTGGGGAGCTTTACTGTTATGTGTCCTGCTGTATTTTTCCTATCCTCATGTAAGTTTGATGTTCTTCTTGCTTCTTGTATGTCTATTTTCAGCTCCTTGTTCATGTTTGGGAAGTTCTCTTCAATTATTTCCTTGAAAATTTTCTCTGTTCCTATGTCTCTCTCCTCTCCTTCTGGGATTCCTATAACTCTTATATTTCCTTTCCTCATGTAGTCAGATAATTACTGAAGTCTTTCTTCATTCTTTTTCATTTGTAGTTCTCTTTTTTAATTTAAATTTTATTTTTATATTCTCCATACAATTACAACCCCCTTATTTTGACCCCAATCTCTCCTTTCCCCACCCCCTACAGAGTGTCTCTGATTCATAGTTGTTTGTTGATTTTGATATTTTCTTTCTCATAGTTATTCTTTTTCCTGGTTCCTTATTTAATTTTTCTAGATTCCTGCTATGAGTGAGACCATCTGGTATTTTTCTTTTTCTTTCTGGCTTATTTCGCTGAGCACGATCCCTTCCAGCTCCATCTATGTTGCTACAAATTGTATGTGTTTTTCTTTTTTAAATGCTGAGTAATATTCCATGGTGTATATGTACCACATCTTCTTGATCCAGTCATCTATTTTTGGGCATTTGGGTTGTTTCCAAAGCTTAGCTATTGTAAATAGTGCTGCTATAAACATAGGGGTGTAGGTGCTCTTTGGAATTGATGTTTCTGTGTCCTTTGGGTAAATACCTAGGAGTGGAATTGCTGGATCATATGGAAGCTCTATGTTTAGTAGGCCAAGAAATCTCCACACAGCTCTCCATAGTGGCTGGACCAGTGTACTTCTTTCCTTTTCTGTTTTGGTTCTTTTTATTTCTGTGTCTTCGGGAGTACTTATTCATTCTTCCATTTCATCTATTCATTCTTTCATTCATCCATTTCCTCTGCTTTCACTGCTTTTTCCAGGAGTTCTTTAGCTCCTGAATTAATCCTTTGATCTCCTGCATTTCTTTCACTTTCCTCTTTAGAGACTCAATTTCATTCTTCTGATCGTTGATGTAGTTTTTCTTCTCCATGCTGCTTGTTTTCTAATTTGTCCTATGCGTTGGGACACTGTGTTGCTGGTACTGGCCGGTATCTTTTTGGTGGGCTCTTTCTGGGATGTCGGGAACTGGTGGTCCAATAGAGTCAAATACTATAATTCCAGAAGTCCAGTAGGGCAGCGGTACTATGAATATGTTAATGGCCACTGTCACAGAATATCTCCTCCTTCTGTATTTGTTTAATTCCAATGTGGGTCTTGAGGTCACACAGACTGCCAGGCAGTGATAGGATCCCCCTCTGGGCTCTGACTGGTGGCCAGAAGGGGCCTGGACTGTGGGGGATTTTCATCTCACCTCTGGCTATGGGGGCAGCCTTTTCCCAGCTCCAGGCAGTCTAGGTGTGTTCCGGATGATCGCAATGTCCCTGGTCTAAAATGGCATGTTGGGTGGGCATTTCCCTGCACTCACAGTCTAACCTGGCGGTGACTGGATGCCCCTTTGGGCTCCGACTGATGTCCAGACGGGGCCTGGCTTGTGGGGGTTTTTCAGCTCACCTCTGGCTGTGGGGGCAGCTTTTTCCCAGCTCCATGCAGTCTAGGTGTGTTCCTGACGGATGCAAAGGGTCCCTGGTAAAATGGCAAGTCCGGAGAGCACTTCCGTGTGCTCGCATTCTACCCCAGTGGTGACTGGATCCCACTCTGTGCTCGGGCTGGTGGCCAGACAGGGCCTGGCTTATGGTGGAGTTTATTTAAATGTGAAGAATTAGGTAAGGAGCCCATTTTATATTTTTTCAGGTAGTTATCCCAATATATAATATTGAAGAAATTATCTTTCTTCCTCAGAGATAAAAGCTACTTTTATCCATAGTAAATGTTCAAATTTTGTGTTTATTTGTTGGGTCTTTATTCTGTTGATCCACCTATTTATACACCACCTCACTATTTTAATAAATTTAGCTTGATAAATTTTTTTTATACTTGACTAGTGAGCCCTCCTCATTCTTCTTCTTTTCATAATTATTATTTGTTTTCAAAGATTTATTTATTTATACAAGCACTGGGTACAGTCAGAAGCGCGGGAGGGTGAGAGAATTCACCAGAGCCAAAGTAGGGAACAGTACAGGCAGAATGACGAAATACACTGCTGAGGGGAGCAGCAGGCTCGACGGGAGAGGTCTGTCACTCCATGTGGGACCTTCATTGGCGGCCAGGGATCGAACCAGCACTGCAGAGGCTGTGGGCAGCTTCGCAGCCCAGCACTCAACTGCTGCGCCATCAGGGGAGGCCCTTTTTCATAATTATTCTAATGTCAAGTTTTTAAAAATTGTGTCATAGAATCAGCTTTTTATTTCTTTAAAAAAACTTTTCTTGTACTTTTATTGTGATAACACTAACTTTGTATGTTAATTCCAGGAAAACTAGCATCCTTGTGATTCATATAAATGTATATGGGTCCCTCAACAGCAGTTTAAAGTTTTTTCCAGATGGATCTTTCAAGTTTCCTCTTAGGTATTTAATTAATATTCCAGTTCAACCATATTGTCCCTGCTCCTTATAACTTGAGTTCCAGTCCTAATAGTAAGTGGCTCTTCAAAGCAAACAAAATGACAGTTATGTCTTGAATAGAGGAATCACCATATCTGGGCACTTTAAAAAATTCTAGATCTTTCCCTAAGTGTTGGACTATCTTTAAATTAAAGACACACGAAAAAGCCATGAAATAGGTAACAACCTTTCATATGATACAGTCTTTTAGGAGCAATTCTTACGCATGCATTATAATGTAAAGTACAGATAACAAGTATATAATTTAAATTATATGCTTAATTGTAATTTAAAGAGCTCAGTTGTCTCTTGAATGAAACAAGGTAGCTGATTTTAACAGAAGAGACCTATGTAGTATAGAAAAAAAAAAAAAGTTAAACACTTAACATTTATGAGATCAAAAAATTTGGAAAACAAAGGCTAGAAGCCAATCTAAATTCCACAGTCATAAAACCTAGGAATGTCTAAGCTGTAAGGGACTTTACTGATAATTTATTATTTAAAATAAGGACAACTGGGCCTCCATGGTGGCGCAAGGGGTTAAGATGCAACCTGTGAGGCTATCTCCAGCCATGTAGCACGAGTTCGATTCCCAGCCAGGGAGCTTCCCACATGGTGAGCAGGCCTCTCCTGATTTGCCCGCTAATCCCCTCACCAGTGTATTTCAGTCAATCTGCCTGTTCTGCTCCTCACTCTGTCTCTGGTGAATGTTCTCACCCCCCCCCACACCTCTGGCCTTGCATGTACCCCAGTTCTTGTATGCATAAATAAATCTTTAAAAAAATAAAATAAATAAAATTTTAAAAAAGAAAGAAAAATTTGGAAAACAAAGAAAGCATAGTCTTACCGGGATAGGATTCCTACAAAGCTTCGTACAGGAGATCCATGCAACAGGGACTTCACATTGCCAAGCTGGCTCAAAAACTCTATGGTTTCATTTACTCGTCCAACTCTAAATATCCCCAGGATATCCACTGGACTTTTACTGTAATCATTAGAAGAAAAATCTTGAGATTACATGCTTAAAAGCAAAATTTTAAAAAATTATGATTAGCAGCAGAAACATGAAACAGCCCAAATGTCTATTATTAGGGAGCTGATTCACTGATCACACAAAATATCTTAAAAATACTACACAGAAATTAAAAAAAAATTCATTCTTTAAAAAATAAATAAGGATATGAAGTAAAACTTAAAATAAAAAGTTAAAACTAGGTTACAAATTTTAATGCACAGTATGATTCCAAATTTTGTCAGATACAGAATATATCTTTGAATGAGTACATGAATGAGTTAAGAAAATATATACTGAGTTAAAAAAAATGCATACTCTATGCCAAATTTTCTGCCAGGCACTGGAAATGACATGGTTTCAGCTTCATGGAGAGGGAAAGATAAAGATCAGAAGTTAATACCTGGTTTTAAGTATTACTAAGGAAACCAGGTTCAGAGAGAGAATAGTCAAGAAAGGCCTTTCTTTGGAAGTGACATTCATTGAACATGGCAGTATACAACATATATTTTAAGATCTAACTGGAAAATTAATTGGGTGGAGCAAGAGTGGGAAGAAATCAGGATAGATATTGCTGACAAGAGACAACAATATCTGGATGAAAGACTGCAGCAGGGTAAGCAAGAAGTTGGAGGACTCATGATATTTCTTGGGCAGAACTGAGAGAATGTGGTGATGTAGGGATGAGAGAAAGAATCAGCAGTGTTCCTGGTGGATAACTAAGATAGGGAAGCATGGAAAAGCTTGGAGGACTACTGAGAAAGAGTTATAGGGTGCAGAGGAATTATGAGCACCTAATAGGCACATCTTCTCAATTTCATGTTCAGTGGAATCCTTTTGGTAGCTTGAAATGAGCTAAGATGGGAGTATTTACACCACAGAAATCAGCAAATATTACAACTGTAGTTAAATTATTTCTGGGCTAACTTTGGGTGGTGATCTTTAATTTGAGGTGATATTTAATTTTCTTCATGTTTTTACATATTCTCTAAACTTTCAGCAAAGAAAATGAATTTCACAGGAGAAAAAAAATAATGTAAAAAAAATTACTAGTGAGACAAAAAGGAGAAAATCTAATTTTTCACCACAGCGGAGTCTCTCCCTTAGGAGAGGTCCACATTTGTTGTAGGAATACTTTGATACATAAAGTGGTAGTGGGGGTGAGGTTTCCAAGGACCTGCTGAGTTACACTAGCTGCTTGAACAGTAGGTTTGAAGATCTAGCTGTTCCACCTCTCTCTCTGGAGAAAGCTAGTTACTTCCCTCCTTCACTTTTACTAGTCTCTTCATTAATATTAAGAGTCTAGCAGATACCTAGGGGAGGGTAAAAATTTAATCAAAAGATAAAAATAATTTATAAAATCAAAATCTTCCAAAGACCTCAGGAATGGACGTTTCATTGAGGTAAAATTCACATTATCATAAAATTAACCACTTTTAAGTATACAGAGCGGTATTTAGTACATCCAAAATGCTGTACCACCCCTCTCCCCCCTCTAGTTCCAAAGCATTTCATCATTCCAAAAAAAAACCCATATCCACTTAGCAGTCAGACTCTATTCCTCCCTCCAAGGATTTATCTATTCCAGATATATTACATAAATGAAATCATAAAATAGGTTCTCTTTTGTGTCTGGCTTCCTCCCCTTAGCAAAATGTTTTCAAGGTTCCCCATGTAGTGTCAATATCTCCTTGCTTCTTATGGCTGAGTAATATTCCATTAAATGCATATACTATATCTTGATAATTTATTCACTGATGAAAATTTGGGTTGTTTGCACTTTTTGGCTATTGTGAATAATGCTATTGTGTAATGGCAGCAAGGCACAGAGCAGGTTCTTTATGATCCGGGCAGACAGGTAAAGGAGAGTCCTGGAGCTCTCAGTGGCTTCTCAGGCTTTTACTGAGCTTTTAACAAGGCGGTGGAGCTGGAGGGCCGGGAGTCAGGGGGCCAAGGGCCTGGGGGCCGGGAGACCTCCCAGCTCCCGGTTAATCTTCACTCTTTCTGGGCTCTCAGGCATTCTCTCGTGGTCTATTTCTGTGGTTCTTCTCTCTGGTTCTGCTCTTGTTCTACTGTTGCTCTTTCTCGTTCTGCTCTCTCTTCTGCTGGTTCTCCATGACGCCGCCCTTATAAGCTCAGTCTCAGCCCAGGTGTGCCCACCTATGCATGCCCACACCCTACTTCCGATGTCCACCATCAGGCATGCATGCAGGACTGCAGGGGTCCATCATTAATGCTAATGGTGGGAGGGTGGGAAAGCCTGATAATTTTTCACTTACTGTACATGCTGTTATGAACATTCATGCTCAAGAGTTGTTTGAGTACTTGTTTTTGGTTCTTTTGGGTATACAGTCAGAAGTGGAATTGCTCGGGCATATGATAACTCTGTTTAATTTGCTGTGGAACTGCCAAACAGCAGCTGTGCCATACTGTTTTCCACAAACACTTGTGGGAGTATTCTAATTTCTCTGCATCTTATCAACACTTATAATTCCCCCCCTTTTTTTAAGTAGTCATCTTAGTGGACGTGAGGCAATACTGAAATTGTGAAATGCATATTAGCATAACAAACAGGGATACATGGTCACTATGGAAGCAAATGTCAAGGAGCCATATCTCTTGACATGCTTTCCACTTGGTGATTTTATGCCATGGAGTGGTCATTCTATAAGCTGCCACACACATACTCCTGTGTTCTAAAATCTTAACTGAAAAGGATTTTCCTACAAAGTATCTTTGGAACACAAAATCAAATGTCACTTTGTTTCAAAAAATTTTACTATCAGCAGGCCTCCCTGGTGGCACAGGAGTTAAGATGCAACCTATGAAGCTATCTGTAGCCATTGCAGAACGAGTTCGATTACCAGCCATGGAGATACCTATATGGCGCAGCAGACCTCTCCTAACTGGCCCACTGCTTCCTTCAGCAATGTATTTCGGTCAACCTATCTGTTTTGTTCCCCACTCTGTCTCTGGTGAATCCTCTCACCCCCATGCCTCTGGCCTGTACCCCAGTTCTTGTATGCATAAATAAATAAATCTTAAAAAAAATTTTTTACTATTAGCAAGATAAGGTAATCTTGAAATCAGAGAGGAACAATAGAGTGTTTTCCAGCACAGAATACAATCCCAAGCCCTATTATAAACACAGAAAAAAGTAATTTGTCATAATGTTATTATCTTATTACTGAGGACTGTTACCTATGTAATTGTGGAGATTAGCTCTTTAACAGAATCTGCAACAGTATTTTATAATATTGGGTCCTAACATATTTTCTTTATGCTTACCTGTGATTATTCTGCAAAACTTGCTTTCTAACCCTGAAAAATTCTTCAGTGTTCTGGTTAACATGCTCAATTTTGCATCTCAAAGCACGGTATTTGGCAAGAGATGGTGGGTTGGGTTTGGACAAATTCATTTCAAACACATTAACCATGTCTCTTATTAGCTGTAGATGGAAATGACAGACAAATGTAAGACTCATCATGTACCAAAATATTTATATCACATTACACTTCCTCAGAAAAATAAGCTTTTCTCCCCAAAGACTGAGTAATACATACCAATACTGTAAGGGGCAAATTAAAGAATACTGCTGCCTCAATGATGGACAACATATGACAACAATCATAGTGCACAGCAACTCATTGTTAATAAAGTGGTTTCAGTTTCATTTTTCCTTTAATCTGCACTGTAACATGGGTCTTATTAGGTCTTTATTATTCTTACTATCTAGATGAGGAAAGCAAGACTCAGGAAATTAAGTTGTTCAAGATCCCAATAAAAAGGGAGAGAGACTTAACTGGAATTCAGATTATTAGACTCCAGCTCTGCTTAATAAAAATTCATTCAGCTTGTTTTCTATGTCAGGCATTGTATTAGATTTTAAAGATACAAAGATGAACAGACATGTGACAGTGTCTGTAGCAGCAAAGTTTAGAAACAATCCAAACATCTGGCAAAAGAGGATGGACATATACCCAAGGTGGCACAAGCCTGCTGTGAAACAGTAGACTGGATGGTACAGAACCTGGTAGAGGAAGAGGGGGTCAGAAGAGCAAAGATGGTACACTATTTTTCATGTAAAGAGAGGAGAGGAGGGCTTCCCCGGTGGCGCAGCAGTTGAGCGCTGGGTTGCGAAGCTGCCTCCGGCCTCTGCTGCGCCGGTTCGATCCCCGGCTGCTCCCCGGCCACCGGAGGAGGGTCCCACATGGCGCGCAGACCTCTCCTGCCGCCCGCTGCTCCCCTCAGCAGTGTAGTCTGGTCCTTCTGCCTGCTCTGCTCCCCGCTCTGGCTCTGGTGGATTCTCTCACCCTCCCGCGCTTCTGACTGTACCCAGTGCATGTATAAACAAACAAACAAACAAATAAATAAATAAAACATGCCTCTGTTAAAAAAAAAAAAAAAAGAGGAGAGGAATAAGTTCCTATGAATAGGTTCCTATACATGCTTACTTGCATGAAGAATCCACAAACAAGAAACTAATAAAAATGGTTAGTTCTGGGTGGGGAGAGGGGGTAGTAATGAGGTTGAAGGGACAGGGTAGAATAGAGATTTCTCTGAATACACCTTTTTAATATAATCTTGATCTTTGGATTATACAGTTGTATTACCTATTGAAAATATAAAATTTAAGTGAAAACATGTATGGATGGGCACTATACAAACCCTCTCAGTAACAAAACCAATGACTGAAGTCCTTTATATTGGTCTTAGGCAAAATACGGGATTTTTAAATTTGGAAGGTCCTTTTTTCAATTCACTTCCTGGTTCTTCATTTGTTGGTCTTCACTTATATAGTTTACAAACCATTCAAAGTTATCATCTCCCCAAAACACAAACTACACATCTGCAAACAACTCTGATGCCTACGTTACAAATCTCTATATTGTCCCAATCTCCTCAGGCACAGATGAGGCAACTCAAGAGTCAGAGAGTGACTTCAGTCTCATCAGCCTCTGCTAAGGGAAGGGGGATGCCTGACTGTTTTCCAGTCTTCTCCTTTGGTAACTGAGCCCTGCTCCTTTCCCCACAGTTTGTCTTGACAGTGACTGGCTTACGATTACCCATTTGGTTCAATTCTGACAAAAAGAAAATTGTTGGGGGCTTTCTCTAAGATACACAAAAAGAAATACTCCAGATGGTACACTATGAACTATTGCAGCTAAATGTTGATGGTGAGGGGACAAGGCTGAGATGGAAGCTGTCATTTTATAGGGAGCACAGTGATGGGAAAAGCTGCGACTGACGGTCAAGCTGTTTCTAAGTGATGTGGAGCACACTACTGGATAACTTGTTAAAGAAGGGGTAAATGTCCTAACTGTGAAGCCATGCGGCTTTTTATTTCTTCTGCAGAAAGAATCCTAACTCCTCTCATTATCTGGAAAATTATATTACAGTGTAGCAATTCCAAAAAAATTGCATTTATACTACTACTTCAACACATTTTGTTTGGCAGTATGAGTCAGATAACTTCCAAAAGGATCAAAAACATTCTAAAACAATTTATATTTGTGCACAAACTCTAGAGACAATTTTTGGATTCAGTGTTACCTTATTCACATGGTTTGTAAAGTCCCTTCCTCCAATACACTTTCAATTGAATTCTGTATTCAGAGATTTACCTGGCAGAGATCCTCCTTCTTAGCTAACAGTCTCAGGTTAACTTCTTCAACTTTTGGACCTTTGTGGGGTATCAATCTGTAGAATTCAGTCATGATCTTTTGTAATTTTTCTTCTGTTTCTCCATTTTTTAGTGCTATCTTTGCTAGAAGGAGAATTGCCTCTGCCTTGCTCACCTTTAAACAGAAGATGAGTATATTCATTAAGATCAAATCTTGATAATCATAGGAAAAGTGAAGAGAAATATAAAATATTAGATCTAAAATAATTGTTAGACATGTTACACTATTTGTTTTCTACTGGACAGCCACCATAAAACAGATGCTGGTGTTTATCAGAGAGGCAGCTTAATTGTGGTGATGATGCCATGAGGTGTCTTCCAAACTGGGTTCAGGTTAACTACAGGAAAGGTTCCATGAAGTCTGTCTATATTTATATCTATATCATCTATGTCTACATGTACATCCATATCAATATCTCTATCATCCACATATCTGCATACACCTATATTTATCTCCACACACTGCAGTGTGTGGAAGAGTACTAATACAACTGGAGTAGACTTGATTTTCACAAAAGAAATTTAAATAGATGTAAAACTCAAACTAGAAACAGAATCCAGAACATGACTCTAATTATAAGTCAAGTACTTTTTGGACTTTATCTCAGGGAAAATTTTTCTTTCTGAAATAAATTAGTTTATTTATCTCTCCTTAGGGGAGAGTTGTTTCAGTAAATGATATAGTTGTACAAATTGAACCACTGGGAATATTTTCTTTCATTTGCTCTTTCAGTTACATATAGTTAAGAAGATAAGAACATTTTCTGGAGGGCTGGAAGCAAGCCTGCCTTTCCCTGAGACAGTCAGAACGTGTAAGTCTCTGAAGCAGTTGCTATAAATTAGAGTAGGATCATCTAAGAACCAGGACCATATATGTATCTCAGGCCTGCTAGAAATCTGTTGATCTAGAGAAGCAGGCCTCCAAATAAGCCAGCACCAAGAAGTCAATCTCTGATCAGATCCTATGTCTGACATTTTTCACATAGGGAGATCTACTTTTCTGGGAAGTTGATTTCCCCTTCACTGTTCTTTCTTGGTGTTCTCTTTCCCCAGGTAAGAAGAAAGAACAGCCAGGAATGAATACAAGATGAACTGGACCAGCACTCAAACAAAGTGGCATTGTTATTTTTGACTGTCTTTATTAATAAAATTTTATTGAGGTAATAGTGATATAATTGGTACTATTCAAGCTAAGAAATCCAGAAGGTTTGTTCTATGAGAGGTGGTTTGTCCTGGGGTGGGGGGGTGGGTTTGTCCTGTTTTCAAGGACATGTTTGACTTACATCATTAAGACTAATGCTGTTCACAGGGTTAAGGAGTGTGTGTTCCAAGTGACCAAGAGCTTCTGCCCAAATCATCTCCACCAAATTGCTCTCCTCTTGGTTCAGAGTGTTTGAACTTATTACCTCCTCCAAAAGCAACTGCAATAACAAAATAACACCCAGAAAAACTCTTCAAGAGCTGAATAGAGGTGTGAGGAAAAATAATGAATAATTAGCCTGGAAGTGAGTAACCCTCAATCACCTAAGTGTTGACATTCTGGACCTGCTCTCTGCTTGCCTCTCCATCCTCCTCCCCACTGTATTCTTCCCTTCTCCCCCTTCTCCCTTACTCCCATCTTATTTTTCCTTTTCCCTTTTCTTCACCCTGTAACTTTAGGTCTACCAGTGACATTAATGATTAAGTATTAAGGGTTAAGAACTTTCGGCTCCTAGGTCTAGGTTATAATCAAACCTTCAGCAAGCTGTGAGAACTGTTGCTGAAATAAAAGATAAGTTTTGAAACCTGTCTTTGAACTCATTCCCACCCAGCTTTCATGCCTTTCTATGGGTTTACCTTTTCTTTTATTTGATCCTACTCTTTGTTTCTGACAGGTTTTGTCATAAAGAAAACATTTCTACTAGTAACATTCAATCACTAACACAAAATGATATGTTCAAATCAGTCTTACTGCTTGCAACTTCTCAGAGGCTAATTGGGTTGCTTTAGGTATAAAGTGTTCTTTTAGAAGAAATCCTTGTTTCTTTAGCACTTCAATGTAATTTTCATAGTATTCACTTGCATCTGCAGAGGTTTTTTTTACAGCAAACTGCCTTCTAGTCTGTGAATTATAAGATATAACCAAATGTTAGGATATGAAGATACAGTAACTTATTAAAATATCAGTCTTTGTTGAACACCTACTATGTGCATGGGCATAGGACATAAATATTGCATTAGATCTGTGCATAAGGGAGTTCAGAAACTAGTTTCCAATTGCTTAAAGATTCAATTCTACACAAAAAAGCTGACATCCTAAAAGTAAACTGGGAAAACCCCAAGTTAGCACAAAAGATGCATCTGATCCATTGAAGAGTCATGGAAACATTTATTCAGAGCTCACACACTCTTAATTTAAATACTACTTTAATTAGCTTTGAAGTTTGGTTACCTAGTTTTTTGGCAATGATTAAAAAAAAAACCTCAAGGGAGAAGAAGATAAGCAAAATACCTTAGAAGTGAGGTATTATTAAAATAGGCACAGAGTGGAAATGAAATGATAGCTGTGACAAAGGAGAAGGCAGGAAACCTCTATGGTCATGCAAACTACCTTAAAGGTGCAGAGTGGGGAGTCCTTTGGGTAGGCATGATGGCCTCCCTCATCCCAACATGCCTTGCAAAGCGGCATTTTCTGCTCCTCCTGGAAATCCCCAGCCCTGGAGTAAGCAGTTATCTGAACATCAGCCTCAAAGAATATGGAGGATTTGCCCCAGTTGGGGGCTGTGGGATACTTGTGTTTGTTGAGCAAGGCACGGCCTTTGGGGTGTGCAGTCCCAAGGTAAAGCCAAACTACTCACAATACTGATAACCACCTTCCTGAATTGGGGGCTACAGGACGCCTCTGAAACTGGAAATATATCATGTTCAAGTCATTTCATCTAAGAAGGTAGAGTTTAAAATAATTTTGGAAGATTTTCATCAAAATGGGTTGATACAGGGGAAGGACAAGTGAGATAAGCTCACGGCAGAACTGGTTAAGTGAGGATTATTTCTATCAAGGTGAACAATTCAGCCAAGGAGTGCTCTGTGAATTCTGAATACTGACTTGCTAAGGGAGGAAAGCACCAGGAAGGCTTTTGGTTTAGTAAGCAAAAAGAGATAGGCTGATCTAGCCACGTTACAGTTTTTTTTTTTTCAGGAAAGAAAAAAATTATAACACATTCTATCATGGTTTTCAACTACTTACATTTAACTTACACTACTGAATCCTCCACAAAATATAGTACACATTTTTGAGTAAAAGGTTAACAAAACCCCTACTCCTTCTTGGACACATCTAACCCTGGATTAGCTTTCTAGATTGATTTCCACAAAAACTTAAGGTGGGACATCAGCTGTGATATTAGGAAAAAATGCTTGAATAATAGTGATCTCTCATTAGTAAACTGCACGAGACTTGGAGTTTAAGAAATGAACCATAAAAAGCAGGTGGGAAACATGTGCCTTGGGCTTCCTGGAGTGTGGCACTGGCACGTTCCTCTAACCTTGAGAGGACATCTCAAACCGTTGTGGTAAAAGATGTATTGGAGGTTGGGTGGGAGTTCTGTCAGGTGGTTCTTGCTCCTAGGTGATTTTGTAACTGGGTATCTGAGGCCTCTGGGTGCCTCAAGGAAAGAAGCTTTTGAGGGGCTGAGGCAAGCTGCTTCATTCCAGGGCCTATGGACCTTTACCCTCCTGTAGCCCCAGAAAGGCCAGCTCTGGCCAAGGTACTCTGGAGCCAACAGGCCCACCAACCTGCCCTGACCAGAGTGCAGGCTGGGCTAGCCTTTTCTCCCTTATATATCTGGCTTTAGGATTAAAAAATGGACCAATCAGGTTCTAACTCAATTAATTATTCAGATTGAAAATGAGCTGATTGGTGCAAAACTGTCCAATCACATGCTTAGTATTGAAAATGACCCAATCAGGATTTTAGGGTGATGGACCCTGAAGAAGACATAAGGCAGATCAAGAGGCAGCTTGAGTCAGTCTGAAAAAGGATTCATTGGACTACCTTTGAAGAAGCAGTGTGCAGCCAGCCTCTAAAGAGAGAAGGATTCATTGGAAGAAGTCAGCAGCTGGTTTTGAAGAGGAAGAATTCATAGTACCACCTCAAAAAAGGAGGATTCTGTTCCCAGCTGCTGAAGAGAGAGAGGCAATCGAGCAGTTGACCTCTGTGAGGTTCACCAGACCTTCACTGAGAAACTTGGTTCTGCCTCAGCCTCTAACATTGCCTGCAAGGAGCACCCTCGGGCTAGCCACAGCATCTCAAAGAGCTGACCACAGTCTCTGGTTCTCTAGTACCACCTCCTGGTACTGTTGAGTTCATCACAGTCTGGTTTGGGATGCAGCCCAGCCTCCAGACTGCTGTTGTGAGCTGCTGCAGTGTCATCTCATCTTCCATAAGCGGCCTTTGTTTGGGACCGCTGGACACTGAGGACACCATCTGAGACAGCTGGCCACTTGTGGCCTTAAAAACGCCTTTCTTCTCCCTAATCTCCTATTTGTTAAATAAGCCCTGTTGTTGTTGGGCCCTGAATCTATATGATCTTGCAGTTGTGTGCATAGGTGCAATGTTACCAGCAGTCACCTGTCCTCTACCTCAGGCACTGTCCCTTAGCATTCTGAACACTGTTCGACTGTTCGAGCTCTTTTCTACTCCTGTGCTGTTTCAATGTGAATCTCCTTCCTTGCCCTGAGCTAACACTGGGAGTGTGGATACAGTTAGAAGCTTGAGAGAAATGCTGTGAGGTCCATTACTGCTGAGGAGTGCCAATGCTTCTGCCTGGTCAGAGAAAACCTGATGGTTGCTGCAGCATTATATGTAAACTTCAGGTATTAGTTGCCCACAACACTTCACACGTGGTTCAATATTACTTCTATCATGGCAGGTTCCAGGCACCAATGTGTGGCTTCCTCCCAGATGATAAGTTTTGAGAAGCAGGGTATGCAGTCATGGCTTCTATATTTGGCACATAGTAGGTGTTTCATGAAGTGTGTGAATGGACAACTTTTAGGGGTGTATACTCTGTAAAATATTGCACAACTGATTTACAACAGGGGTAGTTTCCCTCTTAAACCCAGGGAACATTTTCCTGTGACTAGAACCCTGTGCCAGGGGATGTTATTCTCACTTTCCAAACATTTACCAGGTCAAAAGAAAAAGGTAAACAGATTGACTGGTTCACTGACCAATTTTAAAGAAACTGGTATGAACAAGGGTGGATAAACACGTAGCAATTGATACAAAGACTGTCACCTCAATGTCATCGGCCAGGAGGAAGTGTGCAGAGATCAGGAAGGCAGGGTCCGCAGGGTTCCGGGAGCAGCGCAGCTCCAGGACCGCAGTCTCCTTACTACCCTCTGCCACAATCTGAAAAACAGGTGGTTCCCTGGTAAGGTGCATGCATAAATAACAAACCAGGGGTCATTTAAAAATGTTGCTTATTACATGGATGGAGTTGGAAGGGATCATGCTCAGCGCAATAAGCCAGAAAGAAAAAGAAAAATACCAGATGGTCTCACTCATAACAGGAATCTAGAAAACCTAAATAAGGGACCAGGAAAAAGAATAACTATAAGAAAGAAAAAAATCAAAATCAACAAACAACTATGAACCAGGGACACACTTCGGGGGGGAGGGGCGGGGAAAGGAGGGATTGGGGTCAAAATCAGGGGGTTGCAATTGTATGGGGAATATAAAAATAATAAATAAATAAACAAATAAATCTTTTAAAAAAAGGAAAAAAATAAAAATGTTGCTTATTAAAGCCATGTGTGCTTATCTGGAGATACAAATTAGCAATGACCATAAGTATAAGGAAAAAAATTTTAATCATGAAATCATATTAGAGATATATAATCACTATTAATATTTTCATATATTTCTTCCTGTATTTTAACTGTAGATATGTGTATATACATAAACAGTATTTGCTTCCCACAGAGTGAATGCTATTTTCAACTTACATTTTATATATATATATATATACATATTTTTTTTAAGAATTATTTTTATTTATTTATGCATACAAGAACTGGGGTGTAGGCCAGAGGTACAGGGGGTGAGAGGATTCACCAGAGAGAGTAGGAAACAGAATAGGCACATCTACTGAAATAAACTGCTGAGGGGAGCAGCGGAGGAGACAGAAGAGGTCTGCTGTGTCATGTGGGTTAGCATCCTGGCCGTGATCGAACTCATGCCACAGTGGCTGGCGATAGCTTGATAGTGCTGAGACTTAACCCCTGTGCCACCAGGGAGACCCTCA
Source organism: Talpa europaea (assembly GCF_964194135.1). Lineage (NCBI taxonomy): Eukaryota > Metazoa > Chordata > Mammalia > Eulipotyphla > Talpidae > Talpa > Talpa europaea. The sequence continues at coordinate 73,520,191 of NC_140072.1, read as the reverse complement.
TATATATATTTGAACAAATAAAATATCTAAAAGATAAAAAAAGAGCATTATTTGGAATGCTAGTATTAGTGTGCATTTGTGTGATGCTGGAGAAAAAAAGTTATTTTTCTTTTTAATGTTATTTTTATTTTTATTTTTTTTTTTTTTAAAGAGGCATGCATTTTTATTTATTTATTTGTTTGTTTTTATTTGTACATGCACTGGGTACAGTCAGAAGCGCGGGAGGGTGAGAGAATTCACCAGAGCCAGAGCAGGGAGCAGAGCAGGCAGAAGGACCGAAGTACACTGCTGAGGGGAGCAGCGGGCGGCAGGAGAGGTCTGCGCGCCATGTGGGACCCTCCTCCGGTGGCCGGGGAGCAGCCGGGGATCGAACCGGCGCCGCAGAGGCCGCGGGCAGCTTTCCAACCCAGCGCTCAACCGCTGCGCCACCGGGGAGGCCCTTTAATGTTATTTTTAAAGTTATTTTTAATGTTTCTTTTTAAAGTTATTTTTTCTTTGTAATGTAGAGTAATTGAAATCACATTTGGTGGAAATATTTGGTGTCAAATTTACTTTTTTTTTTCTTTAAGATTTATTTATTCAGGCATACAAGAACCAGGGGACAGGCCAGATGTGCGGGAAGGTGAGAGTATTCATGAGAGACAGAGTGGGGAACAGAACAGGCAGACTGACGGAAATACACTGCTGAGGGGAACAGCAGGCAAGCCAGGAGAGGTCTGCTGCGCCATGTGGGTATCTCCCTGGCTGGCTGGGATCGAACCCACGCTGAAGAGGCTGCAGACAGCTTCACAGTGCTGCACTCAACCACCCGAGCCGCCAGGGAGGCCCAAATTTACTCTTTTAAAATACGAGAAAATAACAGGGAGAGAAAGCCTTTATTTTTAATGTCACTTTAATATTTTATACTGTTCCCTTTTTTATTATAAGAAGGCATTTCTTTAAATTAAATCTTAATGTAAATATTTTCCTATGAAAATCAAATCATATATTAAGGATTATTTATTTAGGAGATTCACAATTTTTTTAAAAATCACAAGAAAATTAACAAACAGGAAAAATTCAAAACAGTTTTTACTTCAAATAGAAATTATTCGTACCTTTTCCAAGATGTTATATTTTGCAACTTCAAAATCCTGAGGAAAATCAGGGATTTCAACATCTTCTGTATGAAACCTAAAATTTGCATAATTAAAATGTTAAAATTAAGATGTACTTTTAGTCTAAACTGAATTTTCATAAAATTATTCTTGCAGCTCTCCTAATCCCATATAAAATATTCTAATTCAGATATTCTAAAGATGATTAAGAGGTCTTGTGTAATGAGCTGGATTCCATCTTTATGTAATTCTAGAGCTCTGATGTCTCACAGGGAAGGTAACATGGCATGAAGCAGAGCAGATGTGTAAAAGAAATATGCCAGCACACTGGAGAAAGCACAGCCCTTGTAGCAATGGGCAACGTGTCTTCAATTTGGCTTCTGACTCATAGCATCTGTATCACTCATAGCAATGCCTTCTCATAATAAAAAAGGGAACAGTACAAAAGTGACACAGTACAAATGTGACATCTGTGTCACATCTCTGGACTACGCTCAACAACTCTTTAAAATAAAGGTGTCAGAATAAGACCTGAAACCATAAAATACATAGAAGGAAATATAGGCGAAACACTATGTGATATGCACATCAAAGACATCTTTACAGACGCATCACCCAAAGCAGTGATAGTGAAGGCAAAGATAACAACTGGGACTACATCAAATTAAAGAGCTTCTGCACAGCAAAAGACACAGTAACAAAAACAAAGAGAAACCCCACCGACTGGGAGAACATTTTTGCACACAACACTAATGATAAAGGACTGATCACAAAATCTGCAAAGAGCTGATGAGATTCAACACAAACAGAGAAAATAATCCAGTCAAAAAATGGGCAGAACAGCTAAAAAGAAACTTCTCTGAAGAGGAAATGCAAATGGCCAACAGGCATATGAAAAAATGTTCAACATCACTTGTCATCAGGGAAATGCAAATCAAAACTACCATGAGATACCAGCTTACACCAGTGAGAATGGCACATATTAAAAAAACTAGCAACAACAAATGTTGGCGAGGTTGTGGAGAAAAAGGAACTCTCCTGCACTGTTGGTGGGAATGCAAACTGGTCCAACCACTATGGAGAGCTGTGTGGAGATTTCTGGAACTACTAAACATAGAGCTTCCATATGATCCAGCAATTCCACTCCTAAGTATTTACCCAAAGGACACAGAAACATCAATTCCAAAGAGCACCTGCACCCCTATGTTTATAGCAGCACTGTTTACAATAGCTAAGCTTTGGAAACAACCCAAATGCCCAAAAATAGATGACTGGATCAAGAAGATGTGGTACATATACACCATGGAATATTACTCAGCATTCAAAAAAGATAAACACATGCAATTTGCAGCAACATGGATGGCGCTGGAAGGGATCATGCTCAGCGAAATAAGCCAGAAAGAAAAAGAAAAATACCGAATGGTCTCACTCATAACAGGAATCTAGAAAACTAAAATAAGGTACCAGGAAAATGAATAACTATAAGAAAGTGAAAATCAAAATCAACAAAAAACTATGAACCAGAGACACAATATGGGGGGTGGGGGCGGGGAGGGGAGGGATTGGGGTCAAAATAAGGGGGTTGCAATTGTATGGAGAATATAAAAATAAAATTTATTTTAAAAAAAAAGAATAAAATGCTGCAAGACGGGACAGTGGTGATGGTGCACAGGTGCATTGGTGAAAGAAATTCTATGGGGACTACACCTGGTGGGGGGGAGCAAACATTGTTTCAAAATGAACAATGCTGCAAAAATATATGAAAAGATAAATAAAAATAAATAAATAAATAACAAAATGCTGCAAGAAAAAAAAGAAAAAGAAAATATCAGAGAATAATGAACTGTCTTGCTCTAAATGCTGTTCAGTAAGGTGACAGTGAATACGCCACCCAAACCTCATCTCAGTGGTTTCTCTTTTTAAAAAAATCAATCTAGGGGTTTCCTGGTGGCACAAGGGATTAAGTGTCAGCACCATGAAGCAATCCACAGCTACTACAGCACGACTTCAACCCCCAGCCAAGGAGGGGACCCACATGGTGCAGCAGACCTCTCCTGTCTCACCTCTGCTCCCCTCAGCAGTGTATTTCAGTCAATCTGCCTGCTGTGTTCCCCACTCTGTCTCTGGTGAATCCTCTCAACCCCTGTACCTCTGGCCTATACCCCAGCTCTTGTTTGCATAAATAAATAAAACTTTAAAAAAATCAATCTAACAGTTATATCCATAAATAATGACAGATTAAAAGTAATAATCACTATACTAGTGGAATTACAGGTTTTAAATAAAAAGATAATAGATAAACAAGATAAAATACTTCAAAAATCTAATGATTTATAAAAATTTACTAATTGCATTTTAATACTATTCTTGAGGTTTACAAAACATTTACAATCTTTGTTGAGTCTTAATGACCAGAAATAGATTACTAATAGCCAAGAGTTGGAAACAATCTAAGTGCCCATGGACAAAAGATAGATAAGATGTGGTGCATATAGACACAATGGAATACTACTCAGTTATTTTTTTTAAAAAAATGAAATCCTGCCATTTGTAACAACATGGATGGACCTAGAGGGTACTATGCTTAATGAAATGTCAGATGAAGAAAAATAAACATCATATGATTTCACTCATATATGGCAGAGAAACAAAACATATTAACCAACTAAGTAAAACTTTTAGATGCTAAGGCCAAATTTGCGGTTATAAAAAGGGAAGGCAGAAAGGGGTTAAGTAAATCAGGTAAAAGGGGTCAACTGTATGGTGAAGAATGGAACCGGACTTTTGGTGGTGAACATAATGTAGTATATATTGACACTGATTTATAATGAAATACACCTGAAATCTATAATGTTATAATACAATGCCACTTCAATAAAAACTTTAAAAAAGGTAGATTACTTAGTGAGTTCCACCATGTCATCCTCTTCTATGGAATTGTCCCAGGACAGATCATTTGTTTTCACTTCTAGAATTAAAACAAAGCACTTATTTACTACTCAAAGACTTATTAAAAATAAGTTAACAATAAATGCTGGAATTGTTAAGATTCTTGAAGATAAGTCGCATGTGCCATTGTATTCTATTTTTTTAGGTATCCTAAAATTAACTATAGTTACTGGTAATCTAAGGATAATGTAGGAAAAGAGGAAGGTAGAAAAAAACAGAACATATCATTACAATTCTATTTTAATAGGCATGTGAGGAGGATTCTTATGTAATCTGTATTATCTGAAAGTCATTGATAGGCATGCAATTTCCAATGGCATTCTTCTCTTCTGGAGATTATGGTGAGCATAGTTATTAGATGTATTTCTAACTACAGAATCAGAATAAGTTCCAAGTGCCATCACTTCACAAAGGAATCTACATTAGAAGGAAATTTATGGGTTCTTATGAGAGGGCCAATAAGTTCTGCTTTATATTTTTCTGTAGAGTAACTGTAACACTAAAGCATTATAAAATATAGGAATAACTTTTATTTATATTTTTTAGTTTTTTTAAAATTTTGTAATTTTTTACACCATTTTTCATTTTTGCACAATGTATGCATTTTCATCTTGGTTATAGTCCCCATACAATTTCCACCCCCACCTTGTTTTGATCCTGCTCCCTCCTCCCTACCCTTACCCCCCCCACCTCCCATAGTGTGTTTCTGATTTATAGTTGCTTGTTGATTTTGATTTTTACTTTACCATAATTAGTCTTTTTCCTGGTGCCTTATTTAGGTTTTCTAAATTCCTGCTAGGAGTGAGACCACCTGCTATTTTTCTTTTCCTTTCTGGCTTATTTTGCTGAGCATGATCGCTTCCAGCTCCATCCATATTGCTGCAAATGGCATGAGTTTATCTTTTTTGAATGCTGAGTAATATTGCATGGTGTATATGTACCACATCTTCTTGATCCAGTCATCTATTTTTGGGCATTTGGGTTGTTTCCATAGCTTACATATTGTAAATAGTGCTGCTATAAACATAGGGGTGCAGGTGCCCTTTTGAATTAATGATTCTGTGTCCTTTGGGTAAATAGCTAGGAGTGGAATTCCTGGATAAAATATATAGAAGGAAATACAGGCGAAACACTACATGACATGCACATCAAAGACATCTTTACAGACACATCACCCAAAGCATTGACAGTGAAGGCAAAGATAAAGAGCTGGGACTACATCAAATTAAAGAGCTTCTGCACAGCAAAAGAGACAATAACCAAAACAAAGAGACACCCTACCAATTGGGAGAAAATTTTTGCACACAACACTAATGATAAAAGGACTTATCACAAAAATCTACAAAGAACTGATGAGAATCAACAAAAACAAAGTAAATAATCCAAGAATAACTTTTAATGCACGATTTCTTTTCAGTTTAAATTAAGGCATCAGATTTCAAAGAAAACCAAGGAAGTCATGCAGATGGCCAACAGACATAGGTACAAATGTTCATCATCACTTATCATCAGGGAAATGCAAATCAAAACAATGAAATCCCACCTTATACCAGTGAAAAAGGCCCACAATAAAAAACAGAAACAATAAGGGTTGCTGAAGTTTTGGAGAAAAAGGAACCCTTACATTGCTGGTGTGAATATAAACTGGTCCAGCCATTATGGAAAGAAGTGTGGCGATTCCTCAAAAGACTAAAAATGGGATCTACCATACGACCCTGCATGTTGAAAATGCCAAAGAACACAAAAGCACTATGTAAAAAAGAAACCTGCAGTCTTATGTTTATGGTAGCACTATTAACAATAGACAAGATATGGAAACAACCTAAAAGCTCCAGAACAGAGGAGTAGATCTGTTCTGGGTATATATATACAATGATACACAAGATGTGGCATATTACTCAGCGATCAAAAAAGATAAACTCATGTCATTTGCAGAAACATGGATAGAGCTGGAAGGGATTATTCTAAGTGAAATAACCAGAAGGAGAAAGATAAATACCTGATGGTGTCACTTATACTTGGAATCTAGAGAAACCAAACAAAGGATCAGACAAAGACAAACTGTAGTACTGACCCTTGAAAGCAGAAAATAGATCAGAGATATTCAGGAGGAAAGGGAAAGCTGGAAAGAGAGGGCAAGAGTAGAAAACAGGGTGGGAGAAGAGAGCACAATGGACTATGGTGGAGGACTCTGGGTGCTTTGGTTGTGGGGAAACTATGGTGACTACACCTAACGGGAAAATCCTAAATTGTGAAAAAAAATCAACAAGGATGTTTAAGTAAATATAAATTTTAAAAAGTTAACACCAAAAAAAGAGAAAAGTCCCAGTCAATATTAAGTGATAATCACAGTCTAAAATTAATTAGTTTTTGGCGCAGTGGGTTGAGCGCAACTCTGTGAAACTGTCCACAGCCTCTGCGGCGCAGGTTCGATTCCTGGCTGGCCAGGGAGAAAGCCACATGGCATGGCAGACCTCTCCTGTCACGCCAGCTGTTTCCCTCAGCAGTGTATTTCGTCTGCATGTTCTGCTCCCCGCTCTGTGTCTGGTGAATCCTTCACCCTCCCATGCATCTGGCCTATACCCCAGCTCTTGTATAAAAATAAATAAAACTTTAAAAAAAAACTCCTTAAAAAAAATTAATTAGTTTTGGTGAAATGATAAAGATGAGTTTTCAATGTTGAAAAATGCCTCTAAGTTAACAGAGTGTCCACTGAAACATTACTGACATTTACACTTTGTTCATATTTTCTTTAATGTACTAGAAACTATTTTCTCTAAGTAAATCATTAACAAAGCAGGAAAAAAAAGATTTCAAAGATCAGATGCATATTTGTAGTAATTCTGAATGTGACTTTATTATCTTGGATGCTGAAAAATGTTCACAGTGTGAAAGGACTCTACCTATTTTGTTCAGCTACCATTCTCAGAGACAGCAGGAAAGTCTGGTGACAGCATTGCCAGACTATCATTTTTTAAAGAGGCTACACCACAACAAAACATTATCTAACTGATATCTAACACATAGCATGTGCTTACTATAAATTGGTAGTTATCAGAATGGCTTAATTTTTAATGTTACACTTGAGGAGTATATTTTTTCTCTATACAAGGGTGTTCTTCTTGGTCAGATTCCAAAATAAAATCTGAGTTTACAAAGGAGATGTGTTTCTTACAGAAATAACTCTTTTTTCACACAGATTCATCTATTCGTGCATACAAGAACTGGGGCACAAGTCAGAGGCGGGTGAGAGGACCCACCAGAGACAGAGTGGGGAACAGAACAGGCAGACCGACTGAAACACACTGCTGAGGGGAGCAGCAGGCGAGCCAGAAGAGGTCTGCCGCGCCATGTGGGTAGCTCCCTGGCCAGGGACTAAACCCGCATTGCAGTGGCCACAGACAGCCCCACAGGCTGCATCCCAACCCCCTCTGCCATCAGGGAGGCCCCAGAAATAACTTCTTTAGCATAATGCTGGTCATAAAATTTCCAGTTATTAAGTTGTGATGATAATTTTTTAATGCAAAGGTTCATCTCCTTCAGTTAGAATTACACATCAATTTTCCCCATATTATCAGTATTTTTGTAGTCATTTGAATCTAACCACGCTAGACTGCATATTTAGAAATTTATTTTTGTTGATAACATAGTCTTTGGCCTTTACTACTTTCTTGTCCATCTTTTGAGATAATAATAAGTCTATTTGCATAGTATTTCTGACAATTCATTCACTGTAATATCTTTGATACACCAATACATTTATTATTGTACCTACAATACATGAAGTGCTTGAAAAAAGCTTACCAGAATGGCTTTCCTCTTGACCAGGAGGTTGTATGGTGTCCAGTGACTTGTCGGGATCATAATTCTTTACATCCAGGAGTCTCCTTTCTCTGACAGATTCCCATACAAAATCTGGGTTTGTAATATGGATATGGTTCTTTTGGATAGAGTTTAGTAGATGATGACTGAGAACATCAGTACTGTCTAAGATTACATGTGTGCACTAAGAAAGAAAGAAAGAATCATACACTTTGCATTAGTAAAAACAAAATTTAAATAATTTGTATTAATTATGTAATTTTCACCCTTAAAAAGGTTATTGGAAAGTAATTTGTAATAATATTTCTCAGACTTCTGAAGCTCATAAATATTATAATTTCCACTCACATAAAAGTTTTAAAAAATCAGTTTTTAAAAAGTATGAATATGATCATGCCATGACTGATTAACCAGCCCTAGAGGTTGTTTCCAGATATTCACTACTATAAACAATACTGCACTTAACATCTTCACCTATGAAATCTTTGTATACTCGTAAAATTATTTCCTAGGTGGAATGAGAGGCTCAAAAGACATTTAGTATTTATTGTAATTTGTACTTTTATTACATTATTTTTAAATAAAAGTAGAGCAGAACAACACCAATCTATATATGCATCATTTAAGCTTAATAATTCACTGATACTGCATACCTTGTTCTACAATAGCATAATTTGAAAATTTTGGCACACAGCTAAGCTATAATTCATACAATAAACAACAAAAATACTAAGAATTTCATTTTTGCTGACATAAAAAGATGACATTAAAAATAATTAGAGTAACTAAAATTGGAAAAGGATATTTCAAAATAGCTTAGCATTTGCTAAGGGAGTTGGTAGGAAAAACAAACTCTTGTACCAATTCACCAACTTCTCAGACCATCATTGAGTTCCTTTATAATTTCCTCTTACAATTAATTAAAATTTTATTTTAATATGCTTTTTAGTAACTGTGTTTACAGTTGGGCACAATTTTTTTTTAAATTTTATTTATTTATTTTTAATTATTTTATATATTTTTACATAATTTTTATATTGTTTTTTTAAAAAAAATTTTATTTTCTACATCATTGTTCATTTTTCAACAATATTTGCTTCCCCCCATTCCCTCAGGTGTAGTCCCCATAGAATACACTTCACCAATGTACCCGTGCACTGTCACCACAGTCCCCTGTGCTCCTCGCTCCCTCTGATCCCTCTCTCTCCTCCTCCCCTGTAGTATGTCTCTGATTTATAACTGTCTGCTTTTACTTTGCTGTGTTTTGTATTGTTATTATTTTTTTACACTGATGTCTTATTTGGTTTCCCTATATTCCTGCTATGAGTAAAACCATCTGATTTTTTTTTCCTTCTGACTTAATTCACTGAGCATAATTATTTCTAGCTCCATCCACATTGCTACGAATGGCATGAGTTTATCTTTTGTGATTGCTTAATAATATTCCATTGTGTATATATACCACATCTTCTTGATCTAGTCATCTATTTTTTGGGGCATTTGGGTTGTTTCCAGGTTTTACCTATTGCAAATAGTAGCACAAAATATTTACACAATTCAACAACTAGCACTTGTATGAAAAGATACATAAAGACTAAAAGAACAAAACATTTCTACACTTAAAAAAAAAAATCCTGTTACGTCACCAACAAGGCGGTGAAGGGACCAAGGACTAAATTCTCCTGTAAAAACAACCGATAAGGGAGAGACTGTGGCAAGTTCCTGGCAGGACCCAGACATTTCAGACAGCATTGGTGACCCAACAGAAGCAGGGGGAAGGTGAGAGTTGGGAGTGTGGAAAGAGAGACATCGATCCAGATCCCCTCTCCCCTCGTCCACCCACAAAGCTGAAAAGGAGGAGATAAAGTTTGTCAACAACAGAAAAACCCTGAGTCATCCTTGAATGTCAGAAGGTGACAGGTGGGCAGATGGGGCCTGGGGCAAGCACAGTACCAAGCATGAGCCAGTATTGGGATGATCCCCTCCACCACCCCTCCATTTCCCGGAGACCTGCCCAGAAGCACAGTTCTGAAAGTTTACTAGGAAATGCCTCTGTCACCACCTAGTGATCAGAACAAAATCACTAACTACCTGATAGTTTAAAGTGAGGGATTTCAAGATACACCCTTGGGCCCTGAGAAAGGGTGGCTATATATATACACGGAGTTAGTAAGGAAACAAACACGCGGACAGAGACTGCTGAAGGCCCCAAGAGACCCCCGCATTTTGGAATGGAGAGCCGGCTTGGGATGAGGGCACGGGACCCTCCATAACTGCAGGCACTGCATGGTGTGACCGCCCGTGTTCCAGTTCTGAGAGCCTTGGAACTGAGAGCCAAGGCACCAAGTTGTGTGGGATCTGCACAACTGTAGGCACCACACTGGGAGAGCATGGGGCAAATCACCAACTACCTGATTGTTGGAAGGCAGAGACTACAAGATTCCCTTCTGGAACTGAGTAAATACAGAGGGAGGAAATCTTAAGGGACAGCGCCAAGCAACATAGCCACAGAATCAACACCGTGGTAGAATTTTGGCTAACAGTACTGGACCCAGTCTGGTAAACAGTTTCCCACACCCCGGAAGGAGCACCCCAAAGAGATGCCCCCAACCACCAGCGGCAAAACATACCATCGCATAGAACTAATTAGAAAGCAAACAGGGAGAAGGAAAAATACAAATTACCAAGCAAGCCCTCAGGGAAAGGACACATTGCAAAAAGAAAATCAGCCACCAGAACCCAACAACAACGACATGGAAGAACTTCTCTGCCGGCCAGATAGAGAATTTAAAATCTTCATGACTAAAAAGTATAAAGAAGATGAAAAGGAAAAGAATGAATGAGAAAAATAATTAATGAACTGAAGAATGAAATTAAGTTCCTAAAGATGGAAATGAAAGAAATGCAGGAGATCAAAAGATTACTGGAGGAGATAAAGAACTCTGGGAAAAACAATGAAAACAGAATGAATGAAATGGAAGAATGGATCAATACTCGAAGACACAGAAATAAAAAGAACTAAAAAGAAAAGGAAAGAGAAGTACAAAGGAAAAAGAATGAAGAAACACTTCAAGAATTATCTGACATCATGAAGAAAGGAAATATATGAGTTATAGAAATCCCAGAGGGTGAGGAGAGAGACAAAGGCACTGAATAATTCAAGGAGTTAATCAAAGAGAACTTACCAAACATGAAAAAGGAGATGAATATAGACATACAAGAAGTAAGAAGAACACCAAATTACCACAATGAAAGAAAAACTACAGCAAGACATATAATAATAAAGCTCGCAAGAGTCCAAGACAAGGGAAAAATAATGAAACTGACAAGGGAGAAGAAAGAGATAACTTATAAAGGAAAACCAATCAGGCTGCCATCAGACGTCTACAAAGAAACACTACAGGCAAGAAGAGAATGGACTGACATATTCAACAAACTTCAAGATAGCAAATGCCAACCAATAATACTTTACCGTGCAAAGCTCTCCTTCCTCTATGAAGAAAAAATAAGTGTTTTCTCAAAAAAAGCAGAAACTCCAGAAATTCATTACAACTAAACCCCCACTCCAAAAAATTCTACAAGAAGTCCTAAAGCCAAAAGCAACTGAAAAATGAATAAGAAGAACAGAATAAAGCAAGGAATAAAATCACAAAAAGACAAACAAAATGGCAACTACAGACGCCAACATATCAATATCAACTCTAAATGTATCAATATTAACTCTAAATGTAAATGGACTAAACTCATCAATAAAAAGACACAGAGTAGCAGGTTGGATTCAAAAACAAAATCCAACCTTCTGCTGTCTCCAGGAAACACATTCAACTACAAAAGATAAACACAGACTGAAAGTAAAGGTTGCAAAACAATCCTACAAGCAAATGGACCCAAAAAGAAGGCAGGAACAGCTATACTTAAAACAGATGAAATAGACTTCAAATTAAAAAAGGTAAAAAGAGACAAAGACGGACATTATATTATAATCAAGGGGACTATACATCAGGAAGATATAACAATCATTAACATATACTCACCAAATGAAGGAACACCAAAATACATTAGACAATTACTATCAGCTCTTAAAACAGACATTAAAGAAAATACATACATAGTAGGAGACGTGAGCACCCCTCTCACTCTCACTCTCTCAGATCAATGAGACAAAAAATAAACAAAGACACTAGAGTCCTAAAAAAGATATAGAACCCACGTACTTAACAAACATCTATAGGACACTGCACCCCAAAAATTCTAAGTGCACATTTTTCTCAAGTGTGCATGGATCATTCTCCAAAATTGATCACATACTGGGCCACCAGACAAACATCAACAGATACATGAAGATCAAAATCATTGCACTATGTTCTCTGATCGTAAAGGCATCAAACTAGAAATAAATCATGAAAAGAAAGCAAGGAACCCTACCACTTCATGGAGATTGAAACCCACACTACTGTAAGACAGCTGGACTAAAGAGAAGATCAAAGAAGAAATTAAAAAATACTTTGAGTTGAATGAGTAGGAAGACACCAAGTTCCTAAATGTATGGGATGCAGTAAAAGCAGTAATAAGGGGAAAATACAGCAATACAGGCTCACATCAAGTAACAAGAAAGAACTCAAAGAAACAACCTAATCTCACATGTAAAAGAACTAGAAAAAGAAAAATAGGGCCTCCCCAGTGGCCCAGCAGTTGAGCGCTGGGCTGAGAAGCTGACTGCAGCCTCTGCAGCGCCGGTTCAACAATCCCGCGATCCCTGACCGGCCAACCAGAGTCCCACATGGCGCGCAAACCTCTCCTGCCGCACCCGCTGCTCCCCTCAGCAATGTATTTCATCAGTCTGCCTGTTCTGTTCCCCACTCTGGCTCTGGTGAATTCTCTCACCCTCCTGCGCTTCTGACTGTACCCAGTGCTTGTATAAATAAATAAATAAATAAATCTTAAAAAAAAAAAAAAAAAAAGAACCAAAAAAAAACAACCCTAAAACCAGCAGAAGAAAGGAAATAATAAAAATAAAGCAGAAATAAATGAAATAGAAACTAAAAAAACAATCCAAAGGATCAATGAAACCAAAAGTTGGTTATTCAAAAAGATAAATAAAATAGACAAACCCCACAAAGGAAAAACGGAAAAGCACAAAACAAACTAGGCATACCACCTGCAAGCCGAGAGCTGTGGTACAGGAGGGCAAGCCAAGTGAGCCCCCCAATGACCAACAAAAGGAGGAGCAAGAGACAGGCAGGCCCTGCATTTGCAGGCCTGAGACCTCATGAATTTGGACTTCAATTTCACTTCTTATAATGTGGTAGCTAAAAAAGAAGTTAGTCTTAATTCTTTTCAAGATTTTATCCAGCTGTGACATCCTAAAGCTAAACTATCAGGTCTAGCATTCATTTTGAAAGAGGAAAGGTAAATTCTGTCCCCCTTAAAATAAAACAAATGGTTTGTACCATTTGTACAAAAAGAATCAGCATCAAAAAGAATAGGCATGGTTCCTTCTGTCGCCTATAAATCCCACATGCAAATTTCAGTCACTCTTGTGTTGACATTCTGGTGAGTTACTAAGGAGTGCTAAAAGTGACTGCTGTGCACTATAACATTTCTCCTGCAAGAACAGATTTGACTGGTCTAAAATTATTTCTGTTTATGGCTTTGGCTGTGCACTAGTAAGACCAGATTTACAGGGCATGTGGAATTTTCCTACTCACAGGAACAGAAATTGGGGCTGGAGATGTGGGTGGAGTGGGGTTCCTGTTTCTGCCTCTCTCCAACCCAAATGGTAATGTAACGATTTCTCTTGCTTTCCCTTACTTTCTCCTGTCAACTTCCTCTACTTACTCTCCTTATCACTAACTGAGTCCCCTCACTGCACAATGTCTAGTATACACTTCTTATGAAATTTGCAAATACCTGAGGATTTAACAACAGGGTAAACTTTCCACCATTTTCCTTAATGTCAGTTTGTAGCTTTTTCTTCAGATGACGAGGTAAGTGCTTGACTTTCAAATAGAAGATACAATTTGCAAAAATTCCTATGGCCATCCTGTAGAAAAAGTTCAAGTTATATAGATTTTAATGATTCTCTTTTCAGTGAAGTAAACTGGCAGTAAATTTAGAATTGCTTTACAAACAAACTGTGGGATAATAAGGCATTATTTTTTTTTTAAGATACCACAATCATGTTATAATCACAAACACTGAACATTTTCCAAGCTTGCAATATGTTGGTTTTAGAATGACTTCAGCTTTATAGTTAATAATTTGACACCCAAAAATCCCTTCATATACTCAAAATATACATCTTAATAAAAACATGACAGACTTGAGTTACAGACACAGTATACAAAAATGGAAGAATTTACTTCTAAATTTGAAAATATTATGTGATAATAAAATCATGGAATTTTAATATATGTAATTCTATAAATTCAGAGACCCACTCGTTATGTGGTTTCTGTTAAGCCATTTGTGAGAAAACGTGAACAATTAGTAATAAAAATGTACAATTTATATTTTAATGGATTGAAAGATATATAGCTATAAATTGCAAGTTTATATGTATATAATGACATTTGAAATTAATTTCTTTTACTGTCACACATTCCCACATATAGAAGAATTCTAAGAAAGAAAAGCATAGCTTGAATTGAAAGAAATGTTATGTGTATTTAACAAGAAACAAATGACATTAGGTTTAATTTAATATGACTTATCAATTTTTAAAAACTGGAATTATGTCTGACAGTGTGTTAACGCTGGGTAAAAAGTCATCCCTTGGGCTGATGTTCATATTCAGGAAAGTTGCCCCCTCTGCCTCTAATCTCCTCCCTATATTATAATTTGAGTATAATTTTTTTTTAAATTACATTTCAAATGAAATTAAAATTTCTTATCAGGGTCAAGGCCTGGCCTCTCTCTTTAGTTCTACTTTCCCATTCCACTCTGCATTTTTCTTTAGGGTGTGAAAAACCCCAAGCTTGGACCTAAGCATCTTCACACACGGAACCTTCCTCCTCCGGATCCCCTCCCCACACTTGTGACCCAACCCAGGACCTAGAAGTATCTGTCTAATGAATGAAGAAATTAGCAGGTTATATTTCTTTTTTCTTATGAGGTTTGGTTAAACTTAAGTCCCTTGATTTAACCCCTCCTTTCAATAACATTAACATTTCTAATTTCACATTTGTTTATTGTATTTTACATTTAAGTTGATTCATAACTAGCATTTGCAGATGGGAATGATGATGATGTATATTATGAAAGATTAGACCACACCACTTAGATTAATCTATTTTGACCTTAATCTCCAACAGTCAAAAAAAAAAAAAAAAAACACTCTAAAGAATCACTTGACAATTTCCAGAACAATCTTTGTACAATCCCTGCCTCTACAGAATAAGCCAGGCTGAAGGACCTGGGAATTCAGCTAATGGAAAAGCAGCTCATGCTCATCTTAGGCAATCTAGAACATAAAGAACTGCATAACAATTGCAAAATATTTTCAAAATATGGCAGCCCATGTTAACAACTTGTTTTGCTTTTTTATCCCAGGCTTTTTTCTAGGTATACATACTATAAAGGACTATATTGTTATCAAAATTAAAATCACACTATATTCACAATACCAAATCTTGCATTTTATGTCAGCATCTTAACATTAAACATCTTGGAAAACAATTTTAATAGAAGTAAAGGGTTCAAAACTAGTCTCCCCTAAATGGCTATTTTGGCATATGGATTTATTGAGTGAAGGTAAGTAAGATATAGCAGATTCAAAAACGAACTTTTACCACTCTCATTTCCATAAAGGGCCTGCTCAGAATGAGAGTTATTATCAAAAATAATTTTTTTTGTGATCTATCAGTACAGAAGAGGAAATACCTGATTACATCAAATAACATCTGCCCTGCTTATTTCCTGTGAATTAATTACCCTCTTTCCCTTTGAAGAGCCAGGCCCCCAGCCCATTCCTTGGCTCAAGATAGCATAGAAAACTTTCTTTTATCTGACTGCTTTTGGTCACTCACCTCTAGATGGACTCCCACATATATATGAAATTAGTTTTTCTCCCTTTAATCTCTCTTGTCAATTTAATAGTTTAACAAGTCTGCAGAACCTCAGAGGGCAGAGTTGAACAGTTGAGTGCTCTGTTTCTCTAGAAGGTGAGCGGGACATTGATCTCTTCGTGAGTCACTCAGCAGGAATTATTTAACTGATTTCAAGGTTGTCAACTTTGAACTTGGCACACACACTGAGAGTTTCTATGACAGTGTCACTAAACACAGGTCAAACTGCATTCCCTGGCTATGCACCAAAATTCTGTACTTTTTCAAATGTTTCCTTTTAAACCTAACTTTCAGAAGGCGAGCAGGATATTCGGCAGATGGAAATAAGGGCCCCTGCATTCTACCGACATCTCCTTACCTTCCCCAGCACCGCAGGCCCTGGAGACCCGGGTCCGCGCGCGGGTTCCCCAGAGACCAGCGCCGGGTCGCTCGGCGGGTGACGCGCGGGAGGGCGCGCCCACGTCCCCAGGGGGCAGGGGCCACGGCGCGTCGGGGGCCCGCAGGAGCCGTCGCAGCGGTGAGGACCCCGCACGGCCCGCAGAGACCCCGCACGGCCCGCAGAGACCCGCTCCGCTAGGAGCCGAGGGGCCCGCCTCCGGGCCGGAAAACTGGAGCCCCGGGTGCCCACCCGCCCGAGCCCGGCCGGTTCCGCCCCTCCGCAGCGCCCCCTCACCTGCGAGGCTGTGCGCCCCCACGGGCGCCGGGGGCTCTGGCAACCCTGCTCCGGAAAGTCGGCGGTCCTGGGTGTGGACGCTGCCTTCTCCAGGCGTCGAAGCCCGAGCACACGGAATTCCGGGCGGCTGACGCCCGTGGGGTGCGGGTGCTTCCGGATTCTGGGCGCAGCCGCGGTCCGGGCGGCTGGGCGGTGCTGGGAGCGCGGCCGGGAGCCTCCTCAGGCCGCGCCCTGCCAGAGGCCGGGGCAGCCCCAGGACGCTCCGCGCTGGGCTTGAAGCCGCACTAAGAACCGAATTTCTTCCAGCATTAACTCAAGATTCAGGCTTTTCCCCAGTTTCATCTTTCGGGCAGGATTTGACTAAAGAAGCTAACTCCAAAGTTGGAGTTTGGGAAAAGAAGATGGATGTTGCAATTGAGGGATAAGGATAAATGCTTAAAGCAAGAAAGCACATTTCTGGAGGGCTTGGAATTGTGGGAACAGGACAGTAAGTGTTAAGTTAAAAAATCCAGCTGAGTAAATTTAAAGATCTTACTTCATTTGGGCTTGTTCTCTCACTTTTTAATACGAAGATAGTGAATTTTGTTTGGAATTTCATGACTTTGAAGTTTGTGGCAGTGTTACTAATCAGTTAGAAATTTGTATCTGCCATATTAGAGGATTGTGACCTGGATTCCTTGAGTAGAGGATAAATGGGAAAGAATAAAATGCCCCAGATACGGAATAAGATAACAGAAAAGATGTAGAATGAGTATGGATTTGAATCGTGACGCTTCTATTTTATTACCCAAGGGACTCAGGACAGGGTAGTTTTCTGGGGCCCTCAGTTCATCGTGACTATCTTTTTTCTTTTTCTTTTTTTTTTTTTTTTTACATCATTGTTCATGTTCATCGTTAACTGTCTTAAGGGTTGTGTAAGAATCAATTTGGGTGATAGCAACAAAAATGGTACTGATGTCATTTTTGTGGAGTTGCGGGTCCTTGGGTTTACTCTGGGAAAGGTTTCGCCAGAGCTCCAGTTTCAGCGGCACGAGGTTAGTTTCTCCACAAGGCAGAGACGGTAGTGATTTTGAAGGACAAGTTTATTAGATAAGGGATAGGATAGTAAAAGACACTTGCATAGACACAAGCTGGCAGGAAGAGCTGCCCCTTAATGGGGGGCAGCGTGAGGTTTTATCCTCTTCTTTTGGTGGGGAGGGGCTCATCTTTGTGAGTGGTCAGATTGTTAGATTTGCCCATTTTGGACAACTATTCAAAATCAGGAAGGGACAGGAGATTCCAGGGTGGGGAGCAGAGATTCCAGGGTGAGCCCAATCTCTCTATCTTTACCATGAGGTCTGTGCACCACTCCCTAGCGTGGGCCTTATGACTTGTGATAAGGCACTGGTGCCTAAGGGTAACGACCTCTAAGTTAGGTTAATGGCCCTGTTATTTTTCTTCTACCCCCACCTCCTTGTGAGTCAGGTTCTGGTTGGGGCACCTCCTTTCCAGTCTTTCTATTCTGGTCCTCCATCAGTACAGTAGGGAGCCCAAGGGTCCATTCTTAACAAAACATTTTTACAAACCTGACAAAACAAATCAGAAACTACCTTACTAGAACCAAACACAGTCCAAGTTACAGCAAATAAGTAAATGTGTAGCCAGGAGAGAGCACTAAAACAAGGAAGGAGAGCTTTGGTGGTGTTTTAACTACCTCAACTCCACTTCCCTTGCCATCTCATTCCCAGAGTGATAACGTGGTCCTGAGGGAGCCCAACAAACCTTGTCCCTCCGAACTGTTTTTGTGTGTGTCAGGGGTGGGCTGTGGGGGAGGGGTTGATTGATGGGACTTTTGTTTTCTCTACCCCAAACTCTGTCAAGAAAGGAAAATAGCTGCTTAACTATGTACCTCAAAAACATTGAAAGGCAAATGAGCAAACTCCTTCTTCTTGGGGCAAAAAATAACAATTGGGTGGAAAACAAATGGGCTTAATTAAGGTCTTGTAGGAAAAGTATGAGAGGAAAAGCCAGTAGTGAATTTTTTTTTTTTCTTTTGAGGATTAAAACAGAGACTTCAGAGACCTCAGACAACAAAAAGTACAGTCTTTATAGTCACAAAACGAATAAACAACTATAATCCATGGCAAGCAACAAGAAATTTGGGGGAAGAGAGAGAATCTGATTTCCAGAGTTACTGTTACAGGGCAGCCCCAATACAAAATGGGTTGCCTGGGGCCTCCCCGGTGGCGCAGCGGTTGAGCGCTGGGTTTGCGAAGCTGCCCACAGCCTCTGCGGCGCCGGTTCGATCCCCGGCTGCTCCCTGGCCACCGGAGGAGGATCCCACATGGCGCGCAGACCTCTCCTGCCGCCCGCTGCTCCCCTCAGCAGTGTACTTCGGTCCTTCTGCCTGCTCTGCTCCCCGCTCTGGCTCTGGTGAATTCTCTCACCCTCCTGCGCTTCTGACTGTACCCAGTGCATGTATAAACAAACAAACAAACAAATAAATAATTTAAAAAAAAAAAATGCCTCTATAAAAAAAAATTAAAAAAAAAAAAAAAAAATGGGTTGCCTGACTGTGGGTCCTCACCCGCATGCTTAAAAGTGTTGTAGGACAGGGAGAGGGGCAGCCCAAACCCCGCAAACCTGTCTATTCTAAGTGGGTTCTGCCATCCGCCGCATCAACACAAAACATAGGAGACTTTAATGGGAAGGAACTTTAATAAAACTAGGAAACAATACAGGTAAGGCAAAGAGTCTAGTTTCTAAGTGAAGCACCCAAAGTTACCCGTCCCCTCGTGGGTAAAACTCCATCCATATGGGATCGGCCCAGAGCAAGGCCCCAAAGCCTGCCACAAGTCTAAAGCATCTTCCAGTGGGGACCCACAGAAAAGAGTCAGAAACAACCAGACAAGCCCGGAAGGAAAAGAGCAAAATCAACATCAAGATAAAAGCTGCCATGGTCACCTCTCCACGGGTCTCACCCACATCTGTGTCACCCAGTCCACGACCAAAAGACAAGCGCAGTTTCTTTACGTGTCTCTAGGCTCCACACGCCTCCTCCAGGTCTCCTGGCTCCATCCTGCTTCCTTCCTCAGTCTCTTCTGCAGCTTCTCCTCTTCCTGCTCAGCTCCACCCTCCCTTGGGTGGGGCAGGGAACCTGGAACTTCCCCCTTTCCTGGGGACCACCCTGTTACAATCCCCCCTTTTAATTTTTATTCCACCATATCTATGGTGGCACAGATGTCATGGTGTAATCTTAGGAGACAGTCTTTTTTTCAGGATTACAATGTGTATAAGAGAAGCAACAATTAGTCAGCAGCATTGTCCATGAATGTCCAGTATGACAGTTTTTCATTACTTGAAAAGAGCCCATTATCCAAGCCAAAAGAAAAAAAAATCTGGAGCATTGGCTAAAACAAGACAGCAAATATATCAAAATCACAGGGAAAAAAAATCTTAAAATTGGTTCAACTTATGCAAAAACGAATTTTCTCAACCTTGATCCCAAACTTTAACAGCATAGCAAAAGTTTGTAAATTAAATTTACTTTTAAACCATTTTTCCCATTTTTGCATAAAATCACAGGGCAGAAACAACCAACAGCAATTTTTAGCTGGCTTTGTTGAAATACTCCATATAGGATCAGAGCGAATCGTTGGCATCCGGTCGATGCAGGCTTCAGGTACAAAGTTGGTCTCATCAGACTCCACCTGGGCTTTCCTCTTCTCGAGGGTACCAGGGCATTTTCGTTGGCCGGGTTGTCCAGTCCTGCCAATGGAGGCAAGCTTCCTCACCTTCTTTGGAGGTCTCTGGAACCCTACAAACAAGGCAAACAGGTTCTCCTCTTCTTGGTTCAGCTCTGTTTGAACTTTTTGGAAGAACTCCACACAAAGCCACACAATCAAACTCGCGTCCAATTTTTTTGTTAAAACAGACAAAATCCCTATGGAAGTTATGCAAAAAACAGACTCTAAGATAAGTAGCAAAAATTACTACCACCTATTTGTATGCTGTGTTGGTATCAAGGGGAGAGAAAATGTGACAAGTTAGTTTTGCTGGAAAAAAAATTACAACCTTTCTGCAGATATTGGTTACTCAAAACAAAACAAAACAAAAAAAAAACTTCGTGGAGTCAGGACAGAAATGCATAAAAAAAAAGTTCCAGTATGTCAAAGAAACCTTAGTAAATGTCAGGTGTATTTTCAGGTCTATTGAGTCCTTTGTAGGAAAGTTTTTTTTACTCTCAACAGTTCCATTAATAGGAATCTGTTGAGACCTTTTTTCCCTATATTTCCAGAAACAATTTTTATAGATGTGAAACAATTGAATTATACAATATTACAAGGTGACAATTACCATTGACAATTTACATACATACCCGATACTATTGTTAACATATTGTACATACCAAAGTTTTACCATTTTTCCAAGTGACAATGCTTTTCTTTTAGTTTTACTTCATTAGGTAAAAGCCAAATAGAACAAATTTATGTAATGCCTTCCCAGGAGGAAAAGGAGAAACTTCGTGGAGTGTCTCAGGAGTTCTACTGAGGTTCCACAAAATTTCCTTGCATCAGTCAAATGACAGGCTATCAAATTTGTACTTGAATTTAGATTTCTGGGAAGCTTTGCCATAAATATCAGAAAATTAACAGAGACAACAATATTAAATCTCTATGAAGGCACCGGCTTAGTTCAGTAGCACAATGTTGACAATTAAACCATAACTTTTTGTTTTTTCTCATAACTGGAGACTCTTTTTTTTTTTTTTCAATGTCTTTGGGCACCATGTGTACCAATTTGTCAATCACTGGAGGTCAAGACAGTTTGACACAAGGACATACAGACATACAACATATAGACAAAGACAGTTTTTTTCTTAGTTATGTCACGTAGAATGTTATGTAACTGCAGTTTTACTCCATAGGCTCAGAAAAAAAATGTTAAAGTCCAAAAAAAAATGTGGAGTGTTGCTGGCAGAAAAATTTCCAGTTGTCATCCTACAAACCTAAGACTTTGGAAATAGGAAGGAAAAGTTTTATTAACCACAAGAGTTACATGACCTTGTTTATTACCTTAGGGTTTTCAGTGTTGAAGACTTTTTGTTAGAAGTCAATCCTGGGGTATTCTCTTACAGCAGCTGAAAGAGCAAAAGTAAACTTTTAAGCAAAAGGAGTCATCTCTTGTTAGCCACCAAGCAGGCACTCCTTGGGTTTCCTGGAATAGAACCTGAAAAAGCGAAATTAAATTATTAGTAATTAACTTTTAATTAAAAGGAGTCATCTTACTTTTGTTAGCCACTCTGGGACAGAAGCTGAAAGAGCAGATTAAACATCTAAGCACAAATTACACCTCCCCCACACTAGGGAGGGACAACAACAACACAGGTATGAAAACCTGGTATAGTTACATGATGCACCCTAAAGAGTGCTTTCCATAACAGACCTTCCTCAGTAGGAAGCAGAAACTTAGAATTTTGTCTTACACCAGTAATTGAACAAATCCAGGATTCAAAATGGCAAACATGCCCAAAACAAATTGTGTAGACAAAATTCACAGCAGCAAATCCTTTCAGACTCAAACAAAATTTTGTTAATTTTTCTGATCCAGACTTTGCAAAAATTCAAGTTATCTCCAAGAATCCATCAAGGATACCAGCAATTACCAGTTACTGCTTAAGGCTACTCTTTCCTTAACACCCAGGCATATATTTGCTAATTTAAACACCACTACTCCACAATTGGCTTGCAAAATCCATCAGGCAGAGAGCAGGAAGTAGCCAAAGACAAAGCAACATACCACTGAAGAACCATTATTGCCTTTAGAAATGCTAATGAGACAGCAGAGATTACAAAAAGAAAGAAAAAAAAAGTTCCAAAGTCCTAGCAACAAGAACCTTTGAATTTTACAAGAGCATGCCAAGTGGCCTCAGACGCCATCTTTGATCTGGCCACATGGTCCAATGTACTGCCTAATCTTTTGAGTAAAACTGGCACAGAAAAATTTCCACAAAATAAAATCTCTTAGCAAGTCACTACAAACAAATTACACACAAACACACAGACTCTTCACAAAGCCCAAGCCAGTTTTTTAACAGCAAAACGACATATGAAACAAACACACTGGAGAAACCAAAAATCACATTTGCGCTTATGGTAGCCAGTGCCATAGGGAAGCCCAATTTCCCCATGGGGCTGACTAACCACGGATGGCTGTCCTAAATCTTCGTGGTCGCCAAATCTGTTGTAGGACAGGGAGAGGGGCAGCCCAAACCCCGCAAACCTGTCTATTCTAAGTGGGTTCTGCCATCCGCCGCATCAACACAAAACATAGGAGACTTTAATGGGAAGGAACTTTAATAAAACTAGGAAACAATACAGGTAAGGCAAAGAGTCTAGTTTCTAAGTGAAGCACCCAAAGTTACCCG
The DNA here is from genome assembly GCF_964194135.1 of Talpa europaea. Classification (NCBI taxonomy): domain Eukaryota; kingdom Metazoa; phylum Chordata; class Mammalia; order Eulipotyphla; family Talpidae; genus Talpa; species Talpa europaea. The sequence continues at coordinate 73,497,178 of NC_140072.1, read as the reverse complement.
TCCCCTCGTGGGTAAAACTCCATCCATATGGGATCGGCCCAGAGCAAGGCCCCAAAGCCTGCCACAAGTCTAAAGCATCTTCCAGTGGGGACCCACAAAAAAGAGTCAGAAACAACCAGACAAGCCCGAAAGGAAAAGAGCAAAATCAACATCAAGATAAAAGCTGCCATGGTCACCTCTCCACGGGTCTCACCCACATCTGTGTCACCCAGTCCACGACCAAAAGACAAGCGCAGTTTCTTTACGTGTCTCTAGGCTCCACACGCCTCCTCCAGGTCTCCTGGCTCCATCCTGCTTCCTTCCTCAGTCTCTTCTGCAGCTTCTCCTCTTCCTGCTCAGCTCCACCCTCCCTTGGGTGGGGCAGGGAACCTGGAACTTCCCCCTTTCCTGGGGACCACCCTGTTACAAAAGGACTTAGCAATACTCTACTGCAGGCACACAGGAAAGATTAATAAAAGGTTTTTTTTTTTTTTTAAAGATTTATTTATTTATTTATACAAGCACTGGGTACAGTCAGAAGTGCGGGAGGGTGAGAGAATTCACCAGAGCCAGAGCGGAGAACAGAACAGGCAGAATGACGAAGTGCACTGCTGAGGGGAGCAGCGGGCGGCAGGAGAGGTCTGAGCGCCATGTGGGACCCTCCTCCCGTGGCCGGGGAGCAGCCGGGGATCGAACCGGCGCCGCAGAGGCTGCGGGCAGCTTCGCAACCCAGCGCTCAACCGCTGCGCCACCGGGGAGGCCCTAATAAAAGGTTTATTTACAAGGGAAGGGAAAATGAGGAAATGTACAACTCAGAGAGAAAAGTGGGAGACAAAATTTTAAATGCGTCCTGCCTGATCTGCAGATCTGGAATCCCAAATGGCACTCTGAGAGCTGGCCGCAAGCCAGGAGCCATGAAGCCAGGAAGCAAGTGAGAGAGTGACCCCCCCAAGGCCCACGTGTTTGGTTTTTATACCAAACCTGGCTGCTTAACTCCACCTTCAGGTCCCAGCCACCTTCCCTTTGGTGGTAACGGTATTCGTCTTTCCCAATGTCTTGATGGCTTTGGTCTGGAGTGGGGGTGGAGTCCACAAAGCCTGCATGAAATGAGCTCAGGACATCCTTTCCCCTAACATTACCAGTTCAAAACACTCAGAATATCCAGATTTCAACAAATTTGTGAGGCATGTAAAGAAACATGAAAAGATGGCTTATTCATGGAAAATTAATAATATAGTTAATTAATACAATAGTGTAAATAATAACTATCCCTGAAAAAGCACACAGGACATGTTAGACAAATGTTTTAAATTAGCTATCTTAAAAATGCAGAAAGATTTTATTTTTCTTTTTTAAAGATTTATTTATTTATCCATACATACAAGAACCGGGGTACATGCCAGATTCGCGGGAGGATGAGAGGATTCACCAGAGACAGAGTGGGGACCAGAACAGGCAGATCTACTGAAATACACTGCTGAGGGGAGCAGTGGGTGAGACAGGAGAGGTCTGCCAGGAGAGGTCTGCCGCGCCATGTGGGACCCTCGCCAGCTGGCTGGGATCCAACTGGCTGGCGTTGCAGAGGCTATGGACAGCTCCACAGCGCAGCGCTCAACTGCCTGAGCCACCAGGGGAGGCCCCTGCAGAAAGAGTTTGAAAGGTCTGAATCCGAGGGCAAGTTAGGGTAATTAGGCAGTTTTAGGGACATTGCAGGAGGGGACCTCTGAAGAGTTTAGGAAGGCTTCAGAGATAAGGACAACTAGAGTAATGTGTTAACTCTGGCCTTGGTTTCCTTCAGGTGATAAAGAATGATGGAGTTTGGGAAACGGAGAGTGGTTTAATTAGGGCAGCAGCCTCATTTATGCAAGGAGGAGATGAGAAGGGGTCAGCACTAAGACTGGTGGGCGGTAGCCTGTTGTTCTTCAATAGCTGATGTTTAACTTTCTCTGAAATGCAGGGGTGCTCATCTGGGAGACTGGGCCATAAAGATAAATTTATCAAACAAGGGGTGCAACAAATGGGGAAAGACAAACCTGTTAGATAAGGAATGTGAAGATCCCCTGCTCAGTAGCAGATTAAGTGAGACAGCAGAGAACTAACCAATCACAAAGAGACTGGTGGAGCTTTAAAATAATGAGGGAAAAAAGGTATATATTCCCTCAGACACGACTCCACTTTGGCTTCCTTGCCCCTCTCTGGCCTGGTTTCGTGGCCTGGGAGTCCCGCTTTATTTCTGTTCCTTTTCTCCTCAATAAACTTTTTCTTTCTCTCAACAAACCTGCCTCTTCTCGCTTGCTTGCCTAAGAGTCTGCGAAGTTCCTGCTGGGGCTTCGTGAGACACCAACCTGTGGTAGTCTAGTGGCTGGGACTCAGCGCTGCCCCTGCAGCCTGGGATATGTTCCTGGCTGGGAGACTAGGCCTGACAATTCTGGTATCAGGTATATGCAGGAGACCGGAATGCAAAAACCTACCAGGAAGCCCACCTGGGGACAGGAATACCAAAACCTGCCTAGAGGATTCAGACAATGAGCCTCTCCCCTCCCCCTACAAATCTTTTCTCAGACAAAGAACCTCCACCTGCCCTACAAGTCTTTTCCAGCCCTACAAACTTTTTCTCGCCCTATGAACCCAATATCCCACCTGACCTCTTCTCCCTCTATAAAAGCCTGCCTCCCCTGACAACGTGCGCGGCTTCACTGACCCCCACCTTGGGTCCGCGAGGTTCCCCCTTGGGAGTGTTGTGCCTAAAGATCGAACAACGCATTCCCCAAGAGATCAAGGACAACCACTGCAAGAACAAAAGGGAGTTTATTGCAGGCTCAAGTCTAGGCCCACGACACGCACCGACGCAGTGGCGGATATCAAGAGCCCCGAACTCAGGGAACGGGCATTTTTATGGGATTACAAGCAGTTTCAAAAAATTAAATCATGCTGGCAGTCTCTCATTGGCTACAAGGATGCATTTTCCAACTTTGGTGCACGTGCAGATATAGTCTTAAGCTAATTGGTTGGGTAGAGATGCAGTCCCGTTTATGGTTAGGTCGCCCTCATTGGCGGCCAGGGATGGTCTGACTCTGCCACTACTGGCCCCCCAAGATAGGGTGAGGATGGGGTGAGGTCGAAACTATCTCTGGAATGCAGTTTGCCATTAATGCGAAACCTAAAATACAAAATGGCAGAAACACACAAAATGGCGAAGCAATGGCTAAAAGTACTTTTGTTTTAGAATGGCTGTTATACCAGGTTCCACATTCCCCCATCTTTTTTTTTTAGAGGACAGTTTAAGAGAAGAGCATAAAAAAAAAATAACAGCATAACTATAACCAAATTCAATTAAAGCTGCTCAACTTTATGGTGAAGAGGCAGAGATTCTTGTTGGTCCAAGGCCAGATATCGCTGCCTCAATACCATCAGCTGGACTGAGTTCACTTTTTGTTTAATGAAGGCCACTAGTCGTTTAATGACACAGGGCCCATAGACAGAACCAAGAGGAGGGTAATAACCGGGCCCAGAAGGGGCAAGAGATAGGGCAACCATCCTTCTAAACCCTCCCAAAGAAATGTATCGTCTTCTAACTTTTTTCTCCAATGTTCCAGTTCTTCCTGTAATTGTTTAATTTTATCCCTAACTATTCCTGATTTGTTAGCATAAAAGCAACATTCTTCCTGCAGGTAGAGACAAACGCCCCCTTCCTTCACTGTGAGGAGATCCAACCCTCGACGGTTTTGCAGGACCACAGCGGCCAGAGAATCTAATCGGGATTGCAATTCTAAGGTCGTGTCTGCTAGCTGCTCAATGTCCCCCACCAACCAGGCCGAAATCTTCTTGTAAATTGAACAGAGGTCCCAATTCCGGCAACCCCCGTACCTACTCCTGCCGCCACCCCCAGCCCAAGCAGTAATAGGACAATCATGGCCCGCTTAGGTCTGGCAGACACAGACTGGGTGAGCTGTATGGGCAGGCTCTGGTTGCCTGGGAGTATTCCCACATCGGGCATAAGATATATTAAAATGCATGAGCCCAACTAGCCAGCGGGGAGCACGGGGTAGGCTGTGGTGCCACAGAAGAAGACAGCGCCTGGCACCGGTGGGCACATAGAAGCAGATACATTAAAACCGGGCATTGTGGCCACACTGACTACTGAGCTACAGAGTGCCTCATTTACTTGGCCCACTCTCGAAGTTCCATTGTGACCAAGGCATGGCACCTGGGCGACCATCAGGGAGAGCTCGACATTATTAATGGGCAAGGTCAGGTTGCATTTGGGGGGGGGCCCTCCAGGCTTGTCCAATTATACACAGCAGGGACTGCTGTGTAAAGTGGTGGTCCTTCTTTCAGACATAACCAGCAATTGCTGGCCAGGGTTGGGTTGGTCTCATTTAAGAATTGCAAGGCTGAATCTAATATGGCCCGTACTGTTTTTCGCAATTTAGGGGAACCCACTGGGTCTGGGACTCATATTGGCTTGAACCACCAGTCCTGTGTCTGGGCAACTTGTTCAAAAACCCTTTGAACTTCCTGTTTCTGTACCTGGTTTGCACCACGCCCCGCCCCCCATCTGTCATTCCCCAATGGGTTTGCAGAGTCCAACAAAAGGTTTCCCTGCTTCAACAGGGCACACATACCCTGCATTATTCCCTGAGGATATGCTAGTCCAGTAAGTTTGATTGGACTCTGTACATTGGTAAACAGTAGACATCTCATAGTACTGTGAATGAACAAAAGGATGGGCTGAAAAACTCCCTCCTGACTTACAGCGATTGCAACCTTCATTTTCAGGCGGCGAGCAATCCAAGCGCTTCCAGCAGACCACCCTCCCCACTATGCCTGGACAGCCATGGTTGGTGCCTTTAATCAAGGTCGCTGCAAACAGAGGAGTTGCCCCAAGGCTGCAAGCACGCTTGCTGACATAGCACTTGCTCTGAATGTGTTTGAATACGCCTGCGGTGGCGCATCGCTGGCAGGCATCCCTGTCAGCCCCGACAAGGAAAAAGCAAAGGAAGGGCAGTAGGTACCCAACATTACAGTTTGTAGTTATTTTCCACTGTGGGGACAGTGGTCTGGGAGCGATAGGTTGCGGCCAGGAGTGCCTGAAGAGTCAGCTTGAGTGGATTGGTGGAGTGTTTCTGAGCTCGCCACAGAGATTGGGACTTCTGAGCTGGAGAAGTTTTGACGTGAGAGTGATGAACCCAGGCTGCGATGCCGTCCACCTTGAGTGCAGTGGGTGTAGTCAGGAGGACAATGTACGTACCCTTCCACCGGGGCTGGAGGCCACGACCGTCGTTCTTATGTCGGTGGACAAGGACCAGATGCCCGGGCTTAAATATGTGGGCTGTCTGAGAAGGTCCTCCCCCTCTATAAAGCACTCTGAGGCGGGGCCAGACCTCCTGGTGAGCCTGCTGTACAGCCCATACAGAAAGAAAAAGTTCACAGTCAGAAGGCAAGTCACAAGTTAACCGAGCACCATGTGGTGTGGTGGAGGGGCGGTTCCATAGATAATCTCAAACGGAGACAGACCAAGACAATAAGGGGAATTGCGAGCCTGGAAAAGGGCATAGGGAAGGCAAGTCACTCAGTCCCCGCCAGACTCCAAAGTTAATTTAGTTAAAGTTTCCTTTAAAGTCCTGTTCATTCTTTCTACCTGTACTGAACTCTGGGGCCGGTAGGCACAATGAAGCTTCCACTCTGCCCCCAAGGCGGAAGCCACAGATTTTGATACCTGAGAGACAAAGGCTGGTCCATTGTCCGACCTTATGGCCACTGGAAACCCGAACCTAGGAAAGATGTCTTCCAAAGGAATTTTGGCCACCACCCGAGCCGACTCACTCCTTGTTGGAACGCCTCCAGCCATCCGGAAAACGTGTCCACAGGACCAGCAGGTATCGATGGCCAAACTTACCCGGTCTTACCTCCGTAAAATCTACTTCCCAATGGACCCCCTAGGCGCGTTCCTCGCGGTCTCGTTCCTGGTTCGCCTGTTGCCTTGGTGGCGTTTACCATGGCGCATGGCTGGCAGGATGCCACCACTTGTTTCACGGTATAGGTAATGTCCCTGATATGGAGGTTCCATTGCTTGATTAAATCCAAAATTTTTCTCTCTCCTAAATGTGTGGCCCGGTGCAAGCGCTGAATGAGGTCAGTGGCCAGGTGTGCTGGCAAGATGGCCTTAGCTTCTCTGGTGTATCACCAATCACATATGGGAAAAGCGCTCGGCAGAGACCGTATATAGTCAATGTCCATGGCGCCGTACTCCAGGTCCGCTGGCAACTGCGGGTCCCCTGGGTCCGGGAGTTTTACTGGCAGAGCATCTGTCGGCATCAGGACAGCTTGCCGAGCTGCCTCATCTGCCCGCCTATTACCTTGAGTTGAAGTAGAGGAGTCCTTTTGATGACCAGGGTGATGCACCATAGCCAGCTTACGCGGTAGCCACAACACTGCCAGGAGGTCCAGAATTTCTTGAATATTTTTAATGCCTTTGCCATCCACGGTTAAAAGCTGGTGCTCTCGATATATATGGCCCCATGTATGTGGGCCGTGGCAAATGCATATCTACTGTCAGTATACACAGTATAAATCCTTTCCGGAGGCCAAAGTGAGTGTTTTGGTCAGGGCAATTAGCTCAGCCTTTTGAGCTGACATCCCAGATGGCAGAGGCTGAGCCTATATGACCTCCTGCATGGATACCACTGCCACCCCTGCTGCCCTCCATCCCTCGTGGATAAAACTGCTCCCGTCTGTAAACCAAACCAGTCTGTCCGGCAGAGGGTTATCTCACAGATGGGGACGTAGCCCTTGGACCTGGGCCAGGATATTAACAAAGTCTAGATGGGCTTCCAGGTCGGGGGCAGGCAAGAGCGTGGCAGGGTTTAACCCCGTAGGAGCAAAAAGTTGACTCTCTCTGGGTTGAGCAATAGGCTTGGTCATGCGTGATTCGGGCATTACTCATCTACCTTTCCGGCGGTTGCCTGAGGACTCCTTCCACCGCATGGGTGGTAGTTATGAGAGTGACTTTTCCAGAGACAGTTTTTGGGAGTCTTTGAAAAAGAGGGCAGCCGCTGCCACCATGCACAAGCATGGGGGCCAGCCGGATACTACTGGGTCTAACTTTTTGGACAGATAGGCCACAGGACGCTTCTGGGGGCCCAAGGATTGAGTGAGCACCCCTTTAGCTATGCCCTTTTCCTCATCCACAAACAAATGGAAAGGTTTTATAATGTCTGGAAGACCCAGGGCTGGTGTGGACAGTAAAGCCCTTTTTAAGGACTCAAAGGACTGCTGCATCTGGGGAGTCCACTGAAAAGCTACCTTTTCCCGGGTAGCCTCATACAAGGGTTGAGCCAAGTCTGCAAACCCAGGTATCCACAGCCAGCAAAACCCCGCAGAACCCAGGAACTCATGTACCTCCCTTTTGGTGGTGGGTGTTGGCAACTGTAAGACAGTAGCTTTTCTGGCTTCCGTCAGCCATATATGGCCTTCTTTGAGGCGATAGCCCAGGTATGTTACCTCAGACAAGCAGATTTGCGCTTTCTTCGCGGAGATGTGGTATCCCATCTGTCCCAGTTCTGTCAGCAGTTTGGCAGTTCCTGTTTGGCAGGCATGCTCACTCTCTGCAGCGAGTAACAAATCGTCAACATACTGGAGCAAAATTAATTCTGGAAACCAGCCGCGAAATTCTCGCAAATCCTCATGAAGGGCCTCATCAAAAAGGGTGGGAGAGTTCTTGAACCCTTGAGGCAATCGTGTCCAGGTCAATTGTCCACTGATGCCCCGTTCTGCATCCTGCCATTCAAAGGCAAACATCTCCTGGCTTTGGGGTGTGAGTGGTAGGCTAAAGAAGGTATCTTTTAGGTCCAACACAGTATACCACACATGGGTGGGTGGCAGGGCATTCAGCAAGGTATAAGGATTTGGGACTGTGGGGTGGATGTTTAGGACCCTTTTATTTACTTCCCTAAGGTCTTGTACTGGCCGGAAGTCTTGCGAATGTGGTTTTTGCACCAGCAGTAAAGGGGTGTTCCATTGAGAATGATATGTTTTAAGGATACCACTGTCCAGTAGCCTCCGAATATGAGGCGTTATTCCTGACCTGGCTTCTGCAGACAGAGGGTACTGTTTTACCCAAATGGGTTCAGCCCCCGCCTTTAGCTGGACTATAATGGGTGGTCGGTGGGACTCCAGGCCAACACCTGCGGTTTCTGCCCAAACATTCGAAAAAGACTTCATCCACCACGCGGGAAGGGGTGGGTGGTCTGGTGCCAACAACAGACGGTACTCATCTTGAAGGGAAACAGTGAGGACATGCAGGGGAGAACCCTTAGAGTCTTTAATTTCGACACCTTCCTGTCCAAACAAGATTTGCACTTCTACTTTGGTTAAAAGATCTCTTCCAGGGGCCTCCCCGGTGGCACAGCAGTTGAGCGCCGGGCTGCGAAGCTGCCCGCAGCCTCTGCAGCGCCGGTTCGATCCCCAGCCGCTGGGTGAGGGTCCCACATGGCGCGCAGACCTCTCCTGCCGCCCGCTGCTCCCCTCAGCAGTGTATTTCGTTGGTCTGTCTGTTCTGTTCCCTACTCTGGCTCTGGTGAATTCTCTCACCCTCCCGCGCTTCTGACTGTACCCAGTGCTTGTATAAATAAATTAAAAAAAAAAAAAAAAGATCTCTTCCAATTAACGGGTATGGGCATTCAGGGATTACAACGAAGGTGTGCGAGAACTGACCTTTACCTAAGTCTATGGACCTTTTTGTGGTCCAGGGATACTGCTTGCATCCCGTAGCCCCTTGTGCCCATGCTGTTCTGCTGGACAGTTTACCCAAGGGTTCGGTGAGAATTGAATGCTGCGCTCCCGTGTCCACAAGGAAATTAACAGGTCTTCCCTCCACTTTTAAGTTTAGCCTGGGCTCGGGGAGGGTCGAGTCCTGACAACCCTAGTCACTGTCATCCTCTGTGCCCCCGAGCACCAGGACAGGAGTGTCTGAAGCAACGGGATTGTTTGGTTTTATCCCCCGTTTTTTTGGACAGTCTCTGGCCCAGTGTCCTCTCTGCGTGCAGTATGCACATTGATCACGCTGTAGGGTCCTGCGTGCCCCTGAGAAGTCGGGGCGACGGGGGAGGTGTTGCTTACCCAGGTCGTCCTTTTGAGTGACTGTGAACAGGATCCGGGCCATGTCGCAAGTCTGGCGTGCGCTTTCAGCCACTCTCACCTTTGGTTCTTCCTGGCGGATGTGGTCCTCTCTTTGTTCAGGAGTTTTGCAGTGGTTGTACACCCTTTCTGCCACTTCAATGAGATCTCAAATAGATTTCTCTCCTAGTCTATCCATTCTCTGCAATTTTTGTTTAATATCAGGAGCCATCTAGTTGACAAAGGCCATTACCACCGCAGCCCTGTTTTCTGCTGCCTCTGGATCCATAGGAGTATATTGCTTCCATGAGGCACTCTAGAAAAGCCGCGGGGGTCTCCTCCCTTCCCTGCTGAACATCCCCTACCTTGGCCAAATTGGTGGGTTTGTGGGCTGCCACGTGCATCCCTGCCATTACAGTCTGGCGGTACACAGGGAGTCTCTCCTTAACTTCAGCCTGGTTAAAATCCCAATTAGGTCAGGTCAAGGGAAACACTAAGTCTATGCGGGCCGCGTTTGTGGTGGGTGTGCCATCTTCTCTGGGGACTAACTTCCTGGCTGCCATAAGTATGCCATCTCGCTCCTCAGTGGTAAAGAGGACTTGCAAGAGCTGTTGGCAATCATCCCAGGTGGGCTGATGGGTAAATAGAACAGTGTCTAGGAGACTAACAAGATCTCTAGGGTTGCCAGAGAAACGCGCGTTCTGTGCTCTCCCGTTATAGAGGTCACTGGTCCCGAATGGCCAGTAGTGCATGGGCTGATTGCCCTGTTCATTGGGCAATCCTGCCACATGCAGGGGCAGTACAGTGGAATCCGGGGAAGTCGCTTTCACTGAACAGGTGCCCGCGGCCAGACCCTGTCCGCGAGGCCCGCCTGTCTCCGGGGGAGGAGGAGGATGTCCAACTGGCACGGGTTAAGAGGGGTTATTCCGAGGGTTATGATAGGGTGGTGGAAAAAGGAGTTCCTCTGGGGTAGAGTCTTGGAAAACTGCAGGAGCTGGCGGGGCATTGGGGTGTGACCCAAGCAGTTTGGCTGGCAACATGGGTTGTGCTTGTAATGACAAAAATGGTTTTAACCAAGCAGGGGGGGTTCTGGACTAGATCTTGCCAGAATAAGATGTACGGAAGTTGGTCATGATGTCCAAATTTTCCTTCACGGGTGATGATCTCCTTCACATGGACAATCTGCAAATCAAAAGTTCTCTCTGGAGGCCAACCAACTGCGAACTGTGGCCACTCTGAGGAACTAAAGGTGATTAGAGATGATTTCTTTATCTCCACACTGAGGTCCGACCCTCTGGACCTGATATCTTTAAAGTGTTGTAAAACCACAGATGGAGGGGTAAGTGGTGATTGACCCATGATGACAAATGCTAGAATTACAGTAGCTACTCGCAAAAAAACAGACCAAAAAGTAATTTTTCAAAAGGCCCCAAAAAGGGGAATCTGCTCCCCCACAAAGGGTGAGGGCTTCCTAACAGGTGGCCCGGGGACATCTCCCGCGGTCCACGATGGAGGCCTGCTAGTGCGTTCACTTAAGCCTTACCTGGCTACAAAACAGATTTGCAGGTTTGCAAACAATTACAGTTTTCACAGGTACAGAGTACAAAAGATACAGGTACTGAGTACAAACACAGGTCTGCAGACAGAAACAAATCTTACCCGGGCAAGTGTTGGCACTCATCCACGCGCTTTATGACTCCTTTCAGTTGCTCAGTAGTTGGGGCCTGCACTCGCCAATTCCAGACAAGCCCCCAAAATGTTGTGCCCAGTGTTGACAAGTGCAGCCCCCAAGGACACACAGAAGCTGATGCAAGAACACAAAGGAGTTTATTACCGGCTCGAGTCCAGGCTCATGACCCGCACCGATGCAGCAGCAGAGATTGAGAGCCCCGAACAAGGGAAGCAGGGTTTTTTTAATAAGGTTACAGACCAGTTCAAAAATCAAATCATGCTGGTTGTCACCCATTGGCTACTAGAGAGCATTTTGGCACGCGTGGTTATAGTCTTAAGTTGATTGGACGGGTAAAGATGCAGTCCCATTTATGGATAAGACTGCCCTCAGTGGCAGCTGGGGATGGTTTGACTTTACGTCAACAAGTGGGGTGAGGGCTGTGACTGTTGAAACTATCTCTGGAATGCAGTTTTGCAAGAACTTAAATATCAAGATGGCAGATATACAAAATGGTGAAGCCTTGCCTAAGCTTGGTTCCACAGTAACAACATTCTTTCCTGAGGAACAGGCAGGTACTCCCCTTATAAGCTGTTAACAAGTCCAGAGCCCTCTGGTTTTGAAAAGTGACCTGTGCCAGGAGGTGAGCTGTCTTTGTAATGATGCTAAAGACAGAGGTTTTTCTAAGGAGGTATCTATCTGTTAACTGAAATGTTAAAAGTACAGGAATGAAAGCCGACAAGGGCATCAGTTTGTAGCAGGGGTAGCTGTGATTGGAGTGCCATAGGTGGGACTGAGAGTTGGGGAGTCTGGCAAGCAGCGTCCATTGTCTTGGTCATAGTGGTATTGAGATTAATTGTAATTGCTGCCAATAGCAGCCTCTGAAGGGAAGCACAGAGGAAACAAGAGGAGGTATTAGACCCAAAAGAGTCATTTAGGAAGAGTATAGCATTTTGGATTATATGAATCCAGGATGAGGGTGTCTCAGTCTTTTCTGATGATGTTAGCTGATTTTGTAGGACTTGCTCTGAATGGAGGAGGTCCTGGGAGACATGGACTGTGGCATTTTGTGTCGGGACATATTCCCTTGAGATGGACAATGTTGCCACTGGGTAGGAATGCCAGCCAGTGTACACTGCGGCTTGGACTCCTTGTACCCAGCGTTGGTCCCAAGGATCTGAAATAGCATAGCTAAATTGGTTCATATTGAAACCCGTATTATGACGAACCAGAGAGAACATTCGACCTTTGCCTGGAAGGTGCACTGCACATGACTGGTAAGGGCACCCTCCATTTTCTCTATAGGTATTCTAGCAGTGATCTAAGGTTTGATGGTAAAAGAAACAAAACAAGGTTTTCATAGGGTTAGTAATCGAAGAAAGAGTTAGAGTGAGAGTGATAAGTGCTGTGCATCCAGCCTGTGGGCACTCCGCAGTACCCACCTAGTGGGTAGTCTCAGTGGATCCTGAGACAAAGGTCTCCCTAACTTTGAATTTCCATATACAGGACACTGAGCTAGGGAAGATTTTGACAAGAAATGTGCATCCTAGTACGACCCAGGTTATGACACACTGTTTGTCTTCAGAAGCATGTTTGACCCATGATAGATGGTGCCAGGAGGGGTCTCCCAGAAGTTTTACTGCTGTAGGCATGGTGAGAATAACTGTGTGCAGACCGGTTCATGAGACTGCAGTGGTTTTGGTTGAAGCGATTTGAGCAGGACTTGGTCTCCCGGATGCAGTGGTGGGGAAGGTCGGTTGGAGGTCAAGATCCACGGCAGGACTGGGTAAGTACCAGTCTGCGTGTTCCCGGAGCAGTCGCAGAGCTCTAATGAGAGTTTAGTCAGGTGATCCTTGATTAGGCCATTGGCGCGCTCCACTTTCCCTGAGGATTGTAAGTGGTAGTGTTACAGGGCAGGGAGAGGGGCAGCCCAAACCCCACAAATCTGCCTATTCTATATAGGGTTCTGCCATCCGCCGCATTAACACAAAACATGAGACTTTAATGGGAAGGAACTTTAATGCAATTAGGAAACAATACAGGAAAGGCAAAGAATCTAGTTTCTAAATCAAACACCCAAAGTTACCCGTCCCCTTGTGGGTAAAAGTCCATCCATATGGGATCGGCCCAGAGCAAGGCCCCAAAGCCTGCCACAAGTCTAAAGCATCTTCCAGTGGGGACCTACAGAAAAGGGTCAGAAACAACCAGACAAGCCCGGAAGGAAAAGAGCAAAATCAAAATCAAGATAAAAGCTGCCATGGTCACCTCCCCACGGGTCTCACCCACATCTGTGTCACCCAGTCCACGACCAAAAGACAAGCACAGTTTCTTCATGTGTCTCTAGGCTCCATGCGCCTCCTCCAGGTCTCCTTCTGGCTCCATCCTGCTTCCTTCCTTCCTCAGTCTCCTCTGCAGCCCCTTCTCTTCCTGCTCAGCTCCACCCTCCATTTGGGTGGAGCAGGGAACCTGGAACCTCCCCCTTTCCTGGGTACCACCCTGTTATAGTAGGGAATGTAAAGTTTTCAGGTTACCCAGAGCCCAGAGACCTGCTGTGTAATCTTTGAAATAAAAGCTGGACCATTGTCAGATTGGAGAGAGGTGGGGAGGCCAAAGTGCAGGATAATGTGGTTAAGAAGGGCCTCAGTTACTACCTGAGCCATTTCTCTAGCTGTAGGAAGACCTCGACCCAACCTGTCATTGTATCAACCATTGTTAGAAGATATTTAACCTTTTTGTGAGTAGGGAGGTGAGTAAAATCAACCTGCCAATCCTGTCCGGGTAAGTATTCATGCAGTTGGTGAGCTGCGAAAGAAGAAGGTGGGCGAACTCCCCCTTGAGGTAACACGCGAGCACAGTTTTGACAGAGGGAACATATTTGCCAGACTTTTGCACTCAGGGAGGGGTGGAAAAAGAGTCGAAGTGATGGAAGGGACAGATAGAAAGACAATAGGAGCAGGGTCTGCAGCAGAGCCAGTTGTGAGAGTGAGAGCCCTTGCCGCTGCATCAGCCTTGTTATTACCTGTGGTAACATAGAATTGTCAGTTTGGTGTCCTTTACAGTGAATAATGGCAACTTTAGTTGGAAGCTGCAAGGCTGCTAAAAGTGTAAGGATAAGTTTAGCATTAATGATGGGGGACCCTTTGGTGGAAAGGAACCCCCTTTCCTGCCAAATTGCAACATGACTGTGAGCAATAAGGAAGGCATGCTTTGAATCCACATAGATGTTGACTTTGTTATACTTGCTGAGGGTGAGTGCCCTGGTTAGGTGCTATGAGTTCTGCCTTTTGGGAGGTGGTTCCTTTGGGCAGCTTTCCTGCCTTGATTACCTAATGGATGGTAACAATGGCTTAGCGCTGTTACCTCCGCTGACCTCGCGCATCTATGCAAGAGCTGCCGTATATGAACAGAGTCCAGTAGACATCTGACAAAGAAGAGTCAGTTAAACCCAGTCTGGAAGTTTACATTTTTTTCCCAGGATTTCAGGACACGAATGAATGGCAGAAGGGGGCCAGAGACAGGCAGAAGAGTGGCTGGGTTGAGAGAATTTGACTGAGTGAGACTCACCAGAGGGTTTTCAATAAGGAGCATATGGAAATCCTGTAAGCGGGAAGGAGTAAGAGTGGAGAGCAGGCGGTGAGACGGGAAGTCCTGAAGGTGGTGCAAGGAATGTACTTGGATGGGTCTTTCCAGAGTAAGTTTGAGGGATTCCTGGGTGAGTAGAGCTGTCGCCGTCAGGACCCTACGGCAAGGTTGCTGTTGTGCCCAGCGTCGACCAGTGCAGCCCCCAAGGACACAGACAACCGATGCAAGGGCACAAAGGAGTTTATTATGGGCTCGAGTGCGGGCCCTCGACATGCACTGATACAACGGCAGAGGTCGAGAGCCCCGAACAGAGGAAGCAGGGGTATCTTATAGGGTCACTAGTGGCGCGAATTTTGAAAGAAGCTGGCAATTACCCATTGGCTACTTCAAAGGCATTTTGGCACGCACGGTTATAGTTTCAAACTGATTGGACGGTTAGTGATGCTGTCCCATTTATGGACAGGACTGCCCTCATTGGCAGCTGGGGTGGTCTGCTTTTTCGTCACCAAGTGGAGTGAGGGTTGTGACTGCTGAAACTATCTCCGGAATGCAGCTGGACAAGGACTAACATATCAAGTTGGAGGATATACAAAATGGCGAAACCTCGGCTAAGCTTGGTTCTACAGTTGCCAGCCCCTAACGGTGGGATCTATCTGCTTGGAGAGATAAGGGATAGGACGCAGGGCTGGGCCCAGAGGTTGGGAAAGGACGCCTACTGCAACACCCAGATGTTTGTCTGCGAACAGGAGCAAAGGCTTTTCTGGATCAGGAAGGGCAAGGGCAGGTGCCTTAAGAAGGGTATTTCTGAGTAAATGGAAGGCCCTGCGGACCTCCCCGGGGTTTTGGGGAGGTTCTTCGGGGGAGGTTTTTGCTGCGTTGTACAGTGGCTTGGCTAGGAAAGCAAAATGAAGGATCCAATGACGGAAGAATCCAACCAAACCTAGGAGGAAAGGATTTGTTCTGCTGATTCAGGGGAGGGAAGGTCCCGGATGGCCTGTTTGCAGTCCACCGTCAGCTGTTTGGAGGAAGGCGTTAGTCAAAGACCCAGATAGACGACTGCGGGAACTGAAAGTTGGGCTTTGGATGGGGAGACACGGTATCTTTTTGAGCACAGGAAGTTGAGGAGTTGTGCAGTGTGTTGCTGAAATTGTGGCAGAGGACTGCAGAGGGGGAGGTCAGCAACATACTGGAGAGTGCTGGGTGCAGTATTACATGATGAGACATCACTAGCTAATACTTGACCAAACAAATGAGGGCTGTCCCGGAAACCCTGAGGCAGGACTGTCCAGGCCACTTGCTGGGAGGTGTGTGTGTCTGAATCTTCCCTAGTAAAACTGTTATGGAGCAGCCCTGATATAAAACGGGTTGCCTGCCCGTGGG
This sequence comes from Talpa europaea, assembly GCF_964194135.1. Lineage (NCBI taxonomy): Eukaryota > Metazoa > Chordata > Mammalia > Eulipotyphla > Talpidae > Talpa > Talpa europaea. The sequence goes on along the minus strand of NC_140072.1, from coordinate 73,481,451 downwards.
TCCTCCCCCGCGCGCTTTAAAGGGACTTATTAATACTCCACTACAGTCACACACAAAAGGTTAATAAAAGGTTTATTTACAAGGGAAAGGGAAATGAGGAAATGTACAACTCAGGGAGAAAATAGGGAAATAAAATCTTTAATGCATCCTACCCGATCCGCCAACCTGGAAACCCAATGGCACTCTGAGAGCTGGCCGAGCGCTGCAAGCTGGCAGAGGGCCAAAAAGGGAATCCCTCAAAGCCCACGTGTTTGGTTTTATACCAAACCTGGCTGCTTAACCCCACCCTCAGGTTCCAGCAACCTTCCCTTCGGTGGTGATGGGATTTGTCTTTCCCAATGTTCTGATGGCTTTGGTCTAGAGTGGGGGTGGAGTCCACAAAGCCTGTATGGAATTAGCTTTAGGACATCCTTTTCCTCCTAACAAAAGCAAATAGAAAATAACATTAAGGATCCAGAGGGATGGCAAAAAAGGCATCTTTGAGGTCAAGTACAGAGAAGCATGCGGTAAAAGACAGTATATGAGATAGAAGGGTGTAGGGGTTTGGCACTGTGAGATGGATAGGCAGCACCACCTCGTTAATGAGGTGAAGGTCTTGAACTAGACAATAAGAACCCTCAGGCTTTTGAACGGGGAGGATGAGAGCATAACAGGGTGAGTTGATAGGAGTAAGGAGTCCCTTTCCCAGGAGTCATTGAACGATGGGTTTAAGACCCTGACGGTGAGTGAGGGAAATTGGAAACTGGGGGTGAGAGGGAAAAGATGAGGGATCCTTAAGGAGAATGAGAACTGGGGTACGATGGGTGGCAACAATCAGGATAGAGATATTCCAGACCATGGGGTTGACAGTGGAAGGAGCCAGTGGGTAGTCCTGAGGAGGATTAGGAGATGTTTGGAAGAGTGGGAGGATGAGAGCAGTGCTAGGGTCTTGGAACCATGAGTAGTCCTGAGTTTGGTTAAGAGGTTACGACCCAGGACTGGTGTGGGGTAAGAAGGCATAACTAGGAAAGAGTGGACCAGTGGTCTGGGCTGAGAAGGAAGGCCGTTAACACCCGTAACCGAGGCCTGAGAAGGATAAACTTGACCGGAATAGGAGAGGAGGACAGAGAAGATAGCCCCCATCTCAATCAGAAAGGAGATGGACTTTCCTGCCACCTTGACTGTTACCCTGGGCTCCCGAAGGTTATCGGAGTCGATGAGTCTGGGCCCCTTCAGTCCTCAGCCGCCAAACCCAAGACCGCCAGTGGAAGTGTACCAGGGGCTGGAAGGACTGCCACAACACGACAAGGCGCAGAGGACAGTCACTTTTCCAGTGACCCTGGACGCTACAGATGGAGCATGGGTTGGGGCAATGTTTGCACCAGTGGCCCTCCAGGCCACACTTGAAGCAGGCTCCCGGAGGTGGTTGGTTGGGGCCCATTGTTGTCCTTGGGCGGTAGGCGCTGAGGTCTTTGGAGGTGCTGTGGTCATTGGAGAAGCAGGGCATGACGGCCTCAGGGCAGCTACTAGGGCCTGAGCTTGAAGCTCAGCCTCCTGGTGACTATGGGTCTCCCTATCCATCCTGTCCTGTTCCCCCTGGTTATTAAATACCTTAAAGGCCATATTCAGTAGATCCCGGATAGGGGTTTGAGGATTGTCCTCAGCCTCTTAAGCTTCTTTCTAATGTCAGGGGCTGACTGAGATATAAAATTGTTAGGGGGAAGTGATGTCCTGAGTTAATCCCATACAGGCTTTGTGGACCCCACCCCCACTCCAGACTAAAACCATCAGGACATTGGGGAAGACAAATCCCATCACCACCAAGGGGAGGGTGGCCGGGACCTGAGGGTGGAGTTGGGCAGCCAGGTTGGATATAAAAAACCAAACACGTGGGCCTTGGGCTCTCTGGCTCGCGATCGCTCGCCTCCCGGCTTCACCGCTCCTGGCTGGCGGCCAGCTCTCAGAGCGCCATTTTGGGATTCCTGATCGGCGGACCGGGTAGGACTCATTTAAAACTTTGTCTCCTGCTTTTCTCCCAGAGCCGTACATTTCCTCATTTCCCCTTCCCTTGTAAATAAACCTTTTATTAACCTTTCACGTGTGCCTGCAGTAGAGCATTGATAAGTCCTTTTAAGCGCGCGGGTGAGGACCCACAGTCAGACACCCCGTTTTGTATCGGGGTTGCTCTACAACAAAATGAGTAGTCAGAACTGTGGCGCCTCCAGGCGAGTCAGGGTCAAGCCTGGTATAGGCTGTAGCACCTCAGTAAGGCAGCTGAGGAAAGCAGTGGAGTTTTCTGAGGCAGACTGGGTAATCTCCCTGAGCTTATCAAAGTTTACACTTTTATGCGTGGCTGCTTGGAGACCAGCTAGGAGACAGGTAATAAAAGGTTGCGGTGAGCCCTGCCCTGGGGGACAGTGTCTGTCAGTCTGGTAGTCCCACCCTGGCTCCTGGTGGGGAACTGCTTCAGGGCCTGGGGGCTTGGTTGTGTTAGTCAAATGGATCTGATCTGCATGGTCTTGGGCAGACCTAAAACACGTTCCCTTTTGTCAGAGATTAGGGTGGAAGAGAAGATAACATGTAAATCATGACACATAAGGTCATAGTGTTACAGGGCAGCCCCTATATAAAACAGGTTGCCTGACTGTGGGTCCTCACCCGTGCACTTAAAAGGGGCTTATTACTCCACTGCAGGCACACACAAAAGGTTAATAAAAGATTTATTCACAAGAGAAGGGGAAATGAGGAAATGTATAACTCAGGGAGAAAAGTGGGAGATAAAGTCTTAAATGGGCCCTACCCAATCTGCCGATCTGGAATCCCAAATGGCACTGTGAGAACTGGCGGAGAGCCAGCAGCCGAGAAGCCAGGAGGTGAGCGAGAGAGACAGACCCCAAGGCCCACGTGTTTGTTTTTTTTTATACCAACCCTGGCTGCTTAACTCCACCCTCAGGTCCCAGCCACCTTCCCTTGGTGGTGACGGGATTTGTCTTTCCCAAAGTCTTGATGGCTTTGGTCTGGAGTCGGGGTGGAGTCCACAAAGCCTGTACGGAATTAGCTCAGGACATCCTTTCCCCCTAGCAATAGGCTTGGGTAAGATAACGAAATTCTTTGGTGTAAGTAGTGGGATCATTAGTGAAAGAGCCAAGACACTTTTCAATCTGGGAGAGATAAGATGGAGAGAAAGGAACATGGACTCTACCTAGTCCTTCAGTCCCCGCCATTTTCCTAAGGGGACGGAGAAGAGGATGAGCAAGAGAGTGGGTGGCGTCTAGGAGGTGAAAAGAAAGGGGGAGGGGCTGTATTGGGGAGCTGAAGGAGGTGAAGACTGAGAATCTAGAGGATCAGAGAATTTTGAAGAGGGGTCCGGAGAGGGCAAAGAGTGAGAGGAGTCTCGAGACTTAGAAAGTATGGCAGGTTTTCAGGAGGGAGAGGGGAGGGGTGGAGTGCAAGAGAAAGAAAGCCTGGCCCTAAGGGAATCTCTGACCATTTTCCATTGCGGTGACAGAATTGTTTAAGTCTATAAGGGCTGAGAAATTGAAAGTGCCATGCTCAGGCCAGTGGAAGCCATTGTCCAATCAATACTGAGGCCATGTCCTGTTGCTGTAAAAGACGAGAAGCTTAGAGCGTTATCTGGCCTTAGTCCCAATGGATCGAAATTTGAGAGAAGGCATCCCAGTGGGGTGGCCTAGCTCTGCTTAGAATTGGCAGATCCCATGGCTAATCCGGCTCCTTTTCCCAACTGACAGGGGGCACAGTGTTAGGAACGCAGCGTCCCAAGATCCTGACCTGGCCTACAGGGGACACAGACCCCAGATGGCGGCGTCTGGCCAACAGGCAGGGGGCAAACAAGCGAGGGGGACGTCTCTACCGCTCGGTTGTTGCCTAAACAGGGCACCTAGTCTGGATGGGCGTCCCAAATCCAGGTCTAGGTGTAACAGGGAGTCAGCTGATGTGGGCCCATGGTTTACATGACAGCCAACCAAAACAGGGAGTTAGGAGAGGAGCCGGATAGCCAGAGGCGAGGGCCTCCCAGGCAGGAGGGTCAGGCAGGTGACTTATCCCAAGGATCAAGGTTGGTGGTGGATGGGAGGTGTCTGCAATGGAGAGGAGAGGTCTCAGACACGTCAAGGCGGCCTCGGCGCCAGGGGACACAACCTTCCCGGGTTTGCGGCACCATTATGAAAGGTGCCGCGCAGTAAAGAAAAGGAGAGCTAGGCTGAATTTCTCAAAGGAAGGGAAAATTTATTGCTCCCGGGGGCGGCGGGGGGGGGGGGCACCTCACGGACCCTATGTGGGGGTCAGTGAAGCCGCTCACGTTGTCAGGGGAAGGCAGGCTTTTATAGAGTGAGGAGAGGTCAAGTGGGAAACTGGGTTCATATGGGGGGGGGGAAGTTTGTAAGGCAGGAAGGAAAGATTCATAGGGCGGGTGGAGGTTCTTTGTTTGAGAAAAGATTTGTAGGGGTGGGGGGAGGCTCATTGTCTGAATCCTCTAGGCAGGCTTCCGCATTCCTGTCCCCAGGTGGGCTTCCTGGTGGGTTTTTGCATTCCGGTCTCCTGCATGGACCTTTCACCTACCACAACACTGTGCTATATTGTCCAGGAATCAGGGCGTGGAGTTGGTCCCCTGCTGTGCTGCTCATCCCTATGTCTTGGGTGTGGAAGGGAAGCCAGGTGCTTTGTACCCAGCCTGGGTGGCCATATCAGCTGCCCCAAAGTGTCTGGAGATTCAGAACTACTACAACAATTTCCTCACTTTCAATTTTGGTCACCATCTCTATGGTGATGAGAGTCAGTAGTTCAAATAATGATGTGGGGCTCAGAAGATTGTTTCCTCTGATCTCAAAACAATATAAAGTCTCTCCCCAGAGTTTAGCAAGAAGGGTGAAAAGATTTGCATCATGCTGTATTTATTAGCATGTGGCAGTGTTTTTGTGGAGTTGCGGGTCCTTGGGTTTACACTGGGAAAGGTTTCGCCAGAGCTCATATATAGGCGGCACGCGGTGAGTTTCTCCACGAGGCAGAGACGGTAGTGATTTTAAAGGACAAGTTTATTAGATAAGGGATAGGATAGTAAAAGACACTTGCATAGACACAAGTGGGGGCAGCGTGAGGTTTTATCCTCTTCTTTTGGTGGGGAGGGGCTTCATCTTTGTGAGTGGTCAGATTGTTAGAAATTCACCAATTTTGGAAAACTATTCAAAATCAGGAAGGGACCAGAGATTCCAGGGTGCGGAGCAGAGATTCTCAGGTCTGTGCTCCACTCCCTATAGCAGTCTGATCTAGCTTGGGCCTTATGACTTGTGATAAGGGTGCCTAAGGGTCATGACCTCTAAGTTAGGTTAATGGCCCTGTTATTTTCTTCTACCCCCACCTCCTTGTAAGTCAGGTTCTGGTCTTAGGGCGCCTCCTTTCCAATCTTTCTATTCTTGTCCTCCATCAGCAGGGAGAATAAATTCTAAGAGACAGAGAGGTTGGTGCAAAGCTGTGATCTCAGAATTCAAATGTGAACAAGGCTATAGGAGTGACCATACTTCCAAGATATGATGGAGGCCAGAGTTCAGAGGCAAGACTCACATCCTTTCCACCAGGTACAGTTGTGATGTTGTTTTTGTGGAGTTGTGGGGTACTTGGATTCACTCTGGGAAAGGTTTCACCAGAGCTCTCATTTCAGCGGCAAGTGGCGAGTTTCCCAGGCGAGTTTCTCCGTGAGACAGAGACATTATTTATATTTAAAAAGCAGGTTTATTAGGGAAAGGGAAAGAGACAGGTTTGCTGAGAGAGGCCTGCATGGTTGCAGGCAGACAGCCTTGAGGAGAGTGGCCTCCACTGAGGGAGGTCAGTGAAAAGAAGTGCCGGCATGGTACAGGTCACGGGCAGGCAGGAGGCTGCTGCCCTGCAGAGGGAGAGAGTTGGCAAAAGGAAGCACCTGCCCCGAACCTGTGCAGAGCCTGCATTGATATAGTCCTTTTCTCTTTGGGAGGGGTCACTCCTCAGTGGGGTGGCCTGCTTGTTGCCAATGTTGGGTAACAGGCAAAACTAGAAAGGGATCAGAGATTCCAGGGTGGGCCCAATCTCCGTATCTTTACCCTTAGGCCTATGCTCCACTCCCTATAGCAGTCTGATCCTGCTTGCGTCTCATGCCTTGCGATAAGGCACTGATGCCGAAGGGTCACGACCTCTACAGCTGCATTAATGGTCATGTTATTCCCCTCGACCCCCACCTCCTTGTGTGAGTCAGGTTTTAGTCTTGAGGCCTCCTTTCCAGTTTTTCTATTCTTGTCCTCCATAAGTTGCAGGCAGTATGGGAAACCTGACACCAGAGAAGCCCTCACCTAGCAGGTTTTGCCTGTGGATCAGATCAGCATCATCTGAAATCAAGGAGTACTCAAAGCCTGGTTCCAAGACCTGGGTTCACATCTGCTCCTCATCACTTGACTCAGGACAAACATGAGAGACTCCACAGTATTCCTGAGAACCATCAACTTTCCATGTTCCCACACTCACAGTCATTCTTCTGAACAAGTCCCTCTGTCCAGGTCCATCTGCATTGTCTGCCTGAGGTCTCAGATGAGTTCGACATTTCTTTCCTCCTAATCTTTCCTGTAATAATTTCAGTAAAAGCCAAAGCTTGGAAAATTTCAGAATAACCACCAGGATTTACAAGCAAACCCTTTAAAATACCAATATTAATAGCATTTCTCTTATGTGACAGTGCTCCCCATTAAGTTATGAAATAGTTATCATAATGTTCAACTTCGTCTAATGTTAAGGGAGATTGTAGGGGCAGGAATGGGCACTGAGCAGGTTATCTATGATCCAGCAGACCGGGTAAAGGAGGGGTGTAGGGTAAGGAAAAATGTCAGGCTTTTCTGCCCTCCTGCCATCAGGATAGATGATGGATCCTTGAGGTCCTGAATACATGCCTGATGGCGGGCACCTGGAATAGGGTGTGGGCATAAGTAGATGGGATTCACTTGGGCTAAGACTGTGCTTTTTAAGGGTGGCGTCATGGGGATGCCAGCAGCAGCAGAAGCCGAGAGAGAAGCCAAAAGAGAAGAAGCCCAAAGAAGAAGCAGAGAATGCCAGAGAGCCCAGATAGAGTGAAGATTTGCTGGGGGCTGGGAGGACTGCCAGCCTTCCAGGCCCCCAGCACCCTTGCCTGCCATATGTCTGATGAACCCCAGTAAAAGACCTGCAAAAAAGCTCTGAGGGCTCCAGGACTTCTCCTTTACCCGGTCTGCATGGGATCAGAAAACCTGCACTGTGGTCCATTCCTGCCCTTACAATTGGCGTAGTAGGCAGGATCCATGTAGACGGGTATTGGAGCCCTCTGAAGACCTGGAGGGACTACGGAGAAAAGACTGTTTGCCTGTGATGATGCAGAAGGAGCCATGGCGGCACAGAAGGTGGACAACGTCCACGAGCTACAGGACGAGACCTGGCGTGAAGGAGATGCCCGAGAGAACCAGCCAATGACACCCGAAAGGACCAGCCAATGACCTCTGAGGCAGAAAGAATCATTGGCAGAGGACCAAGATTTGGAGCTCGCCAGTGCTGATTCAGGGAGAGGCTGAGACAGGGCAAGCTAGGGTTAATAGGCAGTTTTAGGGACAGTGCAGAAGGTGACCTCTGAAGAATTCAGGGAGGCTTCAGAGATAAGGACAACCAAGGGAATGTAACCAATACCACTGGGAAAAACAAACATCACAGGACCATTGTTAACAATAGGGGAAAAACAAACATCCTAGGACCAGGACAATATTAAGGATGGTCCTGGTTTTCTTCAGGTGATAAGATAAAATGTAGAGATACTCACCCCCATAAAGATAAAGTGATAAGCATAACAAATGGGGAAAGACAAACCTGTTAGATAAGGAATGTGAAGATCCCTGTAGGGTAAAGAAAATGTCAGGCTTTTCTGCCCTTCCGCCATCAGGATAGATGATGGATCCTTGTCCTGAATGCATGCCTGATGGCGGGCACCTGGAATAGGGTGTGGGCATAGGTAGATGGGATTCAGCTGAGTTAAGACTGTGCTTTTAAGGGCGGTGTCACGGGGGGACGCGCGCAGCCCCAGCCAGTAGCAGCAGAAGCAGCAGCAGCAGCACCAGTAGCAGCAGTAAAAGCCAAAGCCGAAGCTGAAAGAAAAGCCGAGAAGCAGCAGAACCAACGCCAGAGAGCCCAAATAGAGTGAAGACTTGCTGGGGGCTGGGAGGCTGGCAGGCCTGCCAGCCTCCCAGCCCCCCAGCCAGCACCCTTGCCTGCCATATGCCTGGTGAACCCCAAATAAAAAACCTGCAAAACCACTGAGGACTCTGACTCCTCCTTTACCCGGTCTGCATGGGATCAGAAAACCTGCACTGTGTCCAGTTCCTGCCCTTACAATTGGCGTAAGTCGGCAAGATCCATGCAGACGGGTATTGGAGCCCTCCGAAGACCTGGAGGGACTAAGGAGAACAGACTGTGTGATTGCCTGTGACGACGCTAGAGGCGCCATGGCGGCACAGAAGATGGATACGGTCCGGGAGTGCAGGACGGGACCTGGCGTGAAGGAGACGCCCGAAAGGACCAGCCAACGACACCGGAAAGGACCAGCCAACGACACCGGAAAGGACCAGCCAATGACCCCTGAGGCAGCAGGCCGTTGCTGACGCAGGGAGAGGCCAATGGACTTGAACTGATGGACTGATGGACTTGGACTGATAGACTGATGAACTGATAAACTTGGACTGACAATCCCGCCAGAAGGCGGAGGACCTTGGCAGGTTGTTTTTTTTGAGAATCTGGGGGTGGCCAGTGGGCCTAGATGGCCAAAAGCAGCCTGTTATGCCCTGCAGCCAGGTGGAGGAGAAAAAGCCAACTAAGAAGGCAAAAGCTGGTACTGATGCTAAGTTGAGAAGCCCTAAGTGGCTGTTAAGCAGCCTGGGTATGCTGAAGAACTGTGAGTCTCGTAAAATCACCTGTGGGTGATGCCCTGCTCATTCTTGAGTGAGGGTGAGGAGCTGAGGAACCTGTCCTTGCGGGACGGGTGGGGAACGTGGCTTGGGGTGGAGCCCAAGCCAAATGTAGAGTTTGGATCCCCAACCCATGTGCTTGTGCAGTGGGTTGGCCTGAATGCAGGGGTCTGCGAGTCGCATGGGTGGCCATGAAGGCCGAGTGCTGGAGCGACTGCAGACAGAAACCCTGAGGATTGGCAATTACCCCCAACAGAATAAAATTGCCAATCCCAGAGCTAGTGCATCCTGGGGGTGGATGCTGTGTGTGCCTTGTAGCCGAGACTACAGCCAGAGAAGCCCAGGAAGCCTGACGGCTCCTGGTGTGCAGATGCCGTGAGTGATTCTCCTCCCTCGTATGAGCAGTGCCTTCGGCAGCAGATTTGGTGGCTCATCTGCTGGTACCAATAATTGTCTTTTGCACTTGGTTGGTGCCCTGCCTGGACTTATTTGTGTTCTGTTGTATTTTGTTATATTGTATTTTGTTATATTTGATGTATTTGCTTTTGTGGGCCATGGCTGCATTGTTTGTTTGCTTAGAAAATTGTATATATATGTATAGACTGTATGGCAGAAAACCCTGAGGGGGTGGACTGTAGGGTAAAGAAAATGTCAGGCTTTTCTGCCCTTCCGCCATCAGGATAGATGATGGATCCTTGTCCTGAATGCATGCCTGATGGCGGGCACCTGGAATAGGGTGTGGGCATAGGTAGATGGGATTCAGCTGAGTTAAGACTGTGCTTTTAAGGGCGGCGTCACGGGGGGACGCGAGCAGCCCCAGCCAGTAGCAGCAGAAGCAGCAGCAGCAGCACCAGTAGCAGCAGTAAAAGCCAAAGCCGAAGCTGAAAGAAAAGCCGAGAAGCAGCAGAACCAACGCCAGAGAGCCCAAATAGAGTGAAGACTTGCTGGGGGCTGGGAGGCTGGCAGGCCTGCCAGCCTCCCAGCCCCCCAGCCAGCACCCTTGCCTGCCATATGCCTGGTGAACCCCAAATAAAAAACCTGCAAAACCACTGAGGACTCTGACTCCTCCTTTACCCGGTCTGCATGGGATCAGAAAACCTGCACTGTGTCCATGTCCTACCCTCTACAATCCCCCACTCAGTAGCAGATTAAGTGAGACAGCGAGAACTAACCAATCACAAAGAGACTGGTGGAGCTTTAGAATAATAAGGGAAAGAAGGTATATATTCCCTGAGACAGGACTCCACTTTGGCTTCCTTGCCCCTCCCAGGCCTGGTTCCCTGGCCTGGGAGTCCCACTTTATTTCTGTTCTTTTTCTCCTCAATAAACTTTTTCTTTCTATAAACGAACCTGCCTCTTCTCGCTTGCTTGCCTGAGCGTCTGCGAAGTTCCTGCTGCGGCTTCGTGAGACACCAACCCATAGGGGTCTAGTGGCTGGGACTCAGCGCTGCCCCTGCAGCCTGAGATCCGTTCCTGCCTGGGAGACTAGGCCTGACAATTCCAGTATCAAGGCCAAGAGACTTGGACTGATGGGCTGACAATTGAACTTGGACTGACAATCCTGCCAGAAGGCGGAGGACCTTGCAGGTTGATATGTTTTGGGACCCTGGGGGTGGCCAGTGGGCCTTGATGGCCAAAAGCAGCCTGTGCATGCCCAGCAGCCAGGTAGAGGAGAAAAGCCAACTGAGAAGGCAAAAGCTGGTACTGATGCTAAGTTGAGAAGCCCTGAGTGGCTGTTAAGCAGCCTGAGTATGCTGAAGACCTGTGAGTCTCGTAAAATCACCTGTGGGTGATGCCCTGCTCATTCTTGAGTGAGGGTGAGGAACCGAGGAACCCGTCCTTGGGGGACGGGTGGGGAACGTGGCTTGGGTTAGAGCCCAAGCCAAATGTAGAGTTTGGATCCCTGACCCATGTGCTTGTGCAGTGGGTTGGCCTGAGTGCAGGGGTCTGCGAGTCGCTATGAAGGCCGAGTGTTGGAGCAACTGCAGACAGAAACCCTGAGGGTTGGCAATTACCCCCAACAGAATAGAATCGCCAATCCCAGAGCTAGTGCATCCTGGGGGTGGATGCTGTGTGTGGCTTGTAGCCGAGACTACAGCCAGAGAAGGCCAGGAAGCCTGACGGCTCCTGGTGTGTTATAGTAGATGCTGTGAGTGATTCCCCTCCCTCACATGAGCAGTGCCTTCGGCAGCAGATGTGGTGGCTCATCTGCTGGTACCAATAATAGTCTTTTGTACTAGGTTGGGTCCCTGCCTGGACTTATTTGTGTTCTGTTGTATTTTGTTATATTGTGATGCATTTGCTTTTGTTGGCCATGGCTGCATTGTTTGTTTGCTAAATTGTATATATGTAGATTATATGGCAGAAAACCCTGAGGGGGTGGACTGTAGGGTAAGGAAAAATGTCAGGCTTTTCTGCCCTCCTGCCATCAGTATAGATAATGGATCCTTAAGGTCCTGAATGCATGCCTGATGGCGGGCACCTGGAATAGGGTGTGGGCATAAGTAGATGGGATTCACCTGGGCTAAGACTGTGCTTTTTAAGGGTGGCGTCATGGGGACGCCAGCAGCAGCAGAAGCCGAGAGAGAAGCTGAAAGAGAAGAAGCCCGAAGCAGAAGCAGAGAACGCCTGAGAGCCCAGATAGAGTGAAGATTTGCTGGGGGCTGGGAGGATTGCCAGCCTCCCAGCCCCCTTGCCTGCCATATGTCTGGTGAACCCCAATAAAAGACCTGCAAAAAAGCACTGAGGGCTCCAGGACTCCTCCTTTACCCGGTCTGCATGGGATCAGAAAACCTGCACTGTGGTCCATTCCTGCCCTTACAAGGGGTCAGAGTTCTCAATGGCTTTGCAGGTCTTTTATTTATTTATTTATTTATTTATTTATTTTTATATTCCCCATACAATTGCAATCCCCCCATTCTGACCCCAATCCCTCCCCTCCCGCCCCCCACCCCCCAAAAAGTGTCTCTGGTTCATAGTTTTTGCTGATTTTGATTTTCACTTTCTTATAGTTATTCATTTTCCTGGTCCCTTATTTAAGTTTTCTAGATCCCTGCTATGAGTGAGACCATCCGGTATTTTTCTTTTTCTTTTTGGCTTATTTCACTGAGCATGATCCCTTCCAGCGTCATCCATGTTGCTGCAAATTGCATGTGTTTATCTTTTTTGAATGCTGAGTAATATTCCATGGTATATATGTACCACATCTTCTTGATCCAGTCATCTATTTTTGGGCATTTGGGCTGTTTCCAAAGCTTAGCTATTGTAAACAGTGCTGCTATAAACATAGGGGTGCAGGTGTTCTTTGGAATTGATGTTTCTGTGTTCTTTGGGTAAATACCTAGGAGAGGAATTGCTGGATCCTGTGGAAGCTCTATGTTTAGTTTTGCAGGTCTTTTATTTAGATTTATCAGGCTATAGGGGCAGGACGTGTACACAGTGCAGGTTTTCTGATCCAGCAGACCAGGTAAAGGAGGAGTCAGAGTCCTCAGTGGTTTTTTCAGGTCTTTTATTTATGGCAGACAGGGGTGCTGGGGGGCTGGGAGGCTGGCAGTCCTCCCAGCCGTCAGCAAATCCTCACTCTATCTGGGCTCTCTGGCGTCCGTTTGTTCTTGGCTTCTGCTTGCATCCCCGTGATGCCGCCCTTATAAACTCAGTCTCTCAGCCCAGGTGTACGCACTTCAGGGGCCTGCCATCAGGCATGCATTCAGGACCACAGGGTTCCCTCATCTATCCTAATGGCGGGAGGGCAGAAAAGCCTAATAATTTTTACCTTACCCTATAGAGATATTCTTTTTTTTTTCTGTTTACATTATTTTTTTTTATTAAATAATAAATTTTATTTTTAGATTCCCCCATACAACTGCACATGCCCCATTCTGACCCCAATCCCTCCCCTCCTGGCCCCCACCCCCCAAAAAGTGTCTCTGGTTCATAGTTTTTTGTTGATTTTGATTTTCACTTTCTTACAGTTATTCTTTTTCCTGATCCCTTATTTAAGTTTTCTAGATTCCTGCTATGAGTGAGACCATCCGGTATTTTTCTTTTTCTTTTTGGCTTATTTCACTGAGCATGAGCCCTTCCAGCGCCATCCATGTTGCTGCAAATTGCATGTGTTTATCTTTTTTGAATGCTGAGTAATATTCCATGGTATATATGTACCACATCTTCTTGATCCAGTATCTATTTTTGGGCATTTGGGCTGTTTCCAAAGCTTAGCTATTGTAAATAGTGCTGCTATAAACATAGGGGTGCAGGTGTTCTTTGGAATTGATGTTTCTGTGTCCTTTGGGTAAATACCTAGGAGTGGGATTGCTGGATCATATGGAAGGTCTATGTTTAGTAGGTCCAGAAATCTCCACACAGCTCTCCATAGTGGTTGGACCAGTTTGCATTCCCACCAACAGTGCAGAAGAGTTCCTTTTTCTCCACACCCTCGCCAACATTTGTTGTTGCTAGTTTTTTTAATATGTGCCATTCTCACTGGTGTAAGATGGTATCTCATGGTAGTTTTGATTTGCATTTCCCTGATGACAAGTGATGTTGAACATTTTTTCATATGCCTGTTGGCCATTTGCATTTCCTCTTCAGAGAAGTTTCTTTTTAGCTCTTCTGCCCGTTTTTTGACTGGGTTATTTTCTTTGTTGTTGAGTTTCATCAGCTCTTTGCAGATTTTTGATCAGTCCTTTATCATTAGTGTTGGGTGCAAAAATGTTCTCCCAGTTGGTGGGGTTTCTCTTTGTTTTTGTTATTGTCTCTTTTGCTGTGCAGAAGCTCTTTAATTTGATGTAGTCCCAGCTGTTGATCTTTGCCTTCACTATCACTGCTTTGGGTGATGTGTCTGTAAAGATGTCTTTGATATGCAAATCACGTAGTGTTTCACCTATATTTCCTTCTATGTATTTCATGGTTTCAGGTCTTATGTCTATTTCTTTAATCCATTTTGAGTTGATTTTTGTATATGGTGTGAGGTAGTGGTCAAGCTTCATTCTTTTGCATGTAGCGACCCAGTTTTCCCAGCACCATTTATTGAACAAACTTTCTTTTTTTTTTTTTTTAATAAATTTTATTGTTATATTCCCCATACAATTGCAGCCCCCCCATTCTGACCCCAATCCCTCCCCTCCGGCCCCCCTAAAAGTGTCTCTGGTTCATAGTTTTTTGTTGATTTTGATTTTCACTTTCTTATAGTTATTCATTTTCCTGGTCCCTTATTTACGTTTTCTAGATTCCTGCTATGAGTGAGACCATCCGGTATTTTTCTTTTTCTTTTTGGCTTATTTTGCTGAGCATGATCCCTTCCAGCGCCATCCATGTTGCTACAAATTGCATGTGTTTATCTTTTTTGAATGCTGAGTAATATTCCATGGTATATATGTACCACATCTTCTTGATCCAGTCATCTATTTTTGGGCATTTGGGCTGTTTCCAAAGCTTAGCTATTGTAAACAGTGCTGCTATCAACATAGGGGTGCAGGTGTTCTTTGGAATTGATGTTTCTGTGTCCTTTGGGTAAATACCTAGGAGTGGAATTGCTGGATCATATGGACGCTCTATGTTTAGTAGGTCCAGAAATCTCCACACAGCTCTCCACAGTGGTTGGACCAGTTTGCACTCCCACCAACAGTGCAGAAGAGTTCCTTTTTCTCCACACCCTCGCCAACATTTGTTGTTGCTAGTTTTTTTAATATGTGCCATTCTCACTGGTGTAAGATGGTATCTCATGGTAGTTTTGATTTGCATTTCCCTGATGACAAGTGATGTTGAACATTTTTTCATATGTCTGTTGGCCATTTGCATTTCCTCTTCAGAGAAGTTTCTTTTTAGCTCTTCTGCCCATTTTTTGACTGGATTATTTTCTTTGCTGTTGTTGAGTCTGATCAGCTCTTTGTAGATTTTTGTGATCAGTCCTTTATCATTAGTGTTGGGTGCAAAAATGTTCTCCCAGTTGGTGGGGTTTCTCTTTGTTTTTGTTATTGTCTCTTTTGCTGTGCAGAAGCTCTTTAATTTGATGTAGTCCCAGCTGTTTATCTTTGCCTTCACTATCACTGCTTTGGGTGATGTGTCTGTAAAGATGTCTTTGATGTGCAAATCACGTAGTGTTTCACCTATATTTCCTTCTATGTATTTTATGGTTTCAGGTCTTATGTCTATTTCTTTAATCCATTTTGAGTTGATTTTTGTGTATGGTGTGAGGTAGTGGTCAAGCTTCATTCTTTTGCATGTAGCGACCCAGTTTTCCCAGCACCATTTATTGAACAAACTTTCTTTGCTCCAATGCATAGTTGTTGCTCCTTTGTCAAAGATTAGTTGACCATAAATCTGTGGGTTTATTTCTGGATTTTCTATTCGATTCCATTGGTCTGTATGTCTGTTCTTGTTCCAATACCATGCAGTTTTGATGATTATGGCTTTGTAGTAGAGTTTGAAGTCTGGGAGTGTGATGCCTCCATTCCCTTCTTTTTTTTCAGGAGAGCTTTGGCTATTCGGGGTTTTTGGTGATTCCATATGAATTTCATCAATAATTGTTCTATTTCTTTGAAGAATGACATTGAAATTTTGATTGGAATAGCATTGAATCGGTATATTGCTTTTGGTAGGATGGCCATTTTAATAATGTTTATTCTTCCAATCCATGAGCAGGGGATGTCTTTCCATTTCTTTGTGTCTTCTTCTATTTCTTTTAACAGTGTTTTATAATTTTCTTTGTATAGGTCCTTTACCTCTTTTGTTAGATTTATTCCCAAATATTTGATTTTTTTTGTTTCGATAATAAAAGGGATGTTTTTTTTATTTCTTCTTCTTCAGATTTATTGTTTGTGTATAGGAAGGCTACTGACTTTTGCGTGTTGATTTTGTATCCTGCCACTTTACTGAATTGATTGATAAGTTGAATTAGTTTTTCTGTGGAGTTTTTGGGGTTCTCTATGTATATTATCATATCATCTGCAAATAGTGATAGTTTGACTTCTTCTTTTCCTATTTGGATTCCTTGTATGTCTTTCTCTTGTCTTATTGCTCTGGCTAGGACTTCCAGTATTATATTGAAAAGCAGTGGTGAGAGTGGACATCCCTACAGAGATATTCTATGGGGTATCTCAGGAGATCTTTTGAGGTTCCCACTGAACTTCTTTTAATCAATTAAACCAAGAAAAAGACCACCAACTTTTTCCCTAATTCAGATTTTTTGGGAGACTCTGTCTGAAACACTGGGGAAAAACAGCAGTAAAAACGACAAAATGATGACAGGTCTAAATCTTTTTCATGTTTTATATTATCCTAATCTTATAAAACATTTCAATTCCATGACTGGAAATTTCCCAATTCCCATTTCACTTAATGCTCAAAGTTTTTTTTTTTTTTTTTTTAAAACACTGCAGCGTTTAATTTACATAACAAAAATTTAACCATTTTCAAACCAAAGATTAACTCTTTAATATAGAAAAACCCTATTTATTTGGCTTAAGATCTCACTAAAACATACATGTTCCAAGTGATTGTTATCTATTTTTTCTTAATTTAAAATTATGAGGGAATTAGATGGTGAAATATATGGCTAAAGCAAGTCAAAGATTTAAGATTGAGAGGATCCTGGAGCACTGAAACCATGTTTATCATAAACTCAATATTCCAACTCTTACCAAAACTCTTTGTTCTATTTCTCAGTTGCCTTTTCACAACAAGTTACTGGTATAGACAAGTGAATAACGCATACTTGCCTCACAACATTCAATTTTAGGTCACTACAAATTTATAGAGCTTCCCAAAATTCTATATCCAATGAACAATTTCAAGTCATCTGACACTGTTATTATATTCCTCTTGCCTGTAGCACCCTTGATATTCCTTTGGAAATCAGATTCAAGCCTTTTCTCTGTAAAGTCCTTCGGTAAAACTTCCTTGTTACTTTTCTTAGCACACTAGAACTGACTTGAACTGTTTATTTTCTTAAAAGTTTGAAAGGATAATCAGCTTAAGGAAAAAAAAAAGTCCCAAATTATTGCATCTTAAAGATGTATCACAAATAGGTCTAAGAAATCATCCATTATCTTGCTGGTCTGTGGCCGGACAACTTAAATCTTATTCATCCACTTGCTGAACTGTTCCTTTTTCAGAAACATAGATACCATCCAAAAATTTCCTGATATCCTTGTTTTTAACTGTCGTGGCTTGCTGAATCAAAGCAGCTGAATTTGATACAAGTTTAATGTCGCTTCCTTCAAGAATCAACTCATCTTTCTGGGCTTCAGATACTGAACAAGCAACACCTTGTCTCATCTGAACCCTGCGAATGTATTTTTTGCCCAAGAAACTTTGGTTTTCAATAAGAGACCCATTCTCCTAAATAACAACGTTGATAGGGAAGTGAGCATACACAGACCTCATCTTATAATGGAAGCCCAGTGTAATACCCTTGATCATGTTCTGTACATGACTACAGATAGTGCAAACAGTAGCCAGTTCCTTTCTATTTCCCCACCATTTGTCAACCTGGAGACTCTTTTTCTTCCCAAACAGACTGAGTTGACATTGATGTGATTGAAGTCCCTCTGCAGGGTGCCTCTGTGGCCCTTCACAATAACAGTGCGACCCTTCTGAGAATGGTCTTCATTCTCACAGTAGATGAGGCAAAAAGAATGCTCAAAGTCTTAAGTAAATTTACCCTAAGTTGTTATTTCAGGGTAGCTTGGGCCTGACATAAATGAAAAAAATTACGTCTCATGTTACAATCTTTGAGACCATATATTTCAAATCAAATTAGCTCTCACAAAGCATCTAGACTGATTTGCATTACACTCCTGATCTCTGGACACCACTATTGTCCTTTAGATGCCCAGATAACTAAACACAAAGGGAAAACACACTGACAGACGACATATTGACACAGAAAATTCTCCTGGTCCTCTGAGAAATATTCTCCAGCAGCTACCAGTTTAATGAGGGATTTGCTTCAAACACATTGGAAATCCACAAGGTGACTGTAAGTTTGGGAATGGCCACTGAGCAGGTTTTCTGATCCAGCAGACCGGGTAAAGGAGGAATCCTGGAGCCCTCAGTGGCTTTTGCCCTCAGGCTTTCATTGGGATTACCAGGTACACAGCAGGCAGGGGTACTGAGGAGCCAGGAGGCTGGCAGGCCTCCCAGCCCCCAGCAAGTCTTCACTCTGGGCTCTCTGGCCTTCTCTCGGGTTCTCTCTGCTCTTCTCATGGCTCTACTTCTCTCTCAGCTTCTCTACTCCTTCTGCTTCTTTCTCTTTCTTGGCATCCCTGTGACTCCACCCTTAAAAGCCAGTCTCTCAGCCCAGATGAATCCCATCTACATACGCCCACACCCTGCTCCAGGTGCCCGCCATCAGGCATGCATTCAGGACCACAGCATTCCATCATCCATCCTAATGGCAGGAGGGCAGAAAAGCCTGATACTTCTTTTTTTTTTTTTTTTAAGATTTATTTATTTACACAAGCACTGGGTACAGTCAGAAGCGCGGGAGGGCGAGAGAATTCACCAGAGCTGGAGTGGAACAGAACAGCTGAACAGAACAAAAGCCTGATACTTTCTACCTTACCCTACAGTGACTCTTCTTTTTCCCATGACATCTAGATAAAGGTGCTGGACATAATTACAAATTACTTCAGACTGACCACCACTTCTCCTTTCAATTTTTTTTTTTCCCCTTGATTTTTTTTTCTTTTTAAGATTTATTTATTTATTTATACAAGCACTGGGTACAGTCAGAAGCGCGGGAGGACTAGAGAATTCACAAGAGCCAGAGCGGGGAGCAGAGCAGGCAGAAGGACCAAAGTACACTGCTGAGGGGAGCAGCGGGCGGCAGGAGAGGTCTGCGTGCCATGTGGGACCCTCACCCGGCGGCCGGGGAGCAGCCAGGGATTGAACCGGCTCTGCAGAGGCTGTGGGCAGCTTCGCAACCCAGCGCTCAACCACTGCGCCACCAGGGAGGCCCCTCTCAAGTTTTTCTTTACAAGTAAGGTAGCATTCAATTCCAATGACAATATTTTTCAGGCGCTGTTTTTAACACTATTTTAGCAACTTTTGTGCCTTTGCATTGTTGCGTTGGACCACACTGACAAATGGGAGTCATGGAGCAGGATACATAATGCAGGATGCTGCTGAAAAGCAAGATCCTGGCCCTTTTATTGACACACGTAATTGGCTGTAAGGAGATTAAGGAGATTAAAGAAGGGGAAAGGGTGTAGAAGATTAGGGATTGTGAGTCTGCCCTTCAGGCATTTCTTATCTACTTAATGATACACCCTAATCCCCAGCCATGGTTCTAATCTTATCAACAAGGCATTCCACTGATCAGCTTTTGGGGTCCGTTTTCATACATCAGTCCTCAGCCTCCCCACCCCTTCTCCCCCCCACCCCCTGCATTCCCAGTCATACCTCGTGATGTATAAGTCGGGAGTATGTGTTATGTATCGGTCCTCAGCCCCCTGGGCATTCTGGACATACTTCGTGTTATGCATGGGTCCTCAGCCACCGCCCCCCCCAGGTATTCCGGACATACCTCCTGATGCACATGTTATGCATCAGTCCTCAGCCCCCCGGGCATTCCGGACATACCTTGTGATGCATAACCTTCCCAGTGTGATCCAGCTTTGTGCTCTTGTTTGATTTGAAGAACTGAAGAGTTGGGCTCCTGTTCCTAACTGGCCAGGCCACTTTGACCTTGTTTAGGTGACAAAATGGCGGCCAAATAGGCTGCCTAGGAGTGGCAGACCCACATTACATTCAGTCTGTTTATCCTTGGTACTTAGGTATTGTAGGGTAAGTGAAAAAGCATCAGGCTTTTCTGCCTTCCCGCCATTAGGATTGATGATGGATCCTTGTAGTCCTGAATGCACACCTGATGGTGAGCACCTGGATTAGGGTGTTGGCATATGTAGATGGGATTCACCTGTGCTGAGAGACTGGGCTTATAAGGGCGGCATCATGGGGACGCTAGCAGAAGCAGAAGCACGAACCGGAGAGCAGAAGAATGAATGGGAGAGCACAGAAGCAGAACCACGAGAGGAGCAGAGAACAAGGCCACCAGAGAACACCGGAGAGCCCAGAAAGAGTGAAGACTTGCTGGGGGCCCTGGGAGGCTGGCAGGCCTCTGCCTGCCATATGCTTGGTAAATCCCAATAAAAGCCTGAAAAGCCACTGAGGGCTCCAGGACTTCTCCTTCACCCCATCTGCTGGAATCATAGAAAACATGCCCTGTGGCCATCCTGCCCTTACAGGTATGTTTCCTGGAAGTAGCAGCAGACTGCATTCTGTTTCCTAATCCAACTATATACTCCATGCCTCTTTATTGAGGAGTTCAGTCCACTAAAGTTTAGAGTGATTATTGTCATGTAAATGTATATTATTGCCATTTCGTGCCTAGCAATTGTTCTATTTAATTCCTTATTCAATATATATATAAGCAGCTGGTATGACCTCAAACTAAAAAACTTCTGTACAGCAAAAAAGCCAGCAATCAAAACAAAGAGACACCCTATTGAATGGAAGAAATATTTACATATCATACATCTGATAAGGGACTGATATCAAAGATCTACAAAGAGCTCATACAACTCTACAACAAAACACAGAACCTAAGAGCTAAATAGACAGTTCTTCAAAGAAGAAATGCAAATGGCCAACAGACATCTGAAAATATGTTCAACATCACTTATCAATCAGGGAAATACAAATCAAAACCACAGTGAGACACCACCTCACACCTGTGAGAACGGCCCATATTAAAGCAGCCAGAAACAAATATTGGAGAGGATGTGGTGATAAGGGAACTCTTTTACACTGCTGGTGGGAACATAAACTGGTCCAGCCACTAGGGAGAGCTTTAGAGGTTCCTAAAAACGGAGCTACCATATGACCCAGCAATTTCACTCCTAAGAAGATACTCAAAGGACACACAAACACTAATTTGGAAGGAAACCTGCACTTGTATGTTTATTTTAGCACTATTTACAATAGTTGAAATACGAAAACAACTCAAATGCCCCAAAACAGATGAGTGGATCAAGAATTTGTGGTATAAATACACAATAGAATACCACTCAGCAATCAAAAAGACAAACTCATGCTATTTGCAGCAACATGGGATGGAGCTGGAAGGGATTATAAGAAGCAAAATAAATCAAGGGAAAAGATTAGTTGACCTGATGGTTTCACTTATATGTGGAATACAGAAAAACCAAACAAAGTGTCAGGGGAAAACAAAAAAGACAAAACTTGCAAGCTGACCATAGATCAGAGGTATACAGCAGGGAAGGAGAAGAGGGAAGGGTCAAAACAGGGGAGGGAAGAGCACAAAGGACTGTGGTGGTGGATAATGGGTACTATGGTGCTAGGAGAACTCCAGGGACTACAATGGAGGAGAGAAATAAAATACTATCCAAAAATTAACAAAATATAAAAAGGTAAAACATTAAAAAATCAATAAAAAAATTTTAAAACTCCTTATTCAGTTCTTTGTGTTTGTTCCTCCTTTGTCTTGAGATCCTAAAATTTCTTTTAATATTTCTTGGAGAGGAGGCTAGTGGATGCCAACTCCCTAAGATTTTCTTTGTCTGATATGGGCCTTATCTTTCTCTCTCATAGGCAAAAGAAAGACTTGTGGGATCAGTAGTCTTGACTCTACTGTCTTGGAGTATTTTGAATATGTCATTCTATTCTCTTCCTGCCCTTAGTATTTTTTAGAGAGATCTAAGTCTAATCGATGTTCCTTTATAGATTATATACATATATATTTAAGATTTATTTATTTATACAAGCACTGGGTTACCAGCCAGAGGCGTGGGAGGGTGAGAGAATCCACCAGAGACAGAGCAGGGAGCAGAACAGGCAGAAGGATCAAAATACACTGCTGAGGGGAGCAACAGGCAAGACAGGAGAGGTCTGCTGTGCCATATGGGTATCTCCCTGGCTGGTCAGGAATCGAACCCGCGTTGCAGAGGCTGCATACAGCTTCACAGCGCTGCATTCAACCCGCTGTGTCACCAGGGAGGCCCAATATAGGTTATATGTTTCTTATACCTTGTCAGCTTCATTATTTTTTCTTTGTCTTCGGAATTTCACTATTATATGTCCTCTCTAGTTTTCCTTTCATCTAGTAGCTAGTTGTTCTTTTGGCTTTTTGTATTTTTGGGTTCATTTCCTTCTTTAAGTTTGGAAAGTTCTCCTCCACTATTTCCCCTAAATAGATTCTCTGTTCTCTCTTCTCTTTTTCGCATTCCTATGATTGTTAAATTTCCTTTCCTTGTGGTGTCAGAATATTCTCAATGAGTTTCTTCATTCTTTTTCCTTTGTTTCCCTCTTTTCTATTTTTTTTTATTTTGTATATTTTTTACATCATTTTTCATTTTTGTACAATGTATGCATTTTCATTTTGGTTATAGTCCCCGTACAATTCCCACCCCCCTTGTCTTGATCCTACTCCCTTCTCCCCTCCTGTAGTGTGTGTCTGGTTTATAGTTGCTTGTTGATTTTGATTTTATTATAATTAGTCTTTTTCCTGATCCCCTATTTAGGTTTTCTAAATTTCTGCTATGAGTGAGACCATCTGGTATTTTTCTTTCTGGCTTATTTCTCTGAGCATGATACCCTCCAGCTCCATCCATGTTGCTGCAAATTGCATGAGTTTATCTTATTGATTGCTGAGTAATATTCCATTGTGTATATGCACCACATCTTCTTGATGCAGTCATCTATTTTTGGGCATTTGAGTTGTTTCCATAGCTTACGTATTGTAAATAGTGCTGCTATAAACATAGGGGTGCAAGTGTCCTTTTGAATTAATGTTTCTGTGTCCTTTGGGTAAATACCTAGGAATAGAATTGCTGGATCTTATGGAAGCTCCATCGTTAGCAGATTGAGGAATCTCCACACAGCTCCCCATAGTGGTTAGACCATTTTGCACTCCCACGTGCAGTGCAGGAGAGTTCCTTTTTCTCCACATCCTCACAAACATTTGTTGTTGCTAGGTTTTTTTTTTTAATATATGCCATTCTAACTGGTGTAAGATGGCATCTTATTGTAGTTTTGATTTGCATTTCCCTGATTATCAGTGATGTTGAACATTTTTTCATATGCCTATTGTTCATTTGCCTTTCCTCCCTGGAGAAGTTTCTTTATAGCCCTTCTGTCCATTTTTTGACTGGGTTATTTATTCTGTTTTTATTGAGTCTTGTCAGCTCTTTGTAGATTTTTGTGATCAGTCCTTTATCATTAGTGTTGTGTGCAAAAAATTTTCTCCCAATAGGTGGGGTTTCTCTTTGTTTTGGTTACTGTCTCTTTTGCTGTACAGAAGCTCTTTAATTTGATGTAGTCCCATCTGTTTATTTTTCCTTCACTATCACTGCTTTGGGTGATGACTCTTTAAAGATGTTACTGAGGTGTATGTCATGTAGTGTTTTACCTATATTTCCTTCTATATATTTTATGTTTTCAGGTCTTATGTTAGTTCTTTAGTCCATTTGAGTTGGTTTTTGTGCATGGTGTGAGGTGGTAGTCAAGTTTCATTTTTTTGCATGTAGCAACCCAGTTTTCCCAGCACCATTTATTGACAAAACTTTCTTTGCTCCATTACATATTCTTTGCTCCTTTGTCAAAGATTAGTTGACCGTAAATTTGTGGATTTATTTCTGGATTTTCTATTTGGTTCCATTGGTTTGTGTGTCTGTTCTTGTTCAATACCATGCAGTTTTGATTATTATGGCTTTGTAGTATAGTTTTGAAGTCTGGGAGTGTGATACTTCCATTACCTTCTTTTTTTTTTCAGGAGATCTTTGGCTATTTGAGGTTTTTGGTGGCTCCATATGAATTTCATCAATATTTTTTCTATTTCTTTGAAGTCTTTTCTGTCTTCTTAACCTCTTTCATCTTTAACATCACTGATTTGTTCTTGCATTTGATTTATTCTATTCCATTGGCTTACTCCTGAATATTTTGCTTCCTCCTACAATTCTGTTATTTTTTTTCTTTTGCTTCAATTTCAGTATTGTTTGTTGATTTTTTTCTTATAGTATTTATTTCTTTTTTGAGTTTACTTTGTATTGTTTCCATTCTTTAGTTTTCTTAATCATGGTCATCTTGAATACTATATCTGATAGATAAAGAAGCTCTTCCATATCTCTGTGGCTTGGTTCTGGGGTTTTGTTTTCTCTCGGTGGTGTATTGTTCCCTGGAAAGCTTGCTTGATGATTTGTATTTTCTTTCTCCCTGTTGTTGCCTTTGGGTTTGCTCTCCTGTAGTTGGAGTTTTTGTTACGTGTAAGTCTTTCTCTTCTACTGTTTTTGGCATTTATTTACCTAATGGTTGGCACAATTACTGGGGTCTTGTAGGGTATGGGTGGTGCTAGAGCCTTCACAGAAGCACTTTCAGGCTTCGTTCTGGTGTTTAGGTGGGACATGGTCTTCATCTCAATCCTGGAATCCTCATCTATAAGCACAACAATGTGGCACTCTTGCTCCCTTTTCTTGGCACAGTCTACCTCGATGGGCAGGATCAGCTCTCTGAGTTAGTGGCCAAACTGCTGTGAGCTCCATCATTAAACCATTTTTTTTTAAAGATTTATTTATTTATTTATACAGACACTGGGTACAGTCAGAAGCGAAGGAGGGTGAGAGAATTCACCAGAGCCAGAGCGGGGAACAGAACAGGCAGACTGACGAAATACACTGCTGAGGGGAGCAGCAGGCGTGGCAGGAGAGGTCTGTCGCGCCATGTGGGACCCTCGCGGACGGCTGGCCAGGGATCGAACTGGTGCTGCAAAGGCTGCGGGCAGTTTTGCAGCCCAGCGCTCAACCACTGAGCCACCAGGGGAGGCCCCATCATTAAATCGCTTTTGCAGTAAAGCACGCAGATGGTGTTGAAATCAAAGTTAGTGCAGAGGTAATTACATGTAAAATCCGGAAAGAGATGTTATCAGGGCATTGATGATACCAGTTTTGTAATCCAGCACCATTTAAGATATAGTTTTTTGGTTCCCTGGTGGTCTGTCCATTAGGATTTGAGCTCTCACCACCATGGCCTGGGTTTGATTCCTGGTTAGGGAACCAAAAATCTATTACTAGGCAAAGAATTTAAAAATTGTGGCCTCCCCAGTGGTGCAGCGGGTTGAGCGCAGTGTTGTGAAGCTGTCCGCAGCTTCTGCAGTGTGGGTTTGATTCTCGGCCGGCCAGGGAGAAACCCACATGATGGGGCAGACCTCTCCTGTCTTGCCTGCTGCTCCCCTCAGCAGTGCTTTCGGTCTGTCTGCCTGTTCTGCTCCCTACTCTGTCTCTGGTGAATCCTCTCATCCTCCTGTGCCTCTGGCCCATACCCCAGCTATTGTATAAATAAAAAATAAATCTTTAAAAAAAATTGTGACCAGGTCAGAACCTCTCTCACTGGCTCTGGGTCTGGCCACTTGCTGCCACAAAAGCAATCAAAAGAGCCTTTGGTGCAGGAAAAAAAAAACCCAATTTATTTTTAACAACAGGGTAGAGAAGGAGAGATATAGCAGGTAGAGGTATAGGGAAGTCTAGTTACTAACAATGGTGCAAGGTAGAACTAACTGCAGCTATAGGAGACAGCAGGGTGCAGCAAAATCTGCTGCATTTGTAGCTGAGGGCTACAACAAAGTGGGGCAAAGTCTTACCAAGCCCTGTCACTACAGGGGTGGCAAAAGGTTGCTGCTGCTGCTGCTGCTGCTGCTGCTGCTGTCGTGTGTCACTTGGTGGGGCAGGCAGCAAGTCCTTCCCACCTCCCTAACAGCTCCCATGAGAGTCCGCATACTTCCCTCCCTTTAAAAGGGTCCCCTTAAAATGTCTGCTCTGCTCCAACCCCTCTCAGCAGCCCCCTAGCTCTGTTTGTCAAGGGCAGAGTTCAGACTAAGGTACTGCTAAGGACTACCCAGACTTCAGGGGGCAGAGTTCTGTGCTGTATTATATTGCTAGTCCCCACCTGGGGCAGAGGGGGTGGGGTGGGGGGTGGGTTGAAGGGAGAGAGAAGCAGGTGGTTTGCACCCAGTCAGGGATGTCAAAACAGCCACCCAAGGGCCCCAGAATGCAGAACCTCTGGAACATTATGGCATCTCACATAGTTAGTTGTGTGTCTTGACCTTTAGTTACCTCAATCCATGACAATGAAAATAATGAAAAAAGGACTATTTTTGAAGTAGGTAACAAAACAGTTTTGGAGGACCAAATTTCTGTGAAATCGTTCCTTAATTATCTTTAAGTAGTGGCAGTTTGTTTTAGCTATCATACCATTGTCATAAAGGCACGTCGTTTGATTTCTTGAAGTTTTACCTGGCATGCTATTTCATTAAAACGCAAAGGTTTCGGGTTCTGTCCACTGTGGTAACGTGGACAGCTGAGACTGCACAACACGCTGTGGCAGCAATGAAGAAAACATTTTCAAAATCCTGCACTTTCTTTCTTTCTTTCTTTTTTTTTTTGTGGGACCCTCGCCGGCGGCCAGGAACGAGCCAGCGCTGCAGGGGCTGCGGGCAGCCTCGCAGCCCAGCGCTCAACCGCTGCGCCACCAGGGGAGGCCCAAAATCCTGCACTTTCGGTGTTCAAAATAGTTTTTAATACTTAGGGACACATACTGCCCAACACGCACTAGCCTAGAGAAAAGATGGGCCATGAACATTTGGGGAGTGAATTCTCACGTGATCACCTTTGCTCTTTGAAAGTGTGCAAGACTGGAAAAAACGTCAGTCACATCCAAAGTGGAAAACGGGGGCAAAAAAAAGTAACTCCAAAGTAGACCCCACACCCTGTTCTCCCCAAAATCACTTCTAAAATGTGGCAGCCTTTAGGTTGTGAGCTTAAAAGTTCGGGTGCCCCATTTTGGAGGTGTTTCCTCCACGCAGACAGACTGCCTGGTTGTTCGCTGTCCGCGCTCCTCAAAGGGGCAGGGGCCTGCAGGGGGCGGGGCTGGGCGGGAGTTCAGTTTCACTCGGAAGTTCACGCTTAGAAACCGTTTTCCCTCCCGCCCAGCCGCCCGCCTCCCCCAGGTCTTTGCCCGCCGCCCCTGGCGTCAGGCGCCGGCCCTAAACCCGTAGGTAACGCCTGTCTCTCTGATGTTGCTGGGAGTTGTAGTTTGCCTGGACCCCCCGCGGTGGCCGCTCGCAAGGATACAGGGCTGCAAGAAACTACACTTCCCAGGCGCCTTCGGGCCGGGGGCGGAGTCGGGCTGGGGGGCGGGCTCGGCCGGAGGCTTGTTTGTGGCGGCTCTTTCATAAGTGCTGGGGTGACTGGGTCTCTGGATGGAGTGGACTGAGAGGTTCGGCGCCCACGGAGCGGTAATTAGCGGGCGAAGGGAGCAGAGCTGTTGGTGTGTCGTCCGCCTTGCACCTAACCAGGGCTGCGGTGCGCGGGAGGGACCCGCTCGGTACCTCGAAGGGACGCGGCACTTGGAGTGTTCCGGCCGCGGTCGAAGCACTGCCTGGCCCAGGTTAACTGTCTTGGGGAGCCCGCCTGCCGTTCAGGGGTCCTCCTGCCCTGTGGTTTTGACGGTACCATGAGCTGCTAGTAGCGCAAGTGTTACAGGGCAGCCCCGATACAAAACGGGGTGCCTGACTGTGGGTCCTCACCCGCGCGTTTAAAAGGACTTATCAATACCCTACTGCAGGCACACGCGAAAGGTTAATAAAAGGTTTATTTACAAGGGAAGGGGAAATGAGTAAATGTATAGCTCAGGGAGAAAAGTGGAGGATGCAGTGTATTGGAGAAGAACTACAGTGCTGTTGCTTCCTGGCCTCCGTGAGCGCCGGTCTCCCTCACCCTTGTCCATTGCTTGTTTTTTGAGGCTTTTTGTGCCTTTCAGGAAGTTATTTTGGGGGGCCGATAAATCTCGTAGGCCAACTGGGTATTTTCCATGGGTTGAGGATGATTTTGAATGAACTCTTTGCATCTACTTTTCTTCTTCACGATTCAAACATTTAACCTTTAAAAAAACTTTTTTTTTTTTTTTATTCCAAACTGCTGTGAAGAATGTTTTCCTAGCACTTGTGTGCTCTTGGGAGCTTTCAGGCTGCCAGTTTGTTTCAAGCAGGTTTTGCTATCTGGAAAATCTCAGTGCACATAATACTTTCATGGCATTTTGCTCTAGGTGCTCATTTTACCAGGGCCTTACTATTAGTAATAACTAGCAGATTAAGGTAAAAGAGTGTTTTTACACTTTATCCTGACAGTGAATATACTTTTAGGTTCATAGTCATTAAATTGAAATGAAGGAATGTGGATTTTTTTTTTAAGTTGGGGAAGTATGGTGGGTGTGTGAATGCTGCATCATAATGGTGGTACTTGTACCTTTTAGTGTATTAGGGAACTTCGGTAGTTTCCGATGTTATGAAATGACCTTCCCTTGTCTTCTTTCTAAATTT
This sequence comes from Talpa europaea, assembly GCF_964194135.1. Classification (NCBI taxonomy): domain Eukaryota; kingdom Metazoa; phylum Chordata; class Mammalia; order Eulipotyphla; family Talpidae; genus Talpa; species Talpa europaea. The sequence continues at coordinate 73,453,128 of NC_140072.1, read as the reverse complement.
GCATCTCACAAGATCATATAGATATCACCTGATTGATTTTTATGGAAGCTTTTCAGATAAGCCTGAACAATAATGAGAGTTTGCTTAGAAGAGACAACAGGAATAACAAAAAAGTCCTCTAATCTTAGGCATACAGCTCATATGTTTAAACCAGTGTAATTACTACAGACAAAGGTAAAGAACATTCCCTATCACACCCCTTTCCAGACAATATTATCACCCCAACTCCTTGTTACCATGATTCTGACTAACTACAGATTTATTTTGCCTATTCATGAACTTCATGTTAAATATATTATGCATTTGTCAGGCTTTACCTTATCGTTCCTTATCTATATTATTGCCTGTAGCAATGTTTTAAAAAAAATACCTAAATAGGTGTGATATCAAGGAGAAAACAAATCATCCTGCCATTTTTTGTCTTTGGTTATTAAATCATTTATAATCATTCCTTTTGTGACTAGAAAATCTTTAGTTGGAGTTCACAGTACAGTAACTTTGTAAAACTCCCACAACTCACCCAGGAAGCATTGAAAAGAATGATACCAAGTTCACTGTCTTCTGTTTCTTTCAGCAGTGCTGTAAACTGTGATTCAGAGCATTTGCCCATCCATTCAGCAAAGAAACAAATATTTTCAGTGTGTGTCATACAGAGGAATGAAGCAACAATAGAAACAGTCTCTTGTTTTAAAAATCCATTAAATGTACATTTTGACCTAATAAAATGACACCATCAGTTTTTCGGTTCTTCAGTCACATTAGTCATATTTCAAACCGTGTATGTCTAGTGGCTACTGTATTGGATAGGACAGGTATATGTAATTGTAATTTTTGTTTTTTTCTCTGTTCTCTATGTGCTGTTCTGTGCTTTGCTTTTGTCAGTTTATCTTGATTACTTTCATATCAACATTTAATGAGCTTGTTCTTTTCAACAATTGCATGCTATGAATAACATAATTAGTTGGTACCCTTCTAATAGACATTAAAGTTTAATTTCAGTTCGTTACAAATGTTGTGAACCTGTGTCAGTATAGCACAGAATGCTTAGATGTGGAATTGCTGAGTCAAGGTTTTTGTACATTTATAGTGTAGATAAATATTGTCAAATTGTCTTACAAAAGATTGTTCCAGTTTACATTTCCAGTTGTTCCAGTTTACATTTACTTTATGAAAGAAAAGAGTTATTTTTCACATTGAATGATATTTTTAGTCTTTGCCAATCCAGTATGTGAAAAATGATATGCTGTTTCTTTTTTTGTTTATTCAATTGAGGTGAGGATGAGCACATTTTAGTGTTTGGGTATTTGTATTTCTTTTTCTATTAACATCTTTTGTATGTTTGTTTTTTAGATTCTAAATATGACTCTAAATACGTGTGTTTGTCTCCAAATTGCCATTTTTCATTTTCCTTTAGTTATATATTTTGCCATATAATGTTGATAGAGTTTAAAATTGTGTCTAAAAAATAGTGACTAATGTTGTTTTGCTTTAGTACTAGATTCTCTCATCTTTCCTCTCCTTGGAGACATGGCTATTCCAATTCTCTCTCTTCTTGCCAGCCTACAAACTTTTACTTTCTGTGTTTAAAAAAGAAAACGAAGAACGCTCTTCACCTTGCTTCTCTGTGTAGCTACCAGTCTATTTCTTTCCCTTTATAATAAAACTGGAAAGCTTTACTCACTGTCTCCAATTTTTTATTCTGTCATATATACCCTTTTATGCTTCCCCACCTTCTAACACAAACTGCTCTAATTAGTCATCACAATTTTTATTTTAAAGATTTATTTTATTAATATAAGCACTGGGTACAGTCAGAAGCGCAGGAGGGTGAGAGAATTCACCAGAGCCAGAGCGGGGAGCAGAACAGACAGACTGACAAAATACACTGCTGAGGGGAGCAGTGGGCACGGCAGGAGAGGTCTGCGTGCCTTGTGGGACCCTCCCCGGCAGCTGGGAATGAACCAGCGCTGCAGGGGCTGCAGGCAGTTTTGCAGCCCAGCACTCAACCGCTGTGCCACCGGGGAGGCCCTTGTCATCACAATTTTGCTAAATTTCAGGGTCACTGCTTAGGAAGGAAGGACCTCATCCTTCATCTGTTAACACCATTTAGCACAGCCCTTTCTTTCTTGAAACTCTTCATCAATCTTCAAGGACGCTATACATCTCTGTGTCTTCCCTTAATCCCTTAGTGATCTCATCCAGTGTTAAGATGGTAAATCTGTATGATGAGGATACCTGCAATCATGCTTAACAGTCTTGGCCAAGAATTCCATTCTTGTGAGTCCAGTTGCCTCTACAGCGTCTCTACTGGGATGTCTGATAGGCATTTAAATGTATTAAATTCATTTCCTGATCTCTCACAATACAGACCTATTTTATTCCCAGCCTTCCTCATGGGCTGAACAACTCTGTTCTTCCAGTTGTTTAGCCAGATAGTATTAAGGAATTAAGGGGGAAGATCTCAGAGACCTCTAGAAGCTTGGTAGGCATTAAAGGAAAAGAAGTTGATTATAGTGTTATAGAGGGTTAGAAAGCTTTTTATGGTGGAGGAAGGGTGAATAGAAGCAAAAGGAGAACAATTAGGAAAGCACATATTCAAGGCTGGGTGGTACAAAGGTATGCATTCCACAGAAAGAATTGTTCTCAGGAAGGTGAGGGAATCCTCAGAGTAAAGGTTACAGTTAATAGGGGTATTTGCTAGTGATGAACAATAGTGTTTTGGCACTGGAAGATGAAGACATAGTAAGGCACTTGCATGGAGAATAGACATTAAGACATAATGAGTGATTTGGGAGATCAGGCTTTCTCATGGCGACTGATGTATATTGGTTTAAACACATAAAGAGTTTATTCTGAGAATTCAAGGTAGATAGTAGTGATAGACTGTGAAGACTGGTGAGTTCCTAGAGCAGCGGGCATTGGTAGGGAAGGTTATGAAGGTTATGAAGTCTGGGCGACTGGTCTTACTCTGTACGTTATAACTGTACCACTGACTCATACTTCCCTACCAGGTCCTTAATTTTATTCTCTAAATGAGGCCTCTCTGTCCACTTTACCTAAATTTGCAATCTCCTTCCCTCGCGTGACTTTTAATTTTCTTCTTAGGAGCACTTATTATTTTTCTTAATGTATAATTTACTCGTGTGTGTGTGTGTATGTGTGTGTGTGTGTGTGTGTATTTTTCTCCACTAGACTCTTAACTGACTAACTGCTATGTAACCAAGGCCTAAAATAGTTTCTGGCAGAGTAATAACAATAGATGGTAGTTGATAAAATAGACATAAAATGGAGGAAGAGCTTATTATTATCTTCTCTGTTTATGTCCCATGAAAGTTTATCTATTGCACAGTGACAGAGAAATACTAGGAATTTGGTTATTTTGGAGTATGATTCATAAGTGTAGTATCCGATGGTATGAATAATGTAAGTTTTATTGTTGAACATTGACAGTGAGTGTTCAGTAGATAATACTTTATAATACTGAATTTATTTTCAGTAACGTAACCTTAGTTCTGATTTAATTTCAACAAGCATTTATCAAGTTCCTTCTATCTGTCAGGCATGGATAGTGTTAGTCAATGGTAAACCTACACATATATTTAAGGAGCTCAGAGTTTGGTGATTATGACCATGAGAGAAAAATACCACTAAAAATGTGAATGCCAAAATAGTGATGTCAGAGATCTCTAGGATTACAGATGAGGAAATGCCTGGTGAGGGGTTAGATGGGAGATGGGAAACAGTGCCAGATAAAGCCATGGAGTGGTTTGTTCTGGAACATGGTTGAACTTGAGTTCCCCAGTTGGGCAAAAAACCAATATTGTGTTAGGGCCAGAAGCATGAAAGTACTGAATGTGGGTAATGTCGATATTGACCTTTTCCCCTTTGGTAATTGAATAACTTAGAAGGTGCTTTAGCTCCTGTAGTTTTAGATTGATTGTGCTAGCACTTATCACTAATTAATGATTAGGTCAGAAGAGAACTTAAGTTTTTTTATTCACTAAATTTGGATATTTTTAATATTAATGCTATAACTTAATTCCTTATTATTTTGCTAGAGTCTTTTGTATGTGGAATCAGTAGATTTTTGTGTTGGGTTGAGATTTGGGTAGAATAACTAACTAATATTTTTTATTGGCTCTTTTCTGTAGGTGTTGGAAATTAATAGCTCTTCTAGCTTTTTTATTATTTAAATATAATAGTGTCATTGGACTAAAATGTTTCTGATGCCAACCTCTTCAGAGTTAAACTGTGGGCAGAACTTAACCCAGTGGATGACCAATCCTTCTCGAGCTGGGGTCATTTTAAATCGTGGATTTCCTATTTTGGAAGCAGATGAAGAGAAGCAAGCAGCTGTGAACATTTCTACAAGCTTTTCTAATAGAGCCACACATTTTTCAAATAACTTCAGCTTTGTAAATAAAGAAGATTCAATTCATGAAGAACACAAGTTGGAGTCTAATAGCCCTTACAAACTACAGTCACATAAATCTGAAACACATACAGTCTTTCCTTTGACTAGAAAGGGGTCACAAGTAGTGACATGTCAGGATGCTCCCAGACACTGGGAAGATAACAAAAATGACTTTAACTCAAATCTTGAGAGTGAATTCAAAGAAGTGGCATATAAGGATCCACTTTTTATAAAGCTTGAACAGGTAAGACAGGATTTAGCATAATATATATTTGTGTTTATGATTCTAGGCCCTCTTGTTTCTTTTCCTATCCTGTGAAATCCTCAATTTACTAAATTTTGCCTTTTGTCTAATGTGAAAAATAAAAACTTGGGTAATAAGTAGAACATAAAATGATACTGAAGATAATATCTTTTTAAATTCCTTCCTCATTTGGCAAAACCCAAATCAGAAATGGTTGATTAAATTTTAGGGGTGGAAAATTGATCATAAATGTGCTGATACTGATATCTATCCTGTTTTAAGAATTAGTGATCCTATGACTCTGTTGCTTAGGTGAGGTAGAAGAATTTCCTTCATAAAAATTGAGATTTCAAAGTTTTGATGACAGATTTAGTTACTTTAGACATCCCTCTTTGAAACTCTATTAGAAAAGCTCTAAGAAAAAAGATAGGAGCGATTAAGATAAATGTAAGGGGCCTCCCAGGTGGCGCAACGGTTGAGCGCTGGGTTGCGGGGCTGCCCGCAGCCTCTGCAGCGCCGGTTCGATCCCCAGCTGTTCCCCGGCCACCAGAGGAGGGTCCCACATGGCGCGCAGACCTCTCCTGCCGCCCGCTGCTCCCCTCAGCAGTGTGCTTCGGTCCTTCTGCCTGCTCTGCTCCCCGCTCTGGCTCTGGTGAATTCTCTCACCCTCCCGCACTTCTGACTGGACCCAATGCTTGTATAAATAAATAAATAAATCTTTAAAAAAAAAAAAAGATAAATGTAAGGAGCAATTACCATAAAGACATGTTAAGTTGGTTTAATAGAGTTCATTTTGTTTAAAAGCTGAAAGAAGTACAGCAGAAGAAGCAGGAACAATTGAAGAGGCAACAGTTAGAGCAACTGCAAAGACTCATGGAAGAACAGGAGAAGCTGCTTACAATGGTATCAGGGCAACACTCATTACCAGGTACTTTTTGCTTATGTAGGCCTTCAGTTAGTACACTGAGAGAGAGTTACATGTGTTTCTTACCTTTAGTCATGTGACAGGTTATCTATCATTATTATATTGCATGTTCTGTCTAGACAGATAATTGTGAAATGGTGGAAGAGGACTATAATTGGGACAAGTGGGAGATGTACTGTTTTGGAGGAGGTGTACCCTGATTAATTTAAAAAAGATTTAGCAGAACGTAAAAGGCCAAGGAATTCTCGTTTACAACCCCGGCCTGAAGAATGAGAAAGTGCTCAGGTTCATAAAGGTAAAAATGTGTAGCAGTTACTCTGCTAAAGAACCATATCAAAAAATACCGTCTATGGTGGTAGGTGACAAAATTCTTTTATTGAATGCTCAGCTGATTAATAGAAACCATGATGTGGGCATAAATGGTTGAAATGAGGTCTGGAGTAGTGGTTTTGAAAGTTTGTTTGACCATAGTGACCATAGTGCATCGCAGCAAAAACATTTAAAATCGTGCATGACTTATAATTTCAGTGACATCAGTCCTTGTGGATATTTTCTGTTTTCTTTGTTCTATGTTATTATAAAAATACATTGGTTATAATCTGTTGGATCTGCTGGTAAAATTACTAATGGATTGTATCCTACAGTTTGAAAATCACCTTGGGCCATGTGCTTGCTCTCTTGGTGCTACCTCTTAAGAAACATACTTCACTAATTGAAAAAAGCCCTGTTCTGTTCAGAGATTGTACCAGTCATCAAGAATACAAAGAAGAAAAGCATTAGCAAATGAGTATGCAAATTATGACTAGGTGGGATTTGGGGAATGGGTAGTGAGAAATGTACAAATGAAGAATGGTTTAGGGAATTGGAGTATTTATCTTGGTAAATATAGAGAACACATTGTATCTTGAAATCGTAGGCTACTTCCAGGTTCCCTTATGAATATATAAAAAGAATGTTAGATAACAGTCTCTCTTAGGTAATGGTCTGTGATACATAACAGTCTGTGATCCATATTAAGGTAGAAATAGCACTATAGTAGAGTAACAGCAAAACAGATTTCAAAGTCATTACTATAAAAACTAAGCCCGCTCAATTATGAAATAGTTGCTTTAGGGCAGTGGTATTCATACTTTTTGGTCTCAGGATGCTAATGATTTAGTAAATAATAATATAAATATTGTTATAATCAACACTCTTAAATTATCAAGGACCCCTATAGTATTCATTATGTATACTATAGCTATTAATATTTACTGTGTTATAAATTAAAATGGAGTAAGTTTAAAACTAATTCATTTAGGGCCTCCCCCGTGGCGCAGCGGTTGAGCGCTGGGTTGCGAAGCTGCCCGCGGCCTCTGCGACGCCGGTTCGATCCCTGGCTGTTCCCTGGCCACCGGAGGAGGGTCCCACATGGCGCGCAGACCTCTCCTGCCGCCCGCTGCTCCCCTCAGCAGTGTACTTCGGTCCTTCTGCCTGCTCTGCTCCCTGCTCTGGCTCTGGTGAATTCTCTCACCCGCGCTTCTGACTGTACCCAGTGCATGTATAAACAAAAACAAAACAAACAAACCAGCAAACAAATAAATAAAGCATGCCTCTATTAAAAAAAAAAAAACTAAAAAAAAAAAAATAAATAAAACTAATTCATTTAAATAATAACCAAGTATATTTCAACATTTTTAAATGAAAAAACAAAAAAAAATTAGTGAGAAAGAATGGTATTGTTTCTTTTTTTAAAGATCTCTTTAATTTTTGTCTTTAAAGAATCCAGTTGATTCTTATATTGATTTTTGCATTAATTTCTTGAGTTATGTTTTGGTTGTAGTATGTGAAAAATATCCACTCTCACATAGTTATAATAACTAGAAAAAACAGAAGAGTATTTTAATAGTCTTCAAATAACTGTGGTTATTTCTTTAATACTGCACACAAACGCAACAAGTAGTCATATCTCAGCAGTTATTCATAATATGGAATCTGAAACATTAATGAACTTTTTTTATACTATTACATTAAGATATATTGAAATATCTTGGCATTTTGAGTGGGTCTTCCTTCATCTATGATTTTATAAAGTTGTACATTGGTTATTTGGTGAGTTATGTCATTCTTTAAAATATTCAAATATTGTATCCTATCAAAACATTCTATCTGTAATACCACTACAGATCTCATAAAACTGTAAATAAAGCTCATGGTGGTGGAAATGTTTTCCAAAATTCTGATTTTTATAATTGGAAACAGTATTACCTGTTGTTTTTCTTAGAGTTACTAGCTTACTTGTTTCATTTTTGAGTAAGTATCTGCCAGATACCAAGGTTTGTTTATTTTTTTTTTAAAGATGTTGTTTATGCAGGCAGGGACTGGGTACAGGCCAGAGGTGTGGGGGGTGAGAGGATTCACCAGAGACAGAGTGGGGAACAGAACAGGTGGATTGACTGAAATACACTGCTGAGGGGAGCAGTGGGCAAGACAGGAGAGGTCTGCTATACCTTGTGGTAGCTCCCTGGTCAGGCATCGTAACTTGTGCTGCAGTGGCTGCTGATAGCTTCATAGGTTGCATCTTTTTTTTTTTTTGGCATTTTTTATTTTATTTTTTTATATACATTTTTTTTTATTTTTATATTCCCCATACAATTGTGACCCCCTTATTTTGACCCCAATCCCTCCCCTCCCCACCCCCCACCCCCCATAGAGTGTTTCTGGTTCATAATTGTTTGTTGATTTTGATTTTTACTTTCTTATAGTTATTCTTTTTCCTGGTCCCTTATTTAAGTTTTCTAGATTCCCGCTATGAGTGAGACCATCCGGTATTTTTCTTTTTCTTTTTTTATTTTGCTGAGCATGATCCATTCCAGCGCCTTAACCCCTTTCACCACCAGGGAGGCCCCAGGTACTAAGGTTTAAATCATCATAGTTTGTCATTCATTCTTTCAACTGAAAATGTTGTTCTTTAAGAAAATGACTAGTTGAGCTTACAACTTAAACAGTTATACGCCTGTGTCTTGGTTTGTAGCAGGAGTGATTTATGCATACAGTCAGTTCTGATTTCATTGATAGGTCTTGGAAAAGCAATATTAAACATAGCAATCTATAACAAAAGCAGGTCCTCCAGAAATGCCAGTAATGACATGTTTAGTCTTGACCAGGACTCTTTCTCATTGATGTTATAATGAAATTATATTATTGGAGAACTAGGTGTGCTTCACATTTTGACCCATAGAATGTTCAAAAAAATCAAGGATTTAATAAAATTAATAATTTTTGCTACTTTAGCACATTCTTAAGTAAAACTTTTTTTTTTTTTTTTTTTTTTAAATTGCAAGTGCACAGTAGTGATGGTGAATGCAGTGACTGCTTGCACCGTTGGGTGCTGCTGTCCTGTTCTCCTGCTTTGGATGGTGGCATCAGGAAATTCCATTTTACTTTTGCACCATCAGTGCAATGTCAGCACAATGAAAGTGGAATGTCTTAATATTATATGAAAATAGTTTTGACCTGGTGAAAGCTCTTGAAAGAATCTTGGAAACTTCCAGGTGGCTTACGGATCAACATTGAGACCTGCTATTTTGGATATTGCAGTTTGATCAAAGACATCGTCAGGCTAAAGTGGATGACCATGAGTGAAAAATATTTGGATGGGGAGAGTATTGCTATGAAGAAAAGGAAGGCAAACCTGGTATTCAATAAGGACCTACCTGATTTCCAGTTTTATTTTTGGGTTGAGTGTAAGGTAGATGGGTGTAAGAGAGAGGTATCATGGCTCTTTAAATGACTCTAAAAGTGTTTAAATTAAATATTTACCATTGTGACTTCTTAGTGGACAAAAGCTGGGAGAACAAAGGATGGTAGTAGAATTTCAAGAAGCTGCTGCAGCAGGCAGAATGAGTAGTATTGTCATCAGTCCTCCAAGAATTGCAATTTGGAGATATATAGGAGGGGAATTTACTCTCTGTTTATTGGGTTATTTCAAAAGCAGAGACTTAAGAAACAAAATAGGCAAAAAGTAATACAGGGTATTTAGAAAGTACAGCAAAATAGAAAATAGAAAAGTTATCCATAATTCTACCACGTGAGGATAACGAGATGTTAATGATAATATAAAGAGAAAGTCCCTTCATATGCCATGACACAGAGCAGTTATTGATCATTAAGGAACAGTTTAGATCATTTGTACCTGTCTGCAATGGTATTGTCTAACTATTTGTCATGGGTTTTGAAATTGACAACTGCAGCAGTGTTCAGATGGAGCATAGTGGTGCCTTCTAGAGTAAGATGGTGTATATACTGTCTGCACATGACTAAATATACTCAATTAAAACTGTGAAGGTTTCACTTTGGAGTATTAACATTTCTTGATTTTTGTTCCTTCTTACTAACTTCCTAATAAGGAGGAAAAGAATACTTTTATCACTTAGGAGAAGACTCTTTGGTTGGGGTTATTATGAGGCAAGAGAGAAAATGTTATAGGGCAATCAACAACTTTGTTGATTTTCTTCATTGCAAGGTGTAACTCCACTGACTGATGCTCAGAGCCAGACATATAGATCACCAGGAAATTCAGCCACAGAAGAGAAAACCATGACCTACTTACCATCATATATATACCAGAATCAAATCCAAGAAAAAATGCACACTTCCAACATTTTATCTGACGAACAAAACAACTTCTGTAGAACTACTCATCCAGATTTTGTCTTAACTTCAAAAAGTGATGCTTTTCCCAGTTTGTTTTATGCACAATATCAAGAAGCACTTGTGGAAAAAAATGATTTGAAGGAAGAAAACCATCCTACAGGTGAGTTACCTTCTCTCTTCTGCACTTACCTAACCGTGTTACCAAGTTGTCTTAAGACAAGAGAAGTCCTTTTTACTTTTTTAAAAAAAAAATTTACAGCCACTGATTCTGGATTGGACATAGAACTGGACAAAGAATTTGTGACTTTCTGAACAATCCCATTGTTCATGTTGACTTCAGATCTTTCAGGGTTCATGGTGCCTTCAAAAAGGGAGGCAACAAATTATGTACATACCATTTTTAATTAAAAGCTTAGAATGTTTGAGATGATTTACAGTGTTTATGGTGGTGGTGGTGGGCATAATGGAAAATGTGAAATGTGAGAAATATGTTTGTAATGAGAATTATTACTGACAAAGGAAGTACCCCCTAACCTAGACTCTTGGTTTACTTCAATATACTTTTATTTGTATTCTCAGTGACCAGCATTGTCCTGCCTCAGTGTCTGGTGGTCTAAACACATGGTGTGTTTCTAGCTTATTTTCTTGTCTTTTTAAAAAGAATCCTATTTCGGGCCTCCCCGGTGGCGTAGCTGTTGAGCGCTGGGTTGCGAAGCTGCCCGCAGCCTCTGCAGCACCGGTTTGATCCCCGGCTGATCCCTGGCCACCAGAGGAGGGTCCCACATGGCGCGCAGACCTCTCCTGCCACCCGCTGCTCCCCTCAGCAGTGTACTTCGGTCCTTCTGCCTGCTCTGCTCCCTGCTCTGGCTCTGGTGAATTCTCTCACCCTCCCACGCTTCTGACTGCACCCAGTGCTTGTATAAATAAATAAATAAATAAATAAATAAATAAATCTTTAAAAAAAAAAAAAGAATCCTATTTCTATCTCTCCCATTCCATTTTTTTTAATATTTTATTTTATATCATTCTTACATCATATTTCATTTTTGCACAATGTATACATTTTCATTTTGGTTACATTCCCCATACAATTGCAACCTCCCTTATTTTGACCCTTATCCTCCCCTCCCCACCCCACGCCGTAGTGTGTCTCTAGTTTATAGTTGATTTAGATTTTTGCTTTGTATTAGTCTTTTTCCTGGTCCCTTATTTAGGTTTTCTAAATTTTTTTTTTAAAGATTTATTTATTTATTTGTACAAGCACTGGATACAATCAGAAGTGCGGGAGGGTAAGAGAATTCACCAGAGCCAGAGCAGGGAACAGAACAGGCAGATCTACTGAAATACACTGCCTAGGGGAGCAGTGGGTGGCAGGAGAGGTCTGCACCCCATGTGGGACCCTCGCCCGCTGGCTGGGGAATCAAACCGGCCCTGCGGCCAGGGATTGAACTGGCGCTGCAGAGGCTGCGAGCAGCTTCGCAACCCAGTGCTCAACTGCTGCACCACCAGGGAGGCCCTAGGTTTTCTAAATTCCTGCTATGAGTGAGACCATCTGGTATTTTTCTTTTTCTTTTTTTTTAACCCATTTTATTTTTTTATGTGTATTTTAATTTTATTTTTATATTTCCCGTACAATTGCAACCCCCTTATTTTGACCCCAGTCCCTCCTTTCCCCTCGCCACCCATAGTGTGTCTCTTCATAATTGTTTGTGATTTTGATTTTTTCTTATATTCTTTTTCCTGGTCCCTGATTTAGGTTTTCTAGATTCCTGCTATGAGTAAGACCATCCGGTAGTTTTCTTTTGCTTTCTGGCTTATTTCGCTGAGCATGACCCCTTCCAGCTGTTCCATCCATGTTGCTGCAAATTGCATGTTTATCTTTTTTGATTGCTGAGTAATATTCCATTGTGTATATGAACCACATCTTCTTGATCCAGTCGTCTATTTTTGGGCATTTGGATTGTTTCCAAAGCTTAGCTATTGTAAATAGTGCTGCTATAAACACAGGGATGCAGGTGCTCTTTGGAATAATGTGTCTGTGTCATTTGGGTAAATACCTAGGAGAGGAATTGCTGGATCATATGGAAGCTCTATCTTTAATAGGTCAAGAAATCTCCACATGACCCTTCATAGTGGTTGGACCAGTTTTCACTCCCACCAGCAGTGCAGGAGAGTTCCCTTTTCTCCACATCCTCACCAACATCTGTTGTTGCTAGTTTTTTTAATATGTGCCTTTCTCACTGGTGTGAGATGGTATCTCATTGTAGTTTTGATTTGCATTTCCCTGATTACAAGTGATGTTGAACATTTTTTATATGCCTGTTGGTCATTTGTAGTTCCCTTTTGGAGAAGTTTCTTTGTAGTTCTTCTGCCCATTTTTTGCCTGGATTATTTTCTTTGTTTTTGTTGAGTGTCATCAGTTCTTTGTAGATTTTTGTGATCAGTCCTTTTTCATTAGTGTTGTGTGCAAAAATGTTCTCCCAGTCAGTGGGGTTTCTCTTTGTTTTGGTTATTGTCTCTTTAGCTGTGCAGAAGCTCTTTAATTTGATGTAGTCTCAGCTGTTTATCTTTGCCTTCACTATCACTGCTTTGGGTGATATGTCTGTAAAGATGTCTTTGAGGTGCATGTCAAGTAGTTTTTTGCCTATATTTCCTTCTATATATTTTATGGTTTCAGGTCTTATGTCTACTTCTTTAATCTATTTTGAGTTGGTTTTTGTGCATGGTGTGAGGTAGTAGTCAAGTTTCATTCTTTTGCATGTAGCGACCCAGTTTTCCCAGCACCATTTATTGAACAAACTTTCTTTGCTCCAGTGCATATTCTTTGCTCCTTTGTCAAAGATTAGTTGACCATAAATCTGTGGGTTTATTTCTGGATTTTCTATTCGATTCCATTGGTCTGTATGTCTGTTCTTGTTCCAATACCATGCAGTTTTGATGATTATGGCTTTGTAGTGTAGTTTGAAATCTGGGAGAGTGATGCCTCCATTCCTTTCTTTTTTTTTTCAGGAGGGTTTTGGCTATTTGGGGTTTTCAGTTGCTCCATATGAATTTCATCAATATTTTTTCTATTTCTTTGAAGAATGACATTGAAATTTTAATTGGAATAGCATTGAATCTGTAGATAGCTTTTGGTAGGATGGACATTTTAATAATGTTTATTCTTCCAATCCATGAGCAGGGGATGTCTTTCCATGTCTTTGTGACTACTTCTATTTCTTTTAACAGTGTTTTATAGTTTTCTTTGTATCGGTCCTTTACTTCTTTTGTTAGGTTTATTCCCAAGTATTTGATTTTTTTGTTTCAATAATAAAAGGAATGGTTTTCTTGATTTCTTCTTCAGATTTATTTTTGTGTATAGGAAGGCTACTGATTTTTGTGTGTTGATTTTGTATCCTGCCACTTTACTAAGGTGATTGATTAGTTTAATTAGTTTTTCTGTGGGTTCTCTATGTATATTATCATATCATCCGCAAATAGTGATTGTTTGACTTCTTCCTTCCCTATTTGGATTCCTTGTATGTCTTTCTCTTGTCTTATTGCTCTGGCTAGGACTTCCAGTATTATGTTGAAAAGCAGTGGTGAGAGTGGACATCCTTGTCTTGTTCCAGATCTTAATGGAAATGCTTTCAGCTTTTCACCATTGAGAATGATATTGGCTGTGGGCTTGTCATATATGGCCTTTATGATGTTGAGGTATGTTCCTTGTATCCCGAGAATTTCAAGGGCCTTCATCATAAATGGGTGTTGTACTTTGTCAAATGCTTTCTCAGCATCTATGGATATTATCATATGGTTTTTATATTTCTTTTTGTTGATGTGTTGGATTACATTGATTGATTTTTGGATGCTGAACCATCCTTGTGTCCCTGGAATAAATCCTACTTGGTTGTGGTGAATTACCTTATGGATGTGTTGTTGGATTCTGTTGGCAAGGATTTTGTTGAGGATTTTTGCATCAGTGTTCATTAGGGAGATTGGCCAGTAATTTCCTTTTTTTGAGCTATCTTTGTTGGGTTTTGGTATTAGTGTAATGTTGGCTTTGTGGAACGTATTTGGTAGTATTCCTTCTTTTTCAATTTTTTGAAAGAGTTTGTGTAGGATAAGCACTAATTCACTGCTGAACGTTTGGTAGAATTCATTTGTGAAGCAATCTGGACTTGGGCTTTTGTGTTTGGGGAGTGCTTTGCTTACTGCTTCAATTTTGCTGCTTGTAATTGGTCTCTTTAGTTCTATTTCTTCTTTGACCAGTTTTGGATGATTATATCGTTCTAGGAATTTGTCCATCTCTTCTAGGTTGTTGAATTTGTTTGCATATAAGTGTTCATAGTAATATGATTATTCTTTTGATTTCTACTGAGTCTGTTATGATTTCTCCTCTTTGATCCTATTTATATGTGTCTTCTCCCTTTTTTTCTTTGTGAGCCTGGCTAGAGGTTTGTCTATTTTGTTTATTTTTTCAAGGAACCGACTTTCGGTTTCATTGATCTTTTGGATTGTTTTTTTAATTTCTTATTCATTTATTTCTGCTTTGATTTTTATTATTTCCTTTCTTCTTCTGGCTTTAGAGTTTTTTTGTTGTTCTTTTTCTAGTTCTTTGAGATATAAAATTAGGTTGTTTCTTTGAGTTCTTTCTTGCTTGTTGATGTGAGCCTGTATTGCTATATATTTTCCTCTTATTACTCCTTTTGCTGCATCCCATACATTCTGGAAAGTGGTATCCTCCTTGTCGTTCAACTCAAAGTATTTTTTAATTTCTTCTTTGATTCCCCTCATTAGTCCAGTGGTCTCCAAGTAGTGTGGATTTCAATCTGCATGAAGTGGGAGGGTTCCTTGTTTTCTTTTCGTTATTTATTTCTATCTTGATGCCTTTATGATCAGAGAAGATTGTTGGAATGATTTAGATTTTCATGTATCTGTTGATGTTTGTCTTGTGGCCCAGTATGTGATCGATTCTAGAGAATGATCCATGTGCACTTGAGAAAAATGTGTACTCGGATTTTTTTGGGTGCAGTGTCCTATAGATGTCTGTTAAGTCCATGAGTTCTATGTCTTTACTTAGGGCTCTAGTGTCTCTTTATTTTTTGTCTCGTTGATCTGTCCATTGGTGAGAGTGGGGTGTTGAAGTCTCACACTGTATATGTATTTTCTTTAATATCTGTTTTCTGAGCTGATAATAATTGTCTAATATATTTTGGTGCCCCTTCATTTGGTGAGTATATGTTGATGAGTGTTATATCTTCCTGATGTATTGTCCCCTTGATCATAATGTAGTGTCCATCTGTGTCTCTTTTTACTTTTTTAAATTTGAAGTCTATTTTATCTAAGTACTGCTGTTCCTGCCTTCTTTTTTGGTCCATTTGCTTGTAGGATTGTTTTCCAACCTTTTACTTTCAGTCTGTGGTTATCTTTTGTGATTAAATGTGTTTCCTGGAGACAGGAGAAGGTTGGATTTTGTTTTTTAATCCTGCATGCTACTCTGTCTTTTCATTGATGAGTTTAATCCATTTACATGTAGAGTTAATATTGATATGTTGGCATCTGTATTTGCCATTTTGTTTGTCTTTTTTGTGATTTTATTCCTTGCTTTACTCTGTTCTTCTTGATTATTCCTCTGTTGGTTTTGGCTTTAGGACTTCTTGTAGAATTTTTTGGAGTAGGGGTTTAGTTGTAATGAATTTCTGGAGCTTCTGTTTGTCTGAGAAGGTCCATGTTTTCTCTTCATAGAGGAAAGAGAGCTTTATAGGGTAAAGTATCCTTGGCTGGCACTTGCTGTCTTGAAGTTTGTTGAATATGTTACTCCATTCTCTTCTTGCCTGTAATGGTTCTTTGGAGAAGTCAGAAGTTTACCTGATTGGTTTTCTCTTATAAGTTACCTGTTTCTTCCCCTCTGCCAGTTTCATTATTTTTTCTTTGTCTTGGACTCTTGCAAGCTTTACTATTAGGTATCTTGCTGTAGTTTTGTTTTCATTATGGTAATTGGGAGTTGTTCTTGTTTCTTGTATGTCTATGTTTATCTCCTTTTTCATCTTGGGAAGTTTTCTTCAATTATCTCCTTGAATAATTTCTCAGTTTCTTTGTCTCTCTCCTCACCTTCTGAATGCCTATAATTCTTACATTTACTCTCTTCATGGAGTCTGATAATTGTCTAAGAGTCTCCTCATACTGCTTCATTTGTACTTCTCTCTCCTTTTCTCTTTTGGCTCTTTTTATTTCTGTATCTTCGATAGTACTGATCCTTTCTTCCATTTCATCGATTCTGTTTTCATTGCTTTTCCCAGAATTCTTTATCTCCTCTAGTAATCTTTTTATCTCCTGTGTTTCTTTTCTTTCCTTTCTTAAGGTCTCAATTTCATTCTTCAGTTCAGTGATTATTTATCTCAAATCATTTTGTTCCTTTTCGCTTTCTTTCTTCTTTTTAATCAGGATGATTATTAATTCTCTATCTGATAGGCCTAGAAGTTCTTCCATGCCATTGTTGAGCTCTGGTGACTGTATTTCTTTTTGTGGTGTGTCCTCCTGCTGGCTTGCTTGGTTATTTATATTTTTTCTTCTCCCTGTTGTTTGCCTTCTAATTAGTTCTATGCGTTGGGATGCTGTGCCACTTGTGTTGGTGGGCATCTCTTTGGATTGCTCCTTTAGGGGTGTTAGAAACTGTTTACAGACTGAGACCAGCACTGGTAGGCCAAAACTCCACCAGGGTGTTGATGCTGTGTTGCTGGTCTCTGTCCCTTACAATTCCCTTCCTCTGTATTTACTCAGTTCCAACAGGGAATCAGCTAGTTGATCACGAGGTGGCGCCAGAGACCTGTACTTGCTGACCCATGCTTTTTCCCAGTGGTTCTCTGTGTGGCAGAGGAGGGGCGGAGGGGAGTACCTCAACACAGGGGCTCTTATTCAGGCTGGGTGCTTTGTCTGCCCTGTGTTCACCCGGTGTTGTGCCTGCAGCTGTATGGATCCTGCACCCTGAATTCTGCATTCCAGGTCTCAGTTCAAGGGCTATC
This sequence comes from Talpa europaea, assembly GCF_964194135.1. Taxonomy (NCBI): domain Eukaryota; kingdom Metazoa; phylum Chordata; class Mammalia; order Eulipotyphla; family Talpidae; genus Talpa; species Talpa europaea. Next base: position 73,435,906 of record NC_140072.1, on the reverse strand, counting down.
AGATCCAAAACGCTGGCTGTCACCCTGTGCAGTACCCGCTGCTGTGGTTTGTCCCACGCCCTGGATCCTGTACCTGGCTCTCAGTTCCACGATGGGGTCTTGCTCCACGCCTTATTTCCCTCCTTACCCCTGTTTGCGTGGCCCACCCTCTCTCAGCACCTCAGTGTGTTTTTGGGATCCCTGGTTTCCAACTATAGGGTGTTGGTGATTTTTTTCTGGTTGCTAGGTGGCGCCAGAGATCTTTCCTAGTGTCCTTTGGGAACTGTTTTTTTCCTCTTGGGTTCTGGGGAACAGAGTGGGAGTGGTGTGGAGCGCCTCAATAGCGTGGGGGTGCTCCGTCTGCCCTGTGCCCCATTGTCGTGGGGATGCCACGCCCCGAATTTTGTGCCCCAGGTCTCAGTTCCAAAGCCCTCAGGTCCAGGACGTGGGCTGTAGCCCAATTCAGTGTCTGCAGAAATGGCACCTTTTGCACTCCGTGCCTGTGTCCTGATGCCTGGTTTCTGATTACTTGGTGAGGGACATTCACCTTAATAAGGGCTCCTGAGTGTCTCCCTGCAAGCCTAGGTCACAGGCGTGGGGACTTGGGCAGCTGAGATCTGCGAATGCTTTTCAAGCGCCCCGCTTTTCTGCACAAGCTTACCGGCTGGCCTTGGGCTATTTGTAGGTCTCCGGGAGTCTTTGTTTTTCTCTAATGGTGCCCGGAGTCATTCACTCACCTCCCAGGCCATTTCTGCACGGTTCTCCACTCCACAGTTCCAGTTCACTGGGTGCGGTGGCTAAAATATTTCCTTTCCACTCACAGTCCAGCTTGATGCATCGTTTGTTCTTGTTGGTTGTTTTAGGTTTTTGTTTTTTGTTTTTTTCCCTCCTTTCTGTTGGTCGGAGAGTGCCGACTTTGTGGGTGGGGGAAGGTAGAAGGGTTCTGAGCTTTCCTCCCTTCTGCTCCTCCGTTATGGCAACTTTCTTCTTTGGGCAGTTTGCCAGAGTTGCCCTTTTATCTTCTGTGTCCCAGTTCTCACAGGGACCTGCTGCTTTTCCTCCCTATTAACTTTTTTTTATCGGAGGTCTTACTCGCAGCATTTCCTCGCCGCCATGTTGATCCGAACCCTCTGGTATTTTTCTTTTTCTTTCTGACTTATTTCTCCGAGCATGATCCCTTCTTGCTCTATCCACGTTGCTGCAAACTGCATGTGTTTATCTTTTTTGATTGCTGAGAAGTATTCCATTGTGTGTATGTACCACATCTTCTTGATGCAGTCATCTATTTTTGGGCATTTGGGTTGTTTCCAAAGCTTAGCTATTATAAACAGTGTTGCTATAAACATAGGAGTGCAGGTGTTCTTTGGAATTGATATGTCTGTGTCCTTTGGGTAAATACCTAGGAGAGGAATTGCTGGATCATATAGAAGCTCTATGTTTAGTAGGTCAAGAAATCTCCACACAGCTTTCCATAGTGGTTGGACCAATTTGCACTCCCATCAGCAGTGCAGGAGAGTTCCCTTTTCTCCACAACCTTGCCAACATTTGTTGTTGCTAGTTTTTTTAATATGTGCCATTCTCACTGGTGTGAGATGGTATCTCATTGTAGTTTTGATTTGCATTTCCCTGATTGCAAGTGATGTTAAACATTTTTTCATATGCCTGGTGGCCATTTGCATTTCCTCTTTGGAGAAGTTTCTTTTTAGCTCTTCTGCCCATTTTTTGACTGTATTATTTTCTTTGTTTTTGTTGAGTGTCATCAGCTCTTTGTAGATTTTTGTGATCAGTCCTTTTTCATTAGTGTTGTGTGCAAAAATGTTCTCCCAGTCAGTGGGGTTTCTCTTTGTTTTGGTTATTGTCTCTTTAGCTGTGCAGAAGCTCTTTAATTTGATGTAGTCTCAGCTGTTTATCTTTGCCTTCACTATCACTGCTTTGGGTGATATGTCTGTAAAGATGTCTTTGATGTGCTTGTCATGTAGTGTTTTGCCTATATTTCCTTTTATATATTTTATGGTTTTAGATCTTATATCTAGTTCTTTAATCTATTTTGAGTTGGTTTTTGTGCATGGTGTGAGGTAGTAGTCAAGTTTCATTCTTTTGCATGTAGCGACCCAGTTTTCCCAGCACCATTTATTGAACAAACTTTCTTTGCTCCAGTGCATATTCTTAGCTCCTTTGTCAAAGATTAGTTGACTAATTTTCATTTTTGATGCTGTGTCCATGTATAAAGCAAGTTGTTGAAAAACAAAAAAATGACAAAAGGAGTCTATATATACTAATTAGCATTGGACATTATCATGCATGCATGATATCTATTCTTAGTTTAGTTAATGTCTTGGTATGGAAAGATCAAATGTCTTTTTCTCTGCTTTTAACCAATATACTTTCTTAATCTTTTATTTTGAAAATTTCAAACATCCCCAAAAGTTGAAGTGTCACTGTAGTGATTACTAGTCTACCTTACATTTAGGTTCAGTTTATGTTTTGCCGTATTTATTTCATTTATGTAAGTTTGTGGGTGTGTATACCTATATAACTGTCTTTTTACATGTATACATTTTTGTATACATATATACACATGTGAATGTATACATATATGTGTATATATATAAAATTTGCCTGCAAGTAATGTGTAGACATTATGTTAAATCATTTCAAATATTTCAGAATGCATCAAGTTAAAATTAGGAAAGTCTTACTATGTATAACCACAATGTTCTTGTTTACCTAAGGATATTAATAATTCTTTATTATTTGAATTTATTTTAAGATTTTCCCCTAGTATCCTAAAAATGTCTTAAAGTCTTTAAAAACCAGAATCCATTCAAATTCATGGGTTATTTTCAGTTGTTATAGCATTTTAGTTTTTTCTTAATTTAGAAAAGCTCACATTTTTTCCCTCCATAACATAAACCTTTTGAAGAATATTGTTTTAATTTGGATTTTGTCACTTTTCTTTATCATATTAAAGAAATCCTTCTTAATTCTAAATTTTTGATATATATTACTTTTAGCTAAATATTTTTTGTATAGTAGCTTGTAACATTCTCAAGTTGTTAAGGCTAATCTAGTTTTTTGAACTCAATTGTTTCTAATTTTCATCCTAGGAGAAGGTACCTTGCCCTGTTGGGAGACAACAATGGAACAGATTCAGGAAGGGAATGATATGAACTTAAAAAAAATTGATGGTTCATCAGAAGTGGTTAATATTGAAGAAAGGTATCATGTTGAAAGGAATAAGAAATGTGACAATTTAATATAATAGCTAGACATAATTATCGAGTACTTTCTTTATATGAAAGATCCATAGTTTTCTTGTTTATGCTTGAATATGCTTTTAAGTGTAAGATACAAGCTATCACATACTGTCAGCAACAGAGAGTTCATCTCTGTTTAATATCAATTAAAATACCTTTGACTTTGTATTAGAAGAATTAAGCAAAATGTTTTCTAGTGAGAGAAATCTCTGGCTAAAATCAGTCTTCCTTCAGGTAGTAAAGGTAAATCCTGTTTTGGAGAAGAGAAAAATAAATTCTTGAGTCTCATATTTTGGTGTCCCTTATATTATAAATGATACTTGTGTAAGTTTGATTATAGAATTAAAAATTTTATGACAGAATATATACTGATTGGTTATTATCTTCTTAAATACTCAAAATATTTTAATGTATCTTATGAATGCCTTTTTGATTGTTCTATTCACACATTTAAGGATCTTTGAAAATAAAAAATATGTATTTGAAGTACTATATATGAAATATATTTTAAAACTATATGATGAACTCTGTTACAACCAGTGTTAATCTCTACCAATAGATGGACTTTCTGAAGAAATCATGTGCAGAGTGTTATTTTTCTGTATTTTGGGAAAATGAGCAGGATTATAATGTTCATTATTATCTCAAAGGGGAGTGTGTGCTTTCAAAAATGTTAGTTCTTAGTGTAGTCAAGACTGTCTATATCATGCATATTATTTAAAATACTCACTGTATTATGACTTGCATGTTAAATAAGTTTCAATTTATTTTTCTGACTAGGCCTATTAAAGCTGCTATTAGAGAAAGGAAACAGACTTTTGAAGAATTCTTAGAAGAACAAATTCGGTTGGAAGAACAAGAATTGAAACAAAAACAGATAAGGGTTGGTATTTCCATTATTTTCATTAAAATATCTAAGCCTTTAGATAAAGATCTGTTTATAACTTACTTAAAAATAACTGTAATTGTCCTCCCCAGTGGCGCAGCGGGTTGAGAGCTGCGTTGTGAAGCTGTCCGCAGCCTCTGCAGTATAGGTTCCATTCCCAGCCAGGGAGAAACCCACATGGCGCGGCAGACCTCTCCTTACTCGCCTGCTGCTCCCCTCAGCAGTGTCTTCTGTCAGTTGCCTGTTCTGCTCCCCGCTCTGTCTCTGGTGAATTCTCTCACCCTCCTGCGCCTCTGACTGTACCCAAGTTCTTGTATAAATAAATTAATCTTAAAAAAAATTAATAAATAAAGCTGCACAGAAGGATTAAAAAAATAACTGTTATTACTTGGATATACCAGAATTAATTCAAATATTATTCTTTTATTTTAGGAGGCAGAAGGATCATTGCTAATCAAAGCAAAACCAAAACAACCATTCTTGAAACGAGGAGAAGGTTTAGCTAGATTTACTAATGCTAAATCTAAGTTTCAAAAAGGGAGAGAAGGTATACTAGCAAGTAACCCGAACGTTCCAAAGGATCAGCCTGTGTTTAAAACAGATAAGCAGCAATTCCAGCGTAAAACTGCTCTTATAAATAAAGAACTGTGTACAGAGAACCCTCCTATTAAAAAGAACAACATTAGAACTAAGAGTGGCTCTGTCCTACTCAATCAGAAGCCAAAAGTGCTTAAGAGTAACATTAGGAAAAGTCTCTCTCCATCAGGATTAAACATATCAATGGTAAGGAAATGTGATGGGCAGTTCAGAGACCAGAGCAAATTAGGGAAAAAAGCTGAATCCAATAATAATGAAAATGTAGCTGAGTGTATAAAACCTTGTGATATTGGTTGCAAAGTCTGGAATAAAACACACAGTAAGGACAAACTTCCTCTTTCAGTAGGGCTAGTCAGCTGCATGTCTTCTACAAGCCAGATAAGTGAGGGTGTGAAAGAGTCAGAATCTTCTATTGATATTTCTCTTCAGAAAAAGTTAGAGAACTGGGAACGAGAAAAAGAAAAAGAAAATTTGGAATTAGATGAATTTTTGTTTTTAGAACAAGCTGCTGATGAAATTTCATTTTCCAGTAATTCCTCATTTGTACTGAAGATTTTAGAGAGGGACCAACAAATCTGCAAAGGGCACCGGCTGTCTTCTACCCCTGTCAAAGCTGTGCAACAAGAGAACACAATGACAATAGGTCCCATTAATCAGTGTAATCAAAATGAGCATACAGACCACACTGAATGTGAAAATAAGAGTGAATGTGAGCTCACACATAAAAAGCTTGATTCATCATCCTCACCTGATGGACTGAGGGAACAGTCTTTTAAAATCAGTAGGAAAGCATTACAAATGGCTACTTCTGAGAATCAAACTGGATGGAATGCAAATGATGATGGTGATATGAACAGTGAGAGTAGCACTGATTCTGAGGAACAACTTGATGTTACCATAAAACCATCAACTGAGGATAAGGAAAGAGCTTTCAGCAGCAGCAGAGAAGATAGTCCACAAGTCTGTGATGGTAAGGGTCCTTTTAGGGACACTGAGACTCAAGAAGAAGATAAAAGAGATGATTTAGATTTGAGTGATAAGGATTATGGTAGTGATGAGTCTCTCATATCAGAAAGCTTGAAAAATAAAATTTCTGAGTCTTCATTTCAAAGTATGAATAAAATTGACTTTGATGATGAAAGAACTTGGACTGACCTTGAAGAAAATTCACTTAAGCATGATGTTAATTTTGGGCATGAAGTCAGTTATGGGGCTTCCCAGACAACCTGCCCTAAGAAGGGTGAAATGTGCGTACTAGATAAAACAATAAAAAGGAAGGTTGCACCAGTCAAGAAGGGAGAAGACTTGAGCAAATCCAGTAGGAGCTCAAGTCCTCCAACATCAGATCTGATGATGAAACTCTTCCCTTCTTTGAAACCTAAAGCAAAATCAGAATCACACTTGGGAAATGAACCCAAGTTAAACATAAGTCAAGAGCAACTCCCTGGTAAGTCAGAACATTATAAAATATCAGAATATTATAAATTTAGCATATTTTTTATCAGTATGTTGTCATAATGTTTAAATCCTACCTTTCTAAGTTGCTCAGTAGAAGTCAAATTGGTAAGTGATTGTTAAAATTTGATTTGAATTGTGGGCCAGAATAATGTAATTGTCACTAGAATAAGAGATTTAAATGAATTGTACTTTTAGATTTTTCAAATTAAAATGTCTTATTCCAAAGTTTTAATATTAAGCACTTTACTATAAAGTGAGATTGTGTTTAAATTTCTTTTTTAACCAGAATGTACCAGATTTATGGTTTGTACTACTGTGGTGTAAATATTTGTGTATTAATACTTCAGTGTACATTAATTTGCTAAATATGACCAAAAAGAAATACAGTAAAATACAAGTTTTTTACCTTCCTCAGTCCTGGACGTCTAGTCTCTTTTTCTAGAGGCACCAGAATTCCCATTTGTTTGTTTATTCTAAAAAGGTCCCATGAACACAAAAGCATATTTTTTGAGTGTGTTTATCGTTTCCTTTCTACACAAATGAAAACATGTCTTTTCTGGACTGTTGTATACCTTGCTTGAAAGATTGTTATAACATACACATCTTCCTCACTGCCTTTAATAACTGTGTAGTATTCAGTTGATTGGACTCCTTATATTACTTATATTGAAACTCTTTCCTATTATAGCTTGTTAAACTGAGTACTTAGCAAAGCATAGGTGCTTTAAAATGTAAATTACAGCTTAAACTATTTTAAAAAATACTGATTTTAAAAGTAGTACTTTTTGGCAAAGAATTTAGAGGATTAAAATGTATAGAAGCAAAAATGTTAATGACCAGCCTACCCAAAGGCAACTAATATCATTTTGGGATAGTCCAGGTATTTTTAATATAGTAGAGACATATATTAAAACTTGTCTCATCCTTTTGACCACGTGTGTAATATGTATTGGGCATAATTTTTTCCAGTAATTTTCTGAATGTTGGATACTTGTTTTTCACTATTAGAAATAACACTGAAATGCATATTTTGTGCAAAAATAATTGCATGATTTTAAGTTCATTCTTTAACTAGATTTTAAAAGTGGAATAACTGGGAGAAAAGATACATATGTATGTTTCAGCCTTGTGGTATAAATTAGATTTATTTTCCAAAAGGATAGTTTCCAAAAGTACAGAGCATTAACTTTTTCGCAGCAAATTTGAAATGGAAAAATGTCTTAATTTGTATTTCTTTGATTGGTACTTGGGGTTTGATTTGATTTTAGAGTAGGTTATATTTCTTGATTTTAGTTGATAATTCCTTTAGATCTCTTGTGAATTACTTGCTAGTAGTAGCTTATTCTTAAGCTGTTTATATATTAACTTTAAAAAAATTGACTTGAACTATTCCTTTATATATAGTGTTACTTCATTGTCAGATTGATAGCTTTTTGAAGTAGAATGATTTGATTCTTAAATTTGGACTGCTTTCCTCAGGAAGTTTTGTAAGTTTCATTTTTGTAGTATTTTAATAGCATAGGTATTTACCGTATAATTGTCTGTTGGTGTTAGTTTTTTGTTGCTGAAGGCCTTTATTTCAAGTTCAGTACTTATGGCCTGTCTTATAGGTGACAATGCTCGCTCTCAAGTTTTGAGAGAGAAAGTTATTGAATTGGAAACAGAAATAGAAAAATTTAAAGCTGAGAACACATCACTAACTAAACTTCGCATTGAAAGAGAAAATTCCTTGGAAAAACTCAGGTAAGTTTGCATCAGTAGATTGGGAAAAAAACATACAGTGATTCAGTTGAATCTTTAAGATTATTTTTAAGATATTTGAAATTTTTTTTTATTAATCTAAAGGGAGAAATAAATGAAAAGGTGAAATCTTTACCATATAAGAAATTTTCAATTTAATAAAATCACCCAGTCTGGTCAAAGCTGTTAAAAGAGATCATAAATTGAAATTTGAAAAGCTCTTTGAAGCTATGAATTCAAGTGCAGTCTTGGCCATTGTATTAATTTGCTAGAACTGCCATAACAAAGTATACGCAAACTGGGTGGCTTTACACAGGTTCCAATGGGTTGCCTTTTTTTCCTTTTTTTAAAGATTTATTTATTTTTATGCAAGAACCGGGGTACAGGCTAGATGTGTGGGAGGGTGAGAGGATTCACCAGAGACAAAGTGGGGCTGCTGAGGGGAGCAGTGGGCAAGACAGGAGAGGTCTGCTTCGTGCCATGTGGGATTCTTGCTGGCCAGCAGGGATCAAACCTGCGCTGCAGAGGCTGAGGACAGCTTCACAGTGCGGTGCTCAACTGCCTGCGCCACCAGGGAGGCCCAGCCAGAGGGTTGCCTTCTGAAGTCAGGGTGTCAACAGGGTCTTTCTTTCTCTCTTAGCTTCTGGTGGTTGCTGGCAATCCTTGGCATAGCTTAGTATGCAAGTGGACAATTGGGTTCATTCTATCTTTTTTTTTTTTTTAAAGATTTATTTATTTATGCATAGCAGAGCTAGGGTACAGGCCAGAGATGCGGGGGGTGAGAGGACTCACCAGAGACAAAGTGGGGAGCAGAACAGGCAGACTGACTGAAATACACTGCTGAGGGGAGCAGTGGGGAGACAGGAGAGGTCTGCTACGCCATGTGGGTTTCTCCCTGGCCAACCAGGGATCGAACTTGTGCTGCAGAGGCTGTGGATTGCTTCATAGAGCAGTGCTTAGCCCCTTGTGCCACCAGGGAGGCCCTTTTTTTCTTTTCCTTTTTTTTTTAAAAATTTTATTGTGTATAATGCTGCTTTAACATTGGTGTTCAAGTCTCTGCTTTTAATTCTTTTGATATATACCCAGGTATGGAAATTCTATATTTAATTTTTTTTAACAATTGCTCTATTGTTTTCTACAGTGGCTTACCAGTTTATTTATGTTTTGAACCAGCCTTGCATCCCAGGGGTGGATCCTTTTGTTCATAGTACATGATCGTCGAGTTTGGTTAGCTAGTAGTTTGTTGAGGATTTTTACATCAGTGTTCATCAGGATATTACCTGTCGTTTTTTCAGATGTCTTTGTCTGGCTTTTATATAGGAGTAATACTCACCTTCTAAAATTAATTTGGAAGTATTTCTTTTTTTTTCTATTAAGAATTGGTATTCTTTGTATGTTTGTTAGAATTTGTGTGTAAAGCCGTTTGGTCTCCGTGACTTTTCTTTTTGGGAAATATCTGATTAATGATTCAGTCTTCTTATTTGTTATTGGATATTCAGGCTTCCTATTTTTTTTTTCTATTTTATATATTTTTTACATGATTTTTCATTTTTTGCACAATGTATATATTTTCATATTGGTTATAGTCCCCATACAATTCCCACCCCCCTTGTTTTGATCCGGCTCCACCCTCCCCGCACCCCCCCCCCCCCCAGTGTGTCTCTGGTTTATAATTGCTTGTTGCTTCCTATTTTTTATTCTAGTTTTGGTAGGGCCTCACATCTAGTGTTATTACCACAGTGCACCCACTACTAGAACACCAGTGGCCCACCACCATAGTCCATTGTGCTCCCTCCCCACTTTATTCTTTCCCGCTCCCCCCCCACCCCCCTCAATTCTGTAGTCAGCTTTCAAGGGTTAGTTTTTAAATTTCTTTATCTGACCTTTTGTGTCACTTCTAACTGACACCATCTGGTATTTGTCTTTCTTCTTTTGAAGTATTTTGCTTACTATATAATCACTTCCAGCTCCATCCATGTTGCTGCAAGTGGCATGAGTTTATCTTTTTTGATTGTGTATATATACCACATCTTTTTTTTTTTTTTTAAAGATTTATTTATTGGGCTTCCCCGGTGGTGCAGTGGGTTGAGCGCCATGCTGTGAAGCTGTCTGCAGTCTCTGCAGTGTGGGTTCGATTCCCGGCTGGCCAGGGAGAAACCTACATGGCATGGCAGACCTCTCCTGTCTCGCCCACTGCTCCCCTCAGCAGTGTCTTCTGTTTGTCTATCTGTTCTGCTCCCTGCTCTGTCTCTGGTGAATTCTCTCACCCTCCCATGCCTCTGACTGCACCCCAGTTCTTGTACAAATAATCTTTAAAAAAAAGAAATTTAAAAAGAAGATTTATTTATTTATGCATACAAGAACTGGGATACAGGCCAGAGGTGTGGGGTTGGGGGGCGGTGGGGTGGTGGTGGGGTGGGTAGTGGCAGCAAGAGGATTCACCAGAGACAGAGCAGGGAACAGAATAGGCAGACTGACTGAAATACACTGCTGAGGGGAGCAGCGGGTGAGTCAGGAGAGGTCTGCTGCGCCATGTGGGCAGCTCCCTGGCTGGGGATCAAACTTGTGCTTCAGAGGCTGTAGATAGCTTTACAGTGCTGTGCTTAACCCCTTGCGTCACCAGGGAGGCCCAACTGTTTCCACAACTTGGCTATTGTAAATAGTGCTGCAGTGAACATGGGAGTGCAATTTTCCCTTTGAATTAGTGTTTTTGTGTTGTTTGGGTAGATCCTATTATAGATTGTATGTTTCTAGGAATTTTTCTTTTCTAGTTTATCCCATTTTTGGAGGGATACAATTGTTTGTAATAGTTCCTTGTGATCCTTTTTCTGAGACATCTTCTGTAATATCTCCTTTTTCATTTCTGACTTGCTATTTTAAATTTTATTTTTTTGAAAAGTAGAACTGTCTTTGGGACCATCATTAAGAAGAGCTGGAACTAGTTCATGGTCCTGCTTCTGGGTCCATGACTAGAGTCATGCTGACAATGGGCCTTTTACTAGGGTTGCAGATGGTTATGGCTCCTGGCCCCTTCTGAAGTGTCCTCCTGCCAGGTCCTTGGGTGGGCAGGACTGTCTCTAGTACCATGGAAGAACAGCAGAGCAGGAACCAGATCACAGGCTCTTTCATGATCTGTAATCAGGACTGAGGTCTGTGGGCTTGTTGGACTTGTAACCAGGAGCCAGTGTCCTTTGGTGGATGAGTCTGGGACCGAGTCCGTAGGGGGACTGGGCTGTTTTGGTTTGCAGCCAGGACTCTGGTATACCTCCCACTCGGGTGTGAAAGTGCCTTCTCAAAGTGGCAGTCCTCAATCGTAGACTTCATCTGTGTTGGGCAACTGCATTTATGAATTCAAGAACTTTTTTTAGGGGCACTTTCTTTTGTGCCTGGTTGGCTATTGTTTGTATGGGAGAGTAGGAGCCGAGTACCCCTATTTCACCATCTTGCTGATGTCACTGTATGCTTTTAACAAAGCATCCAGAATGAACCTGGTATGACAGTTCTTCTGATAACATTCTTCTAAGCTAATACCAGAGTCCTCACAGGGGTCTATAATACACTAGTCTCTGTTTTGTTGTTGTTTTGATTTTTGTTTTTTAAATGTCATTTGCTATTCTGTTTCTTGCTCACTCAGTTTTAGCATATTGGCCTCCTGATTATTCTTTGAGCACATTAAGCCTGTTCCTACTTCAGCACTTTTACATTTGGTGTTCCTCTGCCAGGATTATTTTGTCCATAAATCCTCATGGCTTATTCTTTCATTTCCTTCAGGGTTTACTTCAGATATTAACTCTGCAAGATGCAGATTTCGGTTTCCTACCCTAATGTTTCATAACTTCATTCATTGCTTTATTTTTCTACGTAAAAATTGTAATGTTCCACGTGTTTTACTTATTTATTTTGTTCATTATTGTCTGTCTCTCCCATTAGAACTTAATAAGCTTCATTGGAATAAAGATTTTTTCACCATTGTTTCTCCAGAGACAGAGCAGGGAACAGAATAGTCTGACTGAAATACAATTCTGAGGGGAGCAGCGCTTGATTTTATAGTTTGTACTCAGTGTATGCTTTTGGATGCAGTTGAGTTAATTGACTGTTATTTCTGTCCTATAAATTGAATGAATACATTGATAATAGCAAGTCTTCAAACCTAGGCTGTTACTGATGATCTACTGTGTGTAGATTGCTAAATTATTACTACAAAATTACTGAGATGATTTTCTTAGATGATAACATGATTTGATCATTTTAGGAAAGAAATTGCAGACTTTGAACAACAAAAAGCAAAAGAATTGACTCGAATAGAAGAGTTTAAAAAGGAGGAAATGAGGAAGCTGCAAAAGGAACGCAGAGTCTTTGAAAAGTATAGTACAGTTGTAAGAGCTTTTCCAGATAAAAACGAACGTGAAGAAATACAGGTATGCCAGTTTTTTTTTACATTATACTATATTAGTAAAAACGATAATCTTATTAAGACTCAGAGTTTGATGTGGTAAAGAGAAATTGGGTATGTCTACTAAGCATTCATTGATTCAACAAATAATATTCTGAGGCATTGGCTCAGGAACATATTTTATAGTCTGATAAATATATAATTTTTTGGTCTTTTTTTAAATTGAGGTAACTGGTTTTAGGGAATGATTTAAGGGAATAGGTTCACAGCACTTCAGGTGTATGTTACCACACTACACCTACACTCAAAACACCTATAATCTTTCACAGTTGGGTACCCCTCCCCTCTTTTGTTCTTTTCCCCCCTCAAATGGCCTCAATGCTGCAGTCATTTCTAAGGTTTGTTTTGTCTGTTCCTTTGTTTTTTTTGGCATAATATTCTACATAAGAGTGAACTCATCTAGTACTTGTCTCCTGCTGACTTATTTCTCTTAGCACAGTTCCTTCCAGTTCATCTGTTTTGTCATGTGAGAGGAGTTTTTCTTTTTTACTGCTGTGCAGTATTCTAGGTTGTATGTATGTTCGTGTGTGTGTGTGTGTGTGTGTGTGAGTATGAGTATAGGTATACACACCCCATCTTTATCCACTCATCTGTTGTTGGGCACTTAAGTTGTTTCCATAACTTGGCTACTGTGACTAGTGCAGCAGTGAACATAAGAGTACACAAGCCTTTTTTTTTTTTTTTAAAGATTTATTTATTTATGCATGCAAGAGCTCGGGTGTAGGCCAGAGGTGTGGGAGGTGGTGGTGGGGGGAGGATTCACCAGAGACAGAGAGGGTAGCAGAGCAGGTGGATCTACAGAAATACACTGCTGAGGGGAGCAGCAGGTGAGACAGGAGAGTTCTGCTACACTGTGTTTGGGTTAGCTCCCTGGCTGGGGATTGAACTCAGGCTGCATTGGCTGGCAATAGCTAGCTAGCACTGAGACTTTTGCCTCTGCACCACCAAGGAGGCCCCCCATACCTTTTGGAATTTGTGTTTTTGCATTTTTTGGATAAATACCAAAGAAATGTAATAGCGGGATCATATTGCAGATCTATTTTTAGTATTTTGAGGGACCTCCATATTGTTTTCCATAGGGGCTGTTCCAGTCTACATTCCCACCAACAGAGGGTTCCTTTTTCTCCATATTTTTGGCAACATTTGTTATTTCTGGTGGTCTTTTTGATATGGAAGTGAGGTGGTGTCTCATTGTGCTTTTAATTTGCATTTTCCTGATAAGTGATGATGAACATTTTTATCTGCCTGTTGGCAATCTGTCTCCTTTGGAAAAGTGCCTGTTTAGCTCTTCTGCCCATTTTTTGATTGGGTTGCTTTGTCAATTTTTAGCAATTAGTTTCTTGTTGCACTTACCATGTGCTTATGTTTTTTCACACTTTATTAGGTTATCTTTTCATTTTGATATACTTTCTTTTGTTGTATAGAAGCTTTTTTAGTTGGATGTAGTTGCATTTGCTTATTTTTGCTTTTGTTTTCCTTGTCAATGGTGCTCCCGTTGGCATCTCCAAAGGCATCCCTGAAGCCAATGTCATGGAGTTATTTTACCTACTTTTTTTGTGTATTTTATGGTTTCTGGTCTTTCATCCAAATCTTTAACCTATTTTGAGTTAATTTTTGTGTAGGGTGTGAGAGAGTAGTCCTTTTTCTTTTCGTCTTCTTTTTTTTTTACTTTTGCATTTGACTGTCTAGTTTTCTCAACACCATTTGTTGAAGAGCCTTTCCTTTCTCCGTTGTATACTCTTGGATCCTTTGTAGCAGGTTAATTGTCCGTATAAGTGTGAGTTTATTTCAGGGCTCTCAAGTCTATTCCAGTGGTCTGTTCTGTCTGTTTTTATTCCTATACATACTATTGTGATTACTATTAGCTTTGTCATAGCATTTGAAGTATGGGGATATGATATCCCCATTCCCCTTCTGTTGTTGTCAAGATTGCTTTGCCTACTCAGAGTCTTTGGTGATTCCATATAAATTTCAGTAATGTTTGCTTTCTTTGAAGAAGTCCATGAAACTTTGATAGGGATTGCATTTAGTCTATATGTAGCTTTGGTAAGGTTGCCAGTTTAGCAATGTTAATTTTTCCTATCCATGTGCAGGAAACCTTTCCATTTTCTTGTGTTTTCTGTTTATTTTAAGACTGTTTTCATTGAATGTATCTTTCACCTCCTTTGTTAGGTTTATTCTTAGGCATTTAATACTTTTTGATGCTATAGAATGGAATTGTTTTCTTATTCTTCTACTTATTTGTATACAGGAAGGCAGTAGACTTTTGTCTTTTGATTTTATAACCTGCTACTTTACTGATTTATTGTTTTTAATAGTTTTTTAGTAGTGGCTTTAGAGTTTTCTTTGTATGCTCTTATCTGCAAATAGTGAGTTTTATTTTTTCCCCAATTTCGATTCCTTTAATTGCTTTCTCTTGCCTAATTGCATTACCTAGGACTTCCAATACTATGTTGAGAGTGACATGCTTGTCTGTATTTGCTCTTACAGTAAATGTTTTCGGTTTTTTTACCATTGAGTAGGATGTTAGCTGGAATTTCATCATAAATGAATTTTCATGATAAATGAATGCAGAATCTTTTTAACTGCCTTTGCTGCACCTATTCGTATGATCATAGGCTTTTTCTCTTTTCTTTTGTTGGTATGGAGTAAGAGTAGTCTAGTTTCTTTTTTTGCTAACTCTGTAATATATCCCACTTAGTAATGATGTATGATCCTGCTAAAGCATTGTTGAATTCCATTTGCTAAGATTTTGAGGATTTTTACAATATGAGGAATATTGGTCTGTAGTTTTGTTTTGTTTTTTTTTCTACTGTCCTTGTTTGTTTTTGGTATTGCATAATTTGGCTTCATAAAATGTGTTTGCAAATGTTTTCTTCCTCAGTTTTGGGGAAGAGACTGAGAAGGACATTTATTACTTTGTTTTTGAAGGTTTGGTAGAATTTACTAATGAAGCCATCTGGTCCTGGGATTTTGTTGTTTTAGAGACTTTTTATTACTGTTTCAGTGTCCTTTGTAGGTTGATTTTTTTTTTATTTAAAAAATTTTTTTAGATTTTTTTATTTATTTATACAAGAATCTGGGGTACAGGTCAGAGGTGCGTAACGGTGAGAGAATTCACCAGAGACAGCAGAGAGCAGAACAGGCAGACAGACAGAAGACACTGCTGAGGGGAGCAGCGGGCGAGGCAGGAGAGGTCTGCCCCACCATGGAGGTTTCTCCCTGGCTGGCTGGGAATCAAACCCATGCTGCAGAGGCTGTGGACAGCTTCACAATGCGGTGCTCAACCCGCTGTGCCACCGGGAAAGCCCTGTAGGTTGATTTTTAGAGTGAAATATTTCAGTTCTGCTTTTACTAAAGACTTCCAAAAAAAAAGAAAAGAAGGCTGATAATGGATGAGTTAACAAGGCAGGAAGTTGGAAATTTACCACTGATAATTCTGTTAATTTATTTGACCTCTTACATACAAATCTGTAATTCTGTTTATTTATAATAATTTCTCTAGCCTGTATCATTACTAGGTGTTTAATTCTAAAACTCAAAAACTAATAGACCAAATTTTCAGTCCTATTCATTTCAAAATTAAAAATGAAAATGTTTAGAGGACTGTAGTAGTTAAAAAAAGTACTAATACTTTTCTAACTGTAACTATAAATATGTAGGAAAAAAGTAGGCATATATATTTGCAAGAGAGGTATGTGCAGAGATTTCCAAGAGAAGACACAAAGACATAAATATAAGAGAAAATGGGTATATTGTACTTCATCAAAATTAAAACTTCAGTTTACTAAATAAAAGAATTAAAAATAACTATCCATTGCTTATAGCTTAAAATGCAAATTAGTCTTCCATATTTTAAATAATTTTTTGTGGAGAGAGATATGTGCCATTAGGTTTTTGTTTTTTTTTCTTATAATTTCTTTTTTTTATTTAAATATTTTATTTTATATAATTCTTACATCATTTTTCATTTTTGCACAATGTATGCATTTTCATTTTGGTTATATTCCCCATACAATTGCACCCCCCCCCCCTTATTTTGACTCTAGTCCTTCCTTTCCCCGCCCCTCCCTCCCCCATCCCCAAGTGTGTCTCTGGTTTATAGTTGCTTGTTGATTTTGATTTTTACTTTGTATTGATTAGTCTTTTTCCTGGTCTCTTATTTAGGTTTTCTAAATTCCTGCTATGAGTGAGACCATCCAGTATTTTTCTTTTTCTTTCTGACTTATTTTGCTGAGCATGATCCCTTCTAGCTCCATCCATGTTGCTGCAAACTGCATGTGTTTATCTTTTTTGATTGCTGAGTAATATTCCATTGTGTATATGTACCACATCTTCTTGATGCAGTCATCTATTTTTGGGCATTTGGGTTGTTTCCATAGCTTAGCTATTGTAAATAGTGCTGCTATAAACATAGGCGTGCAGGTGCCCTTTGGAATTAATGTGTCTGTGTCATTTTGGTAAATACCTAGGAGTGGAATTGCTGGATCATATGGAAACTCTATGTTTAGTAGGTCAAGAAATCTCCACACGGCTTTCCATAGTGGTTGGACCAGTTTGCACTCCCACCAGCAGTGCAGGAGAGTTCCTTTTTCTCCACATCCTCACCAACATTTGTTGTTGCTAGTTTTTTTAATATGTGCCATTCTCACTGGTATAAGATGGTAGGTATCTCATTGTAGTTTTGATTTGCATTTCCCTGATTACAAGTGATGTTGAACCTTTTTCTTATGCCTGTTGGCCATTTGCATTTTTTCTTCCAAGAAGTTTCTTTTTAGCTCTTCTGCCCATTTTTTGACTGGATTATTTTCTTTGTTTTTGTTGTGTTTCATCAGCTCTTTGTTGATTTTTGTGATCAGTCCTTTATCATTAGTGTTGTGTGCAAAAATGTTCTCCCAGTCAGTGGGGTTTCTTTTTGTTTTGGTTATTGTCTCTTTAGCTGTGCTCTTTAATTTGATGTAGTCCCAGCTGTTTATCTTTGCCTTCACTATCACTGCTTTGGGTGATGTGTCTGTAAAGATGTCTTTGATGTGCATCTCATGTCGTGTTTTGCCTATATTTTCTTCTATGTATTTTATGGTTTCAGGTCTTATGTATAGTTCTTTAATCCATTTTGAGTTGGCTTTTACTGCATTAGGTATTGGAACAAGAACAGACACACAGACCAATGGAATCAAGTAGAAAATACAGAAATAAACCTACAGATTTATGGTCAACTAATATTTGACAAAGGAGCAAAGAATATGCACTGGAGCAAAGAAAGTTTGTTCAATAAATGGTGCTGGGAAAACTGGGTCGCTACATGCAAAAGAATGAAGCTTAACCACTACCTCACACCATGCACAAAAGCCATTAGGTTTTGATTTGTGTTTGCATATTAAATCTAATATGTTTAATTTTATTATAAACTGGAGACATCCTGCAGCGGGGAATGAGGGAGAGGGATCGAAGTGAGGGAGAGAGGAGTACAGGGGACTGTAGTGATGGAGCACAGGTGAATTGGTGAAGAAAATTCTATGGGGACTACACCTGAGGAGGGGTGGGGAAAGCAAACATTGTTTAAAAATGAACAATGATGTGAAATCTATATAAATAAAAAAATTCATATGTTAAATTTTAACGTTCTATTAAAATTTTTATTTCAAAAGGTAATAAAATTCATTCAAGATGTTAAAAAAAAGAAAAAAAAGATATACTCTGTAACCTCTCCCTCTTGTCTTTACCACTAGTACCTAATTCTTCTCTCCAGGGGCAACCTGTGTTACCAGTTTCTTGTGTCTATATAGATAATTTCTCAGCAAATACATATTTAAGTCCTAATTTAAAATAAAAGTTAATGATAGTAGACTTTAATCATTCTATACCTTAACATAGAGTATTTATATTATTATTGAAGAGAATTGCTTTATATGGATATGCCATAATTTATTTAACCAAGCATTTATTTCTGTTCTTTTTTGTGTATAGCAAGTGCTGTTCTGAATAGCCTTGTGTATACATCACTTCTCACAATCATTCGACTTATTCATTCAATAACTCAGTAACAGGGTAGTGAATACCACACAGTCATCCTTGCCCCCATGGGGTTTGCATAGTCATGTATAAATTCTTAGAAAGGAAATTTCTTGGTTTAAGGGTATGTGCATTGGTAGATAATGACAGATTATCCTCCATAAATATCATGCCAACACACAACTTTAGTAGAATTTAATGGGGTATTTTTTTTTTTAATAAATTTTATTGTTATATTCCCCATACAATTGCAGCCCCCCCATTCTGACCCCAATCCCTCCCCTCCCGCCCCCGCCCCCCTAAAAGTGTCTCTGGTTCATAGTTTTTTGTTGATTTTGATTTTCACTTTCTTATAGTTATTCATTTTCCTGGTCCCTTATTTAAGTTTTCTAGATTCCTGCTATGAGTGAGACCATCCGGTATTTTTCTTTTTCTTTTTGGCTTATTTCGCTGAGCATGATCCCTTCCAGCGCCATCCATGTTGCTGCAAATTGCATGTGTTTATCTTTTTTGAATGCTGAGTAATATTCCATGGTATATATGTACCACATCTTCTTGATCCAGTCATCTATTTTTGGGCATTTGGGTTGTTTCCAAAGCTTAGCTATTGTAAACAGTGCTGCTATAAACATAGGGGTGCAGGTGTTGTTTGGAATTGATGTTTCTGTGTCCTTTGGGTAAATACCTAGGAGTGGAATTGCTGGATCATATGGAAGCTCTATGTTTAGTAGGTCCAGAAATCTCCACACAGCTTTCCACAGTGGTTGGACCAGTTTGCACTCCCACCAGCAGTGCAGAAGAGTTCCTTTTTCTCCATACCCTCGCCAACATTTGTTGTTGCTAGTTTTTTTAATATGTGCCATTCTCACTGGTGTAAGATGGTATCTCATGGTAGTTTTGATTTGCATTTCCCTGATGACAGGTGATGTTGAACATTTTTTCATATGCCTGTTGGCCATTTGCATTTCCTCTTCAGAGAAGTTTCTTTTTAGCTCTTCTGCCCATTTTTTGACTGGATTATTTTCTTTGTTGTTGTTGAGTCTCATCAGCTCTTTGCAGATTTTTGTGATCAGTCCTTTATCATTAGTGTTGGGTGCAAAAATGTTCTCCCAGTTGGTGGGGTTTCTCTTTGTTTTTGTTATTGTCTCTTTTGCTGTGCAAAAGCTCTTTAATTTGATGTAGTCCCAGCTGTTTATCTTTGCCTTCACTATCACTGCTTTGGGTGATGTGTCTGTAAAGATGTCTTTGATGTGCAAATCACGTAGTGTTTCGCCTATATTTCCTTCTATATATTTTATGGTTTCAGGTCTTATGTCTAGTTCTTTAATCCATTTTGAGTTGATTTTTGTGTATGGTGTGAGGTAGTGGTCAAGCTTCATTCTTTCGCATGTAGCGACTAATGGGGTATTTTTTGTTCTTTGCCTGATAAAGATTAAAAATTGATATTAAACTTAATTGAATATCTTTTAAATAATCTGAATTATAGTTACAAATCTAGCATGGCTCTTTTTTAATACTTCAATACTTTAAGTAGTATTTAGAACATGCTCAAATTCAACTGATAGAAAACTTTTCACTAAATTAAAACTTATAGACTATTCTAAAAAAACTGAAAAAGTGTGCTTATCATTTCATTTTTCTTGTTTCTGAATCTGATACGTCACTGTTAGGAAAATCTTATGGTACCTCCAAAGGAAGAAAAAAAAAACAAACCACCAAAACTTCCTCTCTCTCTTTCTCACCACTCTGGACCTAATTACTTCTTCCAGTGTGATTCTAACCAGAGGCAGACAAGCTTTCTTATTGTAGTTCTACTTTATGTGAATAACACAAGATTTTACTTTCTTGCAATCTGGTGCTTTTCCTCAAATAATGCATTCTCTTATTCTTTAATCCTGTTCTTCCAGTCTACTAGCCATTAGCTGCATATGGGTATTTAAATTTAAGTTAATTGAAATTAAATAAAACTAAAAATTCAGTTTCTCAGTCAGAATAGCCACCTTTCATGTGCTCAGTAGTCACGTGTGACTAACCTTCTATCACATCCGTTGTCACTGAAAGTTCTGCACAGTGCTGAGATGAGAGGCTCAGTTGGTTAGTTAGCTTTCTCTTCAGGACATGAGGCTAGTTCTTAACTTTGGATCTCATTCTTAAACTCATTTTCTACTCTGTCAGTGTTAAGTATTGTACCCTTTTCTGACTAGGTTGTTCTGTTTGACAGTGATTATTTATTATTTCTTCCTGTTTTTTGGTAAAATACCTTCTTTTTCTGACATTGTAGCTTTTTCATAGTTTCCTATATCTACCTTCTTTTGCTTTACTATGCAAATGTGTATTTTGAAAAAATACATAATGGAAAACAAGCTTGTATTTATTGATACTCTTCTACTTATTAAATCATTAAAAGATTAAAGAGATGGTTTATTTAGTTTTCCTTTATATTATAGTTGTTCTCAGAAATACTAATTCTTTTCTTTTGGGTATTCAACAAATTTATTGATGAGATACTGTTGTAATCACTGGAGAGTTGATGGAAAGTATAACATTTCTGTCCTGGCATTTACATTCACTATGATTGATACATAGCCTTTCACAAATTTGTTAATCTAATTATAAAATATTTCTGACATTCAGGCAGTCCTAACCTGACCAGTAGTAGCATATCAGTTTCTGTGACCTTTAGTATTGTCATTGTCCTTGAACTTTTGAAAATATCTTGGCTTTCTCTAATAATTGGCTATTTTGGACTACCTATTTTTTTTTTTTTTTCTTTCCCTTAACTTATCTCAGATCTGGAACCATCCATTCACTAAGTAACCCTGGTTCTGTTTATGTTCTTCACACTGGGGATTTACCTGCAGATTGATGGGAGACCACTATGCTTGCCTTGCTGTTTGGCACCTGTTGTGGTGGAGCACAAGGAAGGGGCTGTCTTCTCAAGTCAGGAGTTCACATTAATGGTTACCTCTTGATAATATACCTTTATTCTAGATTTTACACAATGAGGTTTCACTGACAATTTACACACTGAACTGTAGACCTGGTATTTGTATCTTTGTTCAGCAGATACTTGAGGGCCCTTGATTTTTGAGGCATTGCTCGTGAACTGGCCTCTTAGCTTACTCTGTCCCTGTCTTCCCTTCTGACCCTACCCATTCACTCGATACTTGACAAATCTGGACATTTTCCATTTTCAAATTCCATTAGACAGTAAGTTCTTTGGACTTTTATCTCCTTCATATCTTTTTTATTCTGACCATTTATCTTCCCAACTCTTTTCACATCTGACCTGTATTTCTTTTAGCTTCAGTTTCTGTCTTTCCTCTTTCTTTTCCACTTCTATACTCTTTCTGGTGTCTTCATGACCCTTCTATGTGAAATCTGACATTTTACTCCTCTCAAAATCCTTCAGTTAGTTTCCTCTTGGTATATAATGCAACCCCCTCATCATGTCACACTAGATGATGTTCCTCCTTGCAAATCTGGCGTGGTTTCCCTGCGGGGATTGTACTTTAGTAAATTGCAGTCTTATTTTGAACTTTATTTCCTAGCCTTTTGTGAAGCCCATTAAATTTTGCCATTCCCTCTATTACTCTGACTACTAGTAATCTCTCAGTTCCTTAGGGCCTTCAAGTCATTGACGCTTCTCACACTCTAGGTCCCGAAACCCCAGAGTCAATCACTATAGACATTACTTTAAATATGTCCTCTATTCCCTTTTCTCAAGTCATCATATTTTGTTTGGCAAATGTAGATCCCAGGCATTTCCTGCCTATTCAAACACCTAATTTGGCTAGAGAAAAATTTCCTAGGAAACAGGCTCACTGTAAAGTGTTGAGTATAAACCACAAGTGGGTATGTAGCATTACTATGCTTTTATCCTCCCCTCTTCTGGAGGACCATTCATACTTTGCCCCCTTCCCAAATCTCCCACGCCATGGGTTCACCCTGCCCTGAGGACCCTGCTTTTTACCTGTCTGAGAACTTACCATGGATCCTTTCCTCAGTACTGCCTGTGGACTGTGGGCTCCTTGTCCTCACATGAACTGTCTGTGCTCACATGTAAAGCCCTGCATACATACCTACAGCCTTGCTCCAGCAGGTCTCCCTTCTCTTTTCTACATCATCCATTTGCCTCTCTCCACGGAATTATTCCTTGTACATACTTGCTGTTACTTAAAGAGAAATCTCTTGTGACTGCACACGCCTGTCAGCCCCAGCACCGTTTCTTTGCTCCTTTGCAGTAGAACTCGAAAGTGCGGTTCCTGTCACTATCAGATTTCACCTCCTGTTTTCTTCATGTGCTCAGTTAGGCTTTGTCCACTGTTCTGAGGGTGCACCTTTTGTGGTCACCAGCCCTCTTGTTGGCAGTCCTGGCAACCACATCTGTGTCCTCGTGCTGTGTGACTGTCAGTGGCAAGGACTCCTCTTCACTTGTTGTCTTGTGTGACTCTCAGGATACCTGTGCTGTGGGTTTTCTTTTACCTGATTGTTGCCTTCTCTGTCTCTTGCTTCACACAACAGGTAGGAGATTCAGTCCTCCTTTTATCATCTCATCTAGCTGAGTTTAAAGTTATGATTTACATGCTGTAGACTTCCAAACTTTAATCTGGCCTAGATTGTTCTTTGCCACTGGTCTGGTGTGTGGGCTAGCTGCCAGGCATTGTACCTCCAACTAAATGCCTGATCTTCCTCCTGTAGCCATCCCCATTTTAGGTATAGTCTCCATCTCAGGTGATGGCAGCCCTGTGCTTCCAAGAGCTCAGGCCAGAAGCATCGTCAGTCTCATCTTTCTCTTATACTTCGTGCTATTCTATCAGAAGTCCTGCAAGATTTTAGTTGACATCTCTGTTAGTGGACTAGTCAGCCTTATGGCCTTTGCTTTCACCCTTGTCCTTCTGGTTTCTTTTCCATGTGGCAGCCAGTGACCCTTCTGTATAAGGAAGTCCTGTCATGTCCCTGCCCTGCTTATAGACCTCATTTTTCTTTGGCTGAGAACCCCGACCTTGCAGTGGCCTCATGTTCACGTATGCCTTGATGTTCTGTTCCCTTTTCACCTCATCTCCTACTCCTTTCCATTGCTCATTCTGCTCTAGCTTGCTGACCTTTTTGTCTTGAAACTGTGCATGACCTTCTTTCCTGGTGTGTGCTAGTGCTTCTGCTCTTCCCCTGGAAAGAGCCCTGGCTCATTCTTTTCCTTCTTCAGGTGAGAGTTCTGTGAGACCCACCACATTTCATATTCCATTTGCCGTCCCTTCCCACACCGATTCCTCCCACCCACCCTGCCTTCTTTTCCATAGCCTCTGTCATCTCTAACATATGCTTCCTGAGATCTTTGTTTAGTCTTTGTGTTCCAAGGACATATAATAGTACCTGATAGATGATAGATACCTTATAAATATTAATTGCTAATGAATTTTTGTAACTTTATTGAGGAATAATTGACAAATATAATTATGTATCTTTAAAGTGTACACGGTGATGGTTTGATAAGGAATGATTACCAAGATCAACAGAATTAACAATTTGTCACTTTATATATATGTCTGTGTGTATCTGTGTTAAGAAAGGTTAAGATCTACATTCAGGGCCTCCCCTGGTGGCTCAGTGGTTGAGTGCTGGGCTGCGAAGCTGCCCGCAGCCTCTACAGCACCGGTTCGATCGCTGGCCACTGGCGAGGATCCCACATGGCGCGCAGACCTCTCCTGACATGCCGCTGCTCCCCTCAGCAGTGTACTTCGTCAGTCTGCCTGTTCTGTTCCCCGCTCTGGTCCTGGTGAATTCTCTCACCCTCCTGTGCTTCTGACTGTACCCAGTGCTTGTATAAATAAATAAATTAAAAAAAAAAAACTACATTCAGCAACTTTCAAATTTATGATTTTTTTTTTGTAAAGATTTATTTATTTATACAAGCACTGGGTACAGTCAGAAGCGCAGGAGGGTGAGAGAATTCACCAAAACCAGAGGGAACAGCAGAGCAGGCAGACTGACGAAGTACACTGCTGAGGGGAGCAGCCGGCGGCAGGAGAGGTCTGCGTGCCATGTGGGACCCTCGCCGGCAGCTGGGGATCGAACTGGCACTGCAGAGGCTGCAGGCAGCTTCGCAACCCAGTGCTCAACCACTGTGCCACCAGGGAGGCCTTGATTCTTATTATTGAGTATAGTCACCATGATGTACATTAGATCCTTGGAACACATTCTATTTATAGCTAAAAGTGAAACAGGAGAAATCCAGGAGAACTGGATTGATCTAGTTGGTGGTTTCTTACTGTTGTGCCAGTGACTGTAAGACATGACCCAAGAGCAGACACACAGTATGAAACAACAATAATATGATGTGTTTACAGAGGTGGGGGAATGTGGGGGGGGAGTGGGGAGGGGAGAGAGAGAGAGAGAGATTGAGAGATTGAGATTGGAGAGAAAAAGGGAAGAGAGAGAAAGAATTTACAGGCTGGCACATGGCAAATGCTATCTGTCCTATCCCAGGTAGTGTCTGCTGAACAGAAAAAAAAGGTCCAGATCTTCTTGGCAAACTGGTGGCTTCTCGATGATAACCCTCCTCATCAACAGTCTAACTGCCAAATCCCAGCAGCTTCACTGCCAATAGCTCCAACCTGCCTCTATTTCCCATTAAGTCCCCTGCTGAGGGGTTGGAGTTGAAGGTGGAGAATGCTCCACCTTCTTTCATCTTTTTGCCTGTGCATGCCACTCACTAGCTTGGAGGTTGCCTCTTGCTGTTCCTTTTAAAATAATTTGTGCCCTTTGACCTACATCACTCCTTTCCCTCTTCCCCAGCCCCTGGCCACCACTGTTCTCTGTTTCTGTGAAGTCAGCTCTTTATTTTTCCTTTCTAAGATTCCACATATAAGTGATACTTTACAGTATTATACAATATTTGTCTGTCTTGGTCGGACTTATTTGTTGTTGATTTCCTAACCTATTTAGATATTTCTGTTACCATTTTAGTATTGAGTGTGCATGATACAAATGCTTACATATTAGAAAATTACTCACTCTTTGGTTTTATGCCACAATTTTGCAAGTACAGAAACTGTGTTCAGGGGTTTAATGACCTTGATTTCAAGGTCTATAACTGGGATTTGAGCCTTGATTTCATCCAAATCCAGAGTCCTTGCTCCCTCTGATATATTACTTCACAGAAAAACCCTTTGAGCCCTACTTTCTTCTTCTTTTACCTAGACCAACAAAGGTTGACTATTGTGAGGCTTACATGATAATAGAAGATGTTAAGTTTACATGTATATTAATAATGAGGTTAGCTTTCTTTCTTAGTCTTAGATGTGTTTCTCCTTTCCTTAGGTTTCAGTCATTCTTCATAACTTCCAAATATATTTTGTATATGTGGTAACCTCTCCTTAGTTCTGACATCAGTCTTGTTTCATTTTTTAAAAATTTTTTTACATCATTGTTCATTTTTAAACAATATTTGCTCCCCCCACCCCCTCAGGTGTAGTCCCTATAGTTTCTTTCACCAGTGCATCTGTGCACCATCACCTGTGCTCCTCCCTCTCTCTCTCCCTCTGATCCCTCTCCCTCCTCCTCCCCTGCAGTGTGTCTCTGATTTATAATTGTCTGTTTTTCCTTTGTTGTGTTTTGTACTGTTTTTTTTTACACTGGTATCTTATTGGGTTCCCCAATTCCTGCTGTAAGTGAAACCATCTGATATTTTTCTTTTTTCCTTCTGGCTTATTTCTTTTTTTTTTTTTTATAGAGGCATGCTTTATTTATTTGTTTGCTGGTTTGTTTGTTTGTTTTGTTTATACATGCACTGGGTACAGTCAGAAGCACGGGAGGGTGAGAGAATTCACCAGAGCCAGAGCGGGTAGCAGAGCAGGCAGAAGGACCGAAGTACACTGCTGAGGGGAGCAGCGGGCGGCAGGAGAGGTCTGCACGCCATGTGGGACCCTCCTCTGGTGGCCGGGGAGCAGCCGGGGATCGAACCGGCGCCACAGAGGCCGCGCGCAGTTTCGCAACCCAGCGCTCAACCGCTGTGCCACCGGGGAGGCCCACCTTCTGGCTTATTTCACTGAGCATAATTCCTTCTAGTTCCATCCACGTTGTGGTGAATGGCATGAGTTTATCTTTTTTGATTGCTGAATAATATTTCATTGTGTATATATATATATCCCACATCTTCTTGGTCCAGTCATCTATTTTTGGACATTTGGTACACCACATTTTCTTGATCCAGTCATCTATTTTGGGGCATTTGGGTTGTTTCCAGGTTTTACCTATTGTAAATAGTGCTGCAGACCTCTGCTGCCATGCCCGCTGCTCCCCTCAGCAGTGTATTTTGTTGGTCTGCCTATTCTATTCCCCGCTCTGGCTCTGGGGAATTCTCTCACCCTCCTGCGCTTCTGACTATACCCAGTGCTTGTATAAATAAATATATAAATCTTTAAAATAAAAAAAAAGCAACAGTGCTGCAGTAAACATAGGTGTACAGGGGTTCTTTTTTTGTTTGTTTTTTTGTTTTTATATAGAGGCATGTTTTCTTTCTTTCTTTCTTTGTTTTTTTGTTTTGTTTATACATGCATTGGGTACAGTCAGAAGCGCGGGAGGGTGAGAGAATTCACCAGAGCCAGAGCGGGGAGCAGAGCAGGCAGAAGGGCCGAAGTACACTGCTGAGGGGAGCAGCGGGTGGCAGGAGAGGTCTGCGCGCCATGTGGGACCCTCCTCCAGTGGCCGGGGAGCAGCTGGGAATCGAACCGGCGCCGCAGAGGCCGCGGGCAGCTTCGCAACCCAGCGTTCAACCGCTGCATCACCGGGGAGGCCCTACAGGGGTTCTTTTGAATCAATGTTTTTGTGTCCTTTGGTTAGATGCCTAGTAGTGGAATTGCCGGGTCATATGGTAGCTCCATTTTTAGTGGGTTGAGGAACCTTCAGACAGCTTTCCATAGTGGTTGGACCAGTTTGCAGTCCCACCAGCAATCTGACATCAGTCTTGATGTACAGTTGGAAATTGCTTCTAGACATTTGCAGGAATTTTTTTCATTGTGTCATTTAATCCATTTGAAAACATCCATTTTATTTTCCTAAAAAACCCATTTCTTCTCATGAATTACAAATGAATCAATTTTCAGGGCAGGCAATTTTGATTTTGAACCTTTTATTCTCCCCTTTACCTCTACTCTTATTTCAATTACTAATTCCTATTAATATTTTCTTCACCTAAATAGACCTCATTTATCTTTCAATTAGTATATTAATTTAAATCTTTATTATAGTGTTATTGCCTAAGTGTTATTTCTAAGTGGTTTCAGTCTCCTTTTTCTCCCTATTTCTGGAATGAATTCTGTTAATGGTGTGGGATAGTCTAGTCTCAACTCCTGTTCCCTTTCCTGAAAAGCCTAGTGTTATTGAAACATGATTGACTAAACCTTCTCTTTTCTGCATTCTATGTTAAGCTGTTTTGTTGCTCTGTCTCTTCTGTTGCACTGTTTTCATTCTAGTAATTTTCCTTGTTTGTTTTTTGAGAGGCTTTGAAACAACAGATAACAGACTTACAGGAAGATTTGAAAAGAAAGGAAGCAAAATGGTCAAGTACACATGGTCGTCTTAGAAGTCAGATAGAAATGTTGGTCAAAGAGAACACAGACCTCCGAGAAGAAATTAAAATGATGGAAAGATTCCGGCTAGATGCCTGGAAGAAAGCAGAAGCTACTGAGAGCAACACCAAGTTGGGTCAGTGCGTGACTACCATGAAAAAAGATGGGTCCATGGTAGGTTTGCAGTCTGGTTGGTTTTGTCACATCAGGTGGAATTGTTAAATATTTGAACGGTCAAATTTGTAGAGACAGCGTAGAAGCGTGGTTGCTTGGGCTCTAGGGAGGGAATAATGAGGAATTGCTGGTTAATAGAGTTTCTGTTTTGCAAGATGAAAAGAGTTGTAGAGATGCATGGTGGTCATGGTTGTATGACAGTGTAAATGTACTTAATACCACTGGACTATACACTTAAAAAATGGTTTAGGTTGTAAATTTTATTATAAAGTTATTTAAGTTTTAGGTGTGCAAAACAACATTGGTGTAAGCTACGTTAAGTGTATGGCTAAGTATCTAATATGATCTTTCACCTTATATAGATCCCAATTACCTGTTTGCCTACCTAAGTGCCTTTTATTGGGCAGTTCTTGGCCACACTGATGTCAGAGACCTTGGAGTAACACTCTGCCCTTGGATATGGGCAGGAAGTTCATCACCCTGAAAAAAATGAAACAAGAACTAAAGGAGATCATGTTGCTAGAGCCTGTAGATTAAAAAGAGTGCCTTTTATTGGTGCTTAGATTATTTCCATAATTTTGCTGTTGAAAGTAGTGCTACAATGAACATAGAAGTACATATATTCAAATTAGTGTTTTTGCATTCCTTGGGTCTAGAGGTGGAATTGTGGATGGTATGGTAGATCTACTTTTACTATTTTGAGGAATTTTATACAGCTTTCCATAGCATCTGGGCAAGTCTATTCCTACCAGCAGTATACAGAGCGTCCTTTTTCTCCACATCCTCCTCAGCATTTCTAACACTTGTTATTTCTTCTCTTTTGGTTTATAGCCATTCCCACAGGTGGTTCATTGTGGTTTTAATTTGTATTTCCCTAATAATAAGAAATGATTAACATTTTTTCATGTGCCTGTTGACCATCTGACTGTCTTGTTTGGAGACATGTCTCTTCATGGCCCTCTTCCCATCTAAAAGAAAAAAAAGACTGATGGGACATGAGAGAATGAGGGGAAGGTTCAGAGTTTAACAGCTTTGTGGAGGAGTTTTGCAGTAAATGTATTTTGTTTTTAAGATTAGAACAAGTGTTTATGTTTTGGTAGTACTAATTCTGTAGAAGGAAAATATTGAGACAGGAAAATACAGTAGTATTCCTGAAGCACTGTTCCTAAGTAAGAGAAGATGAGATTTAGGGAATGAACAGAGAGACTCATCTGGGCCAGGAGCATGGACAGTTATGCTGAGTCATAGAGGGCTGAGGTTTGGACCCAGGATGAGAGGTGTGGTAGAGGAGCTGGTAGGAAGTTCCTGTCTAATACTTAAACTCGGAGAAGCACAGTTAATAGCTGAGAGTGAGGTGGAGAAGGAGTTTTAGGAGATGGGAGAAAGTGTGAAACAGACAACTGAAAGTGGAGTGCAAAGGGAGTAAAGTATAGTCTGATTCCTGGATTGCATGAGGCCCGCTTAGAAATTGTGTATTTCAAGTAAGAATTGTTTGTAATTTTTCTCCTATTCACATGTTGGTTGTAGGGTGGCAGGTTACTTTTTTAAAAGGAGTGTGGTCAGTCCAGGTGAAAGCCACAAGGTGAGAGAGGGGCACAGAAGTGTATATAACAAGAGTAACTGCAATGTACCATGAGTTTAATTTGCATAAGAAGAGCATATGATGACAAGGTTTTGAGGGACATGGGAAACATATATGGGTCGATGAATTGAAGGACCCTGCAGGTTATAGGCATTGTTGGAGTTAGGGTATTAGAGGAATAATTTGGAAGGCTAGAACACGGTAGTCAGAAAGTGAAATTTTCCCCTCTTCTCCAAATATTTTGTTGTGAAATCTTCCTTAAGAGAAATTTGAAAGACTAGTATGAGAAACACCTGGATACCCACCTAGACTCAATCACTGTTAATATTTTGCCATCTTTGTATATGTGTATTTTGCTGAATTATTTGATGGTAATTGCAGAAGTCATTGCATCACACTCCTAAATACTTTTGCATTTTATTAAATGGCATTGGCTTTTTGAAGAAATCAGACTATTTTGTAGAATGCCCCACATTCTGGGTTTGAATGCTTTGAAGTTGAAATTTTTACAGATATCAATAATTGCAGGTATCATTTGTCAAGTTCTACTTGACAGGTTCATCAATGACAAGTTCTAGAGTTTGCCCACTGAAGTGCATGGCTGAGGTAGGTAGGCTAGAGTACAAATTGGAGGGAGAGTAAAGAGGTCAAGAAACAAGCTAAGGCATTTGGACTATTATTTCTTGGCAAGGAGGGTAGATGATGGGTGAACACAGAAGTGAGACTCAGAGTCGGTTGGTAAGGGAGAAGACCAGGGTTTGAGCCTTCATGGCAAGGGTGAGTAGACTTTCATTCTCAAAAGAGACATTGGTGAGCAGTGGTAAGCTTCGACTCAGAGTGGTAGAGGAAGGCTTTCAGGCAGGTGTTCATAGAAGAGGTTAAGATGAAGGCCTTTGATAAGAGTTCTTGCCCCTCTGACTGATGATGACAGTCACAGAGACTATTTTCTGTTGTGCCCTCACTTGAAGAATGAATATATTTCCAAAGGGATGAGTGTGTGTAGTTTATTCTTAGATAATAGGTTATTAATTCTGACATATAAATAAATATATCAGTGTACAACAACTATTGTCATTACAGATTGAGTTCTGTTAGCTTCATTAATTGTAGTAGTATGTAGACTAACACTTATTTTATTTTCAAAATTATACTATAGAATTCATCAGTTCGATTTCAAAAGAATCAAATTTCTTCAGGAGCCCAGGCAGAAAAGAACAAGAAAAACTATTTGCCAACACAAGGTAAGAAGGTGCATGGTCTTTTTATAAAATAGTTCAGGGATATAAAGAATAGAGGACTTGCGTCCAATTTAAGAAATAAGATGTCCTGTGTATATACCTCCTCCAGTTAATTTCCACCCAGATGGCATTCTTATCCTTGTTTTTCATTCTTTTTACTATATTGTGTCCATAAATCAATACACTATTGTTTCATAGTCTATATATTCCTCTTTAGTTTGCTTTTTTCTCTGTATGTTTGAGATTTACTCACATTAATACATGTAAACTGTGGTTTATTGATTGTACTATCTATACAAATGCCATGTATATTTGCCATAGTTAAGTTTTCCTGTCATTGGTCTTCACGTTTGTCACAAGAATGAATAGGACTGCAGAACATGTTGGAATTTCTTTAGAATGCGTATCAGGAGTAGGATGCTGGGTCACATCAGATTTGTGCAACTTCTGGAGGTTTCCCCTTTATTCTGCAAAATGATTTTACCAGTTTTTTGTTTTTTTTTTTTTAACCATCAACAGAATGTGCTCTTTGTGTCTGCCAATACTATCAAATATTGTTATGACTTTAAAATTTTGGCCAATCAGATGGGACAGTGTGTCTTGTGTTTACTTGTTTTTCAATTAAATGGTTTTTAAACTAAAATATATTTGAGAATTGGGAAAAGATAGTGGCTGCATGAGGATGCAGGTTCACTATCTGCTTGTACTCTTGGCTCCAGCACAGTACAGCAGGGCCAATAGCTACTGAAGGTGAGATGGAGGGTTGCAGAGTGCCCTGGGAGTTACATCTTTAGGAGGAAGGTCCTACTCCAGCTGTTGGCTGCCCTGGGAGGCCAGGGTCTGGCTGTCAGCTTATGAACACAGTTTCTAGGTGCTGACCGAAGGACTCTGCTCATTGATCTCTAACAACAACATGGACTAGACTGCCCTGGCCCCAGTGCCTCCTGCTGCATTCAACTACCAGCTATGTGAGGGATGGCTGGGCAGCACACTGACCTCCAACTGTCAGTGGAGAAAGCCATGTCAACCTCTAGTCTCTGGTTACCAGATGCAAGAGCATAGCCTCCAGCCGCCAGCTTCATGAATAAGAACTGAGGCACTCCTGGTCCTCACTTGTTAGCGGGGAGAGACCAATTGCCATATGCCAGCCATCAACTTAGTGAGCTGGGACTGGGCCCCTCATAACCTCCAGCCACCAGCTGTGGGAACTGGACTGCTAGCGGAAAACCAGTGACATGACTTGGGTCTGTCTGGTTGCAGTTCATAGAGACACAGATCTGAGAGTCTTACTTGAGGGTAGCAATGGGATTGATTATCATTTATTTATTTATTTATTTAAAGATTTATTTATTTTTATACAAGAGCTGGGGTATAGGCCAGCGGTGTGGGAGGGGGATAGAATTCACCAGAGACAGAGTGGGAAACAGAACAGGCGGATTGACTGAAATACACTGCTGAGGGGAGTAGTTGGTGAGTCAGGAGAGGTCTGCTGCACCATGTGGGTCAGCTCTCAGGCTGGGGATCGAACTTGTGCTGCAGTGGCTGTGGATAGCTTCATAGTGCTGTGTCTTAACCCCTTGCGCCACCAGGGAGGCCCCTTTTTATTCTTTCTTGACTTCATTAAAAATTTTTTTTATTAAATATATATTTTACTTCTTTGTTCTTAAATTTTTTTTATTATATATGTATATTTTACATCATTGTTCTTTTTGTACAGTGATTTCTCCTCTCAGGTGTTATTCCCATTAAAATTCCCACCTACCATGAGCCTCCCCAGTGGCGCAGTGTTTGGGCGCTGGGTTGCAAAGCTGCCCGCAGCCTCTGCGGCGACATTTCGATCCCCGGCTGCTCCCCGGCCACTGGAGGAGGGTCCCACATGGCGCGCAGACCTCTCCTGCCGCCCGCTGCTTCCCTCGGCAGTGTACTTCGGTCCTTCTGCCTGCTCTGCTCCCCGCTCTGGCTCTGGTGAATTCTCTCACCCTCCCGTGCTTCTGACTGTACCCAATGCATGTATAAACAAACAAACAAAAAAAAACTAATAAACAAACAAATAAATAAATAAAATTCCCACCTACCAAGTCACCTGTGAATCACAACCATAGTCTTGTGCTCTTTCCTGCCCTGTTTTGATCCCTCTCCCTGCCCCTCTCCAGCTATATGTCTCCAATTTAGAGTTTACCTGCTAGTTTTGTCTTTTTTTTTCAATACCCCTTGTTTGGATTCCCTACATGCCTCCTATAAGTGAAACTATCTGATATATTTCTTTCTGACATATCACTGAGCATAATCCTTTCTAGCTCCATAAATATTGCTGCAAATGGCATGAGTTTCTTTTGATTGATGAATGGTATCCATTGTGTGTGTGTGTGTTTGTGTATCACATCTTGATCCAGTCATGTTTTTGGACATTTAAGTTGTTTCCATATCTTAGCTATTATAAATAGTGCTGCAATGAACATAGGAGTGAAGGTTTCCTTTTGAATTAATGTTTTTGTGTCCTTTGGATAGATTGCTAAGAGTGGAGTTTCTGGATCATAGGTTATATCCATTTTTAGTAGTTTGAAGGTCCTTCACACAGCTTTCCATAGTGGTTGGACCAGTTTCAACTTCTACCAGCAACATAAAAGGTTTCTTTTTCTCCACATCCCTGCCAGCATTTGTTGTTAGTTTTTTTAATGTTGGACATTCTTATTGGTATGAGGTGATACCTCATTGTGGTTTTGATTTGCATTTTCCTGATTAGCTCTTCTGCCTGCTTTTTGACTAGATTCTTTATTTTGTTTTGTTGAGTTGTGTAAGCTCTTTGCAGATCTTTGTTAACAGTCCCCTAATCAGTTGTGTGGGATGTAAATGTTTTTTCCCAGTCTGTAGGATGTCTCTTCATCATGGTTATTATTTCTTTTACTGTGCAGGAGCTCTTTAGTTTAATGTATTCTCAGCTGTTTATCTTTTCTTTCATTTTCTTTGCTTTGGAGGATGAGTCTTTAAAGATGTTTTGAGATTTATGTCATGGAGTGTTTTGCCTGTGTTTTCTTATATATATTGTATGGTTACAGATCTTTTATGCATTTTGAGTTGGGTTTGTGTGTGATGTGAGGTAGTAATCCAGTTTCATTGTTTTGTATGTAGTGGTCCATTTTCCCCAGCACTGTTTATTGAAGAGACTGTCCTGCTTTCAGTGTATATATTTTTTGTTCCTTTTTTTCCCCAGTGAGTTACCAAATTTATTTATTTTTTTATATTAATTTTTTTTTACATCATTGTTCATTTTTATTATTTTATTTTTTAAAAGATTTATTTATTTATTTATACAAGAACCGGGGTACAGGCCAGATGCGTGGGAGGGTGAAAGAATTCACCAGAGACAGTGGAGAACAGAACAGGCAGACTGATGAAATACACTGCTGAGGGGAGCAATGGGTGCTACAGGAGAGGTCTGCGGCACCATGTGGGATCCTCGCTGGCGGGCCCATATCGACCAGGTGCTGCAAAAGCTGCAGACAGCTTCACAGCACTGTGCTCAATTGCCTGCGCCACCAGGGGAGGCCCAATTGTTAATTTTTAAACAATATTTACTTCCCCCAACTCCCTCAGATGTAGTTCCCATAGTTTCCTTCATCCATGCACTCATGCATCATTACCACAGTCCCCTGTGCTCCTCCCTCACTCCCTCTGATTCCTCTGATCCCTCTCCCTCCTCCTCCCCATGGGATGTCTCTGATTTATAATTGTCCGTTTTTGCTTTGTTGTGTTTTGTACTGTTATTTATTTATTTTTTTTACACTGATGTCTTTTTTGGTTCCCCTATATTCCTGCTATAAGTGAAACCATCTGATATTTTTCTTTTTCCTTCTGGCTTATTTCACTGAGCATAATTCCTTCTAGTTCCATCCACGTTGCTGCGAATGGCATGAGTTTATCTTTTATGATTGCTTAGTCGTATTCCATTGTGTACATGTGCCACATCTTCTTAATCCAGTCATTTATTTTTGGGTATTTGGGTTGTTTCTAGGTTTTACCTATTGTAAAGAGTGCTGCAATAAACATAGATGAACAGGTGTTCTTTTGAATCAATGTTTTTGTGTCCTTTGGGTAGATAGATCCCTAGTAGTGGAATTGCTGGGTCGAATGGTAGCTCCATTTTTAGCAGACTGAAGAACCTCCAGACAGCTTTCCATAGTGGTTGGACCAGTTTGCATTCTGACCAGCAATGTAGGAGAGTTCCTTTTTCACCACATTCTCGCCAGCATTTGTGGTTGCTTGTTTTTTTTTGATACGTGCCATTCTTACTGGTGTAAGGTGATAACTCAATGTGGTTTTAATTGGTATTTCCCTGATTATAAGGGATGTTGAACATTGTTTCATATGCCTGTTGGCCATTTGCCTTTCCTCTTTGGAGAAATGTCTTTTAAGTTCTTCTGCCCATTTCTTGACTGGATTGTTTATTTTGTTTCTGTTGAATCATGTAAGTTCTTTGTATAGCTTTGTGATCAGTCCCTTATCAGTTGATTGGAGTGCAAAGATTTTTTTGCAATCAGTGGGGGTGTCTCTCTGTTTTGGTTAATGTCTCTTGTGCTGTGCAGAAGTTTTTCAGTTTGATGTAATCCCAGGTGTTTGTCTTTTCCGTGACTTTCTTTGCTTTGGGTGATGAGTCTTTAAAGATGTTATTGCGATGTAGTTTCTTCTATATATTTGGTGGTTTCAGGTCTTATGTCCAGTTCTCTTATCCATTTTGAGTTGTTATTTGTGCACAGTGAAAGGTAGTGGTCTAGTTTCATTTTTTTTTTTTTTTTGCATGTGGTGATCCAGTTTTCCCAGCACCATTTATTGAACAAACCGTCCATATTCCATTGCATATTCTTTGCTCCTTTGTCAAAGATCAGTTGTCCATATAAGTGAGGTTTTATTTCTGGGCTCTCTGTTCCATTCCATAGGTCTGTATGTCTGTTTTTGTTCCAATACCAAACTGTTTTAATTATTATGGCATGGTAGTATAGCTTTAAGTTTAGAAGTGTGATACCTCCTTTCTTCTTTGTTTTTATCAGTAAGGCTTTGGCTATTCATGGTTTTTTATGGTTCCATATGAATTTCATCAGTATTTGTTCTATTTCTTTGAAGAATGTCATTGAGATTTTTATTGGAATAGCATTGAATCTGTATATCGCTTTTGGTAGCATAGCCATTTTAATAATGTTGATTCTTCCAATCCATGAGCAGGGGATGTCTTTCCATTTCTTTGTGTCTTCTTCTATTTCTTTTAACAGTGTTTTATAATTTTCTTTGTATAGGTCTTTCACCTCTTTTGTTAGGTTTATTCCCATGTATTTGATTTTTTTTTTGTTTCAATCATAAAAGGGATGGTTTTCTTGATTTCTTCTTCTTCAGATTGATCATGTATAGGAAGGCTACTGATTTTTGTGTGTTGATTTTGTATCCTGCTACTTTACTGAACTGGCTGATTATTTTGAGTGGTTTTTCTGTGGAGTTTTTAGGGTTCTCTATGTATATTATCATGTCGTCTGCAAATGGTGATAGTTTTACTTCTTCTTTCCCTATATGGATTCCTTGTGTGTCTTTCTCTTGTCTTATTGCCCTGACTGAGACCTCCAGTATTATATTGAAGAGCAGTGATGAGAGAGGACATCCTTGTCTTGTTCCTGATCTTAAAGGAAAGACCTTCAGCTTTTCGCCATTGAGAATAATATTGGCGGTGGGTTGTATATGGCTTTTATCATGTTAAGGTATGTTCCTTCTATCCCGAAAATTTCAAGGGCCTTCATCATAAATGGATGTTGGACTTTGTTGAATGGTTTCTCAGCATCTGTTGATATGATCATATAGTTTTTATTTTTCTTTTTGTTGACATGTTGGATTACACTGAGGATTTTCATATGTTGAGCCATCCTTGTGTCCCTGGGATGAATCCCACTTGATCGTGGTGTATTATCCCTTTGATGCATTGTTGGATTCTGTTGGCAAGGATTTTGTTGAGGATTTTTGCATCAATGTTCATTAGGGAGATTGGTCTGTAATTTTCTTTTTTGGTGCTGTCTTTGCTTGGTTTTGGAATTAGTGTAATATTGGCTTCGTAGAACGTATTTGGTAGTATTCCTTTTTCAATATTTTGAAAGAGTTTATGTAGGATAGGCACTAATTCACTACTGAACGTTTGGTAGAATTCATTTGTGAAGCAATCTGGACCTGGGCTTTTGGTTTTGGGGCGTGCTTTGATTACTGCCTCAATTTTGCTGCTTGTAATTAGTCTGTTTAGGTGTTCTATTTCTTCTTTGTCCAGCTTTGGATGATTATATCGTTCTAGGAATTTGCCCATCTCTTCTAGGTTGTTGAATTTGTTTGCATATAAGTGTTCATAGTAATCTCTGATTATTCTTTTGATTTCTACTGAGTCTGTTGTGATTTCTCCTCTTTCATTTATAATCCTATTTATATGTGTTTTCTTCCATTTTTTTCTTTGTGAGCGTGGCTAGAGTTTTGTCTATTTTGCTTACTTTTTCAAAGAACCAACTTTTGGTTTCATTGATCTTTTGGGTTTTTTTTTAATTTCCATTTTGTTTATTTCTGCTTTGATTTTTATTCTTTCCTTTCTTCTACTGGCTTTAGGGTTTTTTTGTTGTTCTTTTTCTAGCTCTTTGAGATGTGAGATTAGGTTGTTTCTTTGAGTTCTTTCTTGTTTCTTGATGTGAGCCTGCATTGCTATATATTTTCTTCTTATTACTGCTTTTGCTGCATCTCATACATTCTGGAAAGGGGTGTCTTTGTCATTCAACTCAAAGTATTTTTTTTTTTTTTAAAGATTTATTTATTTATTTATTTGTTTATACAAGCACTGGATACAGTCAGAAGCGCGGGAGGGCGAGAGAATTCACCAGAGCCAGAGCGGGGAGCAGAGCAGGCAGAAGGACCGAAGTACACTGCTGAGGGGAGCAGCGGGCGGCAGGAGAGGTCTGCGCGCCATGTGGGACCCTCCTCTGGTGGCCGGGGAGCAGCCGGGGATCGAACCAGCGCCGCAGAGGCTGTGGGCAGCTTCGCAAGCCAGCGCTCAACCGCTGCGCCACCAGGGAGGCCCAACTCAAAGTATTTTTTAATTTCTTCTTTGATCTCATTCATTAGTCCAGTGGTCTTTCAGTAGTGTGGATTTCAGTCTGCATGAAGTGGTAGGGTTCCTTGTTTTCTTTTCATGATTTATTTCTAGTTTGATGCCTTTATGATCAGAGAACATAGTTGCAATGATTTTGATCTTCATGTATCTGTTGATGTTTTTCTTAATGGTCTAGTATGTGATCAATTCTGGAGAATGGTCTGTGTGCGCTCGAGAAAAATGTGTACTCAGTTTTTTTGGGTGCAGTGATATATAGATGTTTGTTAAGTCTATGAGTTCTATATCTTTATTGGGGCTCTAGTGTCTTTATTTAATTTTTGTCTTGTTGATCTGTCCATTGGTGAGAGTGGAGTGTTGATGTCTCCCACTGTATGTGTATTTTCTTTAATGTCCGTTTTCAGAGCTGATAATAACTGTCTAATATATTTTGGTGCTCCTTCATTTGGTGAGTATATGTTGATGAGTGTTACATCTTCCTGATGTATTGTTCCCTTGATCATAATGTAGTGTCTGTCTATGTCTCGTTTTACTTTTTTTAATTTGAAGTCTATTTCCTCTGATATAAGTATAGCTGTTCCTGCCTTCTTTTTTGGTCCATTTGCTTGTAGGATTGTTTTCCAACCTTTTGCTTTCAGTCTTTGTTTATCTTCTCTGGTTAAATGTGTTTCCTGGAGACAGCAGAAGGATGGATTTTGTTTTTTAATCCCGCATGCTACTCTGTGTCTTTTTATTGATGAGTTTAAACCATTTACATTTAGAGTTAATATTGATATGTTGGCATTTGTATTTGCCATTTTGTTTGTCTTTTTTGTGATTTTATTCCTTGCTTTAATCTGTTCTTGATCATTCCTCTGTTGGTTTTGGCTTTAGGACTTCTTGTAGAATTTTTTGGAGTAGGGGTTTAGTTGTAATGAATTTCTGCAGCTTCTGTTTGTCTGTGAGAAGGTCCATATTTTTTCTTCAT
Source organism: Talpa europaea (assembly GCF_964194135.1). Classification (NCBI taxonomy): domain Eukaryota; kingdom Metazoa; phylum Chordata; class Mammalia; order Eulipotyphla; family Talpidae; genus Talpa; species Talpa europaea. Next base: position 73,396,877 of record NC_140072.1, on the reverse strand, counting down.
AGAGGAAGGAGAGCCTTGCAAGGTAAAGTATTCTTGGTTGGGCTTTGCTATCTTGAAGTTTGTTGAATATGTTACTCCATTCTCTTCTTGCCCATAGTGTTTCTTTGGAGAATTCTTAGGTTAACCTGATTGATTTTCCCTTTTAAGTTACCTGTTTCTTCCCCCTTGCCAATTTCATTATTTTTTCTTTGTCTTGGACTCTTGCAAGCTTTACTATTATGTGTCTTGCTGTAGTTTTCTTTTCATTGTGGTAATGGGGTGTTCTTCTCGCTTCTTGTATGTCTATATTCCTCTCCTTTTTCATACTTGGGAAGTTTTTTTCAATTATCCTTGAATAATTTCTCAGATCCTTTGTGTCTCTCCTAACCTTCTGGAATGCCTATAACTCTTATATTTCCTGTCTTCAGGGAGTCTGATAATTGTCTATGGGTATTCTCGTTCTTCTTCCTTTTCACTTCTCTCTCTTTCTCTTTTGGTTCTTTCTATTTCTGTATCATCAAGAGTACTGATCCATTCTTCCATTTCCTCAGTTCTGTTTTCAGTTCTTTTTCCAATAGCTCTTTGTCTCCTCCAGTAAACTTTTAGTCTCTTCCTTTTATTTCTTTTTTCAAGGTGTCATTTTCGTTCTTTAGTTCATTGATTGTCTCATCATACTTTTTCAACATGATGATTATTAATTCTCTATCTGACCGGCAGAGATGTTCTTCCAGGTCATTGTTGAATTCTGGTGACTGATTTTCTTTTTGTGGTGTGTCGTCCTGCGGGCTTGCTTGGCTATTTGTATTTTTCCTTCTCTTTGCTGTCTGCTAATTTGTTCTATGCATTGGGATGTTGTGGTGTTGGTGGGCATCTCTTTGGATTGCTCCTTCAGGGCTGTCGAAAACTGTGTACCAGACTGAGATCAGCACTGCGAGGCCAAAACTCCACCAGGGTGTTGATGCTGTGGCTGTGTTGCTGGGCACTGTCTCTTACAGCTCCCTCACTCTGTATTTACTCAATTCCAACTGGGAATCAATTAGTTGGTGATTTTGCTCTAATCACTAGGTGGCGCTAGAGACCTGTACTTGCTGGCCTGTGCTTTTCCCCTGTAGTTCTTAAGAAAGTGGGCCTCCCTGGTGGTGGTGCAGCGGTTGAGTGCTGGGTTGCGAAGCTGCCTGCAGCCTCTGCAACACCGGTTCAATCCCCGGCTGCTCCCTGGCCAACGGAGGAGGGTCCCACATGGCGCGCAGACCTCTCCTGCCTCAGCTGCTCCCCTCAGCAGTGTACTTCAGTCTGCCTGCTCTGCTCCCTGCTCTGGCTCTGGTGAATTCTCTCACCCACCCACGCTTCTGACTGTGCCCAGTGTTTGTATAAATCACGCCAGGTGCTGTGTCTGCCCAGTGTTCACCAGGTGCTGTGCCTGTGGCCGTGTGGATCCTGTGCCCCGAATTCTGTGATTTTGTTCTCAATCTCAGGGTCTCAGATCCAAAATGATGGCTTTCATCCTGTTCAGTGCCCACTGTTAGGGCGTATCCCACTCCCCAAATCCCGTGCTTAGCTCTCAGTTCCAGAATGGGGTCTTGCTCCATGCCTTGTTTCTCTTCTTACCCCCCATGGCCCATCCCCTCTCAGAGCCTGAGGGTGGTTTTGGAAAGCCTGGCTTCCGACTATTAGGAAGTTGGTAATTTTATTCTGATCACTAGGTGGCACTAGAGATCTTTCCTAGTATCCTTCCAGAACTGTGCTTTTTCCCCGTGGGTCTCTGGGGAACTGAGTGTGGGTGGCGTGGAATGGCTCAATTATGTGGGATACTGTGTCTGCCCTGTGCCCCACCATCGTGGGGATCCCACACCCTGAATTTAGTGCCTCTGGTCTCAGTTCCAAAGCCCTCAGATCTGGGATGTGGGCGGTAGCCCAGTTCAGTGTCCGTAGAAATGGTGCCTTTTGCAACCTGCTCTAGTGCCCTAGTTTTTGATTACTCAGTGAGGGTCATTCACCTCAGTGATGGTTCCCGTGTGTCTCCCCACGAACCTAGGTCACGGGCTTGGGGACCTGGGCAGCCACGATCCGCATATGCTTTTTGAGCACGTGGGCGTTTTTTTGCACAAGCTTACTGGCTGGCTTTGGGCTATTTGTAGGTCTCTCGCAGAGTCCTTGTCTTCCTCTAATGGCGCCCAGAGCTGTTTGCTCACCTCCGTAGCTATTCCCGCACAGTTCTCCACAATTCCCGTTTGCAGGGTGTGGTGCCTACAATAGTTGCTTTCCACTCACAGACCTGCTTGATCTGTAGTTTGTTCTAGTGGTTGTTGTTTTTCTTTCTGTTGGTGAGAGTGTACCAGTTTGGTGGATGGGGGAGGATAGCAGGGTTCTGAGCTTCCTCTCTTTTTGTACTCTTTTATGGCAACTTTCCTTTTCAGGCAGTTTTCCATAGTCGCCCATTTATCTTCCCTGTCCTGGTTTTCACAAGGACCTGCCGCTTTTCCTCCCTTATTAATTTTTTTTAATGTGAGAACTTACTCGCAGCATCTCTCGCTGCCATCTTGATCCGGAGAGTTCTTTGCTCCTTTGTCATAGATTAGTTGTCCATATATGTGTGGCTTTTGTCTGGGTTTTCAATTTGATTACATTGGTCTGCTTTTTGTTTCAGTACCATATTGTTTTAATTATTATGGCTTTGTAGTGCAGTTTGAAGTCTGTGTGTAATCCCTCCTTTCTTTTTCTAGTCAGAAGAGCTTTGGCTATTCGAGTTTTTTTTGTGGTTCCATTTGAATTTCATCAGTATTTGTTCTATTTCTTTGATAAATGCCATTGAGATTTTTATTGGAATTGCATTGAGTCTGTAAATTGGTTTTGAATCTGTAAAATCGCCATTTTGATAATGTTAATTCTGCCAATCCATGAGCAGGGAATGCCTTTCCATTTCTTTCTGTTGTCCTCTATTTCTTTTATCAATGTTTTGTAGTTTTCTTTGTATAGGTCTTTCACTTCCTTTGTAAGTTTTATTCCCAGGTATTTAATTATTTTTGGTACAATTGTGAATGAGATGGTTTTCTTGATTTCTTCTTCAGATAGATTATTTGCACACAAGAACACTACTGATTTTTGTGTGTTGATTTTGTAACCTGCTACTTTACTAAAATGGTTTATTGTTTTAATTATTTTTTCTGTGGATTTTTCTAGGGTTCTCTCGCTATATTATATGATATATATAGTTATTTTTTTTAAAGATTTATTTATTTATGCATACAAGAACTGGGGTACAGGTCAGAGGTGGGGCAGGTAAGGATTCACCAGAGACAGAATGGGAAATAGAACAGGCAGATTGACTGAAATACACTGCTGAGGGGAGCAGTGAGTGAGTTGGGAGAGTTCTGCTCCACCATGTGGGGTATCTCCCTGGCTGGGCATTGAACTCATGCTGCAGTAGTTACGGATAGCTTCAGAGGTTGAGTCTTAACCCCTTGCACCATCAGGGAGGCCCTCATGTATATAGTTACATATATGTGTATATATATTAAAAAATATAAAAATCCACAAGTAGTGATAGTTGTACTTCCTCTTTCCCTATTTGGATTCCTTGTATGTCCTTCTCTTGTGTAATTGCTAGCTAGGACTTCTGCTATTATACTGAAAAAGCCGTGGTGAGAGTGGACATCCTTGTCTTGTTCCAGTCTTACAGGGAAGGCTTTTAGTTTCTCACCATTAAGAATGATATTGGGCCTCCCCTGGTGGCGCAGTGGTTGAGCGCTGGGCTGCGAAGCTGCCTGCAGCCTCTGCAGCACCGGTTCGATCCCTGGCCACCAGTGAGGGTCCCACATGGCATGCAGACCTCTCCTGCCGCCTGCTGCTCCCCTTAGCAGTGTACTTCGTCAGTCTGCCTGTTTTGTTCCCTGCTCTGGCTCTGTTGAATTCTCTCACCCTCCCGCGCTTCTGACTGTACCCAGTGCTTGTATAAATAAATAAATCTTTAAAAAAAAAAAAGAATGATATTGGCTGTAGGTTTTTATTAAGTTGAGATATGTTCCTTCTATTCCAGGAATTTTGAGGACCTTCGTCATAAGTGGATGTCAGACTTTATCATTTGTTTTCTCAGCATCTGTTGATATGATCATATGGTTTTTATTTTTCTTTGGTTGATGTGGTGAATTATGTTAATTGATTTTCAGATGTTGAACCATCCTGTGTTCCAAGGATAAATGCCACTTGGTCATGATGTATTATCCTTTCGATGCATTGTTGGATTCAGTTTGCTAGGATTTTGTTGAATGTTTTTGCATCTGTGTTCATTAGGGAGCTTGGTCTGTGTTTTCTTTTTTGTGTTGTCTTTGGTTTTGGTGTTAGTATAATGCTGGGTTCGTAAAATGTACCTGATAGTATTCCTTCTTTCTCAATTTTTTTGAAGAGTTTTTGTAGTATAGGCACTAGTTCATCTTTGAACATTTGGTTGAACTCATTTGTGAAACTGCTGGACCTGGGCTTTTGTTTTTTGGGGGGAGTAGGGTTTCATTACTGTTTTAATTTAAATATTTGTAATTTTTTGTTTAGGTTTTCTATCCCTTCTTTATTCAGCTAATGTGTTTTGGTGCGCCTTCATTGGGTACCTAGATATTGATTAATGTTATAACTTACTGGTGTTCTGTTTCCTTAATCATTATGTAGTGACCATCAGTGTCTTGTCACCTTTTTTAGTTTGAAGTCTATTTTATCTGATGTAAGTATGGCTGTCCTTGTATTCCTTTGGGGACCATTTGCTTGTAGAATTGTTTTCCAGCCCTTTATATTTATGTTTATGTTTGGCTCTTAGTTGTGTTTTTTGGAGACAACAGAAAGTTGGGTTCTGTTTTCTTATCCGGTCTGCTACTCTGTGTCTTATTATTGGTGAATTTAATCCATTTACATTTGGGGTGATTATTGATATATGGGAGTCCATAGTTGCCATTCTGTTTATCATTCTGTGTTTCTATTCATTACTTTGTTTCATTCTTCCCATTCATCATTCTCTTGGCTTAGAAATTAAGATTCTTGTAATATTTCTTGGAATGGGATTAGTAGTAGTGAATTTCTGAAGATTTTTTTTTTTTGTCTGAGAAGGTCCTTTTTCCCCCTTCATATAGGAAGGTGAGTTTTGCAGGATAAAGTATTCTTGGCTGGCATTTTTATCTTGGAGGTTTTTGAATATGTTGCTCCATTCTCTTTTTGCCCATAGTGTTTCTTCAGAGAAGTATAATGTCAGCCTAATTGGTTTTCTTTTATAAGCTATCTGTTTCTTTCCCTTTGTCAGCTTCATTATTTCTTCTTTGTCTAGGAATTTTGGAAGCTTTGCTATTATGGGTCTTGTTGTAGTTCTTCTTTTTTGTGGTAATTTATTTTTTTGTGTTCTTCTAGCTACTTCTATGTCTATTTTCATTTCTTTTTTCACATTTGGGAAGTTCTTGAGTAAGTTCTTGGTTCCTTTGTCTCTTCATCTTCTGAGATTCCTATGACTTGTATATTTACTTTCCTAATGGTGTCAGATAGTTCTTGAAGTGTTTCTTCATTCTTTTTTCCTTTGTCTCTTCCTTTTTCTTTTTGGTTCTTTTTATATCTGTGTCTTTGGGAGTACTGATTCATTCTTCCATTTCATCAATTCTGCTTTTGTTGCCTTTCCCTGAATTCTTTAACTCAATTAATCTTTTAAGTTCCTGTATTTCCTTTTTTAAAGACTCATTTTCATTCTTGAGTTCATTGAATATATTTCCATATCATTCTTTTCCTTCTTTTTTAATAATGGTGATTCTGAATTCTCTTTCTGTCGGTCAGAGACATTCTTCCATGTTGGTATTTTTGAGTTCTGGGGCTGACTTTCTTTTTGTTGTGTGTCATTCCCTGTAAGGCTTTGTTGGCTATTTGTATTTTACTTTCTCCCTGTTGTTTGCTTTTGGATTTGTTCTATGGTCAGGGACACTGTGGCAGTGGTGCTGGTGGGCGTATCTTCAAGGTGCTCCTACTGGGACATCAGGGATTAGTGGTCTGGCCTGGTCTGGTGCTGTCACACCAGGTTCTTTTTTTATTTTTTCCCCTCTTCTTAATTAATTAATTTTACTTTTTTTTTTTAATTTTTATATTCCCCATACAATTGCAACCCCCTGATTTTGACCCCTTTCCCTCCTTTCCCCACCCCCCAAAGTGTGTCTCTGGTTCATAGTTGTTTGTTGATTTTGATTTTTTTTCTTTCTTATAGTTATTCTTTTTCCTGGTCCCTTATTTAGGTTTTCTAGATTCCTGTTATGAGTGAGACCATCCGGTATTTTTCTTTTTCTTTCTGGCTTATTTTGCTGAGCATGATCCCTTCCAGCTCCATCCATGTTGCTGCAAATTGCATGTGTTTATCTTTTTTGAATGCTGAGTAATATTCCATTGTGTACATGTATCACATCTTCTTGATCCAGTCATCTATTTTTGGGCATTTGGGTTGTTTCCAAAGCTTAGCTATTGTAAATAGTGCTGCTATAAACATAGGGGTGCTGGTGCTCTTTGGAATTAATGTTTCTCTGTCCTTTGGGTAAATAAATACCTAGGAGTGGAATGGCTGAATCATATGGATGCTCTATCTTTAGTAGGTTGAGGAATCTCCATACAGCTTTCCATAGTGTTTGGACCAGTTTGCACTCCCACCAGCAGTGCAGGAGAGTTCCTTTTTCTCCACATCTTCGCCAACATTTGTTGTTGCTAGTTTTTTTTAATATGTGCCATTCTCACTGGTGTGAGGTGGTATCTCATTGTAGTTTTGATTTGCATTTCCCTGATTGCAAGTGACCTTTAACATTTTTTCATATGCATGGCGGCCATTTGCATTTCCTCTTTGGAGAAGTTTCTTTTTAGCTCTTCTGCCCATTTTTTGCCTGGATTATTTTCTTTGTTTTTGTTGAGTGTCATCAGCTCTTTGTAGATTTTTGTGATCAGTCCTTTATCATTAGTGTTGGGTGTCACGCCAGGTTCTTAAGGACTGTGATGCTGTGGATGGTTGCTAGCTTTGACGGTCACCCTGTCTCTGTATGCTGCTGGTCTCTTCCCCTGTGTGTGGTTTTCACCTTTGGATGGTGGGCCCTCCATCTGCCCTTAGGCTTCACTCACAGTTTGGGGCGGGGTGTTCACAGATGTTTGGGTGTGCAGGTGTTGTCGGCCTCTAACAGCTGTGTATAGGCCCAAGGTGCTCTCTGGAATGGTTACTGTTCACCTTTGGCTCAAGAGCCTGGCTTCACCTACAGTTTGGCGTGCAGGTTGCGTAGGTGCATGGAGATCACTGACCTCTAATAGCCATGTGTGAGCCAAAGGACGCTTTGCAGAATGGTTGCTGGTCACCTTTGACTGTTGGGCCCACCCTCTCCCTTACTGGTTTCACTCACCATTTGGGGCCTGATTATCTTTTGGACAGCAGAGTCCAACACAGACTTCAACAATTTGGACATAAACTACATTGAACAGAGGCTTTACAAGTCAAGCCTCATTATTGCTGACATCAGTACTAGCCTAGAAAGCAAATAATGGAAAGAAAAAACATAACAAATGGCAATCCAAGCCCACAGGGGAATACTACACCACATGGAAGGAGAAAATCTCCAGAACCCAGTCATAAAGACAAGGAAAAGTCTCTGCTCTTCCTATCAGCAGAAATCAAAATAGCTATGATAATTTCAAAGACACATAAGAATACAGAGAAATCACAGAACAGTGGTTCAAAGATATACAAGGAAATACAGAAAAACAAATGAATTTCCTGAGAAGCAAAATTAATAAACAGAAATTGAAGCTTTAGATAATAATGGAGATGCAGGATATAAAATAATCAATAGAAGAGATGAAGAATTCTGGAGAAAGCTATGGAAGTGTAGAATAGACCAAATGGAAGATTGAATCAGTGACAGTGAAGATGCAAATGCACACAGTATCCAGAAAGAAGTTAAAAAAAAATTTAAGGGTCTCCCCTGGTGGCACAGCGGTTGAGTGCTGGGCTGCGAAGCTGCCTGCATCCTCTGTAGCACCGGTTCGATCCACGGCCGCCGGCGAGGGTCCCACATGGTGTGATAGACCTCTCCTGTCTCTTCCGCTGCTCCCCTCAGCAGTGTATTTCGTCACTCTTGCCTGTTCTGTTCCCAGCTCTGGGCTCTGGTGAATTCTTCTCACCCGCCTGTGCTTCTGACTGTACCCAGTGCTTGTATAAATAAATAAATAAACCTTAAAAAAAAAAGTTTAAAAAAAGTTAAAAAAAAGTGTTTCTCTTACACTTTGAGAATTATCTTAGTCTAGAAGGAAAGGTGACTGTAGAACTGAGGTCTCTGGAAGAATGTTGGACGAGAAGGGAGAGAGTGGATTGTGGTGGTGGATCATGTGTGCTTTCTTGGTGGGTGTGCTTCATTAACACCTGAAGGTGATGGGATCTTAAATACACACAAAGATATAAGCCAGTGTTACCTCAATAAAAAATTTAAATTAAAAAATATATTTGACATATAACATTGTGTAAATTTGAAGTGTGTAACAATTTGATACCATTTACATTTCATATGATTGGCATTGTAGCAGTAATTAATATTTCTATCATGTTACATAAATGTCCTTTCATTTTATGGGTAGAATCATTAGGATCTTATGAAGGTTGAATGTTATAATACTATATTGTTTTATTCATTGTGCTGTGCATTACATATCTAGGTCAAATATTTCTATCATGTTACATAAATGTCCTTTCATTTTATGGGTGGAATCATTAGGATCTTAACAAGGTTGAATGTTACAATACTATATTGTTGTATTCACTGTGCTGTGCATTACATATCTAGGTCTTACAAATGCTTGCTGCAGTTTGTACCCTTAAACAACTGCTTTGTTCCTCTAGCCCCTGTTACCTGGGGGTAACTTTTTTTTCCCCTCACAAATTTTATGTTTCAGATTCCACATATAAGTGGTAGCATACAATACTCGTCTTTCTCTAACTGACTTAGCTTACGTAGCATAATATGCTCAAGATCTTTCTATTTTGTCACAATAAAATAGTTGTTCTTTTTTTCTCAGGGCTGAGCCACTTAGGTTATTGCCATGTTTTGCCTATTGTGAATAATGCTGCAGTCAACATGGCAGTGCAATATCCTGTTTTTATAGGATATACTCGGAAGTGGAATTACTGGGTCATACATATTTATTATAAATTTTTTGAGGTATCTCCATAGTTTTCCATAGTGATTTGAACCAATATACATTCCCACCAACAGTGCATGATGGTGCATTTTCTCCCAGATCCTTGCCAACACTTGTCTCTTTTGTCTCCTTGATGACCATCGAAAGACGATATCTTATTGTGGTTTTAATTTGCATTTTCCTGATGTATAGTGATGTTGAGCATCTTTTCATGTACAGGCACACCGTGGAGATACTGCAGCTGTAGTTCCAGGCCCTCACAATAAAGCTAGTCACACAAAAACTTTTTTTGGTTTCATCCTGCATATGAAAGAATGTTTACACTATATTGTAGCCTCTTAAGTGTGCCATAGCATTTAATCTAAAAAAAACCCCAAACAACCCAATATATCATATGCCTTAATTCAAAATTTACTTTAATGCTAAAAAACGCTAACCATAATCTGAATCTTCAGTGAATTGAAATCTTTTTTCTATTAATTTTAAATTTTCTTACATTGTTGTTTATTTTTGTACAATATTTGATTTCTCTTTTCATGTGTAGTCCCCATAATTCTCCCACCACCATGGCACCCATGACCATCACCATAGTTCCTTGTGCTCTTCCCTCCCCTACTCACTACCCTACTCACTACCCCCCTCTCACTACCCTCTCACTACTTGTGCTCTTCCCTCCCCTACTCACTACCCTACTCACTACCCCCCTCTCACTACCCTTCCCTTCCTATACTCTCCGTTCTATCGCTTGCCAGTTTTGTCTTCTTTCTGATCCTTTGTTTGGTTTCCCTATATTCTTCCTGTATGTTAGACCATCCAATATTTTTCTTTTCTCTTCTGACTTATTTCACTTAGCATAATCCCTTCCAGCTCCATCCATGTTGCCACAACGGCATGAGTTTATCTTTTTTTTTTTTTTTAAAGATTTATTTATTTATTTATACAAGCACTGGGTACAGTCAGAAGCGCGGGAGGGTGAGAGAATTCACCAGAGCCAGAGCAGGGAACAGAACAGGCAGAGTGACGAAATACACTGTTGAGAGGAGCAGCGGGTGCAGCAGGAGAGGTCTGTGCACCATGTAGGACCCTTGCTGGTGGCCGGGGATCGAACCAGCGCTGTAGAGGCTGTGGGCAGCTTTGCAGCCTAGCTCTCAACCGCTGCACCACCAGGGGAGGCCACTATCTTTTTTGACTGTTGAGTAATATTCCATTTTGTGAGCATAGTACATCTTGATCCATTTGTCTGTTTTGAGGCATTTAGTTTGTTTCCATATCTTAGCTGTTGTACATAGCACTGCAGTAAACAGGAGTGCAGGTTTCCCTTTGAATAGTATTTTTTGTGTCCTTTGGGTATATTCTCAGGAGTGCTGGAATATGGTACATTCATTTTCAGTATTTTAAGGATCCTTGACACAACTTTCCTTAGTGGCTGGAACAGTTTACATTTTCACCAGCAGTGTAAGAGGGTTCCTTTTTCTCCACATCCTTGTCAGCATTTGCTGTTTCTGATCTCTTCAATATGGCACATTCTCACAGGTGTGAGGTATCTCATTGTGGTTTTGATTTGCATTTCTCTGATTATAAGTGATGTTGAACATTTTTTCATATTGCCTGTTGGCCATTTGCATTTCTTCTTTAGAGAAGGTAATGTATTTTTAGCTCTTCTCCCCTTTTTTTGATTGGGTTATTTGCTTTGTTTTCATTGGGTTGTGTAAGCTCTTTGTAGGTTTTTGATATCAGTCATTTTTCAGATGTATGGTGCGCAGATTTAGTAGAGTGTCACTTCATTTGGTTGCTGTCTCTTTTGTTACTCAGGAACTTTTTAGTTTGATGTAGTCCCAGCTCTTTATTTTTCTTAGTTTCTGGGGATGAGTCCTCAAAGAAGTTTCTTACGTGTATGTCATGGAGTGTTTTGGCTATGTTTTCTTCTATATTGTTTTATGGTTTCAGGTCTTACATTCAAGTCTTGTATTAATTTTGAGTTGGTTTTTATATATGATGTGAGGTAGTAGTCTAGTTTCAATCTTTTCCATGTGGTGGTCCTGTTTACCCAGCACCTTTTATTGACAAGACTATCCTTTTTCCAGTGTAGATTCTTTGCTCCTTTGTCATAAATTAGTTGACATATATATGTGGCTTTTTTTCTGGGCTTTCAGATCGATTTCATTGGTTTGTGTGTCTGTTTTTGGTCTAGTACCATTCTGCTTTTTTTTACTATGGCTTTGTAGTATAGTTTGAGGTCTGGGAGTTAAACCTTCATTTACCTTCCTTTTAGTCAGGAGAGCTTTGGCTATGAGGTTTTTTGGTGATTCTATATGAATTTCAACAGGATTTCTTCTATATCATTGAAGAATGCAATTGAGTTTTTTTTTTTTTTTATTGGAATTGTATTCACTCTAAATTGCTTTTGGTAGTATGGCCATTTTTATAATTTTTTAGGGTTCTCTATATATTTCCATATCATCTGTAAATAATGATAGTTTTATTTCTTTACCTTTTTTAATTCCTTATATGTCTTTCTCTTGCCTAATCGCTCTAGCGAGGACTTCTAGTATTATGTTGAAAAGCAGTGGTGAGGTGGACATCCTTGTCTTGTTCCAGATCTTAATGGAAAGACTTTCAGTTTTTTAATATTGCGAATGATGTTAGCTTTGGGTTTGTCTTAATATGGCTTTTATTGTGTTAAGGTATGTTCCTTTTATCCAGGGCCTTCATCATAAATGAATGTAGAACTTTATCAAATGCTTTCTCAGCTTTTTTTATATATCTTTTTGTTGATGAATTGGATTACATTAATTGATTTTCAGATGTTGAACCATCCTTGTGTCCCAGGAATAAATTGCACTTGGTCATGATGTGTTATCCTTTTGATGCATTTTTGGATTCAGTTTGCTAAGATTATATTGAAGATTTTAGCATCATTAGGGAGATTAGCCTGTAGTTTTCTTATTTTGTGTTGTCTTTGTTTGGTTTTGGCATTAGTGTAATGTTGGCTTTGTAAAATATACATGATAGTATTCCTTCCTTCTTAGTTTTTTGGAAGAGTTTTTGTAGGATAGGCACCAGTTCATCTTTGAACGTTTGGTAGCACTCATGTGTGAAACCATCTGGACCTGTGCTTTTGGTTTTTTTTTGGTTGGGGGGGGTGGCTTTTGCTACTGTTTCAGTTTTGCTGCTTATAATTGATTTGTTTAGGTTTTCTGTCTCTTCAGGTTTGGATGATTGTACAGTTTTAAGAATTTGCCCATCTCATCTAGATTTGAACTTGCTTACATATGAATGTTCATAGTAGTTTTTGATTAGCCTCTGGATTTCTGCTGTGTCTGTGGTAATTTCTCCTCCTCATTTATGATCCTATTAATTTCTGTTTTCTCCCCTTTTTGTTTTGTGAGCTTGACTAGAAGTTTGTCTATTTTGTTTATTTTTTTAAGCAACCAGCTTTTGATTGATTGATCTTGGACTGTCTCTTATTTCTATTTCATTTCTGCTTGAGTTTTTATTATTTCCTTTCTTGTACAGGCCTTTGGGTTTTGTTGTTGTTCTTTTTTCTAGTTCTTTGAGATGGGAGATTAATTTTCTTTTCTTGTTTCTTGATGTGAGCCTGTACTGCTATATATTTTCCTATTAAGACTGCTTTTGCTGTGTCTTTTACAATCTGGGACGTTGTTGTCTCATTGTCATTTGTCTCAATGTTTTTAAAAATTTCTTCTTTGATTTTCTTATCAGTCCAGTGGTCTTTCGGTAGCATGTTCTTCAGTTTCCGTGTAATGGGGGTTTCCTTGCTTTCTTTCCATGGTTGATTTCTAGTTTTGTGCCTTTATGGTCAGAGACGTTAGATGGTATGATTTTGATCTTCATGTATTTGTTGTTTGTTTTTTGGTACTGTATGTGGTCTGTCCTGGAGAATGATTCTTGTACACTTGAGGAAAATGTGCGTGTGGGTTTTTTTTTGGGTGCAGTTACCTATAGGTGTCTTTTAAACCCATGTGGTCTAGATTTTTGTTTAAGGTTATATTGTCCTTGTTTATTTTTTGTCTCATCGATCTGTCCCTTGGTGAGAGTGGGATGTGAAGTCTGCTACCACATATCTGTTTTCTGCATTGTCTGTTTTCAGATTTGAAAGTAATTGTCTAATTATTTTTGTGCTCCTTTGTTTGGTGAGTATATATTTATGAGTGTTGTAACTTCCTGGTGTACTGTCTCTGATCATTGTATAGTGCCTATCAGTGTCTCTTTTTATTTTTTTTTGGTTTGAAATCTCTTTTATGTGATATAAGTATGGTTACCCCTGCTGCCTTTTGGGGGCCATTTGCTAGTAGAATTGTTTTTCTTGCCTTTATTTTTTAATCTGTTTTTACTTTGACACTTAGGTGTGTTTCCTGGAGACAGCATAAGGTCAGGTTCTGTTTTCTAAACCAAGGTGTTTCTGTGTATTTTTATTGGTCAGTTTAGTCCATTTATGCTCAGGGTAATTATTGATACATAGAAGTCTGTAATTGCCATTTTGTTCATCATTTTGTGGTTCTATTCACTACCTTGTTCAGTTCTTCCTATTCATACCTCTGTTAGTTTAGATTTTAAGGCTTCTTGTAATTTTTCTTCGAGTGGGGTTTTAGTAGTAGCGAATTTCTGAAGAGTTTGTCTGTGAAGGTGCTTATTTTTCCCTCATAGAGGAAGGATAGGTTTGCAGGATAAAGTATTCTTGGCATTTGAATACATAAACTCTTGGGCAGAATACATAAAGTATCCTGGCATTTGTGTGTTGGGGTTTTTTGAATATGTTACTTCATTCTTTCCTTCCTGTAGTGTTTCTTCAGAGAAGTCTGATATCAGCCTAATTTGTTTTCCTTTATAGGCCATCTATTTCTTTCACCTCATGAGCATCATTTTTTTTTTTTTCCTTTGTCTTGGGATGCTTTAAGCTTTGCTATTAGGTGCTTTGCTATAGTTTTCCTTTCAGTATGGTAATTGGATGTTCTTTTATCTTCCTGTATGTCTGTTTTCATTTTCTTCTTCATGTTTAGAAAGTTCTCTTCATTTATTTCCTTGAATAGTTTCTCATTTTCTTTGTCTCTCTCTTCACCTTCTGGGATTCATATGACTCTTGTATTTCCTTTCCTCATGGTATTAGGTAGTTATTGAAGTGTGTCTTTGTTCTTTTTCCTTTGTATCTCTCTTTCCTTTTGTTTTTTGGTTCTTTTTAGATCTATATGTTTGAGAGTACTGATTTGTTCTTCCATTTCATCTATTCTGTTTTTGTGCCTTTTCCAGAATTTATTAGCTCTTTCATTGATCTTTTAACAACCCACAATTCCCTTATTTTCTTATTTAAACATTCAGTCTTATTCTTCTTTTTTGTTGATTGTTTCTGTCATTCTTTTTCTTCATCTTTAAATTTTTTAATTATGGTGATTCTGAATTCTTTATCTGTCAGGTAGAGAAATTTTTCTGGTTCAGTGTATTTGGTTCTAGGAGCTTTCTGTAGTATATTTTGTTGTTTCCAGGAGGGCTTTCTTGACCATTAGTATTTTTCTTTCTCCCCATTATTTGCTTTTGTATTTGTTCTAGGAGTATATTCACCATCCCACTTGTGCCAGCAGGCATGACTTCTGGGTGCTCCTACTAGGGCATCAGGGACTACTGGGGTTGGGAGGAGTGGGTTTTCCTACAGCTTCAAACCAGTTGCCTGTCTCTGCTGCCTTTTTCCTATCTGAGGTGTGCCCCAACCATGCTAGGCTGGCTCTGGTGTAGTCCCAGTCACAAATATTTGTGAGAACTCTTGTTGATGTGGGTGGGCCGATGACTGGTTGCCCGCCCCAGAGGTCGCAGGGTCTCTGTGTTCTCTTTGTCCCTCCTGATGTGCACCCTGCCACTCACAGGGCTGGGCTGTGTCTGGCATAGGCCTGCTGGGGTTTGTAAGAACTCTGTTGATGTAGGCAGGCCGATGGCTACTCGTTCTGGAGGTTGTGGAATCTGTGTGTGCCAAGTTAGCATCTTTTGGTGAAGCTTCAGTGTGTTGATGTTGATGGCTCTGGATGAGGGTTGCTGAAGGCTGGCATGACTGTGACAACTTTGAAAATCAGATAACAGTGAAGTTTACCACATCAGTTGACGTCTCCTTTCATGATAGATTTCTCCTCTGCTGCTCCTTTATTAAGTTTGTGTGATATTCTAAATCCTTTCTTTTCTTTTCTTTTTTTTTTAAAGATATATTTATTGATGCATACAAGAACCGGGGGACAAGCCAGATATGTGGGAGGGTGAGAGGATTCACCAGAGACAGAGTGGGGAACAGAACAGGCAGACTGACTGAAATATACTGCCGAGGGGAGCAGTGGGCGAGACAGGAGAGGTCTGCTGTTCCACGTGGGATTCTTGCCAGCCAGCCGGGATCGAACCGCGCCACAGAGGGTGTAGACAGCTTCACAGTGCTGCGTTCAACCGCCTGTGCTACCAGGGGAGGCCCTAAATCCTTTATTTTCTTTTCAGCAGTGTTCACAGTATTTTCACAAAGATTCCATCCTAAGAGTCCATTTTCTTTTCTCATACATCAAAGCACCTCCTCATCCATTCAAGTTTTATGATGAGATTGTAGTGATTCAGGCTCCACTTCGATTCTTGTTCTTCTGGTATTTCCACCACATCACTTCACTGAAGTCTTGACTCCAAAAGTTGGAATCAGCTCCTTCCAGTTCCTGTTGATGTTGATATTTTGATCTCCTGTGAATCATGAATGTACTTAAAGGCATCTAGAATGATGAATCTTTTTCAGTTGGTTTTAAATTGACCTTGCCCAGATTCATGAGATGAATTACTATCTATGGTAGCTATACTCTTACAAAATAGGTTTCTTTAATAGTAATACTTGAAAGTAAAAATTACTCCTTGATTTATGAGCTGCAGGAGTGTTGTGGTAGAATAACATTCATTTCCTTGTACATCTCCATTAGAGCTTTTGGGTGACCAGGCACATTGTCAGCAAGTTTTAATATTTTGGAAGGAATCTTTTTTTCTCAGCAGTGGCATGTGTTCAACAGTGGGCTTTAAGCTTTCAGTTAACTGTGTTGTGAACAGATGTTCAGTCATCCAGGCTTTATTGTTCCATTTATGAAGTACAGGCAGAGTAGACTTACCATTCTTAAGGGCCCTAGATTGTCAGAATAATAAATGATTATTGGATTTAATTCAGAGTCACCAGCCACATCAGCTCCTAATCAGCTTGTTTGAAACTTTGAAGTTAGGTATTGACTTCTCTATGTAAGTTCTAGGTGGCATCTCCAATATAAGGCTGATTTTAAAATGTGTTGTTGTTTAATGTAGCCCCTTTAATAATTGTTTTGGCTAGATCTTCTGGATAACTTGCCACAGCTTCTACATCACTACTTACTGCTTCACCTTGCACTTTCATGTTATGGAGATGACTTTTCTTAAACCTTGTGAAGCAACCTCTCTTTCTTCAGACTTTTCTCCTGCAACTTCCTTACTCTCTGCATCTTAGTGGAATTAAAGAGTTGGGCCCTTGCTCTGGACTAGGCTTTGACTTAAGGGAATGCTAGTTTGACTTGTCCAGACTACCAAAACTTTGTACATATCAGCAGTAGACTGTTTTACTTATCATTTGTGTGTTCACTGGGTTAGCACTTTTAATTTCCTGCAAAAACTTTTCCTTTGCATTGACAGCTTGCTAAGCTGTTTTGCACAAGAGACCTGCCTTTTAGTCTACCTTGACTTTCAACATGCCTCCCTTACTAAGCTTAGCCATTTCTAGCATTCCTTTCAAAATTTGATTTAAACTGAGAGATGTGCAATTTTTCTTTTTATTTGATTACTTAGAGGCCACTGTCATGTTATTAACTGGCCTGATTTCACTATTGTATATATCAGAGTAGAGAGTCCAGAGGAGAGGGGGAGAAGGTAGTACTGTAGCTCAGGTTTGTAGTTTCTGGCTGTCTGGTCTGCTCGGAGACACGCACAAGCAGCTGGCAGCAGATCGGGGGGACATGTGGTCTTTGAATATCGGGTTTTCTGGGGGCATCCTAGGGACTTATAGGAGACCCTTTGGTGCACTCCACAGGCCAGATGTGCAGGAGGGTGAGAGGATTCACCAGAGACAGGGTGGGGAACAGAACAGGCAGACTGACCAAAATACACTGCTGAGGGGAGCAGTGGGTGAGATGGGAGAGGTCTGCTGCGCCATGTGGGACCCTCGCCGGCCAGCTGGGATCGAATCAGTGTTGCAGAGGCTGTGGACAGCTTCTCAGCATGGCGCTCAACCGCCTGCACCACCACGGGAGGCCCTATGCTTTTTTATTAAATGACAACTGTGGCAAGTTATATAACCCATCAGCCTTGGTTTCCTCACCTCTAAAATGGGGGATATCAATCTTTTCTATGGAAGATAGTTATAAGGTTTAAAAATGTTATAAGGTTTAGAAATGATGTGATGCAGAGCTCAACATGTAGTGTATTCTTTGCACCTATGAGGTGAAGGAGAATGTTCTTCATGTAACATATCCAAAACAGAGCTACACTTTTTATTCCCAGAACCTTGACTATCATCCACATGTTTGCTGAAGGCAAAACCCATATGTACTCCTTGATTCCTTTTTTCTTTTATCCTTATTACCCTCACTCCCATAGTCCCTAAACTAATCTTTCTCAAGTTGGTATTTTTATAATCAGTTAAGTGGATTGAACTGCAAACACTTGGTAGTTTGGGACAAATGATTCTACACAGTGCAACTGAAACATTTCTGTCTCCAGATGCCACATAAGACTTCTCAGGTAACACCAGCTTTCTGACTAGACTGCCTCTGTTCTTCTGTAGTCTATTTCCCCTGTACCATATGGCATCTATTGTAGTTTTTAATGTTTGTCAGATCTTGGCATTTGCTTGAAACCTTTAAAAGTTGGGAATGTTATGACCCATTATTTTATAGAAAGAAAATATTAGAACTTTGATGTATTTTTACAAATTCACCTAAATTTATTGTTTGGTGTTGGTGACGATTGTGTGTATACTATTTTTAAATATATTTCTAAAAAGCATATGATTGTTGTGCTGCTCATGATCTAAATTTTAATTAAATACCGAGTTACATTTTCAAGAAAAATTCTGTATGTATTCTTGTCATCTGTTATCTCTACCCCTCCTCTACAGTTTCACTAAAGTCCTTGTGATTAGCTCCAAAATATCTTTGGGTCTGTCTGTTGGAGGACCTGTGTCATCCTCCAGATGATATAATCTGATGACAGATATTATTTTGGTCTTTCTTGGTTTCCCAGGAATTAAGAACCTGAATAAATATTTGAGTTTACACAATGAGTGACTCCTCTGAATTAGTAAGGAAAAATATTGACTTCCTTAATTAATGGATAAAAGACAGCAGTTCACAAAAGGATATGAACTATGAAAATGGCCATGATATTAAATAAATTTAAGATTTTTGTTTAAATGTTAAAACTAACTCTGACAATTCTATTTTAACAGGCAATCCATCTCGAAGATCCAAGTCTGTGCCTTGTCGTGATTTAGGCAATTCTGATAAGGGACAAGTAAATATCTTTATTTTTTTATACATTCAAACATAGATTATCTCAGGCTTAAAATTGATTAATGAACTTGTGTTTCTAGCCCATTTATTTAACATTGTTAACAGTTTGTATGTAACATGAAACATTAGTCTTAGAATCCTAAAACAGTATAATCTGGCTTTTGGAAATAAGCTTAAATTTCAGTAGCTAGAAGTGTTGTATTACATGTCCTTTAGGACTTATGAGAGCTTTTGTCCTTACAGACTGCTTTACCCAGGGAACCCCCTGAACCGGTAGACTTCCCAAATCATGATTATAAAGAGGAGGATGAAAAAGAGGAAAATGAAGAAGAAATTCAAGGAGAAATCAGCCATCCTGATGGAAAGGTTAAAAAATTATTTTTTAAAATAAAATATAGTAAAATGAACATTTGCTAAAACAGAGTTGAAATAGCTGTTAGAACTTAAGAACTTCAGTGCTTTGGAGTACAGTCTCAGCCTGATGCTCAATATATAAACATGCAGTTAGTCTAGAGAGAGCAAAAGAAGGACTACAGTTCCTTTGTTTAAACTATTTGTTGTTCTTCCAAATGTAGCTAAAAAACTTTTGTAATCTTGGTACTTTTATTTTATTTATTTTTTTAAAATAAATTTTATTTTTATAGTCCCCATACAACCGTACAATTGCAATCCCCTTATGTTGACCCCAATCCCTCCCCTCCCCGCCCCCCACCCTTCACTCCCCATAGAGTGTCTCTGGTTCATAGTTTTTTGTTGATTTTGATTTTCACTTTCTTATAGTTATTCATTTTCCTGGTCCCTTATTTAAGTTTTCTAGATTCCTGCTATGAGTGAGACCATCCGGTATTTTTCTTTTTCTTTCTGGCTTATTTCGATGAGCATGATCCCTTCCAGTGCCATCCATGTTGTGGCAAATTGCATGTGTTTATCTTTTTTGAATGCTGAGTAATATTCCATGGTGTATATGTACCACATCTTCTTGATCCAGTCATCTGTTTTTGGGCATTTGGGTTGTTTCCAAAGCTTAGCTATTGTAAATAGAGCTGCTATAAACATAGGGGTGCAGGTGCTCTTTGGAATTGATGTTTCTGTGTCCTTTGGGTAAATACCTAGGAGTGGAATTGCTGGATCATATGGAAGCTCTATCTTTAGTAGGTCCAGAAATCTCCACACAGCTCTCCATAGTGGTTGGACCAGTTTGCACTCCCACCAACAGTGCAGGAGAGTTCCTTTTTCTCCACAACCTCGCCAACATTTGTTGTTGCTAGTTTTTTTAATATGTGCCATTCTCACTGGTGTAAGATGGTATCTCATGGTAGTTTTGATTTGCATTTCCCTGATTACAAGTGATGTTGAACATTTTTTCATATGCCTGTTGGCCATTTGCATTTCCTCTTCAGAGAATTTTCTTTTTAGCTCTTCTGCCCATTTTTTGACTGGATTATTTTCTTTGTTGTTGTTGAGTCTCATCAGCTCTTTGCAGATTTTTGTGATCAGTCCTTTATCATTAGTGTTGTGTGCAAAAATGTTCTCCCAGTCGGTGGGGTTTCTCTTTGTTTTTGTTATTGTCTCTTTTGCTGTGCAGAAGCTCTTTAATTTGATGTAGTCCCAGCTGTTGATCTTTGCCTTCACTATCACTGCTTTGGGTGATGTGTCTGTAAAGATGTCTTTGATGTGCATATCCCGTAGTGTTTCGCCTATATTTCCTTCTATGTATTTTATGGTTTCAGGTCTTATGTCTAGTTCTTTAATCCATTTTGAGTTGATTTTTGTGTATGGTGTGAGGTAGTGGTCAAGCATCATTCTTTTGCATGTAGCGACCCAATCTTGGTACTTTTAAAAAGTCAGCTCTAGGCCTTACCCTTTCAGCAGCTGTTCTTAAACATACCTGGTCTGGTGCCTTTCTCTCTGTCTCTCCAACCTATATAATTTTATCCTGGTGCTTGGAAAGGTTATGAACAGAAAAATTGCCTGGCTGGGTGTTCTAGCTGGAAGAGATGTAGAGGGAAGGGACATAATTAAAGTTTGTTAGCCAGGGAGGTGAGGAGGAAATCTGTCTTCAGGTTATAGAAAACTTACTTTTGCATTTAAGGCCCAAAGTTCTCTGTTAGTGTCCAGGAAGGAGGGAAGGAAAAGAACAACAGTCAAAAGTAGTTAGACTTTTCCTCTACAAATTCTACTGTAGGTTAACAAAGTGTTGATGAGAAAATATTTTATTTTATTTTTTTTTAAAGATTTATTTATTTATATAAGAACTGGGGTACAGTCAGAGGCATGGGAGGGTGAGAGAATTCACCAGAGACAGAGCGGGGAGCAGAACAGGCAGACACACCAAAGACACTGCTGAAGGGAGCAGCAGGCGAGACAGGAGAGGTCTGCCATGCCATGTGGGACTCTCCCTGGCCGGCTGGGAATAGAACCCACGCTGCAGAGGCTGCGGACAGCTTCACAGTGCGGTGCTCAACCCACTGTGCCACCGGGGAGGCCCAATATTTTCTTTTCTTTTTTTAAATTTATTTTCTTTTTTAAAAAGAATTCCAGCTATTTAATGGAAAAGAAATGAGAAAATGACCACTTTGTAACCTGTGATGAAATAAAGGATCTGGTTAACAATTTAGTGCCTCCCAAACCATATAGGAAAGGTTGATGGGATTTCGTGATGAATCTGATATGTCAGGCAGTCCTGAAATCACAAGGACAAGTGCATATAGTACTTCAGAATGTGTTTCCTGAAAAGGCTGATAGCAGCACCTAGAAAGTATTCTTCTTAGAATAATCCAACCCAAATTTAATCAAGCCTCTAAATCTAAATATTATATGTATTACTATGATGGTAATGGGAAAACAACCAAATCCAGAATGTGGGAAATTTAACATGACCACCGACCGACCCACTGATGGGGCTTGGGGATGCTGAGGGACCCTGGAGGTTCTTGACTGCTGCAAAGAAATTAATCTTGTGGGAGTCAGAATGGGTGAGTTAGAAATGAAGCTTTATTTGTAGATGATAGTACACCCTCAAGAAAGGGGGTGCAGGCAATTCAAGGAAGAATGTACCTTTGATCTTAAGGTTGCTGAAATACTTAGCTTGAGCGGGTAGGGGCTCACAGGTGGAATTCTGAATGGGTTCTGTCCAGTTTTGTTTGACTGGGCCTTAACATCCTATTGGTGAAGTAAGATAGGAGATTTAACTGTGAGATAAGGGTCTGAACTGATAAGAGTTTGGTTTGCTTTGCTTAGGGATGTGCAGAGCTGTTTTTTCAGTTACTGGGTGGGGGAAGTGAGGGTCTGCAGCCTTTGAGCACAAAGGCTGCTCTATCCTGTGAGTTCCTTCAACAAGTAATTGGCATTAAAAAGGGGGTTCCATGTGGGTCAGCTGAGCTGGTGAGTCCTCTCACCTCTTGCACCTCTGGACTACATCCCAGTTCTTGTATGTAAATATAAATAAATCTTTAAAAATAAAAAAGAGAGGGGTTCCAGACATGTCAACCAAGTGTTATATGTGGACCTTGTTTTGATTCTGATTCAAATCAACTGTAAAAAGCCTTTCTGTGTGAATTTAGGAAAACCGGCATGGATTGTTATGATATGATAAAAGGGGTTACTATTTGTTAGGGGTGATTAAAAATCCTTCCATTAGAGTTATCTATTGACATGTTTACAGGTGAAGTGACATCTGTAGTTTACTTTAAAAAAATTCGACTAAAATAAGTGTTTGGAGGCATAGGTAACATGAGAATGGTGATGTGTTAATTTGAAGTTGATTGTTACAAGTTTAACTTTTCTCTAAGAGACTGTTTGACTGTTTATTACGAAAAATTTCAAAGTAAACAATTAGCAAGAGAATTAGGGATATTCTTGTCATGTGGTCTCAGAAGGAAACCTTACATATTGATAATCTTGTGTGGTTTTTTTTTTTTTTTTTTTTTTTGCAGATAGAAAAGGTCTATAAGAATGGGTGTCATGTTATATTGTTCCCAAATGGAACTCGGAAAGAAGTGAGTGCAGATGGGAGGACCATCACTGTCACTTTCTTTAATGGTGATATGAAGCAGGTCATGCCAGATGAACGAGTGGTAGGTTTCCATGGTGCTGTTTTTCTGGTAGTATAAACATCTCTGGAGAAAGGCACACTCATTATCGTTGTCTCTGTAGATTTACTACTATGCGGCTGCGCAGACCACTCATACGACCTACCCAGAAGGGCTTGAAGTCCTACATTTCTCAAGTGGACAAATAGGTAAGAACTTGCTCCGTCCTCTCCTATTAAATCCTTCTTTCCTTTAAGAATAAAATATTTATAACCTCTTTTAAACAGAAAAACATTTCCCAGATGGAAGGAAAGAAATCACATTTCCTGACCAGACTATCAAAAACTTATTTGCTGATGGACAAGAAGAAAGCATTTTCCCAGATGGTACAGTTGTCAGAGTACAAAGGTATAAATCCTGTTGAATTTGTTTCTAGATTTTCCAGTTTTCATGGTTCAATATATGTAAGTCATTTTAAATTTTAGTTCAGGTGAGAAGAGTTCAGAATTACAGAATTTAGAAATAGTTTGAGATATACATACTCTAATATATTGTCAAACTTAAAGAAGGGAGTCTATGCAGCACTTCGGGGAAGGGCAATGACAGTACTTGTTAGAAAGAAAATAAGTTTGGTGAAATTTCAAAGTGAGTGAAACTTAAACAAGGAAAGTTGCCGGTCAGAGTTTAAAAATAGCCAAACAGTTCCAGCATGTGTTTCGGATAGCTTCTCTTCTCTAAGTTTTTGGATCTCACTGTTCCAGCCTTCAAAGTACTTTATGCCTTTAAGTTACCTGGACCAAATTCTTTAAAATTAGCAATCTCTTTATTTTGAGTGTCACATTTCTTGAAGTTAGAAACTTATTTTTTTAAATTTTATATATATTTTACATCATTCTTCTTTTTTCTACAATGCATGCTTCCTCCTCTCAGGTATAGTCCCCATAGAATTCCCACCACCAATTCACCTGTGCACCATCACCATAGTCCCTTGTGCTCTTCCCACCCTGTTTTGATCCCTCTCCTTCCCACTCCCCTGCAGAATGTCTCTGATTTATAATTGCCTGTTAATTTTGTTTATTATTTTAATTATTTTCTTTTCCTGATCACTTGTTTCTTTCCCCTACATTCCTTCTATAAGTGAAACCATCCAATTATTTTTTTTTCATTCTGGCTTATTTCTCTTCCAGCTCCACCCATGTTGCTGTGAATAGCATGAGTTTATCATTTTTGATTGCCAAATAGTATATTCCATTGTGTAGATGTATCACATCTTCTTGATCCAGTCACCTCTTTTTGGGCATTTGGGTTGTTTCCATATCTTACCTATTGTAAATAGTGCTCAGTAAACAGGGGTAGATAGTGCTCAGTAAACAGGGTAGATAACCTTTTGAATTAATGTTTTTGTGTGCTTTGAGTAGATTCCTGGTGGAATTGCTGGGTTATATGGAAGCTTATTTTTAGTAGTTTGAGGAACCTCCACACAGCCTTCCATAGCAGTTGCACAAGTTGGCATTTGAGCAGCAGTATAGGAGGGTTCCTTTTTCTCCACATCCTTGCCAACACTTGTTGTTTCCTGTTTTTTTAATATGTGCTATTCTCACTGGTACCTCATTGTGGTTTTGATTTGCATTTCCCTGATTACAAGTGATGCTGAACATCTTTCCATATAACTGTTGGCCATTTGCATTTCCTTTTTTTAGCTCTTATCCCCATTTTTTGACTGGATTGTTTACTTTGTTTTTGTTGAGTTGCATTAGCTTTTTGTAGATCTTTGTGATGAGTCCCTTTCAGTTGTATGGAGTGCAAAAATTTTCTCCCCATCAGTAGGGTATCACTTAATTTTGGTTAATGTCTCTTTTGCTGTACAGAAGCATTTTAGTTTGATGTAGTCCCAGCTATTCATCTTTTCTTTCACTTTCTTTGCTTTGGGGGATATGTTGTGTAGTGTTTTACCTTTATTTTCTTCTATATATTTTATGGTTTCAGGACTTACATTCAGGTCTTTTATCCATTTTGGGTTGGTTTTTATGCATGGTGTGTAGTAGCTTCATTCTTTTGCATGTAGCAGTCCAGTTTTCCATTTATTGAACAGACTGTCCTTCTTCCATTGCATATTCTTTGCTCCTTTGTCAAAGGTTAGTTGTCCATAAATATGTGAGTTTATTTCTGGGTTTTCTATTTGATTCCATTGATCTGTGTGTCTGTTTTTGTTCCAGTGCCATGCAGTTTTAATTATTATGACTTTGTAGTATAATTTGAAGCCTGGGCATGTGATACTGCCATTCTCTTCCTCTTTTGTCAGGAGAGCTTTGGCTATTTGGGGTTGTTTGTGGTTCCATATGAGTTTCATCAGTGTTTGGTCTATTTCTTTGAAGAATGTCATTGAGTTTTTTTTTTTAAAAGATTTATTTTATTTATACAAGAACTGGGGTACAGGCCAGATGTGCGGTAGGGTGAGCAGATTCACCAGAGACAGAGCGGGGAACAGAACAGGCAGAATGACCAAAATACACTGCTGAGGGGAGCAGTGGACAAGACAGGAGAGGTCTGCTGCACCATGTGGGTTCCTCCGCAGCCGGCAGGGATTGACCCGGCACTGCTGAGGCTGCGAACAGCTTCACAGTGCTGTGCTCAACTACCTGTGCCACTAGGGAGGCCCATCATTGAGATTTTGTAGGGATTGCATTGAATCTGTAAATTGCTTTTGGTAGGATGGCCATTTTGATAATTCTTCCAATCCACGAGCAGGGATGTCTTATCATTTTTTGTGTCTTCTATTTCTTTTAACAGTGTTTTGTAATTTTCTTTGTATAGGTACTCACCTCTTTTGTTAGGTTTATTCCCAAATATTTGATTTTTTTGTTTCAATCATAAAAGGGATGGTTAATTTCTTCTTCAGATTGATTGATTACAGATAGGAAGAGTGATGATTTTTGTTTGTTGATTTTTTTTTATCCTGCTACTTTACTATACTGGTTGATTATTTTGATTAGTTTTTCTGTGGGGGTTTGAGGGTTCTCTCTGTTGTCATATCGTCTGCAAATAGTGATAGTTTTACTTCATCTTTCCCTTTTTGGATTCCTTTTATGCCTTTCTTTTGTCTTACTGCCCTGGCTAGGACTTACAGTATTATATTGAAAAGTAGTGATGAGAGTAGACATTCTTACCTTGTTCCATATCTTAAGGGGAAGGCTTTCTGCTTTTCACCATTGAGAATCATATTGGCTCTGGTTTTGTCATTGGCCTTCATTATGTTCCTTCTATCCTGAGAAATTTGAGGCCTTCATCGTAAACAGATGTTGATCTTTGTTGAATGCTTTCTCACTATCTATTGATGTGATCATATGGTTTTTATTTATTTTTTGTTTGATGTGTTGGATTACATTATTAATTGATTTTTCAGATATGCCCGTGGAATAATTCCCAACTGGTCATGGTGAATTATCTTTTTGACGCATTGTTGGATTCTGTTGACTAGGATTTTATTGACCTACCTGCTAGGTCCCTCTAGGTGTGACTCAGAAGAATACGGGGATTGAAAGAGAATAAGGGGCCTCCCCGGTGGCGCAGCGGTTGAGCGCTGGGTTGCGAAGCTGCCAGCAGCCTTTGCAGCGCCGGTTCGATCCCTGGCTGCTCCCCAGCCACCAGAGGAGGGTCCCACATGGCGCGCAGACCTCTCCTGCCGCCCGCTGCTCCCCTCAGCAGTGTACTTTGGTCCTTCTGCCTGCTCTGCTCCCCGCTCTGGCTCTGGTGAATTCTCTCACCCTCCCGCGCTTCTGACTGTACCCAGTGCTTGTATAAACAAAAAACAAACAAATGAACAAATAAATAAATAAATAAAACATGCCTCTATTAAAAAAAAAAAAAGAAAGAGAATAAGGAGTGACAGAAGGAGTCAGAGGAAAGAGGAGGATGATACGGAAATGTAGAAGGAATGAACGTGAGAGAAGGAAGAATGGGCTAGATGGGGGAAGAAAAGATGGGAGGAGGAAGAGGAGGAATGTAAGAAAGAGAAGAGAAAGTAGAGATGGTAATGTTAAAAGGGAGAAAGAAGAAAAATAGAAGAATCAGTAAACAGAAATAGGGAAGATGGAAAGGAACAGCAGACAACCAGCTGACCAACACGCACACACACACAAACGGATGGAGAATTGCTTCTCAGGACTCTGATGGCTCCTAGTGAGCTAGTCATTTTAGTCTGGTCTGTTGGGCTGAGTAGGACAATCTTCCCAGTGCCAGCTATTTCCCTTATCACCCTTGTAGTGTGTTGAGGGAGGATACAGAAAAAGCAGGAAAGGGCACAGATTCAACTGCAGTTGTGGGTTTGGGGGGATCAGCACTCTTTCTGGGCCTGTGAGGTAGTCGGGTAGGTGTTGGGGCTTCTGAGGTCTCCTTCCATCTGAGGGCTTGGGTACCAGCAGGCTCCAATGTAGGGACCAGCCCTATGAAGTTCCCCAATGTCTTTCCTGCTGGTAAGTGCGACCAATTAAATGGTTCCACTTGTTTCCAGGAGGGGAGGGAAGGGAAGGGAAGGGAATGCCACAAAAAAGGGGCTCAAACCCAGCATTGTGTGTGTGCTCCTAGGCCCATTTGCCCACCTGTCACTGCCTGGCGCGCTCAGATCTCTCAGGATTCTCTGGGTATCTGGCCTCCAAACTTTGTCTCATTTTCTGCTTAATGAAGTGGGCTGGCTTTATGGGTGTGGGAGGGGAGAAGGGTTCTGATGATTTTCTCTCTTCCCTCCCTGTCGTTCCAATTTTTCTCTGTCTGGGTGAATTACCACCATTGCCCAGTTTGTGTAATGTGTCTGGGTCCTCCCAGGAATTTACTGTTATTTCCCCCTATCTGTTGTTTTTATGAGAGAACTTGATCCTAGCTGCCATGTGGATGACATCCAGTTAGACTTTTTTTTTTTTTTTTAATAAATTTTATTGTTATATTCCCCATACAATTGCAGCCCCCCATTCTGACCCCAATCCCTCCCCTCCCGCCCCCGCCCCCCTAAAAGTGTCTCTGGTTCATAGTTTATTGTTGATTTTGATTTTCACGTTCTTATAGTTATTCATTTTCCTGGTCCCTTATTTAAGTTTTCTAGATTCCTGCTGTGAGTGAGACCATCCGGTATTTTTCTTTTTCTTTTTGGCTTATTTCGCTGAGCATGATCCCTTCCAGCGCCATCCATGTTGCAGCAAATTGCATGTGTTTATCTTTTTTGAATGCTGAGTAATATTCCATGGTATATATGTACCACATCTTCTTGATCCAGTCATCTATTTTTGGGCATTTGGGTTGTTTCCAAAGCTTAGCTATTGTAAACAGTGCTGCTATAAACATAGGGGTGCAGGTGTTCTTTGGAATTGATGTTTCTGTGTCCTTTGGGTAAATACCTAGGAGTGGAGTTGCTGGATCATATGGAAGCTCTATGTTCAGTAGGTCCAGAAATCTCCACACAGCTTTCCACAGTGGTTGGACCAGTTTGCACTCCCACCAGCAGTGCAGAAGAGTTCCTATTTCTCCACACCCTCGCCAACATTTGTTGTTGCTAGTTTTTTTAATATGTGCCATTCTCACTGGTATAAGATGGTATCTCATGGTAGTTTTGATTTGCATTTCCCTGATGACAAGTGATGTTGAACATTTTTTCATATGCCTGTTGGCCATTTGCATTTCCTCTTCAGAGAAGTTTCTTTTAAGCTCTTCTGCCCATTTTTTGACTGGATTATTTTCTTTGTTGTTGTTGAGTCTCATCAGCTCTTTGCAGATTTTTGTGATCAGTCCTTTATCATTAGTGTTGGGTGCAAAAATGTTCTCCCAGTTGGTGGGGTTTCTCTTTGTTTTTGTTATTGTCTCTTTTGCTGTGCAAAAGCTCTTTAATTTGATGTAGTCCCAGCTGTTTATCTTTGCCTTCACTATCACTGCTTTGGGTGATGTGTCTGTAAAGATGTCTTTGATGTGCAAATCACGTAGTGTTTCGCCTATATTTCCTTCTATATAGTTTATGGTTTCAGGTCTTATGTCTAGTTCTTTAATCCATTTTGAGTTGATTTTTGTGTATGGTGTGAGGTGGTGGTCAAGCTTCATTCTTTTGCATGTAGCGACCCAGTTTTCCCAGCACCATTTATTGAACAAACTTTCTTTGCTCCAATGCATATTCTTTGCTCCTTTGTCAAAGATTAGTTGACCATAAATCTGTGGGTTTATTTCTGGATTTTCTATTCGATTCCATTGGTCTGTATGTCTGTTCTTGTTCCAATACCATGCAGTTTTGATGATTATGGCTTTGTAGTATAGTTTGAAGTCTGGGAGTCTGATGCCTCCATTCCCTTCTTTTTTTTTCAGGAGAGCTTTGGCTATTCGGGGTTTTTTGTGATTCCATATGAATTTCATCAATAATTGTTCTATTTCTTTGAAAAATGACATTGAAATTTTGATTGGAATAGCATTGAATCTGTATATTGCTTTTGGAAGGATGGCCATTTTAATAATGTTTATTCTTCCAATCTATGAGCAGGGGATGTCTCTCCATTTCTTTGTGTCTTCTTCTATTTCTTTTAACAGTGTTTTATAGTTTTCTTTGTATAGGTCCTTTACCTCTTTTGTTAGATTTATTCCCAAATATTTGATTTTTTTTGTTTCAATAACAAAAGGGATGGTCTTTTTGATTTCTTCTTCTTCAGATTTATTGTTTGTGTATAGGAAGGCTACTGACTTTTGCGTGTTGATTTTGTATCCTGCCACTTTACTGAACTGATTGATGAGTTGAATTAGCTTTTCTGTGGAGTTTTTGGGGTTCTCTATGTATAATATCATATTGTCTGCAAATAGTGATAGCTTGACTTCTTCTTTTCCTATTTGGATTCCTTGGATGTCTTTCTCTTGTCTTATTGCCCTGGCTAGGACTTCCAGTATTATATTGAAAAGCAATGGTGAGAGTGGACATCCTTGTCTTGTTCCAGATCTTAATGGAATTGCTTTCAGCTTTTCACCATTGAGAATGATACTGGCTGTTGGCTTGTCATAGATGGCCTTTATGATGTTGAGGTATGTTCCTTGTATCCCAAGACTTTCAAGGGCTTTTATCATGAATGGGTGTTGCACTTTGTCGAAAGCTTTCTCAGCATCTATTGATATTATCATATGGTTTTTATATTTCTTTTTGTTGATGTGTTGGATAACGTTGATTGATTTTCGGATGTTAAACCATCCTTGTGCCCCTGGAATGAATCCAACTTGGTCGTGGTGGATTATCTTATGGATACATTGTTGGATTCTGATAGCTAAAATTTTATTGAGGATTTTTGCATCAGTGTTCATTAGGGAGATTGGCCTGTAGTTTTCCTTTTTTGTGTTGTCCTTGTTCGGTTTTGGTATTAGTGTAATGTTGGCTTCATAGAACGTGTTTGGTATTGTCCCTTCCTTCTCAATTTTTTGGAAGAGTTTGTGAAGGATAGGCACTAATTCGTCTCTGAATGTTTGGTAGAATTCATTTGTAAATCCATCAGGTCCTGGGCTTTTGTTTTTGGGGAGGTTTTTGATTACCATTTCAATTTCGCTAATTGTAATTGGTCTGTTTAGGTGTTCTATTTCTTCTTTATCTAGCTTTGGGTGATTGTAGAGTTGTAGGAATTTGTCCATCTCCTCTAGATTGTTAAACTTGTTTCCATATAACTGTTCATAGTAGTTACTGATTATTCTTTTGATTTCTGCTGTGTCCATTGTGATTTCTCCTCTTTCATTGATGATCCTGTTTATTTGTGCTTTCTCCCTTTTTTCCTTTGTGAGCCTGGCTAGGGGTTTGTCTATTTTATTGATTTTTTCAAAGAACCAGCTCTTGGTTTCATTGATCTTTTGGATTGTTTTTTTAGTTTCAATTTCATTTATTTCTGCTTTGGTTTTTATTATTTCTTTTCTTCTACTGGTTTTGGGGTTTTCTTGTTGTTCTTTTTCTAGATCTTTGAGCTTCGAGATTAGGTTGTTTCTTTGCGTTCTTTCTTGTTTCTTGATGTGAGCTTCTATTGCTATATATTTTCCTCTTATTACTGCTTTTGCTGCATCCCATACATTTAGGATATTGGTGTCCTCCTTGTCGTTCAATTCAAAAAATTTTTTAATTTCTTCTTTGATCTCCTCATTAGTCCAATGGTCTTCCAGTAGTGTGGTTTTTAATCTCCATGAGGTAGGAAAGTTCCTTGCCTTCTTTTTATGGTTTATTTCTAGTTTGATGCCTTCATGGTCAGAAAAGATGGTTGATATGATTTCAATTTTGGTGTATCTGTTGATGTTTGTCTTGTGCCCCAGTATGTGATCGATCCTGGAGAATGATCCGTGTGCGCTTGAGAAAAATGTGTACTCCGTTTTTTTGGGGTTTAGTGTTCTATAGATGTCTGTTAAGCCCAATTGCTCTAGGTCTTTATTTAGAGCTTTGGTTTCTTTACTTATTTTTTGTCTTGTTGATCTATCCATTGTTGATAGTGGTGTGTTGAAGTCTCCCACTACGTATGTGTTTTCTCTGATGTCTGTTTTCAGAGAGGACAACAGTTGTCTGATATATTTTGGTGCTCCTTCGTTTGGTGAGTATATGTTAATGAGTGTTATTTCTTCTTGAAGTATTGTCCCCTTGATCATAATGTAGTGACCATTGGGGTCTCTTTTTATCTTTTTGAGTTTGAAATCTGTTTTATCTGATATAAGTATAGCTGTTCCTGCTTTCTTTTTTGGTCCATTTGCTTGTAGGATTGTTTTCCATCCTTTAACTTTGAGCCTATTTTTATCTTTTGTAGCTAAATGTGTTTCCTGGAGACAGCAAAAGGTTGGGTTTTGTTTCTTAATCCAGGCTGCAACTCTGTGTCTTTTTATTGAAGAGTTTAGTCCATTTACATTTAGAGTTAATATTGATATGTTAACATCTGTATTTGCCATTGTGTTTGTCTTTCCTTTGATTTTATTTATTTATTTTTTTAATAACTTTTTTTTTTTTTTTTGGCCTTCTTTCATTGTTATTCGTCGCTCTGAGGTTCTGGCTTTAGGACTCCTTGTAGTATTTTTTGGAGTGGGGGTTTAGTTGCAATGAAATTCCGGAGTTTCTGTTTGTCTGGGAAGGTCCATATTCTTTCTTCAAAGAGGAAGGAGAGCTTTGCGGGATAGAGTATTCTTGGTTGGCATCTGTTTTCTTGGAGTCTGTTGACTATGTCCCTCCACTCTCTCCTTGCCCGTAGTGTTTCTTCGGAGAAGTCTGATGTCAGCCTGATTGGTTTTCCTTTGAATGTTATCTGTTTCTTCCCTCTTGCCAGCTTCATTATTTTTTCCTTGTCCTGGATTCTTGGGAGCTTTACTATTATGTGTCTTGCTGTATTTTTCCTTTCGTCGTGGAAGTTTGGTGTTCTTCTTGCTTCTTGTATATCAATTTTCAGCTCCTTCTTCACATTTGGGAAGTTCTCTTCAATTATCTCTTTGAATATTTTCTCTGTTCCTACATCTCTCTCCTCTCCTTCTGGTATTCCTATAACTCTTATATTTCCTTTCCTCATGGAGTCAGATAGTTCCCGAAGTCTTTCTTCGTTCTTTTTCCTTCGTACTTCTCTTTCCTTTTCTGTTTTGGTTCTTTTTATTTCTGTGTCTTCAAGATTACTTATTCGTTCTTCCATTTCATCTATTCTGCTTTCATTGCTTTTCCCAGAATTCTTTAGTTCTTCCATTAATTCTTTGATCTCCTGCATTTCTTTTACTTCCCTCTTTAGGGACTCAATTTCTTTCTTCTGACCATTGTTTTCCCTCTCTAGGGACTCAATTGCATTCTTCTGATCGTTGATTATTTTTCCCTTATCATTGTTTTCCTTTATGACTTCTGTCAGTTTTTTAATCACGGCAATTTTAAATTCTCTTTCTGGAAGGCTCAGAAATTCTTCCAAGTTATTGTCGTTGCAATCTGGGGGCTGGCTTTCTTTTTGTGGTGTGCTTTTTCTCTGGAGAGTTGCTAGGTTGCGTGTGGTTCTTCTCCTCCCTACTGTCTGTTTTCTAATTTGCCGTATGCGTTGGGACACTGTGTTGTTGGGACTGGCCGGCATCTTGGGTGGGCTTCTCTGTTCCCCTCTGGTTCTTCCAGGAGTCATCTGTCAGTTTCAAGCAGCCTTTACTGGAGAAAGGTCCCTGTTCTAAAATGCTGATGTGGGGACACACTCCCCTGTGCGCCTGGTCTGCCCCGGCGGTGGGTTCCTGCTCCCCTCTGGGCTTGGACTGTAGGCCAGAGGGGGTCTGGCGTGGGCGAACTTCCCCCGCTCACCTCTGGCTCCTGAGGAAGCCTTCTGCAGGTAGTCTTTACTGAAGAAATGTCCCTGTTCTAAAATGGTGATGTGGGACACACTCCCTGCGCTTCTGGTCTCAGGCACACTCTTCTGCGTGCCTGGTCTGCCCCGGCTGTGGGTGCTCGCTCTCCCTGTGGGCTCAGACTACTTGTTCGGAAGGGGCCCGGTGTGGGCTAACTCCCCAGCTGGCCACTAGCTCCTTCAGGAGCCTGTGCTGGGGTCAAGTCGCTAGGTGGCGCCAGAGATCTCTCCTAGAGCCTTTGGGGAGCTGATTTTCCACCCCGTGGGACAGGGAGCAGAGCGGGGATGGTAGGGTACACCTCAACGGCTTTGGGGTGCTGTGTCTGCCTTGTGCCCCACCGTCGTGGGGAACCCACGCCCCTAATTTCGTGCCCCGGGTCTCAGTTCCAAAGCCCTCAGTTCCAGGACGCGGGCTGTAGCCCAGATCAGTGGCGCGGGAATGGCGCCTTTTGAATCCCGCTCCCCTGCCTGGGCACCTTGTTCCTGCTCACTCAGGGAGGGCCTCCGCCGTCTCCCCGCAAGCCTAGGTCGCAGGCGCGGGGACCTGGGCAGCTGCAATCCGAGCGCTGCTTTCGCGCAAGCTTACCGGGCGGCCGGGGCTGTGTGCCGGTGCTGGTCTCCTCCTGGGGGGCGGGGCTCTCTTTAATGGCGCCTGGAGCTCGCCTCCGCAGCGGATCCTGCAGGGTTCGCCTCAGCTCCCGTTCACGGGTGTGGTGGCTGAAATAGTTCCTTTCCACTCACAGTCCCACTTGCTGCGTCCGTTTTTCTTGTTGGGCGTTTTGGTTTGTTGTTTCCCTCCTCTCTGCCGGTCAGAGAGTGCCGCCTCTGTGGGCGGGGGAGGGGAGCAGGGTTCTGCGCTTCCCTCCCTTCTCGTCCTCTTTTATTGCAACTTTCTTCTTTGGGCAGTTTGCTGGAGTCGTCCGTTTATCTTCCGTGTCCCAGTTCTCACTGGGACCTGCCGCTTTTCCTCCCTATTAACTTTTTTTAATGGGAGATCTTACTCGCAGCGTCTTCTCGCCGCCATGTTGCTCCGCCCATTCGCAGTTAGACTTCTTAAGTGACTCTTTGATCCATAGTAGAGCATCTTATACTCAGCATTTTAATTAAAACCATGGTGTTTTGTCAAATCCTTTGTGTTGATTTTAGTTTTCAACCTCCCCTCCTAGAGTGTGACAGTTAGTACCCATTAACTGGAATACATCTAACACATCAGAGAATAATTTAACTGAATTCTGTAAGTCTGACCAAAAAATTAATTCAAATAGCATAGGAATTTCTTATGGTCATGATGGTGTTTTTCCCTTAACATAGCCTGAAACTTTCAGTACCTCTCAGCTAGTTTTTTTAATCTGCTTTCAAGGATCCCAGGTATAAGTTCATTTAAGACTATTTTGGTGATCACACATTAGTGTGCATTAAAATCACCTGGAGGGATTGTTCAACTATAGATTGCTGACCCTGCTGCAGTGATTTGCATTTCTATTCTTTTTTTAAAGATTTATTTATTTATACAAGCACTGGGTACAGTCAGAAGCGCGGGAGGGTGAGAGAATTCACCAGAGCCAGAGCAGGGAACAGAACAGGCAGACTGACAAAACACACTGCTGAGGGGAGCAGCAGGCAGCAGGAGAGGTCTGCGCGCCATGTGGGACCCTCCTCTGGTGACAGGGGAGCAGCCAGGGATCGAACTGGCACTTCAGAGGCTGCGGGCAGCTTTGCAACCCAGCGCTCAACTGCTGTGCCACTGGGGAGGCCCCAGTGATTTGCATTTCTTTTTTTTTTTTTGATCATTTTATTTTTTTAAAGATTATTTATTTATACATACATACATACATACATACAAGCACTGGGTACAGCCAGAAGGACGGGAGGGTGAGAGAACTCACCAGAGCCAGAGCGGGGAGCAGAGCAGGCAGAAGGACCGAAGTACACTGCTGAGGGGAGCAGCGGGTGCAGCAGGCGAGGTCTGCGCACTATGTGGGACCCTTGCTGCTGGCAGCCTGGGATTGAACCGGCGCTGCAGAGACTGCGGGCAGCTTGGCAGCCCAGCGCTCAACCACTGCGACACCAGGGAGGCCCTGATTTGCATTTCTAATGAGTTCTCAGGTGACCTGGGCTAAGGGACCACATGGAAGAGTTGTGTGTATGTGTATATGTGCCACATCTTCTTGATCCACTCATCTGTTTGGGGGCAGTTAGGATGTTTCTATATCTTGGCTATTGGAATTGTGCTGCTAGTGTTTTTGTGTTCTTTGGGTAGATACCTAGGAGTTTGAAGTCTGGAAGTATGAAACTCTTCCTCTTTTTTGTCTAGATTGCTTTAGCTAGTTGGGCGTCTTGTGATTCTATATTAATTTCAGCAATGTTTGTTCCATTTTTTGAAGAATGCCAATGAAATTTTGATAGGGATTGCGTTGAATCTGTGTAGGATGGCCATTTTGACAGTGTTGATACTTCCAACCCATGAATAGGGAATATCTTTGGTTTTTTTGTGTCTTCTATTTTAATAATGTCTTACAGTTTACTTTAGTATAGATCTCATTTACCTGCTTTGTTAGGTTTACTCTTAGGTATATGTGTATGTGTGTGTGTGTGTGAGTGAAGTTGTAAATGAGATAATTTTCTCAATTTCTTCCTCTTTTAGCTCATTGTCTTTAGGAAGGCAACCAATTTTTGTATTAATTTTGTAATCTGCCAGTTTGCTGAACTGGTTTTACTGGTTTATTTAGTTTTTCAGAGGAGTCTTTAGTGTTCTTTGTGTTTATTATCTGCAAATAAAGATAGCTTTACTTCTTTTCTGACTTGGATTCCTTTTATATTCTTGTCTAATTACTTGAGGTAGGACTTCTAATTCTATGTTGAATAGTAGTGGTAAGAGTGGATAGTGGTAAGAGTGTCTTGTACTTTTTTTGCTGCAAAACTTTCAATTTTTCACCATTGAAAATGATGTTAGTGTGCGTCTGTCAAATATGGCCTTTATTATATCTCATATATCCTCAGTTTGAGGATTTTCATAAAAAATAGATGTTGAGGGGCCTCCCTGGTAGCACAGGGGTTAAAGACACAGTTCTGGCAAGCTGTCATCAGTGCTGTGGCATGAGTTGGACCCTGGGCCAGGGGGTTGACCCATATGGTGCAGCAGACCTCTCCTGTCTTGCCCTCTGCTCCCCCTCAGCAGTGTATTTCAGTAGATCTGCCTGTTCTGCTCCCCACTCAATCCTCTCACTTCTGCACCTCTGGCCTATACCCCAGTTCTTGTATGCATAAATAAATAAATCTTTTTTAAATAGATGTTTAATTTTATCAGATGCTTTTTTTGGCATCTATTGATATGATCATATGGTTTTTATCTTTCTTTTTGTTGATATGGTGAATTATGTTGATTTTTGGATGTAGAACCATCCTTGTGTCCCTGGTATAAATCCTATTTGGTCATGGTTTATAATTCTTTGAATGCTTTGTTGGATTTGGTTTGCTAAGATTTTACTGAGAATTTTCATGTCTGTCTTCATTAGGGCAATTGTATTTTACCTAAATTTTATGGTTTAGTTTGAATATCACACACACACCAAGTAATCAGCTTAGTATGACCTAATTTCTATATTTGGTTTCTTTGTTCCTTTAAAACAAATTTTAAGTCTGATTATGCCCCTTCCCAAGAACATAGCTTTCTTTTCTAGCCTGATAAAGAACACTCAACAGGTTTTAACTTTGTGAAAAAATAAGGATAAAAGCTGAAAGTGCTATTTCAGGATATATTTAAATAACAAATCTAAGTATTTTGTGATGAAATCATAAATTCATTAAAATGATTTTCATGGGCCATAAGTGCTAGTATGGCCATTCATCCAATCCACCTGTAGCAGAACACTGGAGAAATTTGCAAAGGTGTTATTCAGGGAAATGGACCAACGGGTATTTCTAGGGAAGAAATTATTGTCAGAGTCAAAAGGCTACTTACAAGTAGTTTTCCTTTAGTACATTTTGTATTTTTTTAAAGAAATTCTATTTTAAATTTACAGAGATGGCAACAAAATCATAGAGTTTAATAATGGCCAAAGAGAACTACATACTGCCCAGTTCAAGAGACGGGAATATCCAGATGGTACTGTCAAAACTGTATATACAAATGGTCATCAAGAAACAAAATATACATCTGGTCGAGTAAGAGTTAAAGACAAGGATGGTAATATTTTAATGGATACAAAATTATAATGATCCTTGTGTGAGTAATCATGAAATAACACTAACTTGATTTTCTTATTGAAAAATATACATTCCTGTGGGTTTTGTTAATTTATAGATACTCTGTGTGTGTGTATGTACATGTGGAAAAGATTATGTTTGAACTCTAAAATAAAACTTTACAGCTTATTTTTAATTCACCTTTTTGTCTTTGTATGGTTAAGTGCATGATTAAGGCAGGTATTATTACTTGGTTATAAACTATGTAGATTTAAAAAGGATTGTAGATAGTTATAAAAAACAAAAAATACAATAACTGAAATATCACATGGATTTTCCAACAGTACATCAGTCATAGAACAAAGAAAGTTTACTCAGGGAATAGGAAAATTTCTGCAGTCAAAATACCACTATATTCAGTGTTCAGCCACTGGTGCCTCGGGAGCAGACACACCCCCAGTCTGAGCCTTATAGCACCTAGCTTTTCACCTTTGACCCCCAGCTGCACCCAGGAAGTGCATCCCATTCAGCTCTCAGCCACCAGCATACACAAGTCCTATTCCGGGGCTTGCAGGGCATAGCTTTTTACCATGGGCTCCCAGCCACACCTAGGAAGTGTATCCCATTGTCATTCAGCCTACAGTGTCTACTAGCAGACCTGGGCTTCATACCTTCACTAAGCACCCTGGATTCCAACTCAGCCACCACCTGCTTGGGAGGAGATGTAAACCCCTAGGCTGGACCTTATAGGACCTAGCTTTATACCAGTGGGGACTCCCAGCTCCACCTGGAAACTGCATCCCATTCAGTGCTGCAGCACTGCGTGAGCAGACTCAAGCCCCAGTAGGCTGCATAGAGCCTCTTATATCAGGGCTCTTAAGCAGCCCTCTGCCCTCCTGGCCACCAGAACCAAGCCTGAGCCATTGCTTCTGAACAAGGTGAGGTCCCAACAACTCAGTCTCTTAACTCAGCACCTTCCTGGCCCTCCCAGCCACCAGAACAAGGCCCAGAAGTGCTCTGAGGGAGGCTCTAGCATCAACTCACATCCTACAAGACCCTACTAGTTGTGCCCACAATTCAGTGAACTCCCAGAACAGTGGGAGAAAAGGACTCACAACACAAGCCCCAGCTACAGCAGAGCAAAGCCAATGCAAACAATGGGAAAAAAGAAAATACCAATGGTCAAGCAAGCACACCAGGAAACAGTACACCACCATTAGAGAAAACAAAACCCCAGAACCAAACCACAAACTACATGGAAGAGCTTCTCTACTTATCAGATATATATTTCAAGATGGCCATGAATAAGAATGCTAAAGGGAACACCACAAAGTACACTTAGAAAAGGAAATGAATACTCTTGAGAAACACAATTAATAGAAGGTTGAAATTGAAATTTTAAGCAATAAAATAACATTTACAGAAGGAAGCAAAATATTCAGGAGTAAGCCATGGTAGTGGAATGAATCAAATGGAAGAACTAATCAGTGATCTCAAAGATGAAAGGTTAAAAAGATAGAAAAGAAAAACAAAGGAAAAAAGAATGAAGAAATGTTTCAAGAATTTTCTGACACCATTTGGAAAGGAAATAAAAGAATCATAGGAATCCCAAAAGGAGACGAGAAAATAGAGAAGGGAACTGAGAATCTATTTAGGTAAACAGTGGAGGAGAACTTTCCAAACTTGAAGAAGGAAATAAGCCTAAAATTACAAGAAGCAAACAGAACAACTAGCTACCAAGATGAAAGGAAAACTACAGCAAGACATATAATAGTGAAATTCCCAAGAGTCCAAGACAAAGAAAAAACAATGAAGCTGACGAGGGGGAAGAAACATGACCTGTAAAGGAACATCAGTTAGACTGATTGATATTGGATCTCTAGAGAAACACTAAGGGCAAGAAGAGAATGGAATAACATATTCAGAATACCCCCAGAAAAAATACTGCCAACCAAGAATATTCTGCAAGGCTCTCCTTCCTGTATGATAGAAAAATGACCTTCTCAGACAAAGAAAATCTTAGGGATTATTCACCCACTACACTCTCCCTCCAAGAAATATTCAAAGCAGCATTAGGAACTAGAGAGAAGAATGAACACAAAGAGCTAGCTGAAAAAGGGGATTAAACTACAGCTCTAGGAACAAAAAGGCCGTGATGGACATATGTATGTCAATAATCACTCTTAACTCAACCCCCTAATAAAAAGACCCCCAACATGTCAAATATACATTTCTCAAGTGCACATGGTCATTCTTCAGGAATGACCACATACTGGGTGGTCAGTAAATTCATGAAGATAGAAATCATACCAAGTTATCTTCTCTGATCAGAAAAGTACTGAACTGCAAATCAGTCACAAAATAAAACAAGGAAATACTTTAGTACATGAAAACTTAATAATATACTATTGAACAACAACAGGCATAATGGAAAAAGATAAAAAAATGACCTTGAGGTAAGTGATAATGAGTATGTAATTTTTCAGGATGTATGGGACACAGCAATAACAGTTCTATGAGGGAAGTATATACCATTAGAGGCCCAAATTAAGAAACTAGAAAGAATTTAAACACAACTTGTTTTTTATCAAAGAAACTAGAAAAAGAGAACAACTAAAAAATCCAAAAGCCAGTAGGAGGAGGGAAATAATAAAAGTTAGAGCAGAAATAAATGAAAATCAGAAAGATAATCCAAAAGATCAGTGAACCCAACAGCTGATTCTTTGAAAAATTAAAATTGACAAACTCTGAGGTAGGAGCGCTACAAAAAAAAAAAAAAAAAAAAAAGGAGGAAGGGCCTCCCTGGTGGTGCAAGGGGTTAAGATGCAACCTATGAAGCTATCTGTAGCCACTACAGCACAAGCTTGATTCCTGGCCGGGGAGCTACCCACATGGCGCAGCAGACCTCTCCTGACTCACCTGCTGCTCCCCTCAGCAGTATATTTCAGTCTGCCTGTTCTGTTCCCCACTCTGTCTCTGGTGAATCCTCTCACCCCCTGCACTTCTGGCCTGTACCCCAGTTCTTGTATGTATATTTTTTTTTAAAAAAATGGAGGAAAACTCAAATAGAATTAAAAATGAAAGAAGTTACAGGAGACACTGCAGAAATTGAGAGGATAATAAAATATCAGTATAAAACATTTAAATCCAAACAAATTCAATAACCTAGATGAAATGGACAGATTTTTAGAATTATCTAATCATCCAAGACTGAATAATAGAAACTGAATGGAAAATTAATCAATACAATTAGACTGAATAGTAAAATGGTATGAATTCATTCTTACAGATAATTTCATGGAAGCATTTATATTGAGAATAGATGAAGCATGAAAAATAAATGTAATACTGGAGGCTGCTAGAGGAAGATATCCTTTAATGAAGGCAAGTCACCAACGTGTATTTACATAGTTATTACAGGTTGTTTTAGCACCACTTAGTATGGTATGTCAAGTGTTGGCAATGACTCAGAAAAAAACAAAGCTACCTGTATCAATTGTGTGTGATTTGAAAACTAAATATGAAGAAAGTTTAATATTGTTCAAGGACAACAAGAAGTTACCTCAGAATAGAGAAGGATTTTTAAGAGACAGCACAAACCTTGAAATAATGAGTGAAAAGTTTGGGAGAAGATATATTCCTGACAAAGGATTAACATCCAGAACATACAAATAATTCTTAGAAAGCAGTAAGTTAATTACAAGTAACTCAACAGCAAAATTGATAACGCATGTGAACAAGCAATAACCCAGTGAATGCATACTAAGATAGGCATCCTTGCATATATATTCTTGCAAATAATGTTCTGTTCACACCATATATTGGCAACAAATTCAGATTACTGATTGTGGAGTAAATTGTTAACACAACTTTATTGAAGAAAATACACTCCACAACAATAAATTCCACTAGTAAGTTTCTATTAGGAAACCTTCGCCTACACAAAGGCTTACTACAGAGGAATATTTGTAATTGAGAAAAGCTGGTGTAGGAAAATAAAGTGTTAATGTCGTTTTGCCGGGGACATTGGAAGATGTGCGA
Organism: Talpa europaea; assembly: GCF_964194135.1. Taxonomy (NCBI): domain Eukaryota; kingdom Metazoa; phylum Chordata; class Mammalia; order Eulipotyphla; family Talpidae; genus Talpa; species Talpa europaea. The sequence goes on along the minus strand of NC_140072.1, from coordinate 73,355,594 downwards.
CCACCTTTTGGCCCCCGGGTCCGGGAGCCTGGCCAGCTCCCGGACCGGGAGCCAAAAGATAGGGCTGGTTATGTAACTGCGATGTCCGGGACCATCAAGAAATGGGTTGGTTATGCAATTCCGGGGCATAGGGCGCAGGAACATGACCAGCCCACCATGAATCCCTGGGTTTGGATACTGGCCATATCCGACCTTGGGAGATAAAAACACAGTGGTCGCATAGCTGCTGCGGCTCGCAGCTGCTAGGCTTGGATACGTCTCCCGTGCATTTCCCCGGAGTGCTGCCTCTTTGCCTCCGTGATGCTGTTTCCGGAGTGCTGACTCTTTGCCTCTGCGATGCTGTTTCCGGAGTGCTGACTCTTTGCCTCCGTGATGCTAATTTCTGAGGAAACTGTACAGTATGTATGCATGATTATCAGTTTGGTCGGGTTTGGGGCACTGTTTATAATTTTGCTTGTGCATCGCCTATGTTGCTCACAATAAATCCTTTTTCCTTTTTAATACGGTGTGGTCACTGAATCCCACGGAATCGAGCCTCCCTCAAACACCTGTGCACAGGGCTAGCAATTACATTTTATTGCTAGTTACAGCTGGTAACAACCTAAATATCTAGCAAAAGAATAAATTCTGTAGACAGATGGATGTAACAATGAAAGTGAATAAAACAGTTTATTAACATGGATAAATAGCACAAATAAGATAGTGAGAAAATTAAAGTTCAGATTAAAAATAAATACAGTGCAACTCAATACTGTATTTTTTTTAAATAATACATTTTATTTTTATATTCCCCATACATTTGCAACCCCCCCATTCTGACCCCAATCCCTCCCCTCCCGCCCCCCACTCCCCAAAAACTGTCTCTGGTTCATAGTTTTTTGTTGGTTTTGATTTTCACTTTCTTATAATTATTCATTTTCCTGGTCCCTTATTTAAGTTCTCTAGATTCCTGCCGTGAGTGAGACCATCCGGTATTTTTCTTTTTCTTTCTGGCTTATTTCGCTGAGCATGATCCCTTCCAGCGCCATCCATGTTGCTGCAAATTGCATGTGTTTATCTTTTTTGAATGCTGAGTAATATTCCGTGGTATATATGTACCACATCTTCTTGATCCAGTCATCTATTTTTGGGCATTTGGGCTGTTTCCAAAGCTTAGCTATTATAAATAGAGCTGCTATAAACATAGGGGTGCAGGTGCTCTTTGGAATTGATGTTTCTGCGTCCTTTGGGTAAATACCTAGGAGTGGAATTGCTGGATCATATGGAAGCTCTGTCTTTAGTAGGTCAAGAAATCTCCACACAGCTCTCCATAGTGGTTGGACCAGTTTGCACTCCCACCAACAGTGCACGAGAGTTCCTTTTTCTCCACACCCTCGCCAACATTTGTTGTTGCTAGTTTTTTTAATATGTGCCATTCTCACTGGTGTAAGATGGTATCTCATGGTAGTTTTGATTTGCATTTCCCTGATTACAAGTGATGTTGAACATTTTTTCATATGCCTGTGGGCCATTTGCATTTCCTCTTTGGAGAAGTTTCTTCTTAGCTCTTCTGCCCGTTTTTTGACTGGATTATTTTCTTTGTTGTTGTTGAGTCTCATCAGCTCTTTGCAGATTTCTGTGATCAGTCCTTTATCATTAGTGTTGGGTGCAAAAATGTTCTCCCAGTCGGTGGGGTTTCTCTTTGTTTTTGTTATTGTCTCTTTTGCTGTGCAGAAGCTCTTTAATTTGATGTAGTCCCAGCTGTTTATCTTTGCCTTCACTATCACTGCTTTGGGTGATGTGTCTATAAAGATGTCTTTGATGTGCATATCACGTAGTGTTTCGCCTATATTTCCTTCTATGTATTTTATGGTTTCAGGTCTTATGTCTAGTTCTTTAATCCATTTTGAGTTGATTTTTGTGTATGGTGTGAGGTAGTGGTCAAGCTTCATTCTTTTGCATGTAGCGACCCAGTTTTCCCAGCACCATTTTCAATACTGTATCTTTTTTAATGAATGCATTCATACACAGTAAAATTACAAAGACGTATGTAAGAATAAAAAACACTAAATTCACAACAGTGTTTACAGGAGAGGGAAGAGATGATTGGGGACAGGGCTAGAGGGGCCTACACTTTCACTGATAATGTCTTATTTCTTGAACTGAATAAACATTAGTTATACAATGGACTAAAATATGTTTCCCCTTATGCCTAAAGTATTTAATTTACAAATTACAATAAAGTGAAATATTTCAAAAACATATTTATTAACAATTTCTACAATTTCTAAAAATTAGAAAGAAAAAAAAAAGAGCACCACTGCAGAAGTAGTCAAGAAAAATAACTTTGAAATGGTCTAAATGTAACAAAAAAACTTTCTTCTGGGCTGCTATTGTACTGTGTATCTGAAATGCTTCTGGGATGCTCTGTACTGTATACCTGAAAAACAAAATGTATGTTATTTTATCTTTGCTTAATATTAGTGTTCAAATACAGTTACTAAATTAGTTGCTATATTTATATGAATTGATAAACGTAAACCAACTATCAGCTGGTTACCCAAGTACTTAAATAACTGTTCTTAGGACACTGGCTACTTGATATATAGCACTTTACAGCTCTCTGCAGTCCATCTGTGTTTAAATTATCTGCACTTTTAGTGATAGTGAAGGCAAAGATAAACAGCTGGGACTACATCAAATTAAAGAGCTTCTGCACAGCAAGAGACAGTAACCAAAACAAAGAGACACCCCACCTACTGGGAGAAAATTTTTACACACAACACTAATGATAAAGAACTGATCACAGGGCCTCCCCGGTGGCGCAGAGGTTGAGCGCTGGGTTGTGAAGCTGCCCGCAGCCTCTGCAGCACCGGTTCAATCCCCAGCTGCTCCCTGGCCACCGGAGGAGGGTCCCACATGGCGTGCAGACCTCTCCTGCCACCCGCTGCTCCCCTCAGCAGTGTGCTTTGGTCCTTCTGCCTGCTCTGCTTCCCGCTCTGACTCTGGTGAATTCTCTCACCCTCCCGAGCTTCTGACTGTACCAGTGCTTGTATAAACAAACAAATAAATAAAAAATTAAAAAAAAAAGAACTGATCACAATAATCTACAAAGAGCTGATGAGACTCAACAAAAACAAAGTAAATAGTCAAAAAATGGGCAGAAGAGCTAAGAAGAAACTTCTCCAAAGAGGAAATGCAAATGGCCAATAGGCATATGAAAAAATGTTCAACGTCACTTGTAATCAGGGAAATGCAAATCAGAACTACACTAAGATACCATCTTACACCAGTGAGAATGGCACATATTAAAAAAACTAGCAACAACAAATGTTGGCAAGGATATGGAGAAAAAGGAACTCTCCTGCACTGCTCGTGGGAGTGCAAACTGGTCCAACCACTATGGAGAGCTGTGTGGAGATTCGTCAACCAGCTAAAGATGGAGCTTCCATATGACCCAGTAATTCCTCTCCTAGGTATTTACCCAAAGGGCACAGAAACATTAATTCAAAAGGGCACCTGCACCCTTATGTTTACAGCAGCACTATTTACAATAGCTAAGCTATGGAAACAACCCAAAAATAGATGACTGGATCAAGAAGATGTGGTACATATACACAATGGAATATTACTCAGCAATCACAAAAGATAAACACATGCAATTTGTAGCAACATGGATGGAGCTGGAAGGGATCATGCTCAGCGAAATAAGCCAGAAAGAAAAAGAAAAATACCAGATGATCTCACTCATAGCAGGAATTTATAAAACCTAAGTGAGGGACCAGAAAAAAAGACTAATTATAAGGTAAAAATCAAAATCAACAAGCAACTATAAACCAGAGACATACTATTGGGGCGGGGGGGGGGGAAGAGTAGGATCAAAATAAGGGCGGGTGGGAATTGTATGGGGACTATAACCAAGATGAAAATGCATACACTGTGCAAAAATGATGTAAAAATACATAAAATTTAAAAAATAATAGTTAAAGTAAATTATCTGCACTTTTGCTTATTCCCATACTTGTTTGGTACTATGATATAATAGCTCTTCTAAATATTCTTAAATCTATGGGACCACTTTGATATTGGGGAAGAAGCTAGAAGAGATATTTCTGTTGAATTTTGTTGTGATTCCTTTGAGAAATAAAGAAAAGTCCAAAGGTGCTTGTGGGCAATTAGCATTAATCTCCGCTATGTTAATCACATGCCTTTATGCTGACTACAGAGTGAAAGTCATGATACTTACATTATTCATCTTGGTCTGCAAGCCCCATTTCTACCAGTGACATATGAACTGGATATTGATCATCTTCATATAAAGTCACTATTTGTTCTGGTGCCTGAGCCTAAAATGAAAAGAAAATTGTCAAAATAAAAATGTTTTGCTGCCTTTTCTTCCTCCATATGACTGACATCACACAGGAGGGAAAACATACTAAATTTATTCATAATTTATGCTCTGTACTTTCAAAGGTATTTGTGATGGGTTTCACACTGCTAAATCCCATTCTGTCCATTCTTCTACTTTATTTAAAATGTAACTCCTCCCCAAAGTTTTCCTAAATGGAACCAATGGTATCAAACTATCATCCCTGTTAAAATTCACTTAATATAAAACATTGTATATTTATGCATAAGCTGAATAAAATTTGAATGTTACTGATAAAGGTGAATAAAACATACTTGCCCTGTATTTTCACTGGCTTCTAAAAAACCTTGCAAAGCTATTTATACTACTATGCATAGGGATATGAGATGTACAGAGGTTTTCAAAAAGTACTTTCTACTAATAGCATTGTTTCATTAAGAACTCACTTTTGTCACAGCCAGTACTACAGGAATCCCAAGAGCAGTTTGGCCTGAAACAACAATGGAGTGGACTAGGGAGAACTGAAGAATATGTTTCCTTCTAGAGGGGTTAATGCTACACCGCTCCAGCTGATTGCCATTTTGGAAGGGAGATCTTGGGATTCCTATATTTTATAATTTTTTTAATCAGAAGTTAGAAATAGAAGTTACAAACTTTTTTTAGGTGAAATTTTCCAATTTTAAACACAGCACTCAAATGTGGGTGCAAGCCAGATCTGCTTGTGGACTGCCCCTTTGTGACGTGCTAATAAACCTCTAAAGGAAGCAATTTTCATATTAGTACATTGATGCCTTTCTACAACTTTGATCAGAATTCCCATTCTGATCTTTCCTACTCATCTTTTAGGATGCAGCTCAAATGGCCTTCCCTGTCCTACTTATTCAAAAAGTACTTGGGTGCCTACAAAAGAGGCACTCAAAGATCATGTTCTGATCTCTCAAGATAGAAATAATCATTCTTCCTTGTACCCACTCCCCACATTACCTATACCACTTTTATAATATTTCATTCTACCCTATATTAATCAGTGGTTCATGTTTCCTTCATTGACTTATAAGCTACTCATCTTGATAATTTTTATTCCATTCATTATATCAATGATCTATTATTGTAGGGTTAGTAAAAAGTTTGTTAAATATAAACGAAGATATCATTTGAGCACGTCTTAAAATTAATCCTACAGTATTTATGGCTCTATATGCTTTAAAGCATTTTTATATCTAGAGTTGTACAGATAGCAAACATTTCAGGAAGTTAATAAGAGCCTTGAAATAACTTTAAGATTTTGGCTAATTAAGATAGACTTACTATTGTAGAAGCATAAAGTTGCTTTCCTTGAAGACAGTCTATCATAGCCCACAATGCTTCCATGCTCCATTTGGGACAATATGGTATTCTTGTCTTTCCTGAATCTCTTAATGGCGGTTTAAACCCTGCCAAGAGAACCTTTATGGCTCGGGCTGGATACTGCATAAGGTGAAGAGGAATTTGACGCAGTCTGTCACAAAAGAAAGTCTTAAAATTAAAGTGCTCAGATTGTCACAAGATTCTTAAATACCTAAAACTAAAACACAGAAAAAATATGTACATATTTTTTTAACTGTGCAAGGTCAATGGGGAGAACTTATAACATTGGATTTAGCAATAACTTTTGGGATATGATACCAAAAACACAGGCAACAACAAAAATCATATTTTGGGTTATGTCAAAAATTTTAAATGTGCAAAGGGTATAATCAGCAGAGTGAAGTGGCAACCTATGGAGTGAGAGAATATATTTCTTTATAATCAGCTCTTTCTCCAAAGAAGATCTATAAGTGGCCAATAAACACATGAAAAGGTACTTCATACCACTAATTAGGGAAATGCAAAATGAAGAGTTCTGGAGCTAGCACTTTATGTCCATTACTGTCTCCCTCTCACTTGTAGCATATGTGTGCATGCATGTGTATGCTCGCTCACTTGCTTTCACACACAGACACACACAAACCCAAAAAATAACAGATGCTAGATTATATAGAGAAATTAGAACTCTTGGACACTTGGTGAGACTGGAAATGGTATAGCCCTGTGGAACAGTTTGGCGGTTCCTCCAAATAGTATAATTAGAATAAATGAGCATATGATCCAGCAATTTCACTTCTAAATATATACCCAAGAGTTGAAATTGTCTTGAAGACAGATTTGTACACCCATGTTTATAACAGCATTTTCACAATAGCCAAAAGTTGGTATCAAAGTGGATGAAAGAATAAAAAGGTGTATGTACAATGATGGAATATTATTCAGCCTTAAAAAGGGAGAAAATACTGATACATTCTACAACATGGATGAAACTTGAAGACATTATGCTAATTGAAATAATCCAGTCACTAAAGCTAAATAGTTTATGATTCCATTTATATGTAATATCCACAATTATCCAATTTATAGAGATAGAAAGCAGAATGGTGGCAGGTCAGGGGATGATGGAGGGTTGTAGTAGTGTATAGTGGGTACAGTTTCAGTTTTGCAAAATGAAGAGTTCTGGAGATTGGCTGCACAATAATGTGAATGTCCAATAATATGAATTAAACACTACTGAAACATACATTTAAAAAGTTAAAATGGTATATGTTATGATATGTGTATTTTTGCTGCAAAGAAAATGTAACACACAAAATCCCAAAATAACAAGTGTCAAGGATGTGGAGAAATTGGAACCCTTGTGAATTATTGGTGAGAATGTAAAATAGTTGTTGCTGTAAAAAAAGTTTGGCAGTTCCTCAAGACTCTAAGCCTAGAATTACCATATGGTGCAGTAATTCTGTTATATAACCAAAACAATGGAAAGGGATTCAAACAGGTATTTGTATATCAGTGTTTACTGCAGCTTTAATTATAATAAAAGATGGAAACAACCCAAATGTCCATGAAATGGATAAACAAAATGTTTATGGCAAAATTATCATTTAGCCATAAAAACGATGATTCTGGTACATAATGCAATTGAACAAACATCACTGGTAACATTAATGATAACAGTATTCTAAGTAAAATAAAGCCAGACAAAAAAGGATAAATATTGCAAGATTACTTGTAAGAAGTACCTCAAACAGCAAATCATAGAGGTAAAGTAGAACTGACGGACTAGGAACTGGAGGAAAGGGAATGGAATGTTACTGTTTAATAGGTACAAAATTTCTGTTTGGGATTATGAAAACGTGCTGAATATGAACAGTGGTGATGGCTACATTAAAGTGAATATATTTAGTCCCAAGTAATGAAATACTTAAAAATGACTAAAACCCGTAAGTTCTGTGAATGTATATTTTACCAAATTAAAAGAAAAATTCCTAATATGTAAAGAGCTTTAAAAATAGCCTTTCCTCCTTTAAAAGAAGCAGAATACCAATAATTATATTAAAAATTAAAACTAAGAATCCCAATTCAACTAAGTTAACTTAAAAAAGGAAACCACCACCTGTTTATTGTCAGCTTTTCAGTTGATCCGTAATCAACAAATTGTACCAGGACAGCTAGAGGATTAAATTCTTTAATGGAAACAATCTTTGCTCTATACCACAGGCCGTCATCATATTCTGCAAGGCAAGGCATTTCTGGAAAGAGAAAAGGGGGAAAAATCACATTGCCTTTCATTTTCTTAAAATGTTTTTAATCAGAAAAGTACAAAGACAATGTAGCAACCATAAGCCCATCAACTGGAATTAAACAACAAATGGCGATAGGTTGACTTCTGCTCTGTTCTGTTCCTACTTAATAAATGTTGCTTTAACTAATTCCTAAGAGCTAAGCTTTGAAGAGAGACACGTCTCCCTTCTCAGTTCCTAATCAGCTGGCCATAGCTTGCTTAGACCACCCTTCCACTGTCCCAACCTCTTAAACTCTCCACATCTGCTTTCATTTGGGCCATCATCTTCTGGAAAGGATATTAGTCTAGTGCCTATTTCTGCTATTAATTTCATTTTACTTCATCAATTATCATACTGTACAGATTGTGTGACTTCCCTTAAGAATGCAATGAGGCAGGAATTATTCCTTCCATAATATAAATCTGAATTTATTTAAAAAAAAAGTCCCAAAAAGAGCTTATTCTTCTGTTCATTCAATAAGTATTTATGACCACCCGTTTGTGCAAGGAGGCTTTCTCACTACTAGTGACACAACAGGACAAAGTCTCTGCTTCACAGTGCAATATACAACAGGAAGTGGAGGGATGGAGAGTAATGGGGGTTAGTGGGTAGAAGGCTTCTTGATAGGGTCAGGAAAAACTATAGTTGGGTACAGACCTAGGCTGCTACACAGTCTGGTTGGAGAACATTCCAGGTAGAGGTAAGAGCAAGTGCTGCGTATCAGGCAAACAGGGGCCACAGCTAATTAAAATCTCATTGAGGAAAATCTGGTAAGCTGTTTTCCTTATCCTGATTTGTACAAAATCCAAAATAGATACCTCTCTTATATCACATATTGATAAAAATGTATAGATGCCACTCTTGGTACTGTGGAATTGTCAATACCAGTAACCAAATGTATTTTCCTCAGAGGAGCTTTACATATATTTAATAAGGAGAATGAATTAGGAAAAAAAATGATAGCATAATTTGACCTACCTGACAGGTGGGACACAATTGACCTCCTTGGCCCCATTCCAAAATTATTAGCTTAGGTGGCTTGTAATTAAAATTACTGTCATTTAGAATAACTCCATAATTTTATCTAATGATAAAACTTCAAGCTTAGAAAACTCATCTTTCTGTAGTCAATTTTCTAATGTAGGTGAAAGTGTCCAAAGGCAGTTACTTTTTCTTAGTATCTTATAAGAAAGATCTTCACAGAGTGCCTTGAGGATTCTGAGAGATCATGCATATGAAATGAGTGTTACAAAAATATCAGTTAACATGGCTTCACTTACATGTGGAATGCAGAGCAAGAAAAAAAAAATAAGGTCAGATAACAAACCTAGAAATTTGTAGAATTGACGCTATCAAAAAGGGAAGGGAAGTGGGAGATCAAAGTGTGGAGGGTTCCCAATGGACTAAAGTGGAAGACTGGGTGCCTTGGTGAGTGTGAGATGGTAACATACCTCTGAATGACATACAATATTATAAACCAATGTTGCCTCAATAAAAACAACAATTCTAGAAATCTCACTGTAGAATTGAAGCTACCAGAGAAGGGTAGAGAACAAAGTGTGGAGGGAGATCAATGGACTGGGTGGAGGACTATGGGTGCCCTGGGGGTGGATGTGGTGTCGTGACATACATTGGGAAGAGGTGTGATCCTATACCTCTGAATCATATACAGTAAAGCAGTGTTACATCAATTTAAAAAAAAAGTTCAAAGGAAAAAAATGTCAGTTAACACTAGAAAGAACCTAATTTCATTAGCCCATTAAAACAACAAATTATTAAGAAAATGTTTTCAATCAGAAAATGTAGTATACCTGTCCTGAAATCTGTCAGAGGAGGAAATGTCTCCACGCTCTTATTAAACATCCGCAAGGCTTCATCAAGGCTCTCAAACTCGGATTCCCAACTGACTCCACTGTCATCTGTGTCACTATGTTGGCTAAACAGATTACAGTTTTCTACAGAATCAAGGCAAATATACACCTGGAGGCAGAGGGAAGAGAAGGAAAAGAGTTTCAAATTTCTAACTTTTAGTATCTTATAGACAAAAATAATGGGGCAGCCTCCAATGATGGCCCTGGTGATGCCTTGTAGAATGGCTCTCCCACATCACACCAGACATGACCTCTGTGACAAAAGAACACAACAGAATCATGTGACTGCTGAGGCCAGATTATAAGAGACCTGTTATTCTATCTGGATGGTTCTTGATGATGGTGCTCTAAGGGAAGCAAATAGCCATGTGGTGAGCAGACCTTTGGAAAGGCCCACAGGGAAGAACCTGAGCCTCCCTCTGTGGTCGCACCCTCAACATCTTGATTGCAATCTTAGGACAGCTCTTTAAGCAGCCCTCAGATTCTTTTCATGTGTGTTAAGTAGCTAAATTTATCTAAGACAGGCACCAAAAAAATCATTACAAAAACCAGTAATAGTTGTACCTTACTATTTTCCCTGATGAATATACAGAGCAAATTTTGCCCTTGCCTGTAAAGAATGATTTACTGTGTAAAATGGCCTTTGCTACTAAATTTATCACTTCTCCCTTTCTTGTTAGCCAAGAATTTTTTAGTGCCTTATTCATTTAATCAATATTTTTTGAGTAGCTACTACATATCAGGCACTCTTTTATTCTGGGGGTACAGCCATCAGTGACCAAAACATAAAAATCTGTTTTCATGGAGTCATTATTTTAGTGGGGAGCAGCAGACAAAATGAAAGTGGCACAGTTTATTAGAAGGCATTAAGTGGAATTGGAAAACAGAGAGTTGGTAAAAGAGCACCTAGAATTGAATGCATGAAGACCATAGGGGAAATGTTTAGGATTTCATAGATGGGAATAGAATAACTAAAGTCACACACTGGGAACCCAACAAGTAGTTAAGCAACACTTGCCTTTTAAATATGAACAAACTTTTGAAGAGAATATGGGGTGTGCAAAATAAAGGTCACCCATTTTTAGTTATTTAAAATCAGAATTTAAGACCAATATTGCTTGTTATATTTTTAACCACCAAGTAATTAGATTACATACTTCATTAGGTGATACAACATGCTTAACTTGAACAGCATAAAGTTCTTCTGGGGGAGGCAGAGATGAAGACAAATATGGTGGTAAAATAGGAGTCTCTGTTTCAGACAAAAGCAATTCCTATAAGACATTCAATAAACAAATTCAAATTTCAGAATGACTATTACAAAAATATACTATATTATTCAAATTAATTACAATGCCAATATACTTTCAATTAGCAGAAAGCAAGTTCTCTTAGATACTGAAAACCAAAAAATGTTTTTTGTTGTATTTGGGACCAATGTGATGAGTTAACAAAAGATCTTTATAGTACGCTTTTTTCCCCTCCCCATTAAAGATTTTCTGAAAACAAAGCCAATCCACGTAAATGTTTATTTTTGTATACATATTTAAATATACATAACATTCAAGAAGAGCTGGTTACAAATATTGTAATAAACTTGCCATTGCTGAGTGGGACTGGACTGTTTGAGCTTCAGAATGCCTTTCACATTTCTGTATTATTTTATTATTTTTAGATTAAGTACTTAGTTGATAATACAAACAAAAAATAATTGAAATCCCAAGATTTAAGTGTGTCAAAATTATCAAAAAAGTATATGCTTTCTATAAAAGCATAAGGATAATAAGAAATTAAGTGACTCTCAAGAAGATCATGGCAGTTAGCCATAGTTAAAAGGAAATATACATAAAAATGTGCGTGCATGATTTTCTTTAAGTTTTTTTATAATTCTTCAATACAGTAACATAAAGAGTAAAGTCATAAATTAAAATTTATAGACTACTATTTAACATCCCCAAATGGTAGCAAACCAAAACAAAATATATCTGAAACACTAAAGCATGTAGCAAAAAGTGACTATGCACTGTTGCATTTTACTGCTTTGTTCCAAGACACTTGACAAAAGCATGCACTATTTTTATAGTCATATGAAATTCTACTTAAAATGATATAACTCTTACTAATTAAAACCTTTACTTTCTGCACAAAAAAAAGCACAAGTGGCAAAAGACAAAACAGATGAAGTAGACTTCATCAAAACTAAAATATTTAGTGCTTTAGGATAGCATCAAGAATATAAAAAGCCTACTCACAGAATGGGAGAAAATATTTGAAAATCATTTCTCTGATATGGGACTTGCATAAAAAATTTACCATTCAACAACAGAAGCACAACCCAAATAAAAATGGGTAAAGGGCACATTTTTTACTCCTTTTTATGTTTTTCAGTTTTATTGATATATAATGGACACTTAACATTGTGTACAACACAATGATGTGATATGCGTGTATGTACATGTATATAACCACATATATATAACCACAGTAAGTTTAATCATTCACCTCACATAGTTACAAAAACTTTATTTTTTTAATATTTTATTTAATTCCTACATCATTTTTCATTTTTGCACAATGTATGCATTTTCAATTTGGTTATATTCCCCATACAATTGTACCCCCCCCCCTTATTTTGACCCTAATCCTTCTTCTCCCCGGTCCTCCCCACCACCCCATAGTGTGTCTCTGGTTTATAGTTGCTTGTTGATTTTGATTTTCACTTTGTATTAGTCTTTTTCCTGGTCCTTTATTTAGGTTTTCAAAATTCCTGCTCTGAGTGAGACCATACACTATTTTTCTTTTTCTTTCTGGCTTATTTCGCTGAGCATGATCCCTTCTAGCTCCATCCATGTTGCTGCAAACTGCATGTGTTTATCTTTTTTGATTGCTGAATAATATTCCATGGTGTATATGTACCACATCTTCTTGATGCAGTCATCTATTTTGGGGCATCTGGGTTGTTTCCATAGCTTAGCTATTGTAAACAGTGCTGCTATAAACATAAGGGTGCAGGTGCCCTTTTGAATTATTTTGTCTGTGTCATTTTGGTAAATACCTAGGAGTGGAATGGCTGGATCATATGGAAGGTCTATCTTTAGTAGGTCAAGAAATCTCCACACGGCTTTCCATAGTGGTTGGACCAGTTTGCACTCCCACCAGCAGTGCAGGAGAGTTCCTTTTTCTCCACATCCTCACCAACATTTGTTGTTGCTTGTTTTTTTAATATGTGCCATTCTCACTGGTGTAAGATAATATCTCATAGTAGTTTTGGTTTGCATTTCCCTGATTACAAGTGATATTGAACCTTTTTTTCATACGCTTGTTGGCCATTTGCATTTCCTCTTTGGAAAAGTTTCTTTTTAGTTCTTCTGCCCATTTTTTGACTGATTATTTACTTTGTTTTTGTTGAGTCTCATCAGCTCTTTGTAGATTTTTGTGATCAGTCCTTTTTCATTAGTGTTGTGTGCAAAAATATTCTCCCAGTCGGTGGGTTTCTCTTTGTTATGGTTATATTATCTTTTGCTGTGCAAAAGCTCTTTAATTTGAAGTAGTCCCAGCTGTTTATCTTTGCCTTCACTATCACTGCTTTGGGTGATGTGTCTCTAAAGATGTTTTTGAGGTGCATGTCATGTAGTGTTTCGCCTATTTTTCCTTCTATATATTTTATGGTTTCAGGTCTTATGTCTAGTTCTTTAATCCATTTTGAGTTGGTTTTTGTGCATGGTGTGAGGTAGTGGTCAAGCTTCATTCTTTTGCATGTAGCGACCCAGTTTTCCCAGCACCATTTATTGAACAAACTTTCTTTGCTCCAATGCATATTTTTTGCTCATTTGTCAAATATTAGTTGACCATAAATCTGTGGGTTTATTTCTGGTTTTTCTTTTTTTTTTTTTTTTTTTATAAATTTTATTGTTATATTCCCCATACAATTGCAGCCCCCCATTCTGACCCCAATCCCTCCCCTCCCGCCCCCGCCCCCCTAAAAGTGTCTCTGGTTCATAGTTTTTTGTTGATTTTGATTTTCACTTTCTTATAGTTATTCATTTTCCTGGTCCCTTATTTAAGTTTTCTAGATTCCTGCTATGAGTGAGACCATCCGGTATTTTTCTTTTTCTTTTTGGCTTATTTCGCTGAGCATGATCCCTTCCAGCGCCATCCATGTTGCAGCAAATTGCATGTGTTTATCTTTTTTGAATGCTGAGTAATATTCCATGGTATATATGTACCACATCTTCTTGATGCAGTCATCTATTTTTGGGCATTTGGGTTGTTTCCAAAGCTTAGCTATTGTAAACAGTGCTGCTATAAACATAGGGGTGCAGGTGTTCTTTGGAATTGATGTTTCTGTGTCCTTTGGGTACATACCTAGGAGTGGAATTGCTGGGTCATATGGAAGCTCTATGTTTAGTAGGTCCAGAAATCTCCACACAGCTTTCCACAGTGGTTGGACCAGTTTGCACTCCCACCAACAGTGCAGAAGAGTTCCTTTTTCTCCACACCCTCGCCAACATTTGTTGTTGCTAGTTTTTTTAATATGTGCCATTCTCACTGGTGTAAGATGGTATCTCATGGTAGTTTTGATTTGCATTTCCCTGATGACAAGTGATGTTGAACATTTTTTCATATGCCTGTTGGCCATTTGCATTTCCTCTTCAGAGAAGTTTCTTTTAAGCTCTTCTGCCCATTTTTTGACTGGATTATTTTCTTTGTTGTTGTTGAGTCTCATCAGCTCTTTGCAGATTTTTGTGATCAGTCCTTTATCATTAGTGTTGGGTGCAAAAATGTTCTCCCAGTTGGTGGGGTTTCTCTTTGTTTTTGTTATTGTCTCTTTTGCTGTGCAAAAGCTCTTTAATTTGATATAGTCCCAGCTGTTTATCTTTGCCTTCACTATCACTGCTTTGGGTGATGTGTCTGTAAAGATGTCTTTGATGTGCAAATCACGTAGTGTTTCGCCTATATTTCCTTCTATATAGTTTATGGTTTCAGGTCTTATGTCTAGTTCTTTAATCCATTTTGAGTTGATTTTTGTGTATGGTGTGAGGTGGTGGTCAAGCTTCATTCTTTTGCATGTAGCGACCCAGTTTTCCCAGCACCATTTATTGAACAAACTTTCTTTGCTCCAATGCATAGTCTTTGCTCCTTTGTCAAAGATTAGTTGACCATAAATCTGTGGGTTTATTTCTGGATTTTCTATTCGATTCCATTGGTCTGTATGTCTGTTCTTGTTCCAATACCATGCAGTTTTGATGATTATGGCTTTGTAGTATAGTTTGAAGTCTGGGAGTCTGATGCCTCCATTCCCTTCTTTTTTTTTCAGGAGAGCTTTGGCTATTCGGGGTTTTTTGTGATTCCATATGAATTTCATCAATAATTGTTCTGTTTCTTTGAAGAATGACATTGAAATTTTGATTGGAATAGCATTGAATCTGTATATTGCTTTTGGAAGGATGGCCATTTTAATAATGTTTATTCTTCCAATCTATGAGCAGGGGATGTCTCTCCATTTCTTTGTGTCTTCTTCTATTTCTTTTAACAGTGTTTTATAGTTTTCTTTGTATAGGTCCTTTACCTCTTTTGTTAGATTTATTCCCAAATATTTGATTTTTTTTGTTTCAATAACAAAAGGGATGGTCTTTTTGATTTCTTCTTCTTCAGATTTATTGTTTGTGTATAGGAAGGCTACTGACTTTTGCGTGTTGATTTTGTATCCTGCCACTTTACTGAACTGATTGATGAGTTGAATTAGCTTTTCTGTGGAGTTTTTGGGGTTCTCTATGTATAATATCATATCGTCTGCAAATAGTGATAGTTTGACTTCTTCTTTTCCTATTTGGATTCCTTGTATGTCTTTCTCTTGTCTTATTGCCCTGGCTAGGACTTCCAGTATTATATTGAAAAGCAATGGTGAGAGTGGACATCCTTGTCTTGTTCCAGATCTTAATGGAATTGCTTTCAGCTTTTCACCATTGAGAATGATACTGGCTGTTGGCTTGTCATAGATGGCCTTTATGATGTTGAGGTATGTTCCTTGTATCCCAAGAATTTCAAGGGCTTTTATCATGAATGGGTGTTGCACTTTGTCGAAAGCTTTCTCAGCATCTATTGATATTATCATATGGTTTTTATATTTCTTTTTGTTGATGTGTTGGATAACGTTGATTGATTTTCGGATGTTAAACCATCCTTGTGCCCCTGGAATGAATCCAACTTGGTCGTGGTGAATTATCTTATGGATACATTGTTGGATTCTGATAGCTAAAATTTTATTGAGGATTTTTGCATCAGTGTTCATTAGGGAGATTGGCCTGTAGTTTTCCTTTTTTGTGTTGTCCTTGTTCGGTTTTGGTATTAGTGTAATGTTGGCTTCATAGAACGTGTTTGGTATTGTCCCTTCCTTCTCAATTTTTTGGAAGAGTTTGTGAAGGATAGGCACTAATTCGTCTCTGAATGTTTGGTAGAATTCATTTGTAAATCCATCAGGTCCTGGGCTTTTGTTTTTGGGGAGGTTTTTGATTACCATTTCAATTTCGCTAATTGTAATTGGTCTGTTTAGGTGTTCTATTTCTTCTTTATCTAGCTTTGGGTGATTGTAGAGTTGTAGGAATTTGTCCATCTCCTCTAGATTGTTGAACTTGTTTCCATATAACTGTTCATAGTAGTTACTGATTATTCTTTTGATTTCTGCTGTGTCCGTTGTGATTTCTCCTCTTTCATTGATGATCCTGTTTATTTGTGCTTTCTCCCTTTTTTCCTTTGTGAGCCTGGCTAGGGGTTTGTCTATTTTATTGATTTTTTCAAAGAACCAGCTCTTGGTTTCATTGATCTTTTGGATTGTTTTTTTAGTTTCAATTTCATTTATTTCTGCTTTGGTTTTTATTATTTCTTTTCTTCTACTGGTTTTGGGGTTTTTTTGTTGTTCTTTTTCTAGATCTTTGAGCTTCGAGATTAGGTTGTTTCTTTGCGTTCTTTCTTGTTTCTTGATGTGAGCTTCTATTGCTATATATTTTCCTCTTATTACTGCTTTTGCTGCATCCCATACATTTAGGATATTGGTGTCCTCCTTGTCGTTCAATTCAAAAAATTTTTTAATTTCTTCTTTGATCTCCTCATTAGTCCAATGGTCTTCCAGTAGTGTGGTTTTTAATCTCCATGAGGTAGGAAAGTTCCTTGCCTTCTTTTTATGGTTTATTTCTAGTTTGATGCCTTCATGGTCAGAAAAGATGGTTGATATGATTTCAATCTTGGTGTATCTGTTGATGTTTGTCTTGTGCCCCAGTATGTGATCGATCCTGGAGAATGATCCGTGTGCGCTTGAGAAAAATGTGTACTCCGTTTTTTTGGGGTTTAGTGTTCTATAGATGTCTGTTAAGCCCAATTGCTCTAGGTCTTTATTTAGAGCTTTGGTTTCTTTACTTATTTTTTGTCTTGTTGATCTATCCATTGTTGATAGTGGTGTGTTGAAGTCTCCCACTACGTATGTGTTTTCTCTGATGTCTGTTTTCAGAGAGGACAACAGTTGTCTGATATATTTTGGTGCTCCTTCGTTTGGTGAGTATATGTTAATGAGTGTTATTTCTTCTTGAAGTATTGTCCCCTTGATCATAATGTAGTGACCATTGGGGTCTCTTTTTATCTTTTTGAGTTTGAAATCTGTTTTATCTGATATAAGTATAGCTGTTCCTGCTTTCTTTTTTGGTCCATTTGCTTGTAGGATTGTTTTCCATCCTTTAACTTTGAGCCTATTTTTATCTTTTGTAGCTAAATGTGTTTCCTGGAGACAGCAAAAGGTTGGGTTTTGTTTCTTAATCCAGGCTGCAACTCTGTGTCTTTTTATTGAAGAGTTTAGTCCATTTACATTTAGAGTTAATATTGATATGTTAACATCTGTATTTGCCATTGTGTTTGTCTTTCCTTTGATTTTATTTATTTATTTTTTTAATAACTTTTTTTTTTTTTTTTGGCCTTCTTTCATTGTTATTCGTCGCTCTGAGGTTCTGGCTTTAGGACTCCTTGTAGTATTTTTTGGAGTGGGGGTTTAGTTGCAATGAAATTCCGGAGTTTCTGTTTGTCTGGGAAGGTCCATATTCTTTCTTCAAAGAGGAAGGAGAGCTTTGCGGGATAGAGTATTCTTGGTTGGCATCTGTTTTCTTGGAGTCTGTTGACTCTGTCCCTCCACTCTCTCCTTGCCTGTAGTGTTTCTTCGGAGAAGTCTGATGTCAGCCTGATTGGTTTTCCTTTGAATGTTATCTGTTTCTTCCCTCTTGCCAGCTTCATTATTTTTTCCTTGTCCTGGATTCTTGGGAGCTTTACTATTATGTGTCTTGCTGTATTTTTCCTTTCGTCGTGGAAGTTTGGTGTTCTTCTTGCTTCTTGTATATCAATTTTCAGCTCCTTCTTCACATTTGGGAAGTTCTCTTCAATTATCTCTTTGAATATTTTCTCTGTTCCTACATCTCTCTCCTCTCCTTCTGGTATTCCTATAACTCTTATATTTCCTTTCCTCATGGAGTCAGATAGTTCCCGAAGTCTTTCTTCGTTCTTTTTCCTTCGTACTTCTCTTTCCTTTTCTGTTTTGGTTCTTTTTATTTCTGTGTCTTCAAGATTACTTATTCGTTCTTCCATTTCATCTATTCTGCTTTCATTGCTTTTCCCAGAATTCTTTAGTTCTTCCATTAATTCTTTGATCTCCTGCATTTCTTTTACTTCCCTCTTTAGGGACTCAATTTCTTTCTTCTGACCATTGTTTTCCCTCTCTAGGGACTCAATTGCATTCTTCTGATCGTTGATTATTTTTCCCTTATCATTGTTTTCCTTTATGACTTCTGTCAGTTTTTTAATCACGGCAATTTTAAATTCTCTTTCTGGAAGGCTCAGAAATTCTTCCAAGTTATTGTCGTTGCAATCTGGGGGCTGGCTTTCTTTTTGTGGTGTGCTTTTTCTCTGGAGAGTTGCTAGGTTGCATGTGGTTCTTCTCCTCCCTACTGTCTGTTTTCTAATTTGCCGTATGCGTTGGGACACTGTGTTGTTGGGACTTGCCGGCATCTTGGGTGGGCTTCTCTGTTCCCCTCTGGTTCTTCCAGGAGTCATCTGTCAGTTTCAAGCAGCCTTTACTGGAGAAAGGTCCCTGTTCTACAATGCCGATGTGGGGACACACTCCCCTGTGCGCCTGGTCTGCCCCGGCCTTGGGTTCCTGCTCCCCTCTGGGCTTGGACTGCAGGCCAGAGGGGGTCTGGCGTGGGCGAACTTCCCCCGCTCACCTCTGGCTCCTGAGGAAGCCTTCTGCAGGTAGTCTTTACTGAAGAAATGTCCCTGTTCTAAAATGGTGATGTGGGACACACTCCCTGCGCTTCTGGTCTCAGGCACACTCTTCTGCGCGCCTGGTCTGCCCCGGCTGTGGGTGCTCGCTCTCCCTGTGGGCTCAGACTACTTGTTCAGAAGGGGCCAGGTGTGGGCTAACTCCCCAGCTGGCCACTAGCTCCTTCAGTAGCCTGTGCTGGGGTCAAGTCGCTAGGTGGTGCCAGAGATCTCTCCTAGAGCCCTTGGGGAGCTGATTTTCCACCCCGTGGGACAGGGAGCAGAGCGGGGATGGTAGGGTACACCTCAACGGCTTTGGGGTGCTGTGTCTGCCTTGTGCCCCACCGTCGTGGGGAACCCACGCCCCTAATTTCGTGCCCCGGGTCTCAGTTCCAAAGCCCTCAGTTCCAGGACAAGGGCTGTAGCCCAGATCAGTGGCGCGGGAATGGCGCCTTTTGAATCCCGCTCCCCTGCCTGGGCGCCTTGTTCCTGCTCACTCAGGGAGGGCCTCCGCCTGGGTCTCAGTTCCAAAGCCCTCAGTTCCAGGACGAGGGCTGTAGCCCAGATCAGTGGCGCGGGAATGGCGCCTTTTGAATCCCGCTCCCCTGCCTGGGCGCCTTGTTCCTGCTCACTCAGGGAGGGCCTCCGCCCGGGTCTCAGTTCCAAAGCCCTCAGTTCCAGGACGAGGGCTGTAGCCCAGATCAGTGGCGCGGGAATGGCGCCTTTTGAATCCCGCTCCCCTGCCTGGGCGCCTTATTCCTGCTCACTCAGGGAGGGCCTCCGCCCGGGTCTCAGTTCCAAAGCCCTCAGTTCCAGGACGCGGGCTGTAGCCCAGATCAGTGGCGCGGGAATGGCGCCTTTTGAATCCCGCTCCCCTGCCTGGGCGCCTTGTTCCTGCTCACTCAGGGAGGGCCTCCGCCCGGGTCTCAGTTCCAAAGCCCTCAGTTCCAGGACGCGGGCTGTAGCCCAGATCAGTGGCGCGGGAATGGCGCCTTTTGAATCCCGCTCCCCTGCCTGGGCACCTTGTTCCTGCTCACTCAGGGAGGGCCTCCGCTGTCTCCCCGCAAGCCTAGGTCGCAGGCGCAGGGGCCTGGTCTTCTGCCCATTTTTAAATGGAATAGTTTTTCTACTAAGATATATGAGTTCTTTATATATTTTGGATATTAATCCCTTATCAGATACATATTTGCAAATATTTTCTCCCATTCAGTGGGTTACTTTTCATTTTTTTGATGGTCTTCGCTGTACAGAAGTTTTTTAATGTAGTCCCACTTGTTTAATTTTCTTTGTTCTTGATGTCAAATCCTGGGCAGAGGATTTGAACAGAGATTTCTCCAAAGAAAATATACAAATAGCCAAAGAACACATGCAAAAATGCTCACCATCATCAGTTGTTAGGAAAATGCATATCAAGACCACAATGATCTAACTATCATTTTCTACTTGTCTTAGGATAGCTAGGAAAAGAGTCAGATAACAAGTGTGTTGGTAAGGATATGGTGAAAATTGGACACCTATACATTGCCTTTGGAAAACAGCTAAGTAGTTCCTTAATATGGTAAACAGGGTCACATTATGATTCTGTAATTCCATTCCTAGGTCTATCCCCAAGAGAAATGAAAACAGTTGTCCACATACAAACTTGTACATGGATGTTTACACTGGCTTTATTCACAAATGCAAAAAAAAAAACCCCACAAAACAATTCATTTCCATCAACAGATGAATGATAAACAAAATGTGGTATTAACTACATAATGGAGTATTATTCAGCAATAAAAAGGACACACACTACAATACTAATACACCTTGAAAACACGCTTAGTGAAAGCAGTCAATCATAATGGGCTATGTATTGTATGACTCCTTTTATATGAAATGTCCAATAGGAAAGTCCATGGAGACAGAAGATTTGTGCTTTCTAGGAAACTAGGGAAAGAGAGATTGGGAAGTGGCTATTGTTGGTATGTGGCTTCTTTTTTGGGGTTAATATATTTAAAAAAATCACTGAATTGCACATTTTAAAAATGATGGGTTTTATGATATGGAAATTGTGTCTCAATAAAGCTATTAGAAAAAAAATCTTACTTCCTGATCTTGTATCAGATCCTTTGTATTATAAAGTATCCAAGGTTTCTTAATTATCTGACATTACTTACCTCAAACCTTATTTCCCATCTTTCTTCCTCATACTTTTTATTGTAATTTGTTGGTTTCTGAAATAATATAGTATTATTAATGAATAAAATCATTTTAACTATATAATAGCTATAAAGTGCTTTCATATTTCACCCTCACAAAAATGAAGTGTATGTTCTTGTTGGCATTCCTTCAGTTACTAAGTTAGATTAATTAAGGAAAAAATCTAACATTCTGAGTAATTTTAGCATTGCAAACAATAAGAGTACTCAAAATTATGTCAAACACTTCAGTGGTAATTGATTTATCATAAGGGAGTGGGGACTCTTTCCTTTTCCCTCTAAATGTTCACATTGACTAGCTCAAGGGGAAGAAAGGGACTAATCTTTATAAATAGCCAGTTTAACAGATGGAACATCTTTTACTGGCATTCTGGCACGCACCTCTCTGCTCAAAAGAAAAAGCTGGCCATGAGGATTACATGTATGAAGTAGCATATATTTATATTTACATTTGAGAGAAGAGAGTAGTTTTCTATATTGAACACTCAGCATCTGCTACTTAAATGAATATTCAAAAACCTAGTGAACTGTAAGTTGAGACATAAAGATACATTGCTATAGAGAATGATGTCCTATTTCTATAAAGTATGGCATCTTGCAATGTAATACCATAATTATCATAGGCTAATTATATTTTTTAAAAATATTAAAGACAGAAGCACCAGGTCAACTGGGATGGGCTGTTTGTTGAAGCTAAGCTTGAAATCTGGGTCTAAGTTCCCCGTAAAAAACAAAATAGGAGTAATGTTATGTCATATAAAAGGGGAAAACATTTTATCTGGGGAAAGAGTCTGGTAATCTATAAAGGTTTTACATCTGTATAGTCAAACAACACTGTCTAAACATGGGTTTTTTAGGTATGAAGGTAAAGAAACATTAATTGAATCTTAGTACATTTAAACTTTTACTTAGGGCACTTATAAAGCATGATCTAGGGCCTCTCTGGTGGCACAAGGGGTTGAGATGCAACCTATGAAGCTGTCCACAGCCTCTGCAGCATGAGTTCGATCCCCAGCTGGCCAGGGAGCTACCCACATGGCATAGCAGACCTCTCCTGTCTCGCCCGCTGCCCCCCTCAGTAGTGTACTTCGGTCAATCTGCCTGTTCTGTTCCCCACTCTGTCTCTGGTGAATTTTCTCACCCCCCACACCTCTGGCCTGAACCCCAGCTCTTGTATGCATAAATAATAAATCTTTTTAAAAAAGCATGATCTAGTGTACTGCTTTAGTAATAAATACTTTATGAGTTTTCCAGATTCTCAATATGTCATACTTGAAGGACCACATCTACAACTTGGTGTAAGACAAAAGTGCTATTTTAACCCAAATTAATTTTTCTATATTTATAGAATAATAATTCACTTACTTCTTTCAAAATTTCCTCAGAATGTTCAACAGTACAATATTTATGATGGACCATAAAGTAAGAAAGTGACATTCCATCAAAATAGAGATGAACAGATAATTTCCCCCATGGATTTTCAGGTAATTCCTATTTAATAAAGAAGGTTATCATTATAAAAACACAAAGTGTATATATAGAATAAACTTTTATAGTCAGCAAATACTAAATGAGATTTTTGACAATCATAGTATTACCAAACATTTTGTTTAGCAACTCATACATAAAAATTTCTTCCTGGTATTCTGGCAGGTTATGAGGCAGCAATTCAGGAACTGTGTTTGTGTAAATATATTTACATGTCTGTATGGTACAGAACTTTTTAGGTATTTAACAGAAAATAATTTACTGTACACAACTGAGTATAAGTCATCTGTAGGCGATACTCATAATTTATACTAAGTAGAAGGGGAATGAAAATATGTTTAGGGTAAAGAAATACCATTTAAAAACAATCCCCAAATGGAAGGAACTATAAGAAATTTGTAATAGTCTAGAAAGAGGTCTTTATAATGGCTTTAAGTCTACAATTATTTGGTACTGAACATGTACATAATTGATAAACTCATCCGTTCTCATCAATTCCAGTTGGTATCACCTTTGTCCAAACTTTTGTTTCTACTGATTCACTGTATCTGCCTTTCAGATCTCCCTGCTTCTATCTTTATCTACTATCCAGTCTCATCAGTGCAGCAAAGTGAAAACCCTAGAATGTAAGGTCGGCAGATCAATCCCTTGAATGGCTTCCCAAGTCAGTTGGTCAGCCATTAGCACTCACAAGTCACCTCCCATCTCCGACTCCTCTTAGTCTTGCTCCCTTTGCTTCCACCACTGCAACTTCTCTGCCATTCCTTAAACACTCCAAACATGCTCCTATTGTGGCATTCTTTATAGCTGCATGCATTATTCTCTCACTATTTTAAAATCTTCACTCAAATCTCATCTCTGCAGTGATGTCTTACTTGAACACTAGATTTAAAATGTTACCTCCTTCTCTGCACTACCCTTCCCTATTAGTCTTTGCAATTTTATTTTTCTTCCTAGCACTTATCAATATTTAATATACCTTATATATTTATTATTATGTTTTCCACTATTAACATGGAAGTTCCATAAAGTCAGGCATTTTTGATTATTCAATTCATGGCCCCCAGGCCTGAAACAGAGCGCAACACACAAGAGATCAGTGTTTTTGTCATTGTAAATGGAGGAGCAATTTGGGGGAGGTTTTCTGTGGTAGCAAGGGTTGCAGGGTACACACACATGGTTTCTAAGAAATTGAGCAGCCTTTGGTGCATTCACTACAAACTGTTTTCTATGTTAAACTAAGCAGCACAGAAAGTTGCCTTGATAAGCTAAATGATTTCAAGCTCTATCTTACTTATGTGGTTATCCACAGAGTTGATAAGTAAACAGAGTGGTGTCCTGGTAACATGATAGCTTCTCCAATTAATATTGAATAGGTGAGTCTTGGTTCTTTTTAGATCTTTATCACCCTATCATCACATTTTTCATATAGAAATACTTTCTTTATAGGTTTTGTATCTTTCCATTTAAATCCTTAAATATATCGGTGGATAGTCTTATTACCTTATTACCGTAGTATTCTGAAGCCTACAGTAGCTAGCTGTCCTCCACCTCTCCTAAATTCTCCCCACAAAAACTATTATTCTAGCTAAACAGTTGTATTATTTCCTGAAGATATGCCAAGTCTGTTTCTATCCCTCTCCCTGCCTATGTGTTTGGTCAGGAGAATTTTACCATCTTTTCTTTAAAGGCCTCCTCAATTTCATCTCTATTACACTTATTCTTTTTATTGTTATTTGACTGTCAGTATGTTACTTTGCAGTGAGAATTTTTTAGTTTTACATCTTGTGTCCAGCTGTTTTACTAGCTAGATAAGGTCTCTGAGGAAAGAGATCACTTCCACTGAGAATGTCACATACACAGAACTATCCTGAAAATGACCTCATGAATTTATAAACATCTCAGAGTCTTTGACACTGTTCCCTTATATCAAATATATAATTTCCAAGTTAATGACATTAATACTTATGAAAATACTTAGAAACTTGTTCAAAACTAGGTTTTTTGAAGCAAGCTTAGGAACTAAAGCAGTAACTTCTTATGTGAATAATTAATTTATAGTCATAAGCACACTGCTTATCATAAAACTATTATTCAAATTCTGTTGCCTATAATATTGTATGCAAAGTAATTACCATAATGTGAATTTCCACCTCTCTTTTTGAAAGCAGTTCTTGCAGGAGTTCTACTGCATCTGGTTGCCAGACATTTCCAACCTATTTAGGAATAATAAACTCAGATTCTTTCACTCCTTCACAAAATAAGAACAGGAAGCAAATGAAGATTCACAAAAGTAGGTATAAACAACACTAGACAGTAGCACAAAATATACTAAATATATGAGAATGTCATTGGCATATGATAAAAATAATCATAAACTGTAATTTGTCTGCGTTTCGCCCATTCCAGTATTTTTTTTTTTAATAGAGGCATGTTTTTCTTTATTTATTTGTTTGCTTGTTTGTTTGTTTTGTTTTTATACAAGCACTGGGCACAGTCAGAAGCGCGGGAGGGTGAGAGAATTCACCAGAGCCAGAGCGGGGAGCAGAGCAGGCAGAAGGACTGATGTACACTGCTGAGGGGAGCAGCGGGCGGCAGGAGAGGTCTGTGCGCCATGTGGGACCCTCCTCTGGTGGCCGGGGAGCAGCCGGGGATTGAACCGGCGCCGCAGAGGCCGCGGGCAGCTTCGCAACCCAGCGCTCTACCGCTGTGCCACCGGGGAGGCCCCATTCCAGTATTCTTTTAAAGCATTCCATGCTTTAAAAATATAAACCTCCATTAAAAAACATTGCAAACATTTTTTAAAGATGAAACTAATACAGTGATTGTATAATGACTATGATTATGATATATATTAATGTAAGATCAGCAGTAATTGTTATGCTTTCATATATAAGAGGTTCCCATGTAAGGAACTGTGGCTTCCTGTCAACAGTCAGTAAGGAGACTGCTTTCTGCCAGTATTGTTTTAGTGAATCACACAGAGTAGATGCTCTGCCAGTCAATCCTTCCAGTGACTGCACTTTTGCTTCTAGACTGCAATATCATGAAAGACTGTGACCCATGCCACCCATCAAGGATACTCCCAATCTTTGAGCTAAAGAAACTGTATGAGGGCCTCCCTGGTGGCACAGGCAGTTGAGCACCGCACTGTGAAGCTGTCTGCATCCTCTGCAGTGCGGGTTCAATCCCGGCTGGCCGGTGAGAATCCCACATGGTGAAGTAGACCTCTCCTGACTCTCCTGCTGCTCCCCTCAGCAGTGTATTTCGTCAGTCTGCCTGTTCTGTTCCCTGCTCTGTCTTTGGTGAATCCTCTCACCCTCCTGCGCATGTGGCCTGTACCCTGGTTCTTGCATAAAAATAAATAAATCTTTAAAAAAACAAAAACACAGGGCCTCCCCGGTGGCGCAGCGGTTGAGCACTGGGTTGCGAAGCTGCCCGCAACCTCTGCAGTGCCGGTTTGATTCCCGGCTGCTCCCCGGCCACCGGAGGAGGGTCCCACATGGCGCGCAGACCTCTCCTGCCTGCCGCCCGCTGCTCCCCTCAGCAGTGTACTTTGGTCCTTCTGCCTGCTC
Source organism: Talpa europaea (assembly GCF_964194135.1). Taxonomy (NCBI): domain Eukaryota; kingdom Metazoa; phylum Chordata; class Mammalia; order Eulipotyphla; family Talpidae; genus Talpa; species Talpa europaea. The sequence continues at coordinate 73,329,185 of NC_140072.1, read as the reverse complement.
TGCTCCCCGCTCTGGCTCTGGTGAATTCTCTCGCCCTCCCACGCTTCTGACTGTACCCAGTGTTTGTATAAATAAATAAATAAATAAATAAATATCTTTAAAAAAAAAACAAAAACACAAAAAAGATGGCAGAATTCTTTAAAAAAAAAAAAAGAAAAAAGAAACTGTATGAGGTAAAAGAAAGTTTGTTAGTGATGGAGACCACTGAATTTTAGCTTAATCTATATACAGCAAGAGATAATTAACATACCACTCTTTTATCAGATTTCCAGATTCAAATTTGTTGAAATTTTGATGAAATAACTACAATTTTACAATCATACCTTTTCATCTATGAGGATATTATTTTTCTTCATTTAGATGCTTTAGATCTACAGTTTTCCTCATAAAAGCCTTTTAATTATCTTACTAAACTTATTTCTAGGTGCCCTTTTTTCTTGCAAATGAAAGGGACTTCATTTCACATTCTACCATTCCACAAGTTACTGTTTACTCACAGGTACAGTATTATAGAGCTGACAAGGTATACAAAACTGGGGTGTATCAGGGTAAAGCAAAATAGGGTAAAGATGACATTGTGGAATCTTCTCAGTGAATCCATGATCTAAATACTGTACCTGAAAAAAGACCAATGAAATCCATAATTAAAATTTATTATTAAAAACTAGGGGACAGAAGGGGCTCTATTGTTAATATATTTTTAAAAAAAGGCATCCTAGAGAGATATCTAAATCTGGATTTGAAAAATCCCCAGAAACAAACAGTATTTGCATTCCCTCATCCCAAAGCTTACTGTCAAAAAGTTTATTACACATAAACCAAAGGTTTGTTTTTTTTTTTTTTTAATAAGCTGGGTCTTATTAGACTTACAAATTCCTTAAGAATAATCCACTTCTTGAAGATGATTTTTTTTAATATTGCTTTTCTAAGTATCATTATTTTTTAAAAAATCTTAAGTGCTTTTAATTAGATTAGCTGGTTAGTGATCTCCCTGAAGAAACCATCCTACCAAGTCATTTGTAGCTGGCTATTTTACAGTAAGCTGAACAAAAACAGAAATGAATTGGTTTGTCAGAATAGCCCGCCATAGTTGATGTTCCTGGTTTTGATCCAGAAGTATTTTAGAAGCACTGAGCTATATTCAATAAAGGAGCATTTCTCAAATTGTTAGTTATTCCTCAGTTTCACAGTTAAGTACATTTGAGAAACTGCATGAGATGTTTCTTTCTTGTTGAATCACTTTGTATAATGAAGGCACTGAGAAGTCCTATAAGAAAGAAACTTGTTTTTATATTACTCAATGTTCCTTAAACTTCTTTGTAAGATAAGGTTTAAAAAAAGACTTTCGAGTAGCTTTAAGGTTCACAGCAAAATTGAGATGAAAGAACAGTGGTTTTCCACATACCTCTATAACCTCCCCACCAACTTCCACACTATTGACATCCTGCACCAGAGTGGAAAATTTGTTACAATCAACCAAATTAAATCCATACTCCACATTAAGGTTCACTCGTGGTTGTGCACATCATATGTTTGACATATGTATAGAGACAGTACCCACCATTATGACATCATACAGAATAGTTTCATTGCCTTAAAAATCCTCTGTGCCCTGCCTATTCAATCCTCCCTTTTCTCCAACCCTTGGAAAAAACAAATTTTTTTACTACTGCCATTATCTTTGCATATTCTAGATGTCATATAGCTGGAGTCATACCATATGCAGCCTATTCAGATTGTCCTTTCAGTTAGTAATAGCATTTATCTTCCTTCATGTCTTTTCTGGCTTGATAGCTCATTTCTTTTTAGTGCTAATAATTGCCGGGATTCATGACAGTTTATCCACTCATCTACTAAAAGACATCTTGATTGCTTCCAACTTGACCAATTAAAGTTGCTGTTGATACATACATCCATGTACAGGATTTTGTATGGGCATAAGTTTTCAACTTCTCTGGGTATGGTTTTTGAGATACTGACAAACTGGCTGTACCATTCTGCATTCCGACCAGAAAAGAATGAGGGTTCCTGCTGCTCCACATTCTCACCAGCATTTGGTGTTACCAGTGGTCCAAATTTTGGCCACACAAAATCTCATTACTGTTTTTACTTTATCCCTATGACATATGACATAGAACATCTTTTCATATGCTCTTTTGTCATCTGTATATTTTCTCTGATGACGTGTGTTAAGGTTTTTGGCTCATGCTTTTTATTGCTGAATTTTATTAAAATTTTTTTTTAATTGAGGTTACACTGATTTACATTGTTGTTTATACTTTGGAAGTACAGGGTCCTCCTCTTTCTGGTGAGGTTTATTGTTGAATTTTAAATGTTCTTTGTATATTTTGGGTAACAATCCTTCATCAGGTGTATCTTTGGCAAATATTTCCTATTAGTGTATGGCTCATTTTCTCATTCTTTTGACATTGTCTTTTTCAGAAAAGGAGGTTTTGGCTTATCCATTATTTCTTTTTCATAGATCATGTCTGTTGTGCTTTATCTAGTAAGTCATCAGCACAACCAAGGTCATCTGAGTTTTCTATGTCATCTTTGAGGAATTTAATAGCTTTATGTTTTACAATTGGTCTGTAATGCATTTTGAGTTAATTTTTGTCAAGGGTCTGAGGTCTGTGGTGACCTCAGAAATCTATGAGTCTCATGGTTTGAGCAGATGGAGCTAGGGACATGCCAATAATGCAGACCCTGTACTGAATAGAAATAGTGGAAGGAACAGAGCCCTAAGGATAAAGCAATATCCTCCAAAAGAGGTGGCCTTGGGCACATGAAAAAATACTCACAATCACTTATTATGGAAACTGCAAATCAAGACCACATATCATACTTGGGAGAATGCCCTGTATTGAAAAGACCAGAAACAACTCCTGCACTGCTGGTGGGAACACAAACTGGTCCAGCCCATCTGGAAAGCAGTATGGTGGTGTCTCAAAACATTAAACATGGATCTGCCATTTGACCCAGTAATTCCACTCCTAAGCATCTCTCCAAAAATTTAAAAAACACTAATTCGAGAGGGAACTTGGACTCCATGTTTACTGCAGCACTATTTATTACTGCTAAACTATGGGAACAACCTAAGTGCCTCAGAACAGATGAATGGATCAAGAGGATGTGGTATATGTACACAACAGACTACTTAGTGATCAAAAAAGATAATCTCATGCCATTTGTGGCAACATGGATGGAGCTTAAAAAGATAATGCTAAGTGAAATAAATTATAAGGAGAAAGATAAATACTGGATGATGTCACTAATATGTGGAATATAAAGTAACTGAAGTAATAGAAAAAAACAAGCTGAAAAACCAATCCTTGATACCTGATTACAGCACTGAGACACCAAGGGGAAGAGGAAAGAACAGGGATGGAGGGAGGCATAATGGTCTGTGGTGGTGGAATTTGATGAGTTGGTGGTAGACATACTATGGTGGCAATACCTGGTGAGGATACCCCAATGTTATCTCAGTAATAAAATAAATAAATGATAAAAGAGGAGGCCTTGGGGTGTATTCAGCCAGTATCACAGATGTTTTTTCTACCCAGTCCCATTTGGCCATGCTGCTCCCCCTGCAACATTCTGATTTTACCAGTAAAGAAACCCCACACAAATAATTATTATTCTGCTCATGACTCAAGGGACCACTAATGAGATTATTTAGGGCACACATCCAACAGTGCCACATATTTACACTCTGCTAACAACCATGCCTGGGAATTTTCACGCGTTTTCAGGATTGGATTCGAAGGATACCTTTTTCTGAATTCCAGTGGATGCTTGGGATCAGCTATTCTTTGCTTTGGAATGGTAGGACCCAGAGTCCAATGGGATCTTGAGTTCAATAACACGCTGCAGTATTGCCGGACTGAGCTTCTGCAAGGGTTTAAGAATTCCTTGACTATATTTTGGGAAATACTAGCGAAGGATCGCAGAAAGGAAGAACTAAAACAGGGATTACGCCTATAAAATGTGGATGATTTACTAGTTGCCAGCCCTGGCCATAAATCTTATCTGGAAAAGACCATATTGGTTTTGAACCACTTGGAAGAATGTGGCTACAAGGTGTCATTTCACAAGGCTCAAATAGGCAATGAAAAGGGTCACACTTGGCATTTGAGATTAAGAAAACAAAGCTTCATGACTGAGCGACAATAATTTCAGCTTTTAAAGTCCCCAGCAGTCCAAGGCAATTACATGGATTTTCAGGAAAGGCTGTTTTTTTATTCCCTGAATTTGGATTTCCAACTTTGGGCTAATAGTGAAACCCCAATAATGAAGTCCTCAAAGGTTCAGATATTGAACCTTTGTCTTGTACTCATGAGTCAATAGCCTTTGATGAAATAATGGGAAGGCCAGATCCCAGCAGCATCCTTAGGGCTGCCAGACCATAGGAAGCTTTTCTAATTCTATATGCATCAGTGACAGGGAGTAGGCCTAGGAGTGTTAGAGAGATGGCCTTGTGTTTGCAGCCTGTAGCTTCCAAATGTGACTTGGTTTTGTCATTGTTAGAATGGAAGGGTGGACTCTTCTGGTTGACTGCTGGGCTCATGGGGAAATAACAAGCAGTTCTACTGGATAATCCTGATGTGCAGCTGTGAGTCACTAGCTCTTTAAATCCAGCTTCCTTATACCCAAGAGAAACTTGAGGATGGAATTTTAACACAAAAAATGTTTAGAAACTATTGAAACAGTGTATGTTGGCTGACTAGATTTGTCTGACCAGCACTGGCTAGGTCCAGAGTGGACGCTGTTTACAGAATGCTAGCAGTTTTATGGAGCAGGGCTGCAAACATGCAGGATTTGCAGTGGTGGTGTTTCGGGACACCACAGTAATCAATGTATGCTGCACTCATGTTGGGGGCATTCCTCTCATAGACTTTTCTCAAATTGTTCCCAACTACACTCACTGGGGATGAGGAAATAGTCTGTAAATGGGGATTTACTAACTTTGATACCCGTTCCTCTTGGAGAAGGGACTCACATGGAATTGTCCTCACAGAAATCCTAGTCTACCTGGTATTGAAACATCATGAGGGATCCCACTATGGGATAGATACCTTAGTGGAGTCTGTGCACCCATGTTTAAAGGGCCCCTATTTGCACCAAATAGCTCAGTGGATCACCACAAAGGCTGTCATTTATGTGTCAAGAATAAAACCAAAATTGACTTCCTAAAATTATTGGGGTTTAATATCAGGGCATATGCTCTTTTGAAGATTGGCAAGTAGATTTTACCCAAATGCCCAGCACCAATGACTATTATAAATATTGTCTTACACATACATCTCTGTAACATCTTATAAAAACAGAGTATCTGATTGGATTAAGAAACAGAACCCAATCTTCTGCTGTCTCCAGGAGACAACCTAAGCTTCGATACAGCACAGGCTTAGGGTAAAGAGTTGGAAAACAGTTCTACAAGTGTTCTACAAGTGGGAGCCAAAGAAAGGCTGGGGTAGATACACTAATATCAGATAAAATAGATTTTCAGTTAAAAAGCCTACACAAGACAGTGATGGACATCACACAATGATTAAGAGAACAATATATCAGTAGGACATAACAATCATCAGTATATACTCACCAAACTAAGGAGTACCAAAAAACATTAAGCAACTACTATCAACTCAGGAAACAAACATTGGAATAAACCACTTTTGAGATAGGAGATTTCAACAGTCCACTCTCAACAATGGATAAATTGATGAGACAAAAATTGAATAGGAACATAACAACTTTAAACATAAAATTAGACCAAATGGACTTAAAAGACATTTATAGGACATTGTACCTCCCACTCTTGGCCTCCCCTCAAAAGATACACATTTTTTTCAAGTGAAATGGGATATTCACTGGGATTGACATATATTGGGCCCCAAGACAAATATCAATAAACTAATGAAAATTGAAATTATACCAAGCATCTTTCAGACCATAAAGATAACAAATTAGAGATCAACTAAAAAAAGAAACCAGGCAAAATTTCTAATATATGGAAAATGAACAACATACTATTAAAAGACCATTGGATTAATGTAGAAATCAAAGAAGAAATATAAAAATACCTTGAGGTAAAGGACTATGAAGACACAACCTTCCAGAATGTATAGAAACAGCAAAAGCAGTACTAAGAGAGAAATGTATAACACTAAAGGCCCACATCAAGAAACAAGGAGGAGCCCTAATAAAAAAGCTTTTTGTTAATCTCAAGGAAGTAGAAAAAGAACAAAAAAATCCCAATGTCAGTAGCAGGAAGGAAATATTAAAATTAAATAACAAATAAATAAAATAGAAATAAAAAAGCCCAAAAGATAAGCTGGTTCTTTGAAAAAAAAAATAAAATTGACAAATCTTTAGGTAGGATCACTAAGAAAGAAGGGAGAGAATGCAAATAAATAGGATCAGAAATGAAAAAGATTTTAATAGTAGGTCCCACAGAAACTTAGAATAAGAGATTACAATGAACATTTACATACAAACATATTTAACAACCTAGATGAGATAGTTAGATTCTCAGAATCATCAAAGACTGAATAGGGAAGAAATACAAAACCTAGCAAACCAATCACAAACAAGGAAATTGAAACACTAATCAAAACTCTTCCATAAAACAAAAGTCCAGGATCAGATGGCTTCACAAATGGTTCTATCAAAATTTCACATATGTACAAAAGTAAGAAGGGAGGAAAGCTCCTGAACACATTTTATGTGGCCAACATTATGTTATTAGTAAAACAAAATGATAACCCAACAAAGGGAAACTTTGTCTCTCAAATGAAAACACATTCTAAAATCCTCAGTAAAATCTTAATAAACCAAACTGAACAACACATTAAAAGGGGACCAAAGGGGATTTATACCAAGAACATAATGATGTTCAATATCTGAAAAATCAAAGTAATTCAACACATCAACAAAAAGAAAGTAAAAAGTATATATCAATAGATGCCAAAAAATATTTGATAAGATTCAGCATCCATTTATGACAAATATCTTTCAAAAACAGGCAGTAAAAGGAACATATCTTAACACAATAAAAGCCATGTGACATACCCATAGCTAATATCATTTTTTAAATATATTTTTACATCATTTTTCATTTTTTGCACAATGTATGCATTTTCATCTTGGATACAGTCCCCATACAATTCTCATCCCCCTTGTTTTGATCCTACTCTTTTCTCCCCCCACCCCTGTAGTGTGTCTCTGGTTTATAGTTGCTTGTTGATTAGATAAACTCATGCAATTTGCAGCAACATGGATGGAGCTGGAAGGGATCATGCTCAGTGAAATAAGCCAGAAAGAAAAAGAAAAATACCATATGGTCTCATTCATAGCAGGAATTTAGAAAACCTACTTAAGGGACCAGGAAAAAGACTAATTATAATAAAGTAAAAATCAAAATCAACAAGCTAATATCATTTTTAATGTGAAAAATTGAAAGCTGTTCCACTAAGATCTGGTACAAGACAAGGATGCCCATTATCACCACTATTCAAAACACTATCAGACATCCTAGCTAGAACATTTAGGCAAGAGAAAGCCATAAAAGGAACTCAAATTGGGAAAGAAGTAAAGCTATGATTTTTTCAGATGCTATGATAATACACATAGAGAATCCTAAAGACGCCAAAGAAAAACAAAACAATGAACCAGTCATCAAAGTGGCAGGCTACAAAACCAACACAGAAAAATCAGTTGCCTTCCTATATATGCAAACAATGAACTAGAAAAAGAAAAAATTAAGGCCTTGGTAAATCTTACAAAAATAATAATCAAAACTTGGGAATAAACCTAAGAAGTAGATGAAGGACCTATACAAGGAAAACTATAAGACACTGTTAAAAGAAATAGAAGACACGAAGAAATGGGAAGATATACCCTGCTCATGGACTGGAAGAATCAACATTGTCAAAATGGCCAACCTTTCCAAAGCAATTTACATTCAGTGCAATCCCAACAAAAATCTCAATGGCATTCTTCAAAGAAATGGAAAAAATATTACTGAAATTCAGATGCAAGCACAAAAGACCCCCAAGTAGCCAAAGCTCTCCTAAAAAGGGGAAAAATTGTGTTATTCTATGTCCAGACTTCAAATTATACTATAAAGCTATAATAATTTAAACTGCATGGTAGTGGAACAAAAACAAACACAGAGATCAAAGAATAAAATTGAGAGCCCAGATTTGAAACCACACTTAAATGGATAATTAATGCATATCAAAGCAGTGAAGAATAGACACTGGATGAGGAAAGCCTCATCAATAAATGGTGGTGGGAAAACTGGTCATACAAAAAATGAAACTACACCACGATCTCACACCATATAAGAAAATCAACTCAAATTGGATAAAAGACATGGATGTAAGGCCTGAAACAATAAAATACATAGAAGAAAACACAGCGAACATAATCTGTGACATAAACGAGAATTACCTTTGTGAATCTGTCTGCAGCAGCAAGGAAAACAAAAGAGAATATAAACAACTTGGATTACATCAAACTGAGAAGCTTCTGTATATAGCAAAAAATACAGTAACCAAAACAGAGAGATACTCCCAGAATGGGTGAAAATATCTGCACACCATACATATGACAAAGGACTGATATTAGAGCTCATATAACTTGACAAAAAGCAAACAAAATGGGAAGAAGATTAAAATAGGCACTTCTCCAAAGAACACATACCAGATGGCAAATTGGCACATGAAAAAATGATGATCATTACTTATCACCAGGGAAATTTAAATTAAAACTACAATGAGATACCACCTCATACCTGTGAGAATGGTCCATATTAAAACAAACAAACAACCCACTCAGAAACGACAAGTGCTGGCATGGATGTGGAGAAAAAGGAATCCTTTTACATTGTTGGTGGAAATATAAACTGATTAAGCCCCAATGGAAAGCAGTGTGGAGACTTATCAAAATACTGAAAATAGATCTGCTACATGACCTAGCAATTTCACTCCTAGATATTAACCCAAATAATAAAAAATACTAATTTGAAAGGAGACTTGCACTCCTATGTTTATAGCAGCACTATTTAGAATAGCTAAGATATATAAACAACCTATATGCCCCAAAACAGATGAGTGGTTCAAGAGTATGTGGTATACAAAAGCAATTTACAGATTCAATGCTATTCCAATAAAAATTCAATGACATTCTTCAAAGAAATAGAATATTGATGAAATTCATATGGAACCACCAAAAACCCTGAATAGCCAAAGCTCTCCTGAAAAAAAAAAGGGGGGGGGGATGGAGGTATCATACCCCAGACTTCAAACTACACTAGAAAGCCATAATAATCAAAACTGCATGGTATTGTAACAAGAACAGACACACAGATCAATAGAATCAAACGGAAAACCCAGAAATAAACTCCCAGATTTATGGTCAACTAATCTTTGACAAAGAAGCAAAGAATATAGAATGGAGCAAAGAAAGTTTGCTTAATAAATGTTGCTGGGAAAACTGGGCTGATACATGCAAAAGAATGAAGCTTGACTACTACCTCACACCACGCACAAAAACCAACTCAAAATGGATTAAAGAACTTGACATAAGAAACGGAACCTTAAAATATATAGAAGAAAATAAAGGAGAAACACTACATGACATACACCTCAGTAACATCTTTAAAGACTCATCACCCAAAGTAGTGATAGTGAAGGAAAGGATAAACAACTGGGACTACATCAAATTAAAGAGCTTCTATACAGCAAAAGAGACATTAACTAAAACAAAGAGACACTCCTCTGCTTGGGAAAAAAAATCTTTGCACAAATACTAATGATAAGGGACTGAACACAAAAATCTACAGAGCTGATGAGATTCCACAAAAACAAAGTAAATAACCCAGTCAAAAAACGGGCAGATGAGCTAAAAAGAAACTTTTCCAAAGAGGAAATGCAAATGGCCAACAGGCATATGAAAAAAGGTTCAAAATCACTTGTAAATAGGGAAATGCAAATCAAAACCACAATGAAATACCATCTTACACCAGTGACAATGGCACATATCAAAAAACTAGCAACAACAAATGGTGAGGCTGTGGAGAAAAGAAACTCTCCTACACTGCTGGTGGAAGTGCAGACTGGTCCTACTCTATGGAAAGTTGTGTGGAGGTTCTTCAATCTGCTAAAAATGGAGCTTCCATATGATCTAGCAATTCCACTCCTAGGGATCTACCCAAAGGACACAAAAACATTAATTCAAAAGGATACTTGCACCCCTATGTTTATTGCAGCACTATTTACAATAGGTAAGCTATGGAAACAACCCAAATGCCCCAAAATAGAGGATTGCATCAAGAAGATGTGGTACATATACACAATGGAATATTATTCAGCAACCAAAAAAGATAAACTCATGCCATTTTCAGTAATATGGATGGAGCTGGAAGGGATCATGCTCAGTGAAATAATCCAGAAAGAAAAAGAAAAATACCAGGTGGTCTCACTTATAGCAGGAATGTAGAGGATCCAAATAAGGGATCAGGAAAAAAAACTATAATAAAGTAAAAAATCAAAATCAACAAGTAACTATAAACCAGAGACATACTACAGGTGGGGGGATAAGGGAGTAGAATCAAAACAAGGGTGGGAAGAGTACAAGGGACCATGGTGATAGTTCACAGGTGAATGGGTGGTGGGTATTTTACAGGGACTATAACCAAGATGAAAATGCATACATTGCAGAAAAATGAAAAATGATGTAAAAATATTAAAAAAAGAATATGTGGTATATATACACAATGCAATACTACTCAGTGATTAAAAAAGACAAACTCATGCCATTTGCAGCAACATGGATGGAGCTGGAAGGGAATATGCCAAGTAAAATAAGTAGAATGATAAATACTATATGGTATAACTTATATGATGAATATAGAGAAATAAAACAAAGGGTCAAACAAAGACAATCTTTAAAGCCAATCCTTGAAATCTGATCATAGATCTTTGGCAACCAAAAGAGGAGGGGGAGAGGGAATAGCATAGCTGACTACGTTGGAGGACTATGCTTGGTGGTATAGAGCTACAATGACCGCAACTAAGGGTGGAAATCCTACATTGCCAAAACATTAACAAGGACGTAAAACAATTGTCATTAGTAATAATTATAAATAAAAAAAGATGTTGTTGAAATGATACCAAGAAACCAATTTACACTGGGAGAAGTTATAGTCCATAGCCCTTCTTCAGGTAAGAGTGGATACTAGAAGTGGGTTATGTTTAAGTCCCTTTGAAATTATCTTTGAAGACCATTCAAAGTTTCAGTTTTGAACACTGCACCAGATACAGAAGAAAAATGCAGAATCAAACAGTAAACATAAAGGAAAATTTAGCTGTAACCATAACTTTGCTCTAGTATTTCTATATCTCCAAGTGAATTATTACATCTGTTCATACCTGATCATCTGGTCTTACTCAACATCAGGCAGAGTAGAGATGCCCAGGTCTATGGTCAGAAAGGTAAGTCTGATCCTTATGATACTTGGCATACCACTTACACTTCTTTAGAACTTAACAGGTATAAATCCTGGGTGTATCACTCCAGACTTAAAGCCCTGGAATGTGGTGACCTGGAGATGAAAACCTATTGGTCTTGTGAACCTCTCAAAGGCCTGAGATACTTGTTTATAAAAAGGCAAAAACTTTTTTTCTCTTTCAGCTTCTGTTTCAGGATATCCCAGGACTGATTTCCTAAAGAATATTGGAAACCCCAACACAATGAGTAAGGCTAAGGGTCTTTCTCAGTAATTGTTTTAAACTTATTCTCCTTCCAAAATCTAAGGTACATAGGATAGCATCTGGAAATATGTGCTTTTGTTGACACTCTCTAGTTTGGAAAGAACTTGGTTCTTATTTTGGCTTTTAATTTTTATTTTTCAATTTGGATTTTTGCATTTTTTTTTAAATGGGCCTATGTTTGCTTTCCCCCATTTTCCCTGTGACTATTTCTGCAATCGTATGTGTAGTTTGGGTGAACATGCAGCGTGGCTACTTCAATGTGAGTAATAATGCCTTTCTGTCAGATAGTGGTAAAAGGAATCTAGCTTCAGAAAACTAGTATTTTGTCCGTGTAAGAAAGCAAGAAGAAAGTTCTGTGTCTTTGTAAATTTGTGTAAAACTACAATTTCATAGATATTCCAAGTGGGTTAAATGAAAAAACTAAGGAAGGAAGTTGTGGTCTCACTTATAGCACATATATTGTAGACTATATGTCTTCCTCTCTTTGTCTAATTGTTTTGATGTTTGGAGGATAAAAATTAGCATAGACGGTGCTTATAGAAATTTTGAGCTTAGAAATGCAACGGGGATCAGAAGGAAGGAGGGAGGGAGGAGCACAGGGGATGGTGGTGATGGTACATGGATGAACTGGTGGAGGAAATTCTATGGGGACTACACCTGAGGGGGAAAAAAAGCATTGTTTAAAAAGGGACAATGATGTAAAATATATATAAATTAAAAAAAAAATTAAAAAAAGAACGAACTACAATGGGCACTAGTTTAGGTGCTTCCAGGAAGCATGGTTTGGGATCTTTGGTTAATAATAACTAATCTGAAATGTTAATGATTTGATTTGAAACATGTATGTCTTTAAAGTTTTGGTATTGTATGTAATGCAATATTATTCTTTTCTACCCTGTATCAGTTAGGCTGGGTACAGTTGTGACAGCCTATCATGAACTGCTTACGTTCTTAAACATCTGGTATATTGGGAGTTGGGAAATTAAGGGTTTCTAGAGGCTAAAATACCTAATTGTGGACCTGAAATAATAATTTTTGGCTGTCAGCACTGTGCTGGGTGACTCCAGGAAGAGCTTTCATATTTTAGGTTGTCCTTGTTGGGTAATGGTATTTTCTCCAATACTTATGATAAACTTCCTAGAAATCTAAATTAGGAAAAATGGGCAGTCTTTGGTTTAATTGATTAAAGGAAATTTTATGGAACCTCTGTAGAGTTCCTGAACACCCCATAAAATTTCTCTTTTTCCATAAAAGAAAGACATTAGATGAATTTGACCTATTTGGTATATATCTGGTAAAATGGAACCTACTAGCTAGGAAGCACTGTCACTTGAGAGAAATGTTTAAACTTAGTATACACAACTGTTAATATTGGTGTTCTATAAGAATTATTATGTGAAACTTCTTCAGTGTCTTATATGTTCTATATAGGATTGCTTGTCCATTCTGGTAGTGGTGGCTGGTAGTGGTTGTTCTGCAATGTTATAACGTTGAAGGAAATTTGTCAATTATGTTTGTTATTAATCGGATGTTTAATTTTGGTTATTTCACAAATATTAACATTTGTGGATATTATTCTGGAGAAATAAACAGTATAAAGACTTCCACAATATTTAAAGGCCCACGCTAATGGATGGAATTTGAGACTGAGTTTTCTCCATAGGATTTAATGGAATATTGTGGGGAGATTATAACAGGAATAGTGAAGAACCGCCTCTCAGCAAATGGGTGACATTCACAGACAACCAAATTGTAAAAGGTGGAGCTACCATGTGGACTTTAGGAAGATGGAGCATAGGTGGGCTATTCTCTTTTGACTGGTTTCTGATTGTGTACACTGGTCTCTGCTCTGCAGACACTGTGGGTGAGATATGCCAGATTTGGTCATCTATTGACCAATAAATTTTATCCTCCTCATCTTACCTTTTCTCAGCCCATGTGTAAATAAATAAATCCTTTTAAATCCATTTTCTTGTTTCTTTCTGGGTATCCATTTTTGGTATTCTTAGGTGTACGGGCAGGGACTCACAAACCAGGTCATCTCCTTTTCCGTGGATTTGCACCATAACACTATTACTACTTTGAACAAACCATTGTGTTATGTCAGTTAAGCATAAAAAAATAAAAATTTTATCTTTGCTTATTTCTTCTTCAGTTCTCTTCTTATAGATCTGAATTCCCTTCTTTCAATAAAATTTCTTACAGCAATTTTTTTACAAGTCTGCTTGAATGTTGAATTGAATGTTCTTTTTTTTTTTTATTTTATAGAGGCATGCTTTATTTATTTGTTTGCTGGTTTGTTTGTTTTGTTTATACATGCACTGGGTACAGTCAGAAGCGCGGGAGGGTGAGAGAATTCACCAGAGCCAGAGCGGGGAGCAGAGCAGGCAGAAGGACCGAAGTACACTGCTGAGGGGAGCAGCGGGCGGCAGGAGAGGTCTGCACGCCATGTGGGACCCTCCTCTGGTGGCCGGGGAGCAGCCAGGGATCGAACCGGCGCCGCAGAGGCCGCGGGCAGCTTCGCAACCCAGCGCTCAACCGCTGCGCCACCGGGGAGGCCCTGAATTGAATGTTCTTTTAATTTCTGAGAAAGCCTCTTGTTTCTCTGGATTCACCTCGCTTTGAAGGATAATTTCACAGAGTACAGAATTCTAGATTTTTCTCTCAAAACATTAAGTATTTCAATCTACTACTTCTTGCTTCAGTGTTTTTTGAGAAGTTACATATAGTTCTTATCTATGTTTCTTTACAGATATTTATTTCCTCTGGCTTTTATCAATTTGAAACTTTCTTTTACTAGAGTTTGAAATTATATGCCTATAGTTTTTTTCCCTGTTTGTTTTTGTATTGATTCTACTTGGTGTTCTCTGAGCTCCTAAATCTGTGGTTTGATGTCTGACATTAATTTGGGAAGAACTGAGTCATAATTGTTTCTTCTGATCCCTTTTTTCTACTCCTCTGGTATTTCTATTTTTTTTTTTTTTTTTTGGCCTCAAGAATTTTTTTTTTGCTATTTTTTTCTCTTAATTAGTTTTAACTTCTTGGTTTTTAAAAAGATTTTATTATTTATTTTAACAATAATTTAAATTTTTATATATTTTTTTACTTCATTTTTGCACAATGTATGCATTTTCATCTTGGTCCACCCTCTTTGTTTTGATCCTACTCCCTCCTCCCGCCCCCCATAGTGTGTCTCTGGTTTATAGCTGCTTGTTGATTTGATTTTTACTTTATTATAATTAGTCTTTTTTCTGGTCCCTTATTTAGGTTTTCTAAATTCCTGCTATGAGTGAGACCATCTGGTATTTTTCTTTTTCTGACTTATTTCGCTGAGCATGATCCCTTCCAGCTCTATCCATGTTGCTGCAAATGGCATGAGTTTATCTTTTTTGATTGCTGAGTAATATTCCATTGTGTATATGTACCACATCTTCTTGATCCAGTCATCTATTTTTGGGCATTTGGGTTGTTTCCATAGCTTGCCTATTGTAAATAGTGCTGCTCTAAACATAGGGGTGCAGGTGCCCTTTTGATTTAATGTTTCTGTGTCCTTTGGGTAAATATCCTCTTATTTCTATTATCCATGTTATACTTCTTGTAATTTTTCCATGGTCCTTGAGTATTCAGTTCAGTTCTTGGTTTTCAGTTATAGAAGTTTCTATTGATATAACTTCTAGCTCAGAGATTCTTCAGCTGTGTTCAGTTAACTAATAAGTCCATCAAAAGCATTCTTTATTTCTTTTGATTTTTAAAATTTTTGTTTCTTTCTTAGCATTTCTATTTCTCTGATTATATTGCCCATTTATTTTTGCATGTTGTCTATTGTATATGATAGAGTCCTTAGCATATTCCTCAATTGTGTTATCTTTTAGTATGCTTTGCAATTTTTTCTTGATAACTTGCTATGCTGTACTGTGCACAAGGAACGGCAATATATAGGTTTGGGGTAAGAGTTATACAGCCCTATGATTAGATCTCTGCCTTTTAGTGAATCTTATATCTCTGGACTGAACTGCACAAGTGTTTCTCATGTTTTGGTCACTCTCCTTAGGTGGTAATGTATGGGCTGAATGGACTGGATTTGGGTATTTCCTTTCTATGTGGAATGTTATAATTAACTGGAATTGGGTAATTTCTTCTCATGCAGGTTAGTTACATTCTGATAATACTCCAGCTGGTTAGGCTTTGATTAACCAGTTTCACAGTGACAGCAGGTCTTATTTAGAAGAACAAAATTCCCTGGCATATTTCAAATCGTTTTCCCACCACTGCTAGGTGCATAAGAGGATTTTTCTCTGGCATTTACTGTGAGGCTAAGGTTAAGCTCCTAAAAGTAATTCTCATAGAACTATGGGGGTGGGGCACCTCACTATGCTCGGATGCCCCGGGAGTTTTAATTCACAGAGTTGTACACACCAAGTCTCCAATTATTCTTCAATTGCAGTTTTAGTCATCATTCTCTATTCCCATTAAGGTGTGAATCCTTATATTTGGCTATCTGCCTCCTAATCTTTAGGGTAGTGGTTTGCCCTTTGCCTTCCCTCTTTTATGGATCTGAGGGAGTTGTTGGTTTTTCAGACTGTTTGGTTTTACTTGTTAGGATAAAGTGGTGACTTCAAGCTGTTTACATGTGAAAATGGGAACCAGGAATCCTCAACAAACCATTTTTGAAATGTTTTAATTTTGATAATTCAGTTTCTAAATTGTGGTAAGAATAAGAAATGTCAATTTCTTTTTGTTATTTTTTTTTTGCCCCAATTATTGTAATTAACAGATCATTGTTTAAGTGGACTGGCAACCAATATTTAAAAAATGAAACAGAATTAAATGCAAATATCTGAACACATCATAGAGTGTAAGGGTTTCATACACTATTTCTTAATGTATATAATAGGACAGACTTTAAAGGATATCTGGTTAGGGAATGAAAAATTATTATTTTATATTTGAAGTATAAAGTGACCATAGTGATGATTAAAATATCACAGTACTTTTAAAGAAGTTTTTTTAAAAAAAATATTTGGGCAAAAATAAAGTTTACCACTATTTATTTGGTTTCCACATATATAAATTCATTAATTATGATTAACAGTGAAAACTGAATTTCAGTTTATTTTTGTATCAAAGTAGTTAACTAAACAATTCAAATGCATGTGAAAATGAACTCATGCATATAAAATTATGAGCCTATAAATATCAATATACCTTAATACCCAAAATTTAAAACCACTTTACTTCTATTAAAACAATTTAGAGCTTGTACTCTAGTAATAAAATATAAAATTGGTCAAAAATTTTAGAATCAGATACTTGGATTTAATTGCAGCATCGTCACCCACTCATAAGGTACTTTTGGGCAAATTCAACTTTCTTATTAATAAAAGGAATTACTATCTCTTATCTATGATAGTTGGAAAAAATTATAAAATGCAAATATACATATGTGAAAGAAGCTATAAAGCCTGAAATGTCATCATCAAATAATAATATACTGCTCTGCAAGTAGAAACAAAAGACTTACTCCTTAATTTTTACTCCCCTCCTAAAACTAAAATTTCCAAGTTGTAAATGAAGTGCATTATCAGTTTTATTACTTTACTTAGTAAATGTATTATAAATGGAGGTATATTCATCTATATTCATATATACACATTTTTTCACAGTGAGTTCTTTGTGAAGATTTTTCATGAAACTCAAATTATTTTCATGAAACTCTCAGTATTCTGCAATATAATTAACCCTTATGCAAAAAGGATAAATTAGCTGGGCTGTAAACAATTTGTTAAGGAGATATTTAACATGCTGGCTAACAAGCATTTTATTTAACACATTGTATTAAAGAGATAAAGGCTGTCAACTGCAAGTAAGTGGCACCACTAAAATACCATACTGGCCAAAATACCAGTATGCCTGGAAATTTTTTTTTTGTTATTTAGGCTACTAAATATAGTTTAAAATAAAACTTATTTTTATAAAAAACTGTTTAAGGCATCTGACTGGTCTTTCTATAGGATTAAAATAATTAAAGTGTTCTAATCAAACTTTCATGCAATTATATTTTACAAGACAATTAATGTCATAATATTTAGTCTTAAAACAGTCATTACAGAATTTCAGACTCACCCTGATAGTGCCGCCAACAACTTCCATTACTTTGCCTCGATACCACATAGTATCTGATCCTCTTATAGCACAGGCCTCTCCTTTTTTCCAGAAATAAGGCTCCAAAAGACCAAGGCATTTTAAGCTACTTTGTATTTCATTCATCATTTTTATTAGCTCAAATTCTGGAGAAATTATTAAAAATATAAAGCATTTTAGGAAAAATCCCCTATCATTTCCAATAGGAAGCCATCAGTAATCTTTAATCATTTCATCACTTAGATATAAGGAATTAGAAATTAGTTCTCATTTAATAAATAGAGCTTTAATAAAAATCTCAGTGGCTTCTATGTTTCAAAATATACTTCTGATTAACAGCAAGCAAATGACTATTCTACTCTCTGGTTATAAATACAAGTTGTATTTTGGGAGTGCAAGCATCATTAAAGTTCTAAACACAAGTCACGTAACCCTATTTATGAACTACCACTGCAAGATGTCAGCTTTACATCATACCTAAGTAAGATTAGAGCAAAAGTTATATGGTACTTGATGCACTGATACAGCATAAGCTGGGGTTAAAAAATTAAAATTCTGATCTTGCTCTTTACTGCTAATTTACTCATTATTGATACTACAGAAAGCAAGCTCTGAGTTAGTTCCTGTATTAGTTATACCATTTTAGCTATGTGACCTTGCATAGTTCCATTACCTTCATAAACTTCAGTTTATTCTTTTATAAACTAGAAAAAAAATAGTTGCATTATCAGTATTGTGGGAGATTAGATGTAAAACATCTAAAACACTACCAGGCACGTACACCCAACCAGTATCAGCAGTGGCTATTTACACATGTAGAGCAAAGGTTCTGGATTAAGTATTATTGTTACAGGTTTCAAACACTGTTCACTTCTTTTAGAATAGCCAAATGCACATATTTATTCTGTTTTTAAATGAAAAAGAGTATTTAGGAGATCAAAAAGTGAGACAAAAATTTTAACAAATTCATACATGCCATATCCTCATTCATAGGTAGACTTTTTATGGAGCTAATGAATCTTATGTCTGTGAAGGTTAGAGTTACTGTGAGTTATTGTGTATTCTGCACATACTCTGCAGTAAAGAAGCATTTACACGTAAGTCTAAAGAGATCCCAGAATGGATCAGAATATTCTCAAAGCATACTGCAGCTCCAGTCATTTGTCATGACTTCTTTTTTCATTCCAAACAAATATAAACAGCCTTCTTTTATCTTCTTAGCCTCCAAACTTGTGTAAGGGCCAGGTCTTACAAACCTGGAACTACCACAATCCTTATCTTCGTTCTACTGGCTATTCTCAGTGTCTCAATGGTGACTTTTATGTGCTAGGTACTGTGGAAAGCAGTTGTGTGTGTTATTTCACTTAACCCTCTCAACAACCCAGTGAAAATGAGATTGAAAGAAGTAAAATATTTACCCAAGGTGCTTTAATCCATGTTTATCTGACCAGAGAAAAAACTACTACTTTTACCAACACTAAATAATATAAAAGATCTTACCTGAAAATTTAGGTATTGCAAATATAGTTCCATCATCACCAATGCAACTGACTATTGCCTCAAATACTTTCATGTTGGGAATAGCTGGTGGTTTATAACATCCAATAGTTCTTGGTTCTACATTTTCCCCCTTAATTTCAGACAGCATCTGCTCACTGATATTATCAGCAGTTTTGTCAGGGTCAAATTTAATTTTAATACACTTAGAAATCATTGAGTCTTCTTGTTCCAGGGGAATTTCCAGAGACTTTTCAAATAAGGCATGGCTATTTTCTAATTTATTAATTCTGTAACATCCAAAAAAAATGTCTAAACATGAGTACATAAAAGTGTTCTGGGGAAAACAATATAAAAAGAATCTTCAAATATATTTAAGGTTTAAAGAAAATGTTTGCTTTAAAATTACTTTAAATTATGAATGAACTTGATGAAAAAAGCATTGTAATTTCACTTAACCACATTAAATCATCTTATTTATATGCTATTCTCTCTTAAAAATCTTGTAATATGTATAATCCAAGTATTATACTACAAATTTGCAAGATGTTACTAGGAACTATATCACCTTCAATTTTAGTTCCATCCACAGAGAGGCCAAACACATTTTGCAAGTTACCAAAATTCATAAAAAATACAAAGATAACATGAGTCCCTTAAATAACAATATATTATTAAGTATTAGTAATAGGCTAAAAATCCTAGAAGGAAATATTAATATTGCTTATAGCAGTAGAAATATTACAGATTTTTGTTTCTCCTACTTTCCATATACAATTATGTATCAATGCTTAGATAAAATAATTACATAATTCCTCAACTAACACAGTTCTCTCATTGCACCCAGCACTGACATAGCTAGTAGTTTTAATGCTATAAAAACAGTAAAAAAAAAAACAAAACAAAACAAACACCTTTAGTCATAGATATCAGGAGTATTAACTTGCTTAAGCACTTTTTACTTTAACATTTCTATTATCAAGGAATTGCTTTAACTTAAAACCAGTGAAACTGGACAGAGACACACACAGAACTAAAGACATAACTGAGCTATATGACACTGTCCAGACAACTAGGGCAGCAACTACCATACCTCGCCAACTAAATCATGCCAAATTTAATTTGATTTCTCATTGTTTTTCTGTTTCATTAGGGCCAAGGTAAGATAAAATAATGTAAGATTTAAAGAGATCTGGCCATACATGGTACAAAGTGGCTACTTGGGACATATGTTTGCAATTCCAATACCTCTCCACATTTTGAAGGAAAGAGGTAAAAAGATGAAGCAGAGGTATAGCAATATCCTGCTCCTTTTCTCCTTGGAACAATGATACTTAAACCTTAAACTTAGTACCTGAAAAGATTCTTAAATGTAAAAATTGTTCAGTTATGTTGTCTACTACCCATTTCTATTTTACACAAACATATTTGGGCATACACCATTTACAAACTAATGATAAAAAAGTCTATACCTCTTTTCTCTCAGAGCCAAACCCTTTTTAATCAAATATTTAGAAACATCAACACGCTCTCCTTTTTCATCTCTGCAGAAAATTTTCACAGGTAATGGCCATGATGTGTTGTTTTCCTGAAGTGATTAAAAGCAGAGTAAATGTAAAACACAAAAATGAAATCTTATAAACAATATACTTTTTATAGGCATTTCCTTCATGTTTTTCCAAAGCAGGAAAAAAAATGTTCCTAAGCAAGTGAATGAATTTTGATATTTGAACATATCAGAGACTTAGGATCTAAATCAAGAGAAGAATGAACATAACAGCATGGAAGAGACTCTATGTATCAGATAGTTATTTGTGAAATGTGACAGGAAAACTTCAGTGTCAAGATGAAATTTAACAAAGGGAAAGGGAGAGGGGACAGGGAAGGGAAAAAAGCACATGGAAAATGTTTTTTTGTCATCCTAAAATGGGGAAAGTGGGTAGATACAAATTTCTCTATTCTCTGAAACAATCTGCAAATTATAGAGTTGAGATTATTTTCTCAAGTATGCCTATTTTTATTTTAAGAATGAAAAGGAAGGAAAAAACTACAAACCAGATGTTCTGCTTCATAGAAACTTTAAAAATGGAGAAACTACACATAGAAAGTAAAGAGTGAAATGGAAAAAATTACTTATATAAGAAAATACTAATCAATGCAGTAAATTTTTAAATCTGAAAAATTTAGATGAAAGAATATTCTAAGTTTTCTGAAAAGATAATATGATTTCACTAAAAATCCAAGTGGTACAAAAAATATCAAAAGGCTTCAGATATATGTATTCTAGCATATATTTTATACAGAATATCAATTTAAGAATATTGCTTAAGGAGTGTCCCACCTATTAGCCCTAGCTGCTTTTATGATCTGCATCTGGGGGAGAGCTAATGGAGGTCCAGCACACTGGATCTGAATATCCATTGGTGAGAGTGGGAGAGCCACTGGAGGTCCAGTCACTCTCCAGCCCATACAGTCAGCCAATTGCTCACCTGGACCAGCAGTGTTTAAGGCACCACAATTGTACCCACCATCAGTTAAATATCCAGAATAGTGAAAGAGGGATATCATGCCCATCAGAAGCCCCATCTATGTCAGAGCAAACCCCAGAGTAAACAATGGGGAGAAAGAAAAATAAAAATGGTCAAGCAAGCCCTCAGGTAAACAATACATCACAGAAAGAAAACTAATTTCCAGAACCCAACAATATTGACTGGGAAGAATTTTTCTTCTTGTCAGATGAAGAATTCAAAATTGTCATAATTAAGGTGTCAAAGATTAGAAGAACACACACACACACACACACACACACACCGCCAGAAAAACAGACTGCATATGAAAAGATGCAGAAAAGGTAAAGAACACTATGGGAAACAATCAATGAAGAGAAAATTGAAATTGAAATTGAAATTTAAATAAGGGATAAAAGGAGCTGCAGGAAATAAAAAGATCAATAGAGGAGGCTCTTACTATGTCCCATACATACTGGATACTTGAGTCCTCGTTGTTCATCTCAAGGTATTTTTTTAAATTATTTTATTTTACATAATTCTTACATCATTTTTCATTTTTGCACAATGCATGCATTTTCATTTTAGTTATATTCCCCACACAATTCCCTCTCCCCTTATTTTGACCCTAAGTCCTCCCCTCCTCCCTCCCCTCCATCCCACTCCCCCATAGTGTGTCTCTGGTTTATAACTGCTTGTTGATGGTCTTACTCATAGCAGGAATTTAGAAAACCTAAATAAGGGACCAGGAAAAAGACTCGTTATAATAAAGATAAAATCAAAATATCAAGGTATTTTTTAATTTCTTCTTTGATCTCCTCATTGATCAAATGGTCTTCCAGTAGTGTGGGTTTCAGTCTCCATAAGATAGGAGGCTTCCTTGTTTTCTTTTCATGGTTTATTTCTAGTTTGATGCCCTCATGGTCAGAGAAGATAGTCGGTAGTATTTTGATCTTAGTGTATCTGCTGATGTTTGTCTTGTGTCCCAGTATGTGATCGATCCTGGAGAATGTTCCATGTGAACTTGAGAAAAATATTTACTCAGATTTTTTTTTTTTGGTGCAGTGTCCTACAGATGTCTGTTAAGCCCATGAAGTCTAGGTCCTTATTTAGAGCAAGTGTCCTTGCTTAATATTTGCCTTGCTGAATATCCATTGGTGAGAGTGGTGTGTTGATCTCCTACTACATATGTATTTTCTCTAATGTCTGTTTTTGGAGATGATAATAACCATCTAATATATTTTGGTGCTCCTTCATTTGATGAGGGTATATGTTGATGGGTGTTATGTCTTCTTGATGTATTGTCCCCTTAATCATAATGTAGCAACTGTCTATGTCTCTTTCTAACTTTTTTAGTTTGAAGTCTACTTTATCTGATATAAGTATAGCTGTTCCTGCCTTCTTTTTTGGCCCATTTGCTTGTAGGATTGTTTTCCATCCTTTTTCTTTCAATATATGTTTATCTTTTGTAGTTAAATGTGTTTCCTGTAGACAGCCAAAGGCTGGGTTCTGATTTTTAATCCAGACTGCTACTCTGTGTCTTTTTATTGGTGAGTTTAGTCCATTTACATTTAGAGTTAATACTCATACACTGGCATTCATATTTTACATTTTGTTTGCCTTTTTGTGATTGTATTCCTTACCTTATTCTGTTCTTCCTATACATTCCTCTGTTGGTTTTGGATTTAGGATTTCTTATAATATTTTTTGGAGTGGGGTTTAGTAGTAATGAATTTATGGAGAATTTGTTTGAGAAGGTTTTTTATTTTGCCTTTATAGAGGAAGGAGAGATTTGAGGGGTATTCTTGGTTGGCATTTGTTGACTTGGAGTTTGAAAATATGTCACTCCATTCTCTTCTTGCCCATAATGTTTCTTTGGGGAAGTCTGATGCACTAATAAGAGGAATATATATGGTAGTACAGGCACACATCAGGAAAAAAAAAAAGAACTCAAAGAAATAACCTAATTTCCTGCCTTAAAGAACTGGAAAAAGAACAACAACAAAACACAAAAGCAAGTAGAAGAAAGGGAATAATAAAAATCAAAGCAGAAATAAAGGAAACAGAAGTTAAAAAAACAATCCAAAAGATCAATGAAACCAAATATTGGCTCTTCAAAAAAAAAAATAGACAAATCACAAGCCAGGCTTACATAGAAAATATGGGAGAAAGCACAAATAAATAGGATCATTAAAAATAGGGTAAATTACAACAGATATGGCAGAAACCAAAAGAATAATCAGAGAATACTATAAACAGTTATATATGCAAATAAGTTCAACAAACTAAGAAGAAGAGATCGACAAATTTCCAGGACTATAAATCATCCAAAGCTAGATAAAGAAACAGAGCACTTAAACAGACGAATTACAAATAGTAATAAAAACCCACCCAAAAACAGAAGCTCAAAACCAGATGCCTTAACAAATGAATTTGACCAAATGTTCAGAAATGAATTTGTGGCTATCCTACACAAACTCTTTTAAAATTTTGAGAAGGAATTCAATCAAATACATTTTATAAAGTTAACATTATACTACTACCAACACTGAACAAGGACAACACAAAAAAGGAAACTACATGTCAACCTCTCTAATGAACCCTGATGCAAAATCCTCAATAAAACCACAGCCAACAGAATCCAACAATGCATCAAAAGGATAATTCACCATGACAAAGTGGGATTTATTCCAGGGACACAGGATTGTTCAACATCCAAAAATCAATTAATGTAATCCAACACATTGACAAAAAGAAAAATAAAAACAATATGATCTTATCAATAGATACTGAGAAAGCATTCGACAAAGTTCAACATTTGCTTATGACGAATGCTCTCAAAATTCTCGGGATAGAAGGAACATACTTTAACATAATACAGGCTATATATGACAAACCCATAGCCAATATCATTCTTGATGATAAAAGCTGAAAGCCTTCTCTTAAGATCTGGAACAAGGTAAGGATGTCCACTCTCACCCTGCTTTTCAATTTAATACTGGCGGTCCTAGCCAGAGCAATAAGACAAGAGAAAGACATACAAGGAATCCAAATAGGGAAAGAAGTAAACCATCACTATTTTCAGACAATATGCTAATAGACATAGAGAACCCTAAAAACTCCACAGAAAAACTAATTAAAATAATCAACCAGTTTAGTAAAGTAGCAGGATACAAAATCAATACACAAAAAATCAGTAGCCTTCCTATATGCAAACAATCAATCTGAAGGAGAAGAAATCATGAAAACCACCCCTTTGGTAATTGAAACAAAAAAAAAATCATAAACTTGGGAATAAACCTAACACAATAGACCTAAACAAAGATCTAGATCACATGGGCCTAACAGATGTTTATAGGACACTGCACCCACCCCCCCAAACCTGAATATTTTTTCTCAAGTGTACATGGATCATTCTCCAGGATTGATCACTTACAGAGTCACAAGACAAATGCAAATACGGAAGACAGAAATCATACCAAGTATCTTCTCTGAACATACAAGTATCAAACCAGAAATCAACCACGAAAAGAAAGGAGAACGCCCATTATTGGGAGACTAAGCAACACACTACTGAAAGACAACTGGGTTAATGAGGATATTAAAAAAGAAATTAAAATATATCTTGAGACAAATATTGAGGACACAACCTTACAGAACATACAGGACACAGCAAAAGCAGTATTAAGAGAGAGGTATACAAATTACAGGTCCATATCAAGAAACAAGAAAAAACCCAAAGAAACATCTAATCTCAAATATCGAGGAAATAGAAAAAGAAAAAAAAAACCAAAAGCAAATAAAAGAAAGGAAATAATAAAAATTAAAGCAGGAAAAAAATGAAATAGAAATAAAAAAGACAGTGCAAGATCAGTGAAACCAAAGCAGGTTTGAAAAAAAAAAAAAACAAACCCAAAATAGTCAAACGTCTAGCCAGTCTCACAAAGAAAAAGACAGAGAAAACTCAAACATGGTTATGAATGAGAGGAGAAATTACAATGGATACAGCAGAAATCCAGAGGATAATCAGACAAGTTCAACAGTTATATACAGACAAGTTCAACAATCTAGATGAGATGAACAAATTCTTAGATTTACAAAAATCACCCCCAGCTGAACAAAGAAGAAATGGAAAACCTGAGCAAGGAAATTTGAAACAGTAATCAAAATCCTCTCAAAGAACAAAAGCCCAGGACCAGATGTTTCAGAAGTGAGTTCTATTAAACATTCAAAGATGAACTAATGCCTATCCTGCCAAAACTCTTTAAAAAAACTGAGAAGCAAAGTATACTACTAAATACATTTTATGAGGCCAACATAATACTAATATCAAAAGCAAAGACAACACAAAGGAAAATATAGGCTGATCCCACTAATGAACACAGATCTAAAATCCTCAATACAATCTTAGCAAACTGAATCCAACATTGCATCAAAGCAATAAACACCACAACCAAGTGGGATTTATTCCAGGGATACAAGGATGATTCAACATCTGAAAATCAGTTAATATAATTCACCACATCAACAAAAAGAAAAAAGCCACATGACCTTATCAATACATGCCAAGAAAACATTTGATAAGTTCAATATCCGTTCATGACGAAAGTCTTGAAAAAGCTGGGATCAAGGGAACATATCTTGACATAATAAATGTCATATATTACAAACCTACAGTTAACAGCATTCTCAATCATGAAAAACTGAAAGCCTTCCCATTAAGATCTGGAATAAGACAAGGATGTCACTCTTACCACTGCTTTTAATACTGGAAGTCCTAGCTAAAGCAATTAGGCAAGGAAAAGACATAAAAGGAATACAAATTTGGAAGGAAGTAGTAAAGCTTTCATTATTTGCAGATGATATATAGAGAGAACCCTAAAGAATCCAAGGAAAAACTAAACAATAAACCAGTTTAGTAAAGTAGCAGGTTACAAAGTCAATACACAAAAATCAGTAGCAGTGTGATATGCAAACAGCGTGAATAGGAAGACATTAAGAAAACCATCATATCTAAAATTGTAGCAAAAAAACTAAATTTCTGGGGAGAATGGATGGATCAACATGGCAGCAAGGAAACACTATGAATAAGATCTCCCATTAAAAAAAAGTTAATAGGGAGGAAAAGCGGCAGGTCCCAGTGAGAACTGGGACACAGAAGATAAACGGACGACTCCAGCAAACTACCTGAAGAAAGTTGCCATAAAAGAGGACTAGAAGGGAGGAAAGCTCAGAACCCTGCTACCCTCCCCACCCACAAAGTCGGCACTCTCCCACCAACAGAAAAGAGGAAAAACAAAAAAAACAAACAAAAAAAAAACTAAAACAACCAACAAGAACAAACTATACAACAAGCAGGACTGTGAGTGGAAAGGAACTATTTC
Organism: Talpa europaea; assembly: GCF_964194135.1. NCBI lineage: Eukaryota > Metazoa > Chordata > Mammalia > Eulipotyphla > Talpidae > Talpa > Talpa europaea. Next base: position 73,301,879 of record NC_140072.1, on the reverse strand, counting down.
AGCCACCACACCCCTGAACTGGAGCTGTGGAGAACCCTGCAGGATTCACCACGGAGGTGAGCAAATGGCTCCAGGCGCCATTAGAGAAAAACAAAGACTCTCGGAGACCTACAAACAGCCCCAGGCCAGCCAGTAAGCTTGTGTGGAAAAGCAGCGTGCTTGAAAAGCAAACGCTGATTGCGGCTGCCCAGGTCACCACGCCTGCGACCTAGGCTTGTGGGGAGACCCACGGGGGCCCTCACTGAGGTGAATGTCCCTCATTGAGTAATCAGAAACCAGGCGCCCAGACACGGGAGCTGGAAGCAAAAGGCGATATTTCTGCGGACACTGAACTGGGCTACAGCCCACGTCCTGGACCTGAGGGCTTTGGAACTGAGACTGGGTGCACGAAATTCGGGTAGTGGGTTCCCCATGATGGTGGGGCACAAGGCAGACACAGCACCCCAAAGCCGTTGAGGCTTTCCCCACCACTCCCACTCTGTTCCCCGTCCCACAGGGTGAAAAAAACAGCTCCCCAAGGACACTAGGAGAGATCTCTGGCACCACCTAGGGACCAGAAAAAAAATCACCAACACCCCATAGAACAGGGACCTTTCTTCAGTAAAGACTGCTTGAAACCACCAGAGGGTTCCTGGAGGAGCCAGTGGTGAGCTGGGAAGTTCGCCCATGCCAGCGCTTCTGACCAGCAGTCCGAGCCCAGAGGGGGAATGGGCACTGACGGCCAGGGCAGACCAGGCACTCAGAAGAGTGTGCCTGAGACCTGGCGTGCAGGGAGTGTGTCCCGCATAGCCATTTCAGAACAGGGACATTTCTTCAGTAAAGACTGCCTGAAACCAGCAGAAGGTGCCCTGAGAGGCCAGAGGTGATCTGGGAAGTTCGCCCACGCCAGGCCCCTTCTGGCCTGCATCCCAGCTCAGAGGGAGAGTGGGAACCCACTGACGGGGCACTGGGCACCCAGGGAGTGTGTCCCGCGTTGTCATTTTAGACAGGGACATTTCTTCAGTAAAGACTGCCTGAAACCAGCAGAAGGCTCCCAGAGGAGCCAGAGGTGAGCTGGGAAGTTCGCCCAGGCCAGGCCCCTTCTAGTCTATAGTCCGAGGCCAGAGAGGGAGTGGGAACCCACCACCGGGGAAGACCAGGCGCGCAGGGGAGTGTGTCCCTGCGTCGGCATTTAAGAACAGGGACCTTTCTTCAGTAAAGATTGCTTGAAACTGACAGATGGCTCCCGGAGGAGCCAGAGGGGAGTGGAGTAGTTCAACCAAGATGCCGGCCAGTCCCAGCAACACAGTATTCCAGTGCATACGGCAAATTAGAAAACAGACAGTAGGGAGTAGAAGACCCACACGCAACCTAGTAACTCCTCAGGAAAAAAGCACACCACAAAAAGAAAAGCGTCCCCCAGATTGCAACGACAGTAACTTGGAAGAACTTCTGAGCCTTCCAGAAAGAGAATTTAAAATTGCCATGATTAAAAAACTGACAGAAGTCATAAAGGAAATCAATGATAAGGGAAAAATAATCAACGATCAGAAGAATGAAATTGAGAAGATGAAATGGAAGAACGAATAAGTGCTCTTGAAGACACAGAAATAAAAAGAACCAAAACAGAAAGGAAAGAGAAGTAAGAAGGAAAAAGACCGAAGAAAGACTTCGGGAACTATCTGACTCCATGAGGAAAAGGAAATATAAGAGTTATAGGAATACCAGAAGGAGAGGAGAGAGATGTAGGAACAGAGAAAATATTCAAGGAGATAATTGAAGAGAACTTCCCAAACGTGAAGAAGGAGCTGAAAATTGATATACAAGAAGCAACACCACCACCAAACTTCCACAACGAAAGGAAAAATACACCAAGACACATAATAGTAAAGCTCCCAAGAATCCAGGACAAGGAAAAATAATGAAGCTGACAAGAGGGAAGAAACAGATAACATTCAAAGGAAAAACAATCAGGCTGACATCGGACGTCTCTGAAGAAACACTACGGGCAAGGAGAGAGTGGAGGGACATAGTCAACAGACTCCAAGAAAACAGATGCCAATCAAGAATACTCTATCCCACAAAGCTCTCCTTCCTCTAGAAAGAAAGAATAAGGACCTTCCCAGATAAACAGAAACTCTGGAATTTCATTATGACTAAATCCCCACTCCAAAAAATACTACAAGGAGTCCTAAAGCCAGAACCTCAGAGGGACGAATAACAATGAAAGAAGGCCAAAAAAAAAAAAAAGGTATTAAAAGCATAAATAAATAAAATCAAAGGAAAGACAAACACAATGGCAAATACAGATGCTAACATATCAATATTAACTCTAAATGTAAATGGACTAAACTCTTCAAAAAAAAGACACAGAGTTGCAGGCTAGATTAAGAAACAAAACCCAACATTTGCTGTCTCCAGGGAACACACTTAGCTACGAAAGATAAAAATAGACTCAAAGTTAAAGCATGGAAAACAATCCTACAAGCAAATGGAACGAAAAAGAAAGCAGGAACAGCTATACTTAGACAGATAAAACAGATTTCAAACTCAAAAAGATAAAAAGAGACCCCAACGGTCACTACATTATGATCAAGGGGACAATACTTCAAGAAGAAATAACACTCATTAACATATATTCACAAAAAGAAGGAGCACCAAAATATATCAGACAACTATTGTCATCTCTGAAAACAGACATCAGAGAAAACACATACATAGTGGGAGACTTCAACACACCACTATCAACAATGGATAGATCAACGAGACAAAAAATAAGTAAAGACACTAAAGCTCTAAATAAGGACCTAGAGCGCTTGGGCTTAACAGACATCTATAGAACACTAAACCCCCCAAAAAAAAACAGAGTACACATTTTTCTCAAGCACACATGGATCATTCTCCAGGATCGATCACATACATACTGGGACACAAGTCAAACATCAACAGATACACCAAGATTGAAATCATACCAACCATCTTTTCTGACCATGAAGGCATCAGACTAGAACTAAACCATAAAAAGAAGGCAAGGAACTCTCCTACCTCATGGAGTTTGAAAACCACACTACTGGAAGACCACTGGACTAATGAGGCGATCAAAGAAGAAATTAAAAAAATTCTTTGAATTGAATGACAAGGAGGACACCGATTTCTTAAATGTATGGGATGCAGCAAAAGCAGTAATAAGAGGAAAATATATAGCAATAGAGGCTCACATCAAGAAACAAGAAAGAACTCAAAGAAACAACATAATCTCAAAATTCAAAGATCTAGAAAAAGAACAACAAGAAAACCCCAAAACCAGTAGAAGAAGAAAATAATAAAAACCAAAGCAGAAATAAATGAAATTGAAACTAAAAAAACAATCCAAAAGATCAATGAAACCAAGAACTGGTTCTTCGAAAAAATAAATAAAATAGACAAACTCCTAGCCAGGCTCACAAAGGAAAAAAGGGAGAAAGCACAAATAAACAGGATCATCAATGAAAGAGGAGAAATCACAACGGACACAGCAGAAATCAAAAGAATAATCAGTAACTACTATGAACAGTTATATGGAAACAAGTTCAACAATCTAGAGGAGATGGACAAATTCCTACAACTCTACAATCACCCAAAGCTAGATAAAGAAGAAATAGAACACCTAAATAGACCAATTACAGGCAGCGAAATTGAAATGGTAATCAAAAACCTCCCCAAAAACAAAAGCCCAGGACCTGATGGATTTACAAATGAATTCTACCGAACATTCAGAGATGAATTAGTGCCTATACTTCACAAACTCTTCCAAAAAATTGAGAAGGAAGGGATAATACCAAACACATTCTATGAAGCCAACATTACACTAATACCAAAACCGAACAAGGACAACACAAAAAAGGAAAACTACTGGCCAATCTCCCCAATGAACACTGATGCAAAAATCCTCAATAAAATTTTAGCTATCAGAATCCAACAATGTATCCATAAGATAATTCACCACGACCAAGTAAGACTCATGCCAGGGACACAAGGATGGTTCAACATCCGAAAATCAATCAACATTACCCAACACATCAACAAAGAGAAATAAAAAGCCATATGATAATATCAATAGATGCTGAGAAAGCTTTCGACAAAGGCCAACACCCATTCATGATAAAAGCCCTTGAAATTCTTGGGATACAAGGAACATACCTCAACATCATAAAGGCCATATATGACAAGCCAACAGCCATTATCATTCTCAATGGCAAAAAGCAGAAAGCATTTCCATTAAGATCTGGAACAAGACAAGGATGTCCACTCTCACCACTGTTTTTCAGTATAATACTGGAAGTCCTAGCCAGAGCAATAAGACAAGAGAAAGACATACAAGGAATCCAAATAGGAAAAGAAGAAGTCAAACTATCACTATTTGCAGACAATATGATAATATATATAGAGAACCGCAAAAACTCCACAGGAAAACTAATCAAACTAATCAATCAGTTCAGTAAAGTGGCAGGATACAAAATCAACACGCTAAAGTGAGTAGCCTTCCTGGTACACAAACAATAAATCTGAAGAAGAAATAAAAAAACCATCCCTTTTATTATCGAAGGAAAAAAAATCAAATACTTGGGAATAAATCTAACAAAAGATGTAAAGGACCTATACAAAGAAAACTAAAAAACACTGTTAAAAGAAATAGAAGACACAAAGAAATGGAAAGACCTCCCCTGCTCATGTATTGGAAGAATAAACATTATTAAAATGGCCATCCTACCAGAAGCAATATACAGATTCAGTGCTATTCCAATAAAAATTTCAAAGTCATTCTTCAAAGAAATAGAACAATTATTGATGAAATTCATATGGAATCACCAACAACACCGAATAGCCAAGGCTTTCCCGAAAAAAAAAAAGAAGGGAATGGAGGCATCACACTCCCAGACTTCAGACTATACTACAAAGCCATAATCATCAAAACTGCATGGCATTGGAACAGGAACAGACACACAGACCAATGGAATCAAATAGAAAATACAGAAATAAACCCACAGATTTATGGTCAACTAATCTTTGACAAAGGAGCAAAGAATAAGCATTGGACCAAAGAATGTTTGTTCAATAAATGGTGCTGGGAAAACTGGGTCGCTACATGCAAAAGAATGAAGCTTGACCACTACCTCACACCATACACAAAAATCAACTGAAAATGGATTAAAGAACTAGACATAAGACCTGAAACCATAAAATACATAGAAGGAAATATAGGCGAAACACTACGTGATATGCACATTAAAGATATCTTCACAGACACATCACCCAATGCAGTGATAGTAAAGGCAAAGATAAACAGCTGGGACTACATCAAATTAAAGAGCTTTTGCACAGCAAAAGAGACAATAACAAAAACAAAGAGAAACCCCAACAACGGGAGAACATTTTTGCACACAACACTAATGATAAAGGACTGATCACAAAAATCTGCAAAGAGCTGATGAGACTCAACAACAACAAAGAAAATAATCCTGTCAGAAAATGGGCAGAAGAGCTAAAAAGAAACTTCTCGGAAGAAGAAATGCAAATGGCCAACAGGCATATGAAAAAAGTTCAACAACACTTGTAATCAGGAAAATGCAAATCAAAGCTACAATGAGATACCATCTTACACCAGTGAGAATGGCACATATTAAAAAAACTAGCAACAACAAATGTTGGCGAGGATATGGAGAAAAAGGAACTCTCCTGTACTGTTGGTGGGAGTGCAAACTGGTTCAACCACTATGGAGAGCTGTGTGGAGATTTCTGGACCTACTAAACATAGAGCTTCCATATGATACAGCAATTCCACTCCTAGGTATTTACCCAAAGGACACAGAAACATCAATTCCAAAGAGCACCTGCACCCCTATGTTTATAGCAGCACTGTTTACAATAGCTAAGCTCTGGAAACAACCCAAATGCCCAAAAATAGATGACTGGATCAAGAAGATGTGGTATATATACACCATGGAATACTACTCAGCACTCAAAAAAAAAGATAAACACATGCAATTTGCAGCAACATGGATGGCGCTGGAAGGGATCATGCTCAGCAAAATAAGCCAGAAAGAAAAAGAAAAATACCGGATGGTTTCACTCCTAGCAGGAATCTAGAAAACTTATATAAGGGACCAGGAAAATGAATAACTATAATAAAGTGAAAATCAAAATCAACAAAAAACTATGAACCAGAGACACTCTATGGGGGGTGGAGGGCGGGGAGGGAAGGGATTGGGGTCAAAAAAATGGGGTTGCAATTTTATGGGGAATATATAAATAAAATTTATATAAAAATTAAATATCTGGAAATAAACCTAAAAAGGAGGTAAAAGATCTCCACAAAGAAACTTACAAAACACTGAAATAGAAGATGACTCAAAGAAATGGAAAGACATTCCCTGCTCACAAATAAGAAGAATCAACTTTCTCATAATGGCCATCCTACTCAAAGCAATTTCCAGATTCCATGCAACTTAAATAAAAATTTCAAAAATCCCCAAGTAACTAAAGCCCTCCTGACTAAAAGGGTAGGAATTGAGGTATTATACTTTCCAACTTCACACTGTAATACAAAGCCATAATAATAAAAACATCATGGTAGTGGAACAATGCACACAGACCAATGGAGTAAATGATAGCCCAGAAATAAAACCACACATATATGGTCTACTAATTATGACAAAGGAGCAAGAATATACACTGGAACAGGATCATGTCTTGAATAAATGGTGCTGGGAAAACTGAACTGCCACAGGCAAAAGAATGAAACTAGACTGACTACTAGCTACACCATACGCAAAAACCAACTCAAAATGTATAAGACTTGAATGTAAGAACAGAAATCATAAAATACATAAAGAATGCATAGACAAAACAATCTATGACATAAACTTCAGAAACATCTTTGAGGAGTCATATCCAGAAGCAACAAAAGCAAAGGATAAGAGAAACACCTGGGGGGCCTCCCCGGTGGCGCAGCGGTTCAGCACTGGGTTGCGAAGCTGCCCGCAGCCTCTGCGGTGCCAGTTCGATCCCCGGCTGCTCCCCGGCCACCGGAGGAGGGGCCCGCATGGCGCGCAGACCTCTCCCGCTGCCCGCTGCTCCCCTCAGCAGTGTACTTCGGTCCTTCTGCCTGCTCTGCTTCCCGCTCTGGCTCTGGTAAATTCTCTCACTCTCCCGCACTTCCGACTATACCCAGTGCTTGTATAAATAAATAAATAATTAAAATAATAAATAAATAAATCTTTTAAAAAAAAAAAAAAAGAGAAACCCCCGGGACTACATCAAACAAAAAGTGTCTGTATAAATGAAGAAACACCTTACTGAATGGGAGAAAATATTTGTACACCATATATCTGATAAAGGACTGAGATAAAAGATTTACAAAGAGCTCATAAAACTCAACAAAAACAAACAACCCACTCAAAATAGGCAGAAGGCCTACAAAGACACTCCTTAAAATAAGAAATACAAATGGCCAAGTTATGAAAACATGTGCAACATCACTTGTCAGAGAAATGCAAATTAAAACCACAATGAGGTATCACCTCATACCTGTGAGAATGACCCATATTAAAAAAAAAAAAAACAAAAAACACCCAGAAATAACAAATGCCTGAAAGGATATGGTGAAAAGGAATCCCCTTCCACTGCTGGTATGTCTGTAAACTGGTCCAGCCAATAGGGAAAGCTGTGTGGACGTTTCTCAAAACACTAAAAATGGACCTACCATATGACCCAGAGATTCCAGTCCTCGTAATTTGCTTAAGGACACAAAAATACTAATTTGAAGAAAACTTGCACCCCTATTTTTACTGCAGCACTATACAATAGCCAAGATAAGAAAACAACCTAAATGTATCCAGAACAACCTGGATACACAATGGAATACTACTTGGTGATCAAAAATATACTCATGACATTTGAAGCAACATGGATGGAGCGCAAAGGGATTATGCTAAGAGAAATAAGTCAGAAGGAAAAAGACAAATATTGGATTGTTTACTTATAGGTAGAATATTGAGAAACCAAACAAAGGGTCAGGTAAAAGGCAGAACTTGCAAGCTGACAATAGACCTGAGGAATACACTGGGGGAAGGCTTGAGAGAGGGGTCAAAACAAGGAAAGAAAGAGCACAAGGGACTGTGGTGGAGACTATAGTGGGGTGAGAGCTATGGGTGACCACACCTGATAGGAGAAATCAAATACTGCCCCAAAAGTAACAATGATATAAGAAATAAAAATATACTTTATCTAAATATACTTTAAGAATGCCTTAACTGGAGGAGACGCTGCGAGTAAGATCTCCCATTAAAAAAAGTTAATAGGGAGGAAAAGCGGCAGGTCCCAGTGAGAACTGGGACACGGAAGATAAACGGGTGACTCCAGCAAACTACCCGAAGAAGAAAGTGGCCATAAAAGAGGACTAGAAGGGAGGGAAGCGCAGAACCCTGCTCCCCTCCCCCGCCCACAGAGGCGGCACTCTCCGACCACCGCAGAGAGGAGGAAAACAACAAACCAAAACAGCCAACAAGAACAAACGACACAGCAAGCGGGACTGTGAGTGGAAAGGAACTATTGCAGCCACCACACCCTGTGAACGGGAGCTGAAGCAAACCCTGCAGGATTCGCCATGGCGGTGAGCGAACGGCTCCGGGCGCCATTAGAGAAGAACAAAGACCCCGGGAGACGCGCACACAGCCCGGGCTGCCGGTAAGCTTGCGCAGAAAATCGGTGCGCTCAGCGCGCTTGAAAAGCAAATGCAGACCGGGATTGCTGCTGCCCAGGTCCCCGCGCCTGCGACCTAGGCTTGCGGGGAGACGCGCGGAGGTCCTCACTGACGTGAAGGTCCCTCCCTGAGTAAGCAGGAACCAGGCACCCAGGCACGGGAGCGGTGCAAAAGGCGCCATTCCCGCGCCACTGAACTGGGCTACAGCCCGCTTCCTGGAACTGAGGGCTTTGAACTGAGACCCGGGGCACGAAAATTCGGGGCGTGGGTTCTCCACGACGGTGGGGCACAAGGCAGACACAGCACCCCAAAGCTGTTGAGGTGTACCCTACCATTCCGGCTCTGTTCCCTGTCCCACGGGGTGGGGGGAAGTGAAAAACAGCCCCCCAAGGACAATAGGGGAGATCTCTGGCGCCACCTAGCGACCAGGAAAAAAAAAGTCACTAACACCCCATAGAACAGAAAATTTCTTAAGACTGCTTGAAAAGGGCAGAAGGCTTCTGGAGGACCCAGTGGCCAGCTGGGAAGTTATTCCACGCCAGGCCCCTTCCGACCAGCAGTCTGAGCCCACAGAGGGAGCAGGCACCCACGTCCGGGGCAGACCGGGTGCGCAGAAGAGTGTGCCTGAAACTGGAGGCGCAGGGACTGCATCCGCTTTGCCATTTGAGAACAGGGACATTTCTTCAGTAAAAACTGCCTAAAACCAGCAGAAAGCTCCCCCAGAAGACAGAGATGGCTCCTGGAAGAGCCAGAGGGGAGCGGAGAAGCTCACCCAAGATGTCAGTCAGTCCGAGCAACACAGTGTCCCAACGCATACGACAAATTAGAAAACAGACAGTAGGGAGTAGAAGAACCACACGCAACCTAACAACTCCTCAGGAAAGAAGCACACCACAAAAAGAAAACCACTCCCCAGATTGCAGCGACAGCAACTTGGAAGAACTTCTGAGCCTTCCAGAAAGAGAATTTAAAATTGCCATGATTAAAAAAGTGATAGATCAGAAGAAGGAAATTGAGTCCCTAAAGAGGGAAGTAAAAGAAATGCAGGAGATCAAAGAATTAATGGAGGAACTAAAGAACTCCGGGAAAAGCAAGGAAAGCAGAATAGATGAAATGGAAGAACGAATAAGTTCTCTTGAAGACACAGAAATAAAAAGAACCAAAACAGAAAAGGAAAGAGAAGTACGAAGGAAAAAGAATGAAGAAAGACTTCGGGAACTATCTGACTCCATGAGGAAAGGAAATATAAGAGTTATAGGAATTCCAGAAGGAGAGGAGAGAGACATAGGAACAGAGAAAATATTCCAGGAGATAATTGAAGAGAACTTCCCAAATGCGAAGAAGGAGCTGAAAATTGATATACAAGAAGCAAGAAGAACACCAAACTTCCACGACGAAAGGAAAAACACAGCAAGACACATAATAGTAAAGCTCCCAAGAATCCAGGACAAGGAAAAAATAATGAAGCTGACAAGAGGGAAAAAACAGATAACATTCAAAGGAAAACCAATCAGGCTGACATCAGACTTCTCTGAAGAAACACTACGGGCAAGGAGAGAGTGGAGGGACATAGTCAACAGACTCCAAGAAAACAGATGCCAACCAAGAATACTCTATCCCGCAAAGCTCTCTTTCCTCCATGAAGAAAGAATATGGACCTTCCCAGACAAAGAGAAACTCCGGAATTTCATTACGAATAAACCCCCACTCCAAAAAATACTACAAGGAATCCTAAAGCCAGAACCTCAGAGGGACGAATAACAACGAAAGAAGACCAAAAAAAAAAAAAAAAATTTATTAAAAGAATAAATAAAATCAAAGGAAAGACAAACATAATGGCAAATACAGATGCTAACATATCAATATTAACTCTAAATGTAAATGGACTAAACTCTTCAATAAAAAGACACAGAGTTGCAGCCTGGATTAAGAAACAAAACCCAACCTTTTGCTGTCTCCAGGAAACACATTTAGCTACGAAAGATAAAAATAGGCTCAAAGTCAAAGGATGGAAAACAATCCTACAAGCAAATGGGCCAAAAAAGAAAGCAGGAACAGCTATATTTATATCAGATAAAATAGACTTCAAACTCAAAAAAATAAAAAGAGACCCCAATGGTCACTACATTATGATTAAGGGGACAATACTTCAAGAAGAAATAACACTCATTAACATATACTCACCAAACGAAAGAGCACCAAAATATATCAGACAACTGTTGTCCTCTCTGAAAACAGACATCAGAGAAAACACATACGTAGTGGGAGACTTCAACACACCACTATCAACAATGGATAGATCAACAAGACAAAAAAATAAGTAAAGAAACTAAAGCTCTAAATAAGGACCTAGAGCATTTGGGCTTAACAGACATCTATATAACACTAAACCCAAAAAAAACGGAGTACACATTTTTCTCAAGCGCACACGGATCATTCTCCAGGATCGATCACATACTGGGGCACAAGACAAACATCAACAGATACACCAACACTGAAATCATACCAACCATCTTTTCTGACCACGAAGGCATCAAACTAGAAATAAATCATAAAAAGAAGGCAAGGAACTATCCTACCTCATGGAGATTAAAAGCCACACTACTGGAAGACCACTGGACTAACGAGGAGATCAAAGAAGAAATTAAAAAATTCTTTGAATTGAATGACAAGGAGGACACCAATATCCTAAATGTATGGGATGCAGCAAAAGCAGAAATAAGAGGAAAATATATAGCAATAGAAGCTCACATCAAAAAACAAGAAAGAACTCAAAGAAACAACCTAATCTCGAAGCTCAAAGATCTAGAAAAAGAACAACAAAAAAACCCCAAAACCAGTAGAAGAAAAGAAATAATAAAAACCAAAGCAGAAATAAATGAAATTGAAACTAAAAAAACAATCCAAAAGATCAATGAAACCAAGAGCTGGTTCTTTGAAAAAATAAATAAAATAGACAAACCCCTAGCCAGGCTCACAAAGGAAAAAAGGGAGAAAGCACAAATAAACAGGATCATCAATGAAAGAGGAGAAATCACAATGGACACAGCAGAAATCAAAAGAATAATCAGTAACTACTATGAACAGTTATATGGAAACAAGTTCAACAATCTAGAGGAGATGGACAAATTCCTACAACTCTACAATCACCCAAAGCTAGATAAAGAAGAAATAGAACACCTAAACAGACCAATTACAAGCAGCGAAATTGAAATGGTAATCAAAAACCTCCCCAAAAACAAAAGCCCAGGACCTGATGGATTTACAAATGAATTCTACCGAACATTCAGAGACGAATTAGTGCCTATCCTTCACAAACTCTTCCAAAAAATTGAGAAGGAATGGACAATACCAAACACGTTCTATGAAGCCAACATTACACTAATACCAAAACCGAATAAGGACAACACAAAAAGGGAAAACTACAGGCCAATCTCCCTAATGAACACTGATGCAAAAATCCTCAATAAAATTTTAGCTATCAGAATCCAACAATGTATCCATAAGATAATTCACCACAACCAAGTTGGATTCATTCCAGGGGCACAAGGATGGTTTAACATCCGAAAATCAATCAACGTTATCCAACACATCAACAAAAAGAAATATAAAAACAATATGATAATATCAATAGATGCTGAGAAAGCTTTCGACAAAGTGCAACACCCATTCATGATAAAAGCCCTTGAAATTCTTGGGATACAAGGAACATACCTCAACATCATAAAGTGCATCTATGACAAGCCAACAGCCAGTATCATTCTCAATGGTGAAAAGCTGAAAGCAATTCCATTAAGATCTGGAACAAGACAAGGATATCCACTCTCACCACTGCTTTTCAATATAATACTGGAAGTCCTAGCCAGAGCAATAAGACAAGAGAAAGACATCCAAGTAATCCAAATAGGAAAAGAAGAAGTCAAACTATCACTATTTGCAGATGATATGATTCTATACATAGAGAACCCCAAAATCTCCACAGAAAAACTAATTCAACTCATTAATCAATTCAGTAAAGTGGCAGGATACAAAATCAACACGCAAAAGTCAGTAGCCTTCCTATACACAAACAATAAATCTGAAGAAGAAGAAATCAAAAAAACCACCCCTTTTATTATTGAAACAAAAAAAAAATCAAATATTTGGGAATAAATCTAACAAAAGAGGTAAAGGACCTATACAAAGAAAACTATAAAACACTGTTAAAAGAAATAGAAGAAGACACAAAGAAATGGAAAGACATCCCCTGCTCATGGATTGGAAGAATAAACATTATTAAAATGGCCTTCCTACCAAAAGCAATATACAGATTCAATGCTATTCCAATCAAAATCTCAATGGCATTCTTCAAAGAAATAGAACAATTATTGATGAAATTCATATGGAATCACCAAAAACCCCGAATAGCCAAAGCTCTACTGAAAAAAAAAGAAGGAAATGGAGGCATCACACTCCCAGACTTCAAACTATACTACAAAGCCATAATCATCAAAACTGCATTGTATTGGAACAAGAACAGACATACAGATCAATGGAATCGAATAGAAAATCCAGAAATAAACCCACAGATTTATGGTCAACTAATCTTTGACAAAGGAGCAAAGACTATGCATTGGAGCAAAGAAAGTTTGTTCAATAAATGGTACTGGGAAAACTGGGTCGCTACATGTAAAAGAATGAAGCTTGACCACTACCTCACACCATACACAAAAATCAACTCAAAATGGATTAAAGAACTAGACATAAGACCTGAAACCATAAAATACATAGAAGGAAATATAGGTGAAACACTACATGACATGCGCATGAAAGACATCTTTACAGACACATCACCCAAAGCAGTGATAGTGAAGGCAAAGATAAACAGCTGGGACTACATCAAATTAAAGAGCTTCTGCACAGCAAAAGAGACAATAACAAAAACAAAGAGAAACCCCACCAAATGGGAGAACATTTTTGCACCCAACACTAATGATAAAGGACTGATCACAAAAATCTGCAAATAGCTGATGAGACTCAGCAACAACAAAGAAAATAATCCAGTCAAAAAATGGGCAGAAGAGCTAAAAAGAAACTTCTCTGAAGAGGAAATGCAAATGGCCAACAGACATATGAAAAAATGTTCAACATCACTTGTCATCAGGGAAATGCAAATCAAAACTAACATGAGATACCATCTCACACCAGTGAGAATGGCACATATTAAAAAAACTAGCAACAACAAATGTTGGCGAGGGTGCGGAGAAAAAGGAACTCTTCTGCACTGTTGGTGGGAGTGCAAACTGGTCCAACCACTATGGAGAGCTGTGTGGAGATTTCTGGACCTACTAAACATAGAGCTTCCATATGATCCAGCAATTCCACTCCTAGGTATTTACCCAAAGGACACAGAAACATCAATTCCAAAGAACACCTGCACCCCTATGTTTATAGCAGCACTGTTTACAGTAGCTAAGCTTTAGAAACAGCCCAAATGCCCAAAAATAGATGACTGGATCAAGAAGATGTGGTACATATATACCATGGAATATTACTCAGCATTCAAAAAAGATAAACACATGCAATTTGCAGCAACTTGGATGGCGCTGGAAGGGATCATGCTCAGCGAAATAAGCCAAAAAGAAAAAGAAAAATACCGGATGGTCTCACTCATAGCAGGAATCTAGAAAACTTAAATAAGGGACCAGGAAAATGAATTTAAGAAAGTGAAAATCAAAATCAACAAAAAACTATGAACCAGAGACACTTTTTTGGGGGGTGGGGGGCGGGAGGGGAAGGATTGGGGTCAGAATGGGGCATTTGCAATTGTATGGGGGAATATAAAAATAAAATTTAATAGTAAAAAAAAGAATAAAATAAAAATAATAACTAAAAAAAAAAGAACAAGAAGTCATACATACATTTCTTAATTTTACTGATTTATGCTGTAAGTATATATTTTGACCTTTGTGAAAGTTTTTCTTCCATTTTACATTGGGATGTTTTCTATTTTTCTCCTAAGAATTTAAATAAATATATAATTCCTTTAAAAAAAAAAAAAAGAATGCCTTAACTGATTCATACAATCATTTATGGGACAACTATTACCAAATAGATGAAGTAAGACCAAAAATATCTGCCAAAAAATCCAAATAATTTACTGTTGTTTTCTTAAAAATAAACAAATGAGATTACAGAAATAATCAGTACATATCTAAGGTAACTACACCACTACACACCTGTAAGATTATAGTTGCAACAGCTCCAGTTAGGTACAGGGAAAGGCAGTCACAAGCTGTAGCTGTCCATTTGTCACTCCCACCAGTTGGTCTAAAACAAATCATTTTAAAAAAAAAAGTCATATATACAGAAATTAAAAAAAACACCATGTATACACACACTCCTACACATACAGTGAAAAATCAATTTAAACAAGGCACTGTATAATTTCTACAGTTTTATTCCATTTCCCTCTTAGTCATTTGTTCATTCCTCTATTCTACTTATGGTTCACACGTTAACTTATTTATGTACATTTATTCTAGTGCTACATTGAGAATCCCCCAAAAGTAGGTATGTTTTACACATCTTTTAAAAACTTTATATTCTATATGTTAACTAGAATATACACCTGGGAGAACACAAATAATATGCTATATCCATTATGATATCCCTCGTGCCTAGGATAGCGCTTGGCACACAGAAGGCACTCCAAAAATATTTACTAGAAACAAAAAAAGAACAGTCCCTTTGCATTGAAGGTTCCACTGGCCAACTATTTTTGGCCAACCATTTCCAGAATTTAAATGTAATATGAATTGCTATTCATGAATTTCAGTTTCTATCATTAATAGAAAATTTACATTTAAACATTCATAGTAAAAAGGGCACAATAAATGACAGATCAGTGAAAAACACAATATCCAAACACATCATCCATTTTAGTCTGCAGAGTTGAAATTTGGTCACCAAATGTTTCTAACCACAAATCCAAACCCAAAGAAAAAAGAACTCAAGAGATTACAGGTAATACAATACAGGCTCTGAAGCTATTAACATGGTTTCTACATATAGAGTTTCACTGGATCTACCCATCAACTGAGTAAATACTCTCTTCAGGTTATACAGTGTATATGAGTAAACTAATGAGATCAATTGTGAATGTAGTTTAACCAGAAAAGATTTAGTAAATATGCTATGCCATTTATTAAGGGGCTCAAAAAATGTTCATATGAACTAAGTACCTTAAATTATCAGTGACTCCTACAGTTACTTACCATTATTTATTATTATGGTATACAAATAAAAGAGTAACATTAAGATTTCCCCTGAGCACAAGAGACTATGGTGAGGTTCATGGATGATTTGGGGGTGGGAATTTACAGGGCTTACACACGAGGGGAGAAATCAAACACTATACAAAAATGAACAACAATGTAAAAAAAATATATACACATGAGATTTCCTCTGATTTACTTTAGATTTTTATGATTTAAGATTTTAACATTTATAATACATTTTATAAATATTAAATTTTAAACATCAGAAAACATTTTTAAAAAATTTTATCAATTTTTTTACATTTTTTAGATAATGTTTGCTTCTCCCAACCCCCTCAGATTGAGTCCCCATAGAATTTCCTTCCCCAAGGCACCCATGCACCATCACCAAGTCCCCTGTGCTCCTCACTCCCTCCCTCTCACCCCTCTCCCTTCTCCTCCCCTGCAGTATGTCTCTAGTTTACAATTGTCTGTTTTTGCTTTGTTATGGTTTGTACTGTAATAATTATTTTTTAAAACTGATGTCCTATTTGGTTCCCCTATATTCCTGTTATAAGTGAAACCATCCGATATTTTTCTTTTTCCTTCTGGCTTATTTCACTGAGCGTAATTCCTTCTGGCTCCATCCACGTTGCTGCGAATGGCATGAGTTTATCTTTTTTGATCACTGAATAATATTCCATTGTGTATATATACCATATCTTCTTGATCCAGTCATCTATTTTTGGGCATTTGGGTTGTTTCCAGGTTTTACCTATTGTAAATAGTGCTGCAATAAACATAGGTGTACATGTACTCTTTTGAATCACTGTTTTTGTGTCTTTGGGTAGATCCCAAGTAGTGGAATTGCCGGATCGTATGGTAGCTCCATTTTCAGTAGATTGAGGAACCTCCAGACAGCTTTCCACAGTGGCTGGACCAGTTTGTACTCCGACCAGCAATGTAGGAGAGTTCCTTTTTCACCGCATCCTAGCCAACATTTGTTGTTGCTTGTTTTTTTGATATGTGCCATTCTTACTGGTGTAAGGTGGTATCTCAGTGTGGTTTTGATTTGCATTTCCCTGATAAGGGATGTTGAACATTTAGAAAACAACATTTTAAAGGACCTATTGTCTGTAGTCATAAAACTGTTTATTTCAATTGGGAAAATGTAAAAATACTGGGGATGGATGGTGAAGGTTATACAACAATATGAAAGCACTAAATACTACTAAACTGAACACTCAAAGTAGCAAACTTTGCACTTAATTTCTCATTTTCTTGAATCATAATACTGCAAAAATAATTCCCATGTGAGTCTTGCAGAATTAAATGAGCTAACAAATGTATGACAGTTCCTTTAGTAAAGGTATCTATGCAGATAGATGGTGGCTAAAGCTCCAGTTTTGGATTCAAGGCCTTATTTACAGTTGTAGCTCACAATTAGTAGGCATGTTATTCGGAATAATAAAATACTTAATCTCTTAAAGATGCAATTTCCTTATCTGTAAATAAAATCTATCTAGCAGGTTTTGTTCTAAAGAATAAAGTAATGCATATAAGGCAATTAATAATGTAGTGTCCAGGGGCGTCCCTGGTGGCCTAGGGGTAAGTTTCAGCACTATCACCACTATAGCCTGAGTTCGATTCCCGGCCAAGGAGCTAACCCACATATGGCACAGCAGACCTCTCCCATCTAGCCCGATGCATACACACAATGGAATATTACTTAGCAAATCAAGAAACATAAACTAATGCAATTTGCTGCAACATCAATGGAGCTGGAAGGGATCATACTCAGTGAAATAAGCCAGAAAGAAAAAGAAAAATACCGGATGGTCTCTCTCACAGCAGGAATTTTGAAAACCTAAATAAGGGACCAGAAAAAAGACTAATTATAATAAAGTAAAAATCAAAATCAACAAGCAACTATAAACCTGAGACACAATGCACTACGGGGGCAGGGGGAGGGGGGAGAAGAAGGGACTAGGATCAAAACAAGGGGTTGGGAATTTGGGAATTGTATGGGGACTATAACCAAGATGAAAATGCATACATTGTGCAAAAATGAAAAATGATGTAAAAGTATATTAAAAAAAACAATAAATATATTTCAAAAACTAATGCAGTGTCCAGAAATGCCCAAGGGTAGCTATTTGACTCTTGAAATGATGGTATTCCATTACAGTCCATAAGATATCATTCAAGGTGTGCATAGGAATGTACTTTCTACAATATTGGGTACAAATATAAGATTAAAATAATTTTGCTCATTATTCTGATTGAACTGCTTATTTAAGGTATAAGCGAAAACTAGACTATGATTTCTATAGTGTGTGGGCCTAAAATTTCCACTCTAAATAATCATAGGCAATGGGAGAGGTGTCTGTAGGGCTGATCTGTATTAACACTTATACTGTGGAAACTACATTCATAAACTCTTTAAGAGGATTAAAGAGCTGTTCTACCAGCAATCAGAACAGAGAGGATTCAATCAGATCTAGGTATCCTACTCTAATCTCAATTTTCAAAACATTAAATTTCAGAACTGATATATCATAGATTTATAGATAACTTTGGGCAAAGCACTTAATTTCTCAGTCATTTTCTTGAACCATAATACGCAAAAATAATTCCCATGTGAGTCTTGTAGAATTAAATGAGCTAACAAATGTATGATAGTTTCATTACCCACAGGGTATCTGTTCCAAGATCCCCATTAAATGCCTGGAATCACAGGTATAAACGAATCCTATATAATTAATCCTATTTTTTCTTTTATGCATACAAAATAGACAAACCTCTAGCCAGGCTCACTAAGGAAAAAAGGGAGAAAACACATATAAATAGGATTATAAATGAAAGAGGAGAAATCACAACAGAGTCAGTAGAAATCAAAAGAATAATCAGAGACTACTATGAACACTTATATACAAACAAATTCAACAACCTAAAAGAGATGGACAAATTCCTAGAACGATATAATCATCCAAAGCTGGACAAAGAAGAAATAGAACAACTAAACCAATTACAAGCAGTGAAATTGAGGCAGTAATCAAAGCACTCCCCAAAAACAAAAGCCCAGTCCCGACAGCTTCACAAATGAATTTGACAAAGGAGCAAAGACTATGCATTGGAGCAAAGAAAGTTTGTTCAATAAATGGTGCTGGGAAAACTGGGTCACTACATGCAAAAGAATGAAGCTTGACCACTACCTCACACCATACACAAAAATCAACTCAAAATGGATTAAAGAACTAGACATAAGACCTGAAACCATAAAATACATAGAAGGAAATATAGGCGAAACACTACATGACATGCGCATGAAAGACATCTTTACAGACACATCACCCAAAGCAGTGATAGTGAAGGCAAAGATAAACAGCTGGGACTACATCAAATTAAAGAGCTTCTGCACAGCAAAAGAGACAATAACAAAAACAAAGAGAAACCCCACCAAATGGGAGAACATTTTTGCACCCAACACTAATGATAAAGGATGATCACAAAAATCTGCAAAGAGCTGATGAGACTCAACAACAACAAAGAAAATAATCCTGTCAAAAAATGGTCAGAAGAGCTAAAAAGAAACTTCTCTGAAGAAGAAATGCAAATGGCCAACAGGCATATGAAAAAATGTTCAACATCACTTGTCATCAGGGAAATGCAAATCAAAACTACCATGAGATACCATCTTACACCAGTGAGAATGGCACATATTAAAAAAACTAGCAACAACAAATGTTGGCGAGGGTGTGGAGAAAAAGGAACTCTTCTGCACTGTTGGTGGGAGTGCAAACTGGTCCAACCACTGTGGAGAGCTGTGTGGAGATTTCTGGACCTACTAAACATAGAGCTTCCATATGATCCAGCAATTCCACTCCTAGGTATTTACCCAAAGGACACAGAAACATCAATTCCAAAGAACACCTGCACCCCTATGTTTACAGCAGCTCTATTTACAACAGCTAAGCTTTGGAAACAGTCCAAATGCCCAAAAATAGATGACTGGATCAAGAAGATGTGGTACATATATACCATGGAATATTACTCAGCATTCAAAAAAAAAAGATAAACACATGCAATTTGCAGCAACATGGATGGCGCTGGAAGGGATCATGCTCAGCGAAATAAGCCAGAAAGAAAAAGAAAAATACCGGATGGTCTCACTCATAGCAGGAATCTAGAAAACTTAAATAAGGGACCAGGAAAATGAATAACTATAAGAAAGTGAAAATCAAAATCAACAAAAAACTATGAACCAGAGACACTTTTTTGGGGGATGGGGGCGGGAGGGGAGGGATTGGGGTCAGAATGGGGGATTGCAATTGTATGGGGAATATAAAAATAAAATTTATTATTAAAAAAAAAAGAAGTAACATATGCTTAACATGATAAAAGCCATATACTTTTATGCATACAAACATGATAAAGCTTAATATGTAAGTTAGGTACACTAAGAGACTAATAATAAATATAACAACATAATGAAAGTTATGTTAATGTGTCATATTTGTGGGTAACTGAAACTGAGGAAAGTAAAAGCAAGAATAACAGGATACAACTGCAAAGCATTTAGTGTCTGTTCCCTATAGTAGACAAATAAATGCTAGATGTTATTGTATAGTGTAGTGTATAGTGTATCTGTATAGTGTATTCTCTCATGTTTGTGAGTTAAGGGGAAAAAAGGTTGCATAAGCCTGTAACTTTAAACAATTCGTTATACTTTATTTTTTATATTTATTTTAATTAATATTTTATTTTATATAATTCTTACATCATTTTTCATTTTTGCACAATGTATGCATTATCATTTTGGTTATATTCCCCATACAATTGCACCCCCCTTCTTTTGACCCTGGTCCTTCCTCTCCCCTTCCCTTGTGTGTCTCTGCTTTATAGTTGCTTGTTGATTTTGATTTTTACTTTGTATTAATTAGTCAAAGACCAATTTGTTATACTTTAGAGCAAAGGCAGCAGCAGCAACTCTTAGCCCACCTGTGTTTATGCAGGTGTGTCTTTTTTTGTCTCTCCTTTTCCTAATAAACCTGTCTTTTTAAAATATTAAAAAAAATGCTGAAAGAATCTTTGGGATCTTTTATCTTTATATGTGAATAGATTTTAACATTCCTGTTTGTTCCCAAGTCTGCAAAACATATAAATGTATAAGACTGTGTATACACAGCTTTTAACCAAATAACAGTACTAGGAAGACGTATTTGCTTCAAATTAGGCAGCACATTTGAGACAATTCCCAACTACAAACTTTGCTGTATGATTTGAAGAAATGTGAGCAGCATATTAAAGCAACAGGAAGTTATCCTCCTCTAGGCTTTAATGATATGCAAACTTTAGTCCCTCCTGTTGAGTAGTAGCAAAGATTTATTTAGCAATAGTAATGACTCTTTTGGATCTCTGGGGGGAAAGTCAATTAATTTTTGGCAAAATAACTACTTCACTGACTAGATAGTCTGATTTTTGTCAACATAAGCCATAATTTCAAATATCTATGAGATATCTACAGATTTTTAAGATGTTGATTAGTTCAAAGTTTTAAAAAAAACCCTGCAGGCCAAAATATATGGCTCATCTTAGTTGGATATAATTCGAAAAGAAATTTCTATTTCCATGTTTATTGAAGCACTATTTACAATAGCTAAACTATGGATAAAACCCAGATGAGTGGGTCAATAAGGTGTGATATACATACACAATGGAATATTACTCAGTGATAAAAGATAAAAATATGCCATTTGCAGCAACATGGATGGAGCTGGGAGAGATAATACTAAGTCAGGAGAAAGTAATACCAGATGGTATCACTAATGTGTGGAGTATAGAGAAACCAAACTAAAAGTCAGATAAAGACAAACTTAAAAACTAAGGTAACTATAGAATGAAGCATCTGGGAGGGATTAGGGGTGAGATCAAAGAAGGGTGAGGGGTGAGCAAAGTGGACTATTGATGGTCTGGTGGTGGGTGTCCCACAGTGGCAATATCTGAGCAGGGGCAGAATCCTGTACTTCCAAAATACCAAGGGCAATGTTACTACAATTAAGAAAATCTCCAAAAACAATAATCCAAAAACAATGAGATGAAATTTGTAGGAAAGTGAAATTTTGTATTTTGGTGAAAAAAATTAAGTGTATAAAAAGTTTCAAAATACAATTTCATAATAGGATCAAATGAAAAAGAGTATCACATTTATGGAAGTCCTTCTAAGCAAAAAACCCTTGGAAAGACATCAAGGTCTGTCCTGCTCCTCCAGGTCAGTGCTGGATCTTTGGCTATAAACTTCTTTGTATCAGCTGGCAATATCTTCTTTAGGGTGCATGGGCATGATAATTTTGGCAAGTCAATAAACAGAGACTGATATGTTTGGTGTCTTTTATGCAATCATCATTTAGTAAAACTGAAATGTGAATGGCTTTACAGCTCTTCTTGTTAGCAGCCCAGTTTTCACAAGCTCAATGTGAGTTCAATGAAATAGTTTAATTCAATTTAACTCAATTCAGTTTCCCAAGTACAAATACACTGATTTAATACTTTGGAATAATCAATGCAAAATCTTTACAGTTTAGTAACAACAGCTCAGAATATACCTAAGATAATTCTTCCAACTTAAGGAAATTGCAGTCCTGTCTCAACTATAACCCTCGTCTAGTGCTGCAGAGTGCTTAACCACAGCCTGGAGATTAAAGTCTTGTATAAGACTATAAGAGACATTTTGACCAGGAGAATGAACTACTACTATCTCATACCATATATGAATATCAACTGAAAATGGATAAAAGATTTAAGACTTGACAACCCTAAAATACATAGAAAACAATAAAGGAGTGTTCTCAATGTCATAAACTTCGGAAATATCTTTATGGAACACAAACATTAAAAAATGCCTATCATCACTTAACCAGGAAATGCAACTCAAAACATATCATACCAGTGATAATGCTCCTATTAGAAAGACCAAAAACAATAAGTGTTGGTGAGGGTGTAGAGAAAAAGAAACACTTTTACAATGTTGGTGAGAATATAGTCTGTCCACTCCCTATGGAAAGCAGTGTGGAAGTTTCTCAAAGACTAAAAATGAATCTGCCATAAAACTCAGCAATCTTGTTCCTATCTATCCCCAAAACATAAAAACACAAATTTGCAAGGAAACCTACAGATTTTGTTTACAGCAGCACTATTGATAATAGCTATGATATAGAGACAAACTAAATGCCCCCAAACATATGAGTAGATCAAAAAGATGTAGCATACACACACACACACACACACACACACACACACACACAGGAATACTACTCAGCAATCAAAAAAGATAAATTCATTACATTTGCAGCAACATGGATGGAGCTGGAAGGGCTTATACTAAGTGACATAAGCCCAAAGGAGAAAAATAAATACTGGCTGGCCTCACTGATATGTGGAATATAGAGAAACAAGCAAAGGGGCAGACAAAGAGGTACTTTTAAACCACTCATTGAAAGTTGAGGTACCCAAGAGATGAGGGAGAGGTATGAGAAGGAGGAGAGCACACAACAGACTATGGTAGAGGACTGTGGTGCTTTGGTAGAGGGAGAGTCTGGTGACTACACCCGAGGGGAGAAATCCCATACAGTCAAAATATTAACAAGGATTTAAAAAAATAGTACTTCATTTATTAAATCAAAATAAAAGAATTGTGGAATATAAACACAATGGCATACTATTCAGCTATTCAAAAAGATGTGCTTTTTGGTCCAAAATGGATAGACCTTGATGTAATTATGATAAGGGAAATAAATCAAAGTGAAAGACAGATATTAGGTGGTTTCACTTAAATGTGGAACATAAATAACCAAAAAACATGTACTGGCAAAGTGTAAAAATAAAACTTAGACTTAGTGAAAAATATACTGGTTACATGGGAAAAGGGGGTAAAGATAAGGATCTCAGGGAAGGAAGGGGCAGGGCATTGGCATAAGAGGTTTGGTAGAGGATGACTGAAGCATCTACACAAATTGTAGGGAAAAATGTAACCCCGAAATTACATATACATATACACACACACTCAAATACACACACAAACATTTACTTAAATATATATAGACTATATTTAATTAAATAAATAAGAGTGGAAACAGATTTTAAAAAAGACCATATAGAAGAGCAATGAAACTAAGAACTGGTTCTGAGAAGCTAAACAAAATTGATAAACTTCTATCTAGGCTACAAAGAAAGAGGAAATATTAATAAACAGAATTAGAAATGAAAGAAATTACCACAGCTGTCATAGAAATACAAAGGATCATAAGAGATTTACCATGAACTATACTCCCCAAAATTCAATAACCTTAAAGAAATGGACAAATTCCTAGAACTTTATAGTTTACCAACACTAAATCAGGAAGAAAGAGAAGACTTGTATAAACCGATCATAAGCATGGAGACTGAATAGCTATCAAAAATCTCCCCCCCCCCAAAAAAACAAAAGCCCAGGGCCAGATGGCTTTAAAAGTAAATTTTATCATTGTTAAAGACTTAGGCCCATTTTCTACAAATTATGTCAAATATCTTAGAAAAGTGAATGCTCCCTAACACATTTTATGATTCCAATATGGATATAATACTACAAATTATTTCTGAAATTCCTAGAACAGTGAACACTCCCTAACACATTTTATGATTTCAACATTACCCTAATACTGATAGATAAGTGCAAGAAAACTACAGACCAAGATCCCTGATGAATGCTGATTTAAATATCTTCAAAAATACTAGCAAACTGAATTCAACAATACATCAAAAGGCTTAAATATCATGATCAAGTGGGATTTTTCCCAGGGATGCAGAGAAGGTTAAATGATATGTAAACCAATCAATATATCAACAAAAGATAAGAAATCTATTACAGCAATAGAAGCAGAGAAAGCATTTTATAAGATTCAGTACACATTTATGATGAAAACTAAACAAAATGGGTCTCCCCTGGTGGCGCAGCAGCTGAGCGCTGGGCTGCGAAGTTGCCCGTAGCCTCTGCAGCGCAGGTTCGATCCCTGGCTGCTGGCAAGGGTCCCACATGGCACGCAGACCTCTCCTGCTGCACCTGCTGCTCCCCTCAGCAGTGTATTTCATCAGTCTGCCTGTTCTGTTCCCCACTCTGGCTCTGGTGAATTCTCTTACCCTCCCGCGCTTCTGACTGCGCCCAGTGCTTGTATGAATAAAGAAATCTTAAAAAAAAAACAACTAAACAAAATGGAAATAGAAGTAGCCTACCTTAACATGATAAAGGCCTTAATTACAGATAGCCAATATAATAATGGTAAAAAAAAAAAAAAAAAGAAAGCTTCCCCTTAAAGATCAGGATCAAGACAAAGATGCCCACTGCGACCAATTGTTTAACTTCATATTTAAGGGGTTTTAGCCAGAGCAGTCAGAAAATAGGAAAAAGGAACCTAAGCTGGAAAAGAACTACTAAAATTATCATTTGCAGACAACATAATACTGTATGTAGAAAACCCTAAAGGCTCCACCTAAAAGCTATTAGAAACAATAGATAAAAACAGCAATGTGGCAGGTTATAAAACATACAGAAAAATGTTGCCTTTTTTATATACAATGAATGGGAAGAAAAATTAAGAAAATAATTCCATTCAATATAACTTACAAAAGAATAAATACCTAGGCATTAATCTAACCAAGGAGGTGAAGGACTCATACAATGAAAACTACAAGACATTATTAAAGGGTTTAGATCATGACATATGGCTATGGGAAAACAGACCATGCTCATGGATGGGGAGAATCAATCACAAAATGACTACTGTATCAAAAGTGATATATAAATTTAACTCAACCCCCATGAAAATACCAATACTCTTGAAAGAATATAA
Source organism: Talpa europaea (assembly GCF_964194135.1). Lineage (NCBI taxonomy): Eukaryota > Metazoa > Chordata > Mammalia > Eulipotyphla > Talpidae > Talpa > Talpa europaea. The sequence goes on along the minus strand of NC_140072.1, from coordinate 73,276,038 downwards.
AAAATATTAAATTTGCATATGGAAGCATAAAAGGCCTCTAATATCAAAAGCAATCCTGAGAAAAAAGAAATGAGACATTGTATAACATGACTTTAATAATAAAGCAACTAATTAAAACAATACTCCAATGTTACCTCAGTTAAAAACTGATTTATAAAAACTCCAATCACGGGTCTGACATCAAGGTTGCACACCAGGAAGGCATGGTCTCTGTGCCATTGCCATGGGGGAAGGCAGGAGCCCCCACAACCACCTCTGGACTGGAGAGAGGGAGGGCCCCGAAATGGGCTCAGTAGGGAAGTGTGTGCAGAGCAAAGCCATGGCAGGCCTCCAGTGCCCACCAGCCTGAGCTGTGGAAGCGAGTTGAAGTGGAACTGCCATCAAGGTAAACTGTGCACACTAGGAAGGCACAGTCCCTGTTCCATCAGGGACCCCCACAACCACCCTCTGTACTGGAGAGATGGAGGGCCCCAAAACAGACTTAATATAGAAGTGTGCTTTGAGCAAAGCTGTCACAGGCTTCTGGCACTCTCATGCCTGAGCTGTGGAACCGAACTGAACTAGGGTACAGGATTCACCATCAAAGTGAACTGTGAGCACCACACCAAGATAGCACAGCCCTTGCACTATCATTGGAAGACAGGGACCCCATGATCACTTTTGGGACCTGAGAGAGGGATGACTCTGCAAACAAAGCCAGAGATCCCAAGGTCCCCTTGTGGAACTGAGTAAATACAGAGGAAGGGTATCTTCTGAGAGAGCACCCACCAACATACCCACAATATCACTACCCTTGAGGAGTTTTGGTGTGACACTGCTGAACTTGATCTTGCAAAGAGATGCCCACCAATACCAGTAGTACAGTGTCCCAATTCATAGGACAAATTAGAAAACAAACATCATGGAGAAGGAATAGCACAATCAACCAAGCAAGCCCTCAGGGGAAGGACACACCACAAAAAGAAAACCAACCACCAGAACCCAACAACAATGACCTGGATGAATTTCTCAGTCTGCCAGATAGAGAATTTAAAATTGCCACGATTAATCAACTAAAAGAAGTCAAAAAGGAAAAATATGATATGAGAAAAATAATGATCAGAAGAATGAAACAGAGTCCCAAAGGAGGGAAGTGAAAGAAATATAGGAGATTAAAAGATAAATGGAGGAGCTATGAAGGCTGAGAAAAGCAATGAAAACAGAATGGATGAAATGGAAGAACAAATAAGTACTCTCAAAGATATAGAAATAAAAAGAACCAAAGCAGAATACAAAAGAGAAGTATGAAGGAAAGAGAATTAGGAAACATGCCAAGGAATATCTGACTCCATGAAGACAGGAAATATAAAAGTTATAGGAATCCCAGGAGGAGAGGAGAGACACACATAAGAACAGAGTAAATATTCAAGGAGATGATAGAAGAGAACTTCCCAAGCATGAAGAAGGAGATGAAAACAGACATACAAGAAGTGAGAAGATCACCAAACTTCACGATGAAAGGAAAAATTCAGCAAGACACATAATAGTAAAGCTCCTAAGAAACCAAGACAAAGAAAAATAATGAAGCCAACAAGAGGGAAGAAACAGATAACATATAAAGGAAAACCAATCAGGCTGGCATAAGACTTGTCCGAAGAAACACTATGGGCAAGAAGAGAGTGGAGGGACATATTCAACAAACTCTAAGACAACAAATGCCAACCAAGAATACTTTATCCTGCAAAGCTTTCCTTCCTCTATGAAGAAAGAATAAGGACCTTCTCAGACATCAGAAACTCCAAATTTCATTACGACTAAACCCCCACTCCAAAAAATACTACAAGAAGTCCTAAAGTAAAAACCAACAGAGGGATGAATAAGAAGAATGAAACAAGACAGGGAATAAAATCACAAAAAGACAAAATGGCAAATACAGATGCCAATGTATCAATATTAAATTTAAACATAAATGGACTAAACTCATCAATACAAAGACATAGGTTGGATTACGTAACAGCACACAACTTAAGCTGTCTTCAGGAAATACATTTAACAACAAAAGATAAAAATAGACTGGAAGTAAAAGGATGGAAAACAATCCTACAAGCAAATGGACCAAAAAAGAAGGCAGGAACAGCTACACTTATGTCAGATAAAGTAGACTTCAAACTAAAAAAGCTAAAAAGAGAGATGGTCAGTCATTACATTATGATTAAGGGAACAATAGTTCAAGAAGACATAACCTTTATTAACATATAGTCACCAAATGAAGGAACACCAAAATAGACAAATATTATCATCTTTGAAAACAGACATTAGAGAAAATATGTATGTAGTAGACTTCAACACACTACTCTCAATGAGACAAACAATAAGCAAGGACACTAAAGTTCTAAACAAGGATGTAGACCTCATGGGCTTAACAGA